>NC_140086.1:75288960-75914271 GCF_964237585.1 Gallinula chloropus
CTTCAGACACTAGAGTGTCACATTCAGTTCACACTCTCTTTTGACAATTTAGCTTAGCACAAGTGAGGTTGATCCTCTTCCTGCAGGGGAGGAATTTGTCAGTTGCAAGGACCTGACCAGAACTTTGGAACCTATGTAAGTTTGACTGTAAGGATATGACACGAATACTGACTAAAATAAAAACTTACTGATTCTAACAAACTTTCAAGATCTCACTCAAATTTATACCAGGTTTGTTACGATTCCTGTGCCTTGAAATCTTGGATCTGCAGAAGCAGAGCAATTCATACACAGTGGATGGATTCAAGGTACTTTACTAAATAAATAAAAGCGTGCACCTAATTTACAACAGAGCACAGAAAATCTCTTGTTACTGGTAGTTGAGAAGAGAGACTTTTACGTCATTACTTTAAACCACTATGATCAACCTAGCAACCTCTTCTCTTTGACATCATATGCTTCATATTTGTATTAAAGGATTCAGCAAGTATTCCTTCTTACCCTGAAAAAAAATGCCATTCCTCCAGAAGATAGAACACCCAAAGTTCATAGGTTCATGATTAATTAAATGATGCTTACATACATACTTGCACTGCTCAGCTTCAGGAACTGCTCTGAAGATAGGACTCGCCAAGAGGACTATGCATCACCACTGCCAGTTAAAAGTATTTTGTTCATCTCCCTACAAATCATTTCAACTGCATTCACTGAAGTCTAGAGCTTTCAACATTTAGGTATATAAAATATACCTAAATGTTTTCTCATACTAATATTTATTTTTGTATTCATCCCCAATTAAGTTTTTTCACATGGTAAGAAAACTTGTTTTCAATTTCCACATTCACTGCAGCCAAATACTACAAGGAGAAAGTTTAAAACTGTTTTACTCAAACATTAATCAAGATAAAATCAGCTAGATATATTAAGATTAGGCCCATCTTCTAACTTGTATGCTGCTGTTACTCTTTTATAAAGGTTATAATACTTTTACATTTTTATTTTTATACGTTGTCCATCATTCTCTGCTTGCTATGTAATGTTCAGATCAAAAGAATCCAAACTGCCACAGAAATAACTTGGCTTTATTGCTGCCACTGCTAAAAATACCATAGCGTACCCCAGGTTCATACCCATCCCTACTCTGCTTATTCTTGTATAGTACTTTTACACTTAAGAGTGACATTGAATTTATTGTACTCCTTATTTATATAAAAAGGGGGAGGAAAATGGTTCTCTTGATCTGTAAATCAGGTATAAACATGATAATTTCACTACCTCAAATTTGAACATTTAGACTCAGCAAATGCCCATTTCAGCAGCTGACTTACTTCTATAGAAGCCAAAGGTTGGCATTGACCTCATTTTAGATTCCTATAGGCTTTAGATTTTACCTTCCTGCAAAACATTCTTAATGAATACACTTGAATGATTCATTTATTAACAATCTATTTAAAAGTCAGATATAAAAAAATCTAAACAATTTATTGAGGAATATAATTTTAATAATTATTATAATCTGGAAAGGGAGGAAGGATTGGAGCATAAAGCAAGTGTACCATAAAAAATAAAGTTTTTTAACAAAAACAACAACAAAACCATTTTAATTTTATTCTTATTAGTTTTATTACCAAATTCAAATTCTCCTTCAAGAAAACGTCTTATCTATTTTCAATGTAGTGACATAACACAAAGTATCCAATATGACTGCAATACGATTTTGAGGTTGGGGGGTGGGGTGTTGAGACTACTTATTCAATGATATTCAAGATTCTCCAACTGAAATAGATTATAGAGACTTTTGATTTTATTGTTTTTATAACTGCTGTTATAAGTATGCCAGCTTTATATCTTATACATGCTATGATTCAGAAATTATAACTCAGCAGTTCTCATGTATTTTGATTCCTATTTTAGAGACTTATTCATCAATGAATTAAGCTCAGTGGCTAAGTTTGATAGTTTAAATAAGACCCTCTGCTTAGAGAATGCTAGTAATTTAAAATTAATTCTGAACATAAATCAGCTGTAAAAAGGATTGCTTCCTTTCTCTATACTTTTCACTAAAGCAAGCTCAGTCACGAAGTTGTCATACTGTAATAAAAATATTTACAAACTATTCACATGCAAAATAATTATATGCTAACAGTTTCTGTCATGGAACAAATGTGTGGTAAAAAAAAGTATCCTTTACCTTCAAATGAAATATCAGTGATTGAACAAGAGAAAATTAAAATTCCAACTTTTAGGCTGATTTGCAATACTCTTTAAATGTAAATGTTTGTATGAATAAAGATTTTCATCACAGCATAGCAATATACTATGTAGTGTTATAAGCAATGAAAGTTTAAAATATTAAAAAAAATTCTCCTCAAATCTTACTATTATGCAATAAATTAAAGAAACCTTCAAACACAAAGTACTTAGATGCCTGGAATGCGTGGTTTGGCACAATTTAGGTAACTACATTGTCTATGGAAGTCCTGAAATGTGTTCAGCTGACCTCGCTCTGGAGACACCCACCTCCCCTCCTGTAAGGATAAGTAAAATGGTGATGAATTGTCACAAAAAGATATGCAAGAGTGATTACACAGTTTAATTCTCATGTTATTCAATGTTTTATTTCTCTTGATGACTTTTCATCCTCTCTGTAGTTTCAGCTCCACTTTACCTCTCATTTGCTCTTCGTTGTTATTTCCTGCAGTGCAATATTCTGTTTCTGCAGTAATATTTTTCATCTCTATTGGCAGAGTTGCCAATTTAGCAAATTTAGCAAATAATTTAATATCTATTTGGTAAAGACAAGAAGGAACCAATCAAGCCACATAAATATCAGCACACATATTGTTAAATATAATATTTTCTATTTGCAATATTAATGATTTTACTATATTCATAACTAATAATTATATAAATATCCTTTCAGAGTGCCTGAACTGCTTATAAAATGAAAACATTTGGTTCACTGTGATGAAACAGTATTGTAGCAGTCAAAAACTTTGTGTTATTAAATCAACTTCTGTTTTCATGCATAGCCTGACAAATTCCATTATTCATACCATTTGATTTTGAGTAATCCATAAAATATTCAAAGACGACTATGGTTTGAATTTTAACTAGATTATTCTTTATCAGGTGTAGTTAAAGGCAGACACAGGCAGATCAGCCTGATTCTTACCTTTGAGCAGCAAAGGAGAGAGGAAAAGAGCATGCTGGAAATGGAATTTCTTATTTGCAGCCTTCAACCTCTCAATTTGATGAGAAGCTGTGGTTGACTGTGGTTGTTACAAGGTGTTGTGGTTTTGCATGTCTGGGTTCTGGTGGAAGAGGGGGCACTGCAGGGGTGGCTTCTGCAAAAAGCAGCCAGAAGCTCTCTGCAGGCCTGTGAGAGCAAACACCATCCAGCTCAATGCTGGAGTTGCTGACCAAGGCCGAGCTCATCAGCGATGGTCACAGTACCTCTGGGAATCCCATTTAAGAAGAATGCAAGCAGCCACATTTTGCCACCAGAGAAGGGAGTGAGAGATGTAAGGAACTGTGCAGGCACCAAGGCCAGTGAAGAGCTGAGGGAGGAGATGCTCCGGGTGCCAGAGAGAAAGATTCCCCTGAAGCCCATGGAGAAACCCACGGTGAAGCAGGCTGCCCCCCTGCAGCCCATGGATGATGATCCCACATACAGCCCAGGGAGGACCCCACGCCGGAGTGAGTGGAGACACCTGAAGGAGATTGTGACCCTGTGGGAAGCCTGAATTGTAACCTGCATGTAGCTGCCTAACGTATGGCTGAGTCATTTCAAAGAGACACCTCTTTCCTCCATTTACTGTTGAAGTAATTAATTATACCAGAGTTAGACACCTAATATAACCTGACATAGGTAGCTTGGAAATCTCTCTGCTTCTTTGTTGCCCCTTAGAAACCAGCTCACCTTTCCTCCCAGACTTATGCTTACTTTGGTATACCATCCAAAAGTCCCAACCCCAGGTAGTCCAGGAGAACAGGGAAGGGAGAATGTCTTTTCCGGTCTGACTTACACACACAGATGCCAGTTCAAGAAATAACCCCATCCACAGAAAGAATACATTAAAGGTTTATTTAGTCATTTCAATCCATCTGTCCTGTTTTTTGAGGTTGTGACATCAGCAGCATGCCCCATATAAAATATTTTGGCTGTAGAAAGATACCAAATGGATACACTTTGTAACTGTCTTCCTCCTAACATATGCAAGGTATAAAGTTATGATTTGTAACTGTAACTGCTAGATGATCAAAAACAGCACAATTAAAAAGGAAAGAAATCCCATTTTTCCTCAGCATTTATCTCTAAAAAGAAGATATAATGTAATCCAAAGTACTTTGTGAAGATACACGATCTTGACAGTCAAGCTTTACTGAGGATAATACCTGATGCTGCTGAAATAATGTGAATTATTATTTTGTTCAATTATTTTGATCAACCTTTTTGCCTTGAAAGCATGAGAAGGCAATTGTTACATCTAAGAGTCATAGCTTCAGAGGCAAAATTTGCTGTGTCATTCTGCCAGCTATCACAGTTGCCCAAGGCAGTCTCACATAAACCAACAAATAGCTATAAATGTACTTGCCCGCCTACACTTTGTAAAATTAGGCCGGAGTGTTTTGGAGCCAAGAAAGGTGAATATGGTTTAGAAACACTGCTCTTAGTGTATAAAGAACATAGTAGGTTCAGTGCTTCATGGAAATTGCTGTAAGATATTATCATCGCAGGATAAGAAAATCCTATGTGACTTTTTGCAGCTCACTGAATCTCCCCTCAACACTGTGCTTTGGGCAGTTCAGGGCTGGCTGAGGACCTTGCCACTTGCAAGTGAACCCCTTCCAGAAGAAGCAACATGAGCAAGAAAAGTAGCCAGTATTCACACAGAGTAGAATGGGGTAGAAAGGCATTGGAATGCTATCATTTTCTTCAAGTCCTTTGCAAGCATCATAGCAATAAAACACTAAAAATTGGGGGGGGACCCCAAAGATGAGGAGGTACTTACATTTAGCATGCAGTCATATCCGAGACCGTCTCTTCCCTCTTCCCTTCTGTAGTACTGCAATATTCCCATTCAAACAGCCTGGTTTGGTTTGATTTCATACAGCCAATGTGTACGACTTCCAGGTAAGTTCACTTGATCTTTTTTCTAAATTAGCAAGGATAAGCTCATAGGACGTAAACAGAAAATCAGCGTGTTCAGCCTTCAGTATAAGACAGGAAATATTTTTCACCAATGACAGAATTCCAGCTAAGCCCCCGTGTTCTTCCTTAGGGTTTCTTTAGAAGTAAAAGAAACTGTCAAAATCCGTATTTTTCAAAACCCCACAAGCATTTCACTGTTCTTGAAATCAAGTAGTCATTCCTGTCACACTTTTATCTTAAGCTGTTTCAGCTCAGTATGTAAAACTAGTCATAGACTGGGAACATAAATTACTGTGTGTATACAAGCTCCTTATATAAAATGCAGATAAGTAACACAATATTGTTGCAGCTGTATGCCTACGCTCGCTTAAAAAAATCTCAAAACCACTTTATCATTCATCAGGTAACTCACATACTAATCTAAGTATATATGAGATTGTGTCTCTATTTTTTTAAAAAGATTATTTATCATGTTGGTACTGAAATAGACATAGAAAAACTATATTAGACTGATGAGACACTAAATTTAGAGTCTTAAACATGTTTTTCATTTAGCATTAGAGATGAAAAAATTAATATTCTAAAAGTTATTACAGGCGTATTTTATAACAGATATGAATAAATTACCTCTGTAGCATTTCCTAACATGAGTAGTTTTATACAAAAACAAAACAAAATCCTTCCATCTACTTTGATTGACCTAAGCAAGAAGAAAAGCATTTATGTAGCTGCACTAATCTTGAACAGTGCTTGCCTGAGTTGGGCCTTTAATAAATTTCAATTCCAAAATGCAACTGTTAACTTTTGGTAAAAAAAGAAAAAAAGAAAGAGAAAAAGAAAAACATTTGGAATTACATCACTTACTTCATGACTAAGTCACGCCTACTTCTGCTTTGGCCTTTGGCAAAATGGCTCCTCTCTGGAAACAACTGAGGTGGGAAGTAGGTGACATTCTTTAGGCTTTCCAAAGCAACTCAGGAAAGTTTCATGCCAGTGGACAATGTTGTTGATTTAAGTTGTAAGGGGGAAAACACACCAATGATGATTGAAAACTTCCCTGCAGACAAGAGCGAAGAGGACACTGATTAAGCGGAGAGTTTAGGAGTTTCAAAGAGATTATGAAAAATGGACATCAAAGGGAAAAGACCTTGGGCCTTGCTCCTCTAGAACAGTATTGTCAGTGCTTCCTCATTGTGCTATGTTGGAAATGCATAATACATGACTCTTTTACTCCTAATGTTGGACATATTAGGTAGCCAGGCAGTCCTATCAATTATTTTTGGAAATGAGTCACGATGAATAGATTCTTCATTCTTCTATATCTACCATGGCAGAGGTTACTTGCTAAAAAAAATAAAAATCAATGCTCTTTTGCAGTGGAATGCAATAACTGTAAGGTGTGCATGCTGAGTCAAATGAAGGTGCAGGTCAAGCAATCAATTTTTCAGTAAAAATCCCCATCCATAGCACTAGTAATTTTGGGCTGGGGGGGGAAGGAAAAAAAAAAAGGAAAAAAATATCAATGCTTGACTATAGCCCCAGGTTCTACTGAGGAACACGTGCTCAGTAGTATAACATGAGATATTATTATTATTAAGAAATGTGGTTAATGCTTTCATAGGTTGAAGATCCCATGAGACGAAAAGTAAGATAGAGGCCAAAAAGGGCAGAGTAAGAAAAATGAAAAAAAGAAACATAACATCATGCTTTTAGAACTTCATTATTGTAAATGGCAGACATCTGACTGGGATAAATTTACAAAACTTGGCTGGTGATGCTGGCCCTGACATCAACTGGGGGTCCAAGTTTTGAAAAGGAGGCATTTTTTTACCTTATTGTGGCCTTCTGAAATCGTATTCCCACTGTGCCTATCACTCTTGTGACCCTATAATGTCCACGTCCTGATGCTGCAGTACGAAAATTGAATGGCTTTTTAACTACAAAATTAATAGGACTTTCATCTCACAGAGTACATCCCCATTAATACTAAATAGGTTAATTATTATTAAAACTTTACCATAAATAGTATAGGGATTAATAATTTAACACCTATAAAAGTATTTCCATTTTTCATAAAATCTCATGTAAAAACCTCTCCTAGTCACCATTTGGATTACCCAGAAAATTCCATGCCTAGTTGCCCACGGTTTTATCTGCCCTTGTTTTGCACATTTAAAGCTCCTGTTAGGCTAATTTAGTCCCTATGAACATGACCAGACCTGCATGGAACAGCTCTGCACCTGATAATTACATAAGCATTGGGTAGATCCCAGTTTAGGAACTGACTCTATAGTTTACCTGTCTTGAAGTAAATGCTATGGCTTCAAGTTAGAATAGATGACTTAAACCTGAACCTAGCCCAAGTCTAACTGCACAAGTAACTTTAGGTACAAGAAAAGCCCTTTTTAAATCAATGTCAGAGATTCTCTGACAGTCATATTTTACTGCTTCTTGGACAAGGCCTGAGAGAAATGGTTTCAGTTATCAGTTTGGATGCCTGGATGAACATGTCCATCTGCTTACTCCTTGTTTTGTCATTGCCTGTGAAAAACTAATGCTGAAAAATCTTCCAGTCATCGTCTGTGTCCTCTATTTAGAACATAAACTGAGGGCTGAGAAGGTAATGGGGAAGGATCTAGACATGCCCTGTCCTCATACTGTTCCCTAAGCATCCTCTATTGTCTGCTATAAAAAGCATAAAATAACTATTGCCATTACAAACAAAGAAAGAACTGAAGAATAAAAAAGGATTTGGAAAATGAGGATCTGGGACCTTGTACCCTCAGAATAAAAGGAAAAAAAAGTCAAAGAAAATCAGAAAGAAAAATGTTCTTCCCAATCTTACACATGACATAAAGCTATTAGTTATAACAACATAGTTTTCCAGAAGTACCTTCACACAAAACCAGCAGTATTGGAGCTTGAGATAACACATGCGCAAAATCCATTAGCAATTTGTAAGAGATGAACCATGCTGACAGACTAATTCCTCTGGACAACAGTTCTGGGCTGAAATGTACAGCATTCACCACAGCATTTCACTGAGCGGCACTGGCAGGCTTGGCACAACCTGCAACAAGCACCTCAAGAAATGTCAGTAAATAACACCTTTTTTTCCTACTGCTGATGACAGAAGTGCCCAAAGAGCTCAGCCAGCATTAGGTCCTACGTGTGTTATTGGCAGATGTTGACATAACATTTAATATGCCAAAGGCCGAGGGAGGTGATGACTAATGTCTGCCTATACGCATTCAGTCACTACCTCTGTCTTTGTTTCTCTCTGGAGGGAATAACAATACTTGTCTGGGGACTACCCTGACAGCAGGGAAGATGTAAGGATGGAGGCACGTGTCTTCCTCATCTGATAGCTTGTCCAGTTGTGCTGCCCTCCCTGCTCCACATCTTGCTGGAGAAACGAACAAAAGCGATGCTCTGAGGTCAATTAGCCGAAGAAAATAGTCATTTTCATGCTTTTGACAGAAACTCAAAATAGTTTTCTGTAGAAAAATAACATGCATTATAGCCAGGTGAAATATACTGGTAGTATCTCTGAAGGTATGCATTACAGAAATAGGATACATTTCCTGTGGGCATCTGACAGGTAGTTTAGCTGAACTGCACCAATTCCTGGCAATGAGTCCGAATGAAGATCCTTGGATCTCAAACGCAAGGTAAACTCTGACACAGAGGACAGCAGTTTCAAAAGTGAGGACTTTGTGTGCCTCACTGTCAGTCAGTCCAACTGCCATGAGGGATTTTGATTTCACGATGTGCTGAGAATGTCTGAAAATCAGTCTCCTTCATGGTCCTTCAAGGTGGGCAGTAAGAGTCAGAGGACCCTAAAGTCTACCCACCCACAACTCAAAATGTCAATCTTTGACCTTTTTAACCTAGTTCTTACATAATTTATGCAACTACTATCAGCAATACATGCAAAAAAAAAAAAAAAAAGGAAATTTAAAATACAATAGTATAGGCTTCCCACTTTGCTTTATTAGCCTCATAAAGTAATACTAATTTTTTGCTGTTCTCATATAAAAATCCAAAGGCTTTCTGTTGCAAAGAGAACTAGCTTTCCAATTTACAGATTATACTGCTATTAATATGAAATTATTATGTTGTGATAGAATATGATATGCAATATGTAATAAAATAAAAGGATTATTTAAAGAATAATAGCAATAACACAGACAACATGTCACTGTATTTTTCTCAGTATTCTAAAACTGTTGTTTTAGCCATTTTTACAATGTTTAAAGTAAATCCTCAAAGACAGAAAAGCAGAATGTGACTGCAGTTTCACTGTTCTCATTAATTCATTACTGCAGAGGTGTTGGTGACCAGTGAGTTTGTAGCACTAAACTATTTGCTTTCAATAAAGGAGTATTGGAGCATTTTGTTTACATGTTCTATATGCACAAATAATTATTCAAATGTTATGACAAGATGTAAGTCCTGGATGTGAAGTCTAAGACAAGAAGGCAATGTTTTAAAGGTAAAAAACTTCCAAACTTTTCTGTAACCTTGGTATCACTGTAGCAAAATCTCCAATGAAAGATACAGCTACAGTGTAAGACAAATGGAATAAAGATTTCATCTTCAAGTGCATGGAAGAAAATATAAAAAGAAAAAAAAAGAAAAAGAGTGTCCACCTGCATTACAAGGGCATGTCCAAGTCCTTAATAGTATTTCTATCAAATCTTTGAGTTTTATTCCCAAAATCTCAAATATAGCTATGTTTTGTGCAGCTGAGGTCCAAAGCAGGAACAGAAAATAGAGTTTTGGAGCAGACATATAACATGTTCCCTCTATTACAAGCCAGATAGGATTTGAAAGCAAATGTTTCTAACAACACAAATAGAAAAAGGGTTTTGTTAAAAGAAAAAGCTAGGTGACACTACATTACTCATGCTGGGTTTTTTTTCAGAAAAAATGTTCTGTGAATGTCAAATTGCCTGTTTTGAATATTAATAAAATTAACATAGACAGTTGAAAAAGATCTTTCATTCACTTGTTTTGTTCCTTTACTTTCTTAAAGACCCATAAGGAAATTAAGTCTTCACAAAATGTCCTGAATGATTTTTAAACTTAATTGTATATTCACATCGTTATTTATATTTCTTTCAGCTTTTATTTAAATTCTGATTTCTATGTTTCTTTTGCTTCTCTTTCCTTCTCTTCTGAGTAAGACTTCAGTTTTATATCTCAGATATTCACGGTAGGAAAACAGCTTCTCAAGATTACTGTATTTGTTACTGAAAATATTTGTACCACCTTTTATTTCAGGATGCATAGAAAAAGTGCAAAATAACCCTGTATAAAAGAGACATCTCTCCCCATTATTTTCTTACTAAATCCCAAAACAATGTAGTGTAAGAAGAGTATTTGTACTTAAACCAGAATTTCTTAGCCATTTTCTCACCAATGGATAACTTATTGCCAACAGCTCTGAGGAAAATGCTACTGCACACATGGCAGAGCAAATGAGCAACAATTCCCCCTCTAGCAATACAAGGATATCTATTTCTACCATCAAGAATGCAGATAACATTTTGAAGCCCTCAGAATTCAGGGTAATGATGGAACTGCAAATAGCAGGCAGTCCACAGGGCTGGGGTGGGGGTGTTGCAGCAGAGGGCCAACAAAGCTAGATCATGACCATAAACATACATGATGTTTACCTGTGTATACTGTCTGAAGTAGGTGTAGAAAGGAGATTTTGTGCAATGGACCCTATTCAGGACAGCAGGGGTGTTTCATCTTAGGAAAACAAGGACATGCTGGTCTACAAGGCAAGGCTGGGGAATGCAGTTGTACTGCTCAGACATCACAAGCCTAGGGAAGATTTGTTTTTACAGTTTCATTTAGCCTCTCTATTGCAATAATTGTTTTGTTTTAATAATATGTTTACGTTGTAATAAAACCAACCTTTAATAATTAGCAGCATTCTGGTGGGTTTCGTGGGCTCACATTAAAAAATTAAATAAAGAAAAAGAAAAAGCTGTAGTTTCACCTCAGGGCCAGAGCTGACTCCAGGTCCCTTTAATCAAAAAGACAACAAGCTCATCCACCTCCAGGGACACAGATATATACTAAAGAGGGACTCATGGGTTTTTTTAGAACAAAAGTGGAAATGAATGGAATATGTTACCTAGGCAACAAAACATCTGCAGTAGCAGCAAATGATACAGAAAGCTGGCCAGCAGGGAATGAGTGGTGACAATGTCAGAGAAAGAAGCAAGACTTCCCCTGTAATAGAGAATAAAAAGGAATATTCTGGAATTCAGCAAACATTTAAGAAACAAAGCCCAGCTAATTTTACCTAGAAATAAAAATGTATAAGACTTACTTCACCTCATTGCTGTACAGCTTGGTCTACAGTGATGCGAGGCTGCTTTTGATGGACATCCTTCCCTGTATTTGTTTTAATCATTTAGCTGTCCTTTCACGATGCCCATCAGTGTTAGGCAGAGCTTCAGATACTGAGGGAGGGGTGCAGAACTAGCATAGCCTAAATAATTATTTTTATACTGTGTTCCTATTAAAGTCAATGCCAAAGTTCCCATTAACTTTAGTAAGGTGAAGATATCAGTACTTTAAGAGCACATTCAAAGTCACTAAACTCTGAAGGAGACCTACATTTAGGAGGGCCAGCTTTACTGCTATTGACTTTGGCCATGGATGAGAGTCATTTCCTTTCTGTAATACCCTTTTGTAATGTCAGGAGGGGTTAAATTAACACTACTTTCCACTTCTGAATATTTCCTAACTTCATACCTCTCAAATGAATTCAGGAAAGAACTTTTAAAAACAACAACAACAAAACATGTCATTATGGTGGAAAAATGGAGTTTGTATGACTAAGAAATGAAAAGATTTCATACTTCAAGTCCCTTGCACATATAATGAGACTAGGGAAAATAAAAAGGCAAAATTTATTTTATCTTAACGTTGAAGCTGAAAAACTATTCAAATAGAGGAGCTATGACATATTCAGTGGCACATCTATTTATCTATATGTTGTAATCTAAGGGGCTTGTCAGTGCTATGTGTCAAGGCTTTATATGTGTGTGTTTGTGGGTGCATGGGGGAGATATGTGTGTGTGTATAATAAAAAAGATAAGAACCAAAGAAGAGAATTGAAGGGCTTCAGATGCGTAACATGGATAATGTGATTGACAAATAATAAGATAAACAAAGGACAGGGGAAGCAAATTGACATCATTTTTCTATTTACCACATTCAAAAAAATAACCCATTTTCATGTGAGAATGAGATTGTAGAAACGGAGACAGATAAAAAACAGCCTGTCAGTTGGTGACATAGCCAGGTAAGTTAAGACCTTATGAATTTTAATAAGTGTGTTGGCCCTGTACAAATTCTTTCTAATATAGTGACAAACCTTCTGAAAGGAAATAAGATGACATTTTTCATACTGATTATGTTACTTACAATTAGGTATATGCCAGCCCCTCCTTTCTCCCCCACAGAAACCCTCTCAAAACAAACTGAAATCTGGTATTAATCTGCATATAAAAAATGTTTGTTATTCACATGTAGGCGGAAATGACAGATTACTCCTTTGTTCTTCATGTCCACTTATTGACTAGAGAGACCATTTCAAGGTGGTGTATAACAAGGCAACTGAGCAGCTGTAGGTCAGAGTGAGCTCTTCAGTTGAATTTTTTGCTATAGCAGTATGGAAGCAAAGCTGGTGCTGTGTCAGCTCAATGAAAGTAAATCACACTGAAAGAAGGGAAATGTTGTTATAATGCAACCCTTGGGAACAGAGAAGATAAGGTCAGAGATGAGGCAAGAAAACATTCCAACAAGTATGTGATGAGCAAACTTTCAAGCCTTGTGCGATCTAAAACCCCTCCCTAAAAGTAACTCCTTTGGTACAGTGCCATCCTTGGAGAAATCTATCCAACCTGACTTTGCAGTCACCAATGACATTTAATTGCTAGGGACCTTCTTCTTTCCTGTGCCTCACTTTTCTGAGAGGACGGGGAGTTGGGGGAGGTGAGGAAGAAGGGGTTGATTGACAAAAGAAACATCATAAAGGTTTGCCTTTCTTTTTTATTTTTTTAGTTGGGCAGATGGTGCCTGTGTGAAAGAATTTACCAATTACTTTTTGATGCATTGACAGAAGACTTAAGAGATTCATTAGCTGCATCAACTCCTACACCTGCCCTATTCAGTTAAGCATGCCTCAACATGAGCACAACTAAACAAATATTAACAACTATATATAAGAAATATTCCTAAAATTGCAGTTCTTAATTGTGGATTCTACATGTCTATTATAAGGTCCTGATCTTATTGGGAATCTTGTTTCCAAGGAGATGTGTGTACAAGACAATGGATACTGAATGAAGTGACTGTAAATATGTTATTTATTTCTAGCCATTACTGATGACCTTATGTATAACTTGTGAGTGACAGAGCATAGCACAGCTATGAATGATTGTTGAGAGGTCATCAATCATGGGCAGAAATTAACTCTGCATCTACATGTGCCTCATTGAAGATTTTGTTCAGTATAATCACACTTTCAATATTTATGATTTTTGTATTTCAGAATTTTTCTAAATTTAAGTATACTGCCTTGGGCACTGTTGGATGGAAAATAAATCAAAAGGGTTTTCATCTAGATGTGTGCTTTTTACCCAGAACTCAGTACATCAGAATATAGTTGGTCTTCATGTTCTGGGAAGGGACAGATTATTCCTATAGTAAGCTATATTTATGTTAATAGGAACAATGTCATTGAATTTTCAATAAGGACAGTGGCTCTGAATTTAAGAGTAATCCATATATTTGGAAGTAGAACTTAAAAACAAGTTTATGAAAAAAACCCCTTTTTTATTTTTCATTGGAATGATTATTAAAAAATTAGAAATTATTATAGCTTTTGATCATGTTTAATATACTAACCTAAATACACTCAATACATCACAGCAGTAAATTAATTCCATATTAAGAAGTAATCATTTGTGTATTAAGAAAAGAGCTGCTGTAATGTTAATGATGAATTCCTGATAAAAGAAACACTTTGAAAACTGCTTCAACAACAGACGAGGATTTGTCTATATTAAATATTAAGAGAAGTTATTAGCAATTAAGAAAGCTCAGCTGATTAGATAGGAAGAAATGAAAGGGAATGGGAATGGGAAAGGGAAGAAGGAAAGGAAAGACAGAGAGAGGGGAAGGGAAGGGAAGGGAAGGGAAGGGAAGGGAAGGGAAGGGAAGGGAAGGGAAGGGAAGGGAAGGGAAGGGAAGGGAAGGGAAGGGAAGGGAAGGGAAGGGAAGGGAAGGGAAGGGAAGGGAAGGGAAGGGAAGGGAAGGGAAGGGAAGGGAAGGGAAGGGAAGGGAAGGGAAGGGAAGGGAAGGGAAGGGAAGGGAAGGGAAGGGAAGGGAAGGGAAGGGAAGGGAAGGGAAGGGAAGGGAAGGGAAGGGAAGGGAAGGGAAGGGAAGGGAAGGGAAGGGAAGGGAAGGGAAGGGAAGGGAAGGGAAGATCCAAAATTAATGTCATCATTAGTTACTGGGGAAGTATATTGAAGCCCCTGCATATAGAAAGACTTTATAAAAAATTTAGATTGCCTAAAATAAGACGTACTGCTGTGCATGTAGAAGTAGACTATTTCAATCAAGTTACACACATATGAATACTCTAAGTAAAAATTAATATAGCCAATGGCAATATATTGAACCCTAGTTCTGACTGAAGGTGTTCATAGATTAATTTAATACGATTTAACTAATTAAGTAAACAATATTTTCAATATATTTTACTGAGACTCCTCATAAAGACAATTGTCCAACTAAACTGTATTGTGGTCAAGTTTTCCTTAAATGCAATTGGTGTCCTCTGTAATACAGATTTTTCTGGATAGTATGGAAGAGGGCTTTAATGTCAAGCCTGTTGAAAGCCTGGCTTCCAGACTCAGATATTGTGCAAATCTCTCTTCTGCAGTTGTTCCTTTAATGATCTAATGGAACTCATACACATGTCAAAAAATAATTCAACTAAATCCACAGGGTTAAACAGCTCAAAACATCCTGCACAAACTTCGGGTTACAAAATCCTGTACCAGGCAAAACTCAGATCCCCCGAGGCTTTATTAGGAAACTTTTATTTGAGAACACATCTTACCAAAAGGCCTCTCAGAAGAACTTAAACCGAGTAATGAAGAGACCTGATCATATTGATAGCTGTGCAAAGCAGGACTCATCTGAAATAAGAGCTTGTCTGGAGAAAAACAGTCAAAAAAGTCATAACTAGAGACAGTATTCACTCAAACAGTGGTGGACAGAAGGTACTAAACAGCAAGCACCTTGACTAAAGAGATGTAGGACTGCACTTCACTTCTGCTGCACTTCACTGCCAACAGCATACTGCTCTTTTTTTCTACAAAAGCAAGGTTAGACACAAAATCACTAATACCAACACATCACAGTTTGGCTTTCTATCTAGGCTTTTCATTGCAAAATAAAAGCACATTAAGAGATAAATAGGCAAACAAAAACTCAGAAAACTTTTCACAGTATTCCAGTATCTAAAGGGCAGCTACAAAGATAATGGAAGTGCTCTTTTTCTTCACAAGGACTCACAGGGATAATGGGTTAAAATTGGATGAGAAGAGGTTTCATCTTGATATAAGAAAGAATTTTTTTACAGCGAGAACAGTCATCCACTGGAACAACATTCACAATGATGTGACGGAGTCCCCACCATGGGAATTTTCAAGATGCAACTTGAAAGGGTGCTAGATAATCTTGTCTAGGCTCCCTTTCCCATGAAGGGTTGGGTCAGATGATCTCTCAAGGTCCATTCCAACCTAGGCTGTTCTATCATTTTATGATCTATCATGATCCTAGTTGATCAGAAAGTATTATTTCAACCAGTTTTCAATGACATATAAAAATCCACCATAATTCCTCAATTTCTTTAGCTTTTCAATAAACTATCTAATAAACAATTAGTGAATTCTAACTGAAATTGGGTTTGTTTGTTGCAATGTTTGATGCTTAAGGAAAATAAAGTTGAAACTCGTATTCCCCACAAAACATTTAATGAATAAAACTTCCAAAGTACTTTTCTTGAAGTGGTTTGGGTTTGGGGGTTTTTGTTTTGTTTTGTTTTGGTTTGGTTTGGTTTGGTTTTTTTAATTAGTCTTCTACATTTATTTATATCTGTGATCAAAGGCAGAATGGATGTGTACGACCTTCAGATGCTGGGTGTTATGGTCTCTGGAGGTTTTATGGTGATATTAGGCATTGGGATCTTCTTGGTGTCCACGTTCTCCATGAAGGAGACATCTTATGAGGAAGCCTTGGCCAAGCAACTCAAAAAGCTTGAGAAGACCCAACAGCAGAAAATAGAGAAAAAGAAGAAAGAGAAACCTGTTGAGAAGAAAGGAAATGCAAAGAAAAAGGAAGAGAAACCTAATGGAAAGATGGATGATGAGAGGCATCTCACTATATTTTTATTAGTCCTTAATGTTTTCCTATTTTTTCTTATTTTCAAAACTAATTTTCACACTAATCCAGGCATATATCATATCACTAAATATTGGGACACTCAAAGAAAATCCTACACAGTAGCAAGTAACTGCATAGCAGTAACACACCAGGTCTGTCCTTTGGGCACAAGTGGGCTGTGGCTCTCATAGTAAGTAAAAGCTTTACTGAGGTAATTTTACCTTTCAGTGAAATATTTATACATTTTCTGAGGTGATTTGCAGGATGCTGCTGGGCAAGAATGTGCACGTAGGTAGGTTTTGTAGTGCAGGTGATGCCAGGTAATTTGCAATCCCATGCTAACCTGTAGATACATCAAAGGTCTAAAGTCTCTGAAACAGATTTAATTTTTTCTAAAAAAACAATATTAACTTCAATATAAGCTTTTTATTTCTGATTACATCAAGGAGTTTGGGTGTGACCTTAGACAAGACTTGTGGGACTGGAGGCATAGGGAATTAATGAGAAAATAAATCTGTAAGTAGCTGTTACAGGTTCATAGGCAGATTATACGCTGAACCTGATTTAAATACAACTTCACTGGACTTTGTACCTTTAATGCCTTTTATCTTTAAATTAATTTGATGGCCAAAAAAAAAGAAACAAAAAAAGTCAAACAAAGCTTCTATCAGTAAACTTAAAAACCCCATAAGAAATACAATACAAGATGATGAGATCTCGTGGGAGACTTAGACAGGCAGAACAAACAGTCATTTCAAAGCCCAGTCTTCCAAAGAAGCTAAAAGAAATTAAAATGCATACCAAAGAATGGAAAAATACTTGGATCAGGCTATTCAGGCAGTGTGAAAGAATTATAGTAGTAGCATTTAAAACTGATTCTCTTGCCACATAAGTTTATGCAAGATTCTAGCTAAGTTAAACTTTAAATTTTGGATTTTTTTTTTTATTAAATTGAGCTATTTTTAACCCGATTCCTGCATGCTTCCCCTTAATATCACTGGGCTCACCATTCTCTGCCATGGTACAAGCAACTAGAATTACTGAGGTAGCTCAGCTTGCCAGTCAGGACTGTGTTTAGTCTTATAGTGCCTGGAAATGTTTCATTACCATATGGCTAATATCCTATACATATATATATATCTCTCCAGGAGAGTAAAAAAAAAAAAAAAAAAAAATCCCAACCAAAAAGACAAAGACATCTCCTAAAAGCCGTATTTCAAATTGGGGAAATGACATCCTGAAATAGAAAATTTCCCAATAAAACGAAACCCACAGCTGTAACAGTGAGCAAGAATGTTAACTTAAATACCCTTCTCATTGATAGGTCTTTTTTTTTTTACTCCTATTTCGTGCTTTCTTGTATTGTGTGTGGTTTTTTTTTAAAGAACAATACACACAGTGATTTCTATACCTCTTGCAGTTCATTTAGAAAAGTGGGATTTTTTCCTTTTTGTTTACAGAGAGCAGAGCCTCCAAATTCAAAGCTTATTAACATCTCTCAATAGATAGTGTCAACTCAAAGTAAAGCTTGTGGCCTTTCCTGAAACCCTAATGGGAAAAAATCTTTTCTTTACATGCAACTGTACCAGTTGCAGCAGCAGCAGAGAATAAGTGCATTCATCCAAACTCCACCTCCGAAACTCTGAGATTTCAATTGTTTGGAAGCTTCACAAAATGTTCTTGTGTTTGGATTAATCTGTGGAGACCATCTCTGGATAAAAAGCAATCTCATCTTGAAATCCAGTGGGTACCACAACAACAAAGGGTAAACAAATTGAAAACAGAGTAAACAGAGGAAAAGATACAAACTTCTGAGATAAAACTCCTATTACACAGAAGGAGGTGTATAACAGTTTCAACATGAAACAGATCCACACAGTGAAAATAGAGATTGCTTCTTTTAACTGCGTCCTCCCCTTCTCAGGTTGAATATGCTTCCTGGAAAAAAAACTCTTCCTGATCTTTTGCTGCACTGAATAACTCTGTGTTATCTAAGTAGTATTTATTCAAAGTAGGCCAGGCTTATACACAGCAAGCTATCTCTCAATATATAATGCATACACAGTCAAAATACATATAACACAGTTTTCTTGTAGTCCCAAAAAGTGTAAATATGAACTAAGAACAATATATATATATATATATATATATATATACACAAATATAGCAAAGCCAATGTGAGACAAGCTGGGGAATGGGTCTGCTTGCTAAGAGTTCACTAGGAACAGAAGCTGGGAGTAGTAGGCATTCCCTACAGCAGTTACTATGACTACCACTTGGTTATGGACATTGTGCACAATGTTAAACAGCTCTTAATATTTTCCTTTCTAACAGCAACAAACAAACCCCCAAACCAAACCCACATCCACACCAAACCCCAAACAACAACAAAAAAAACAGGAACATGTGGGTTTGCTCTAAACTAGTACAGAAGCACATGAAATTCCATGAGTCCCTAAAGTCCTCCTCATATAAAATCATTGTCTGGAATCCTTACCTCTTTTTGATGCAGATGTCCTGTGAACATGTGTTCTTTCATCTTCTGCAGTGGAAATCTTAAGCAGCAGTGGTAGAAAGTACAGCACGACTAACCTGGGGTCCTCACATACACTCAGATTTGTGAAGATACTTACAGATGTAAACTGGAGATGGGGGGCAGGGAGGAGGGTAAAAGCTAAAAGTCTTCTTTGGCTTATTTAGAAAGGTGAGCAAATTCCTCAGAGTGCAAATTTGGCTTGGAAGTCATTTCTTTGTGGGAGAATGCAGTAGTTATGACTTCACAGAGCTACTGAATAAGCCAATATACACAACTGACACGATAAAGTTCAGGAGTAACATCTTTTATCTGCCATGCTTCTGCCTTATATGAATGAATATTCTTTTTTTTTAAGCTGTGTTTCAAATAATACTTTAATAATAGTTCCAGACATAGCATGGTAACTTAAGACCTTTACTCCTTGTTTTTATCTTTAGTTCTTGATTTAATTTGAGAGTACTGAATTAATTTCTCTTTAAAAGCTATCAAATTTTAATTGTGAAAAAAAAATCTGTTACCTATGAAAATATTTATTTTTTTACTTCACTTTTGTGATCAGTTATCTTCAAATACTCTTTTGTATCGTCACACATTCTAAATGTCACACATATGTATTGACTATGACTAATTAGCTGGTAAAGAGTGCAGACACATCTAAATTAAAACCAGTCTAGTGATTCAGCTGATGGAATGAATAAGTTTGTATAGGCAAAAATGCCCCTTCTTATGTCACATTTACACAAGATATTTTTATTTAGGGCAATAATAACTGTTTCAATAAAATACAATAAATGAATATTTTAAGATACAATAGGGTAGACATTGCCAGATAGTGCTATAAAAACTTCCAAGTCAATGAGACTACTGATATTTTTCTTCGAGTCTGACCCTTAAAAGCCCTATTTTTAAAATGCAAGGATCAAGTCTAATGAATTTGCATTTAAGCATCTAAGCAGAAAACTTCAGACGTCTTCAGACACTCACAACTTGCAACTCAGTCAAAGGATTTTTAGTTAACAATGGCCTATGTTGCTTACATTCATATATTTGCATTGGGAAGACTATGCAGCAAAATTTAAGCATTTTCCCAGAATGAAGTTTACAACACTTACTTTGCTGGCTTTTATTTTGATGGGTTAAACATAGTCAGTGTTTGAGATCTACCTTCCCATTATCTATAATTTTTCGTGTTTTCATGCATACTTTGTCAATTTTGTCTTCTACATGCCTAAGAGTGCTGTCAATACTGTGTAAAATGGCAAGTATTAAAGCTTCTTGAAACCTTTCTAAGCTAGATATTTAACTCACATGACAGAGGTAAAAACAACACCCCCCTCACAAAACACAGTACGGTGATTACAGATCAGAAGCCATAAGTAGGTATCAGATTCTCAGTATCCTGCTGTAAGACAATGCAGTCCCTCCTTTCGCTCTCTAAGATACACTGCATTTGTAGTATAATGTAATCATCCCCAAGTACTCATACAATTAGAGACTTTTAACTTCATTATTACTGATGGAATTTGGACTAATTAATAATTCCCAAAAGAACACTTAGCATAATCTACATTTTGACAATACAGCATGAAAATTAAAAGAACAAATGTATGTGCATTTCCTGCTGTCTTTGAATTATGACAGTGACATTAATAATTTGTTATATTCATTGCTCAGCATTTATTTAAATTGCTCATAGAGCATGATAAACATAATTAAAATTAATGAAACCTAAAGAATACACAAAGGAGCAGATGTCAATGTCAATTGTATTTGCTACTTAAAAACAACTCTGAAGTTGGAGGTTTTCATTTTAGATTTGATTTATGTGATAGTTGACTGGTGTATGATTAATTGATACAAGTTATCATTCTTATTTTACTGCTATTGAAATGCTAGTAAGAGGTTACCAAAATGAAAGCAATTATTTATGAAACAATTATGTGGTAGGATTTGCATGCTACTCCAAAGTAGTTCTTGTAGTGATGGAACTTCTGAAACTTTAATATCTTACAACAAAATTCTCCTGACTATTCTGAAAATGTTGTGGCTTCAGTTTTAGTTAAAAGCAGGTAAGTTGGCTAGTATCTAATTCATGTTCATTGTAGCTGTACATTTATTATGTAGCCTGGATCTAAGATCAAGTTTGGGTCTCTGGCTTAGATATTTCAAACATCTTTTACAGAATTGCATTCTGTAGCTTCAGTAAGTTCTTTGGATACTGGCTCTGAATCCCAAGCTTAGAATCATAAGCTTATGGCTTTAAGTTTGTACCTTGCCCAGCTACTTCAGGAAGTTTTCCAAGAGTTTGGAGCACAGACGTATTTCCTCAGGCTATAAAATGTATCATAGGACATTGACTTCACTTGAATAAATCCTTTTAAGATGGGCTTGTCAGGTGCTATGGAAACATTCTGTTTACAGGCAGGACTTAAACTTATGGAAAATGTTAATGGCAAATAATGCATCATAAGGTTTAAACAGAATTATACAGAAGAGTTATGTCAAATCACGCCAGCTAAGAGTATAGACTGAATTCATCACTGGAGGCAAGGAATCAGGGCTGCTCATACTTCACTACCAGATCTGAACTTGCCAGTTCTAATGCTGTCCTTTGACTTCTGCTTTATAGCCACCCACTGCCTAGAGAAACAATTGAGCTGTTACTTCAAACACACCTTTGTGAACAGAAGGCTGAATGTGGCTAATGTCAAACAACTTAACTTTCACCTCTGTTTTCATTATGTTATCCTTAATTAGTATTAAAGGGATGGATACAGATGAAGAGGGTCCTGTTGAGCATCTAGCCCACAGTGTTTTAACAGTATCTGCCTCTGCACAAAGCAAGTCCAGGTAATTCTTCAGTTTAAATGGACACTTACAACTTCTCCAGGCTATTTCAGGCAATGTTGCTCTGTGGATCTATGCCCATTTATCCCATATCAAGAGTTTTAAATATGAGTGGTCTTTTTCCTCATTGCAAAATCTTTTTGCAACTACAAAGAGCTGATGATGTCACAAAAACTAGACAGCATATTCACAAATAACTGTCAACAGAGGTTTCTAAAATAATACCTACAGATTTATTTTTCCCCCTCATAACTGCCTGCATACTTCTGGGGTTTTTTTTAATAAAATAACACAAGAAAAATAATTAATTAGTTTTTTCCTCCTCAACTGACCTCAGGAACAAGGCAGCAAACTAGAAGGGTTAAACACTGCATGTATTTCCTTGCCAATAAAACCCATCAAACTGCAGTATACCAAATTAGCTGATAATTTGAGATGATATGATCACCCTCCCAACCCTGTTCATTGGTAGTGGAGGACAGCAATATATGACAACTGGTCTACTTTGCACTTTTTTCTAGGATGGATATTTTCTGTTTAGACTCCACTTGTCCTGCAGTTTGAATACATCATACTGAGCCCAACTCATGCCTAGCCTGAGCTAGGCCAGCTCTGCATGATGCCAAGCCAACATGTCTTTTTTTTGCCTCCACCACGACACTATGTTAGAGAAAATGTAAATAAAATGTAGAATATCTCCACTGGGCGCTAGCTGATCTGGATGTGAATGATCTGGAGATAGTTACAAGAGGCCTAAAGTATACCAAACTTGTATTTGACATTAATTTGGATTTGGTACAGCTTATGAAGAATATATATAGAGAGAATCACAGTGGTACTGTAGAATCAATTCTTTGGAAGACAGAAAGCCAGGAAACTAGCAAGGAACTACATCTCTACCTCAGAGCCTTGCTTTTTATCTCTTGTTTTTCAAAGTTCTCATCTGGGATGTTCTTTTCAGACTGTTTTATCTCTTGGTATACGTGTATTGGCAGAATTTTACATAGCTGTTGCAAAAAAAATTATGGAGTCAGAAAAAGCAGTTCCAAAAATAATCCACAAGTGGCTCCAAAAAAAGATCATCTTCCCATTTAGGAAATGAATACATTAAGAATCATTTAAACTATGGCCTATTATTAAATTCAACCTTCATCTGAAGGGTTTGATTACTCTCATTGGCAACTTTTGAAATTACAATCCTGTGTACAAAATCACATTCTCAGAGGACTTGCTCTTTTATTTTTGAATACTTCCTTCCCCAAAGCTGAGTGCAAATCAAACATGTTTTTCACCCACATTCTGCATTTTTTAATGAATAAGCAACAATAGTGTATGTAGATAAAACCAGAAGCGGAGCCTTCAAGAATTTGGTTCACAAGTACAGGCAAATAATATATATTGATCAGCATCAACACTGTATTTCTCTGGATTTTTAGCTGCTATTTCTTTCTTGAACTGCCACAGATTTATCAGACTGTACTATAAAAGAAAGAGCCTCACTCATATTGAATGATGTTTGAAACCAGCTGACATGCAGTCCCATGAGATCCCAAGTATTCATGGTGAGTATCATTCTTAACATGAATGCAAATGAAGCTTATAACTTCACTTGACTGTGCACCAAGATGTCCTGCATATTTAATAGAGACCACCATAGTTGAGATCTTTGAAAAAATGGAGTTAATTTCTGTGATTCTACAGTTCCATGCAATTCACTTATTGCTTGCAGTTTTACACAGCCTTCACTTAAATTGTCAATTATTGCTTTGCTCAATTGCCCAATATAAAAGAACTTTCTTCATTTTGCTACCATAAATAATGCCATAATGTTTTTTCCTAATGAATAGTGAAGCTGTGTAATTCTAGATTTCTGTGAAACAGCAATTCTTTTCTGGAAGGTGCTTTGCCTCATTTTCTCAAGCCAGTGAAGAGGCTAATCACTCTATCTTATTAATTGTATACCTCCACAAATGATTTTGCAAGCTCTCACATTGCTTTTTAAACTGGTTTCCCTATAGCACTAACCACTCTGAACAGCATCATCTGTTTAACCCTTATCTGAAACCCTATGATTCTGAGAACAGCTCCTGATTGATTTATAGTGTCTGCTGGAAAAACAAAGCAAAACAAAAATCTTAACAGAAAGGAACCACTGCAAGGCTTCTACATTCATAAGTATTTAAGAAACTTAAAAAGAGGGGGAAATTTTAAAAAAAAAGAGCAAATGTTAGCATTTGTTCACAGGATGCTTTGAATTAAAAAGAAGAGAAAACAGGGCATGAAAAAGGCCAGGCAGGAAAGAGAGAAGAAAGAAAAAAAGAGAAAAAAATCTTCTGCAGATAGAACTTGGGACAGTGCCCTCATTCTTGAGCTGAGGTTCTGTGATCCTCTATTTATTTTTAAAAGCTTTGTCAGGACCAATACTACTGTGCTCGTTAAAATTGCATTTCATTCATTAGTGATGTAGATATTGTGCCAAAATGCCAAGACACAGATAGACAGCAGCATACAGACCAAACATCTCTTGACAAAGCGGTCACAGATAGATGCTTTTCCTGATGTTTTAATGTCAATCAATATAACAAATGAGCTAATCATCAATGGTTTCTGGAGCATGCTTGAATACATATAAAGCCACTTTTACACAAGTACAGAGAGGACTCCTAGTTCTGAATTAGGTCATTTCTCTTGTTTTTAAAGGAACTGTGGGGAAAAAAAAAAGATACAGTAATTTCACTGCCTAGGGCTGCAGACATGCTTGAAACTGAAACTGAGTACCTGTTGTTATGCATGCATGTATAAATCAGGAGTTATCTGCTCTGAAGATGTTACTTATTGAGGTACAAAGAAAAAGCCTAACTGCTGCCGATGGCATTATCCACAACAGAGCTGAATACAGGATTCAGTATTCTGCTAAACTAACTTGGAATGCTTCCTCCACAGCAAACTCTCTGAGAGCTGCAACCACACAATGTGTGGTTCTGGAACTCCATGCAGCAGGTGAGTGACCAGCAATTTTTGTGGTGCTCAGAGCAGAAAAAGACTTATATAAATGCAGCAGAAATTTTAAGAACACTCTTTTTCCCAGCAGTCATTCTCCCATTTTATGGAGGATTTTTCTTAAGAATCATAGATAAACTCAGTTCGGAAGGGATAATTGCCTTAAAGGTATTGGAAAGTTGATAGCAGGTTAAACCCCACCAAAACCATCTCTTCCTCAGGTTTAAAAAATCCAAAACATCTGGCTTCTTCTCACAGACCATGTGCTCCAGCTCCAAGCTATTCCCTGAGCTCACCCCAATTTAACAATGCCTTTCTTGTACTAGGTGAAGGCACCACTGGATGCAGATTGTCATCTAAAGAGTGCTGAGTAGAAGGGTGTGATCTCTTCCTGTGATCTGCTGTTCATGCAGCCCAGGCCATCCATACTGCCAGAGCAGGCTGCTGGCTCACGTGCAGCTCGCTGTCTGCCATGATACCCAGGCTCTTGTCTGCAGAGCTGCTCCCCAGTGAGCTGATCACCAGGCTGTGCCACTGCAGGGACCTGCCTTTCCCTAGTGCGTGGTTGGGCATTTTTCCCACAGTGTGGAATTGCATTGCTGGCCCATTCCTCCAGCCTGAATCACAAACTGTTAGGGGTTGGAAGGGACCTTGAAAGATCATCGAGTCTAGGCCTAGATCATCTAGGCCTCTGTGGCTTCCCTGCATGTCTCTTTATAGCAGCTCTGTCATCAAGCATATGAGCTGGTCCATCAAATTGGGTGTCATCTGGGAACATGCTAAGAGTGTACACAGGTTATTAAGAAAAATGTGAAACACGGCAAGTCCCAGGATTGATCTTCAAGATCCTTGTGATACTGCACTTTTTACTGGACACAGTCCTGAGCAATCTATTCTAGCTGACTGGGGTTGAACAGAGAAGGGAGCTAGACTATATGATCTCCAGAGGTCTTTTCCAACCTCAGTGATTCTGTGACTCTATGAATCTAGCTTTGACTTTGAAACAACTTCTGCAGAAGCAATGTAATGAACTCTACTCGCACTAGTCTATCACTTCCAGCCAAAGAAGTGTGTCATTAGATCTTGTGTCAGGCATGTAGAGTCCATGTTCTCTAAAGAGAAACCAGGAATGCTAATAGCAGTGTGGTTTCAGACTACACCATCAATGACGTTTAAGCATAAAATTCTGACAGCAGGAAAAAACAGCATACATATCAGAGGATTTGGAGCTCTGATGTGTCGATATGTAAATTTCAAGATTTAGATTATAACCTCTAAATATATATGCCAAAATGATCTTAAAAATTTGAAGGGATTTTTCAGAAATTGGCTGGGAAGAAATCAAGAAGAAATTTCCAAAACATACACAATTTTCTTTCAAAGAGGAGTATGTTGTCTCTAAATGCTCTCGCTTAGAAATTCTTGCAACTGTTTTTGTT
The DNA here is from genome assembly GCF_964237585.1 of Gallinula chloropus. Classification (NCBI taxonomy): domain Eukaryota; kingdom Metazoa; phylum Chordata; class Aves; order Gruiformes; family Rallidae; genus Gallinula; species Gallinula chloropus. The sequence goes on from NC_140086.1 coordinate 75,315,422, forward strand.
ACCAAAGATGACTGGTCTTTACAGTTTCATTTAACCCGTCCAGTGAGAAGCAAGAACCCATGATCATGAAGTTCAGCAGCACCAGGTGAACTGGCTATGGAAGATATGATGTAAGATCAGGAATCTATATGAAAAACTTGCCTTAGTCAGGCTCTCAACAGAATTTTAAAAATTTCACATAAAACTCTTCTACCCACTGGTAAAAACAATAACGGACATTTAATACTTTGTTGGGGATTTTTTAATCTGTATCACGTGATAACAGTGATAGAATCAATCACTCCTTAGAGATGTGTATTACAACAGTAAATCTAGAATGTGACTAAGCATTAATCAGTTAACAGTAGAATATATAATGTTCTTTGGCTAATGGCTTTATTTCCAATTTTATGGTACATGCTTATCATTGCAATATGCAACATCATTACAGTAGTGAACTCAAGAGCCAAAAAGAATGAGTATAAATTAATGAGCAGATATTAAGATTATGAAGAACTCAAAAGCTGTTTTATATTTAATTAATCTATATATTTTTAATTCTTTAAATGCCACAGGACATGTAGTATATTATAAAAAATAATAACTTAGTAACTTAGAAAGTAATAATTTAAGCAAAAATTCCTATTTTGTGGAAATAGGAAACTAAATGCTCAGCAAAAATAATATGATCATGCAGAATGGCTAAAAGAAAACTGCTTGATAAAGTTAGTCTTTTTTTAATCTGATCACATTCACAGAAGTTTAACGTTATAAAAAGTGAGTGTATCTGTGTGTATGCGTGTGTGCGTACAGGAGAGAGGAATATTGACTAAAATAATCACTACCTTGGGAAAAGCATTTGATTAATTAACATACAAGCAATTAAAATAAATAGTCTAAATTATTTCATATTTCAGACTTAAGAGGTAGTGTTTGATTAGACTGTCATGGAAGCTGTCATATGTGATCTGATTAGTATTTAACAATGACTTGCTTTAAGAATACATAGTCTCTATAGGATAACAAAATCATAGACTCAGAGGAGAGAATTAGAGATAATTATCTCATTTTTTGATGAGGGGGAATTGAATTATTAGGCATTAAGTCTTCCTGAAAAAAAAAGTCATGACTACTTAATTTTAAATTCATATAGCTGACATTATTATTACCGGCATCCAGTCTTACACTGATTACTCCAGTAGAATGACTAACTGCCAGAGGTCCTTCTAAACGAGAGCCTTGGAGTTTGACTCATTTTGTGTTGACAACTATACAAAACTTAAATATTTGATCTTTTGACTTCACATACCTATTGCAGGCATAATACTCTCTCAAAACTAGATTATCTGCTAAGCATAGCACTAGCTCTGGAGTGAGGGAGTGATACAAGGAACATTAAAGTGTAAATGGCTACTGAAGGAAGGGCAGACTGCCTGCAGCCAGAGTCAACCCACTCTACAAAAGGTCTTCCCAAATCCATGCAAAGCACTCTGAGCAGCACTCCTCCTGCTGTTCTTCTAGTCTAGTTGTGGGAGGCTAAAAGGGGAGGGAGACTAAAGACATTCTACTTTTCTCTGTTCAAAAGCTGCACCTGAGTATTGCATGGTTGAGAACAGCGGGTCTCAGATGTCCCTGGCACTCCTCTCCAGTTAGACACAGATGAGTCAATTTAGAGAAGAGCTCTCATTTTCAGGCAGCTGCAGAAAGAGAATTAGCAATTCTCACTCCTAGTGCATAGTACTGACAACCACAGCACAGCTCCACCACAGCAGTGTCAGAAAACAGGTGCTAGACCCTGAGGAGGGACTAGACAGCTAGACTGCCAGCATCAAATGCTTTGCTATGGTGGCAGCACCAGTGCCTAATCTGCAAGCTGACAGACTCCAACCTATCCTAACCAAGAAAGAAGTGCATCTTGTAGAAGGACATCACAACTAACCTCAGTAGAGAAGTGCGTGGTCTCCTTAATGACACAGCTATGCTCCCATATAGACATTTGCTCAGTGCCATAACCATGTACTGCAGTTATCCAGGGTGTGAGAAAAGGGGAAAAAGAGTCTTGGAGGGTGATAGGCTTATAGGAATAGGATTTATTCTTTCAAACTAGCATATGTTTACTGACAGATCAACCACTGAAGAAGTCTTCTACACTACATTCTGTTCTGTAGTGTAGAAGAACCAGGGAAAAAATAAGGCTGCAGGGTGAATGAGCACCAGTGCAAGCAATGGGGCCTAATGTTCCACGTACAGGGGATGTTGTTCAGCGCTAAAACAAGGAAATAAAACAGGACTCCTGGATGTGTGTCCTTTCTTTCCTTTTCTTTCTTTCTTTCTTTCTTTCTCTTTCTTTCTTTCTTTCTTTCTTTCTTTCTTTCTTTCTTTCTTTCTTTCTTTCTTTCTTTCTTTCTTTCTTTCTTTCTTTCTTTCTTTCTTTCTTTCTTTCTTTCCTTTTCTTTCTTTCTTTCTTTCTTTCTTTCTTTCTTTCTTTCTTTCTTTCTTTCTTTCTTTCTTTCTTTCTTTCTTTCTTTCTTTCTTTCTTTCTTTCTTTCTTTCTTTCTTTCTTTCTTTCTTTCTTTCTTTCTTTCTTTCTCTCTTTCTTTCTCTCTTTCTTTCTCTCTTTCTTTCTCTCTTTCTTTCTCTCTTTCCCTCTTTCTTTCTCTCTTTCCCTCTTTCTCCCTCTTTCTTAAATGTTCTTCCTTAGCTTTGTAGCCCTCAATATTGGCAAATTGATGCCTGCCCTCTCTTTTGAGCATATTGAGTCCCTTAGAGAATTACATTATTCATGTTTTCAGTATTTGAAGAACTTCATGTACTGATGGATGTTCTTAGGTCTATTTTTATAGAATTCAATTTTCATGTATACATTTCTCTCTCTTTAGTACCTCGGTGATCCAGATTGATAAGAACTGTAGGTCAGCTATAGAAAAGTTTTGATTTTCTGAGATCTCTGTTTGAAAATGAAATGACTGTTTTGAGGGGTAAAATTTGGCATAGAGCAGAGAAAAATGTGGAGAACATATAAATAAATATGTCCTTGTAGCCACAGAAGAATGATGATGAGGGTTATGGAAACTAGGTATGACCTTTATTCCCTCTGCTTCTGGCAATTTCTGGAAACCAGAAAGCTTTGCTGCAGTTACAGCTCAAAACCCAAAGGCTATTTTATAGATAGATAGATATTATAGTGTTTCCATAATGAAATGTTCCAAAGCTAGGAAAGATTTTATTAAACTGAAATTTTAGAATAGGAACTAAGGAAAAATAATCTGTACACACTGAAGAAAACAGAACTAAACCCAACAGATATTGAAAATTAATAAATTAAATTTGAGGCAATTTAGGCAGATCTTATCCTTATCTTCATGTGTGTATGGCACAAAAAGCCAACAATTCTGATTGTGAGATGTCTCAAAATAAATAGTGCTTATAGTATTACATTTGATGAGAACAGAATGCACAGAATGATCATTTCAGTATCATGCTGATCCAGTAGGATACTGTCTGACCCTTGTTGACCTTCTTAAATGTTTCACAATTCCTCTAGCAATTTCCTCTAAAATTTTTACTATCATTACTTTCACCTTCAATTAGGTCATTCTAATCAAAAACCAAATTAAAACACTGAGCCTAAGCAGCTTCTAACATAATTTAAGCATTACTTTAGTAAAAGATATTAAGACCAGAATACATACAATCATCTTCCATATTAGCCTTTGTTTCCTACATTACTACAAAAACAAATAATATGTTGTCTTTGATGAGTTGGAAATTATCTTTACCAGAACTTCTTATTTTAAAGGACTATATTCATTTTTATGAATTATTGACCTATTAATTGTAGTTTTCCTTCTTTAATGTTGACTGCAGGCATATTCTTGGGTATAGATTTTATTAAATTCAGCTGAAAGTGCTCAGAATCATTTACTTGCCTTGCTGTTATACCGTCAGTTTCTCAGCAGTGATTTTATGTATGAATTTCCTACACATAGCAGAAAAGCTGTGAGTAGATAAGGAAGTGCTCCACTCTCACTTTTGCTCTCCCTTCCACAGGGACAACACGACTAGCAAGGGAAAAGGAAGAAAAAAAGCCACATTTTCAATCATTTGTGCATTTCAGCTGGGAAAGTCCCTTTCACTTCTGCTCTCTTCTCTAACACCTGTAAATGCAGTATAGAAAACTTATGGTCTTGTGACTTGCACTGTTATAATTCACTTACTGACTTTTGAGAGGAGAAATAGAAAATTACCCAGAATTCGCTTTTTCTACATTTAGTTGGAACTACATAAGCTAGATAACAGAGATACCAATTAATTATTTTAATAATGAGTTATTGAAAAACTATCTCAGCCTAACCCAATCAGTTACCTTTATGAATCAAATACCTTTATAACCTCAGAAAGCACACCAAAAGGTTAGGTCCTGTTGCATTCTCTGGGTATATTATACCTGTTGATTAACTCTTGTCACTAGCTCAAAAACATTTGGTGGTTAAACTTCATATAAGCTGTTTCTACACAAAATTGCTATCAACACTTGTCACCAAGTGATTTCACAGCGTATTAGGTATTTCTCATTTTCCTGCAATGATTTGAAACAAAAATCACAGAATCATAAAATCACAGAATAGTTTGGGTTAGAAAGGACCTTGAGGATCATTTATTTCCAGCCACACCCTCCACTCAACATGTTTGCCCAAAGCCCCATCAAACCTGACCTTTAACACTGCCAGGGAGAGGGTAACCACAGCTTCCCTGGGCAGCCTGTGCCAGGGCCTCAACGCCCTCACATTTCCTCACAGTAGCTAATTCAAATCTACTCCCCTTCAATCTAAAGCCATTACCACTGGTCCTGTCACTTCACTCCCTGATAAACAGTCCTTCCCCAGCTTTCCTTTAGGCCCCTTCAGGTACTGGAAGGCTCCTAGAAGGTCTCCCCAGAGCCTTCTCTTCTCCAGGCTGAACGAGGCCAACTCTTTCTGCCCGTGTACATAAGGAGGGAGAGGTGCTCCAACCCCCTGATGATCTTTTTGGACCTCCACTGGTCTTATTCGAACAGGTTATTACACAGGCAGCATGTACCATGTCCATCTGGACCAAACCAGTACTTCTGCATGGTTTAGCAGAGATTTATTAATAATACTGCCATCACAACATCAGGAAAAGTACTGATAAGAGCTAAAAGCAAGTTGTATAAGCAAGTTGTAGTTTATCTGTTGTGATTTTCCTTATACTGTCTGGATGACCCACCTGTTCATTGTAAAGTTTGCAGAAAATAGTAAGAAAGGCCTTGAAGGAAATCAGACACATTGTGTTGTGAAATAGAAAATAATGCAGAAAGACATTAAAGTAAGAATATAATCTTAATAAATTGTATAAACCACAGCAATAAAACACTTCAGATATGAACTACTGAGACACCATTCATAGTACAATACAACCAGAAGTCAGCAAAATCTCAGAGGTAACTTGAAAAAGGAATACAAAGTTAACAGCAAATCACTGAAGGCCTAGATCAAATGAAATCTCAACAGCTGTACTCTGAATCTAACAGATCCCAGTTGTACAGCAATAGGTGTAGAAAATAATACAGAATTCTTGTCCTTCAAGGAAATTGTTGCATACATATGTATCATCCCCTGCATCAAATGAGAAATCTCACCACTGTTTTGCTGTTTTTCTCCCCGTACTGTTTCACCAGCATTATTTACACTGTTCTCCAAGTTCACAGATTGTTGCCCTGACCACATGTTCTCTTTGAAGGTGATAGGATTTTGTGAAGAAGTATAATTTATACTTGTGCAAATTAAATTGATTTAATTTTCTTAAATGTAGAATGTATATTCAAACCCGAATTCTGTGTGTTTTACTGTGGAAACTTGACAAAAAGATCTAGAGAAATCTTTAAGGAAAATGAAAAGGCAGAGCCATAATAATGTCTTGCCTTGTGTCTACATATATTAATATGATTCCATTTTGGCAACATCTGAGCTCCACCTATTTTTCATATTAGTCATACTTCTCTCTCCTCTGGGAAAAAGATTCTCACATTTCACTAGAAAAAATGCAGCAAATTATCATTGGGAAAAAAATGAACATCTCTCAATAGTGGTTCCACTGTAAAAAAAAAAAGCATCATGCCATGCTGTTTACATCCTACCATGCTCTATAAAAATGGCCCAAAAGGAATTATGAGCGTCTCAGTTACCTGGTGGGAATGTGGAAGCAATGTCCTTAAAAGAAACCACTCTGAGAACTGATCAGGGAAACTATAAAATCTACAAAAAGGGAGCCTTTTCTTTCTGATAGGGTCTAGTGCTTGCAGCAATCTGTCCCTTTGGGTACATAGCAGAACTGATGAGTTCACCTGCTTCTCTGCTGGCAGTGAGAGTCACTCTTGGTCCACATTGCAGATCAAAAAACACACAAACATGTGTGGGCCATACTGAAGATGAAAAGCATCCAGTCTTGAAAGGATACAGAATTGGTCTATTAAAAATAATTATGCATATTAATTATACTGCTGTAAGTGGTGAGTCTGAGGGAAGCTTTTGCAATGTCAGTGGAATCTGTCATTTTTTTCTTTCCCAAATGTAAGTATAACAGCCTAAGGATTTGTAGGGTTTGGCTTTTCACTGTGTAGAACTTGTCCTTTTCATTCAGCCAGTTTAAATAGAACAGAAATCTTTTTTCTTATTAGCACAGAGAAGGGTAATCTGTACTTTCTTGCAGTCTCTCCAGTTCAGCTGAATGAAAGGTTCATTGCCAGTGGGGAAGAATCAAGGAATACACTCAAATTAGCAGAGCCTCCACAGCCTTACTCTACATTTCTTCCACTGAGGAACCTTTTCTATATCAGCCAGATATCTTGAGAACCCAAATTTTTGCATCATACATACAGTCAACATCAGCTTACATCGAACACAGCACACTAAGCACACTAGGCTTTGTGGTTACACAGCCACTGAAGACGCTGTTTGTTTTCAACCTCATGAGAGTCAACTTTGTAAAGAACAAAGTAATTTTAAAAGTTTTTCTTAATTTACATATTAAGGTTAAAAAAAAAAAAAAGCTAACTGTAGCTGATATAGGACCTGATTTTTCCCCTGAAATAAGAAAAGGTAAAGAAACAAACTTGCTTCAAACAGAGCAAAATCTAGACTTAATTTTTACTACCACATCAAATAGGTCCTCAGAGGTTGTAACTGTTCCAACATCAGCAACTCCTTATTCTGCTTTTCACAGAGACTTATAAACATGACCCAGAAGGAAGCAATCTAGCATCGATACTGATCCACATTAAGATCTCTGAAACATAGTTAGAATAAAACTGCCAAACAAGAGATTGAAAGACGACTTGTGAAAATGCTCACTGAATTTTTTTTAGTCCAGTTAGGATTCTTCTATTTCCAGGTTAACATTTGGTTCTGAAGAACAGTTTCTCCCTTTCCTCCACTGTGTAATCACAGTTTTGTACTCAGTTCTGCAGCATGAAACAAATTCATCGTATTGCATGCATCTTCTTTGGTCAGGTTACTGAAACTGAACTCTCATCTGTAGATGGAGACAGGTCCCCAAAGGTAATTAAGGTATGAAGAGGACTACATGCTCTTCATCAGGAGACACTCTCTCCCTGTTGACTAGACAGGGAGCCTGCAGTGACTACACACCTAACTTAGGCACTTCAGCTGTGGGGGGTTGATTCCAACTGCTTATTTACATACTTAGAATAAAAGGCCCGTTTCCCTGCATGAAAAAATATAATTTTACTGGATTTAAAAAAAAAATAGTGAATATTTTCCAAGTTGGAATGATAACTTGGGATACATGTTTTGGGAGCTAAATTTGGATTAGAAAAAGAAGCAGCACTGTGGAAAATCAGGTTGTAAAGGACAAAATGCACCAGAGGAGACCTCATTATCTTCCTTTGTTTCTCCAGATCTGCAGTGAAAAGTTTCATTTTTTGTACAAGCTATCACTATTCTTATCAACAGCTCAGCATTTAAACAACTGAAATTGAAAGCAGCTAAACTTAGTTCTGTTTGCCCCCATGCAACTTCTACTGAGTTCAATTTGATACAAAGAAAATTTACTTTACCTTTTTATGAGGGCAAAACTAAGCCTCTGTATCTTCAACTACACCTTTACCTGTAACATGTCTTCAGAAGACATCAGAACTACAGCAAAATGCAATTTCCTCCGAACAGCAGCCTATGAAAGGAGAAAAGGATTTGATTAGGGGAGACAAAGAGATGAGGTGTCAGTTCCCATTTTGAAATGCGTTATCAAGAGACACCACTTGAGGAGAGAGATTGAATGAGCATATTTCAGTTCTAACACGTTTACTCCCTGCAATGCCACTAAACAGTAATTATAACGTATTGTAAGTGATCCAGGGAGGGCCCGTATAAATAGCTAAAACCACATTTTAAAAGGGGCAGGAGCGTACGCCTCCTTCGGTGACTGTAATTTGTGTTAGTACAGGGCTGTAAAGAAATATATTATTTTCTCATTACCTTCCTAACTGGTTTGTTACGTAGATCAGACACCTGAAAATTAAACACTGCACAAAGAGGATTAGATCATGCCAGGTTTACTTCACAAATTCCTCTCTCTTGTTTTGCCTTAGTTTTATGATTAAAAAAGCATATTATGTATTGGCTTTCTTTTGCCACTTCATAGTACAGCTTTTACAGTGACAGATGTGCTGCTTTGGCAAGCTGCAAACATTGCTCAGCACTTTCACCAAGACCCATTTCAAGGGGTTTACAACACAGCTTGAAATGAAAAAGCTGTATAAAGGAGTCCATCCCAAATATGGAAGGAAAAGGAAATAAATTGTAACACAACAGCTAAAGAAGACAAAATGCACTTTTTTCCTTCAAGCTTTCTGAGACATGTGGCATAGAATTAAATGAATAGTAGTTTGCCTTGATTATTATTATTATTTTCTCTGCTGTCAAAAATCAAGGCCTTCTGAACAGGAAAGAAACACCCCACCAATGATTTTATCTTTAACTCATGCACTGGGCTCCTGTACGTGTTATAGGCTAAACATTTGCTTGTATAAAAATGTGACCCTTTTCACTAGCAAGTAACCCAACAACCGGATTAGACAGTCGGGTTTCTTCCCCCTTTCTCCTCCCTGATGAAAACAGTTCTGCTTTCAGCTATAATGTATGGGGGAATACAATGACCAATTTAACTTGTGCTTGGAATTATTATGTATCAAATATGCACACCTTTTTTTTTTTAAGTGAAAGACAGCTGAAAATTTAATCTGTGTAGTATTATAAAATAGGATACTCCAGGAGATTTGTGTGCCCATTCATGTGTCTAATTTTGATTCATATGTCTTATTTTGTGCTTTTGAACATTCACATGCATTCCAAGTATCAACCACTTTACTGTGGTACCTTGCAATTTCCCTGTTATGCACAGGCACAGCCATCGAAGTGATGGGATTACTCACATTTAAAAGTGCCTTACATGATCAGACAACTATTGAGCAGTGCGATGTAAGCTACTGCTCCAGCTACCAGTAATTATTCTTGTAGCTCAAACCTTTTTAACAATAGGAGCATTATGCATGATTACACTGCTTATTCAAATTTGGAAGCCAAAAATGATATTAAGATTGCCTGGAAAATCCAAATAATAAAATAGTACTGAAATCTATTAAAATAATATGATGTAAAGCAGGGAAGGGAATAGAACCCTGAGCAACTTGGTCTGACCTCACAGCTGACCCTGCTTTGAACAGGTTGGACTCTTGGAAGTTCCTTCCAACCTGAGTTATTCAATGGTTCTATGGAGAAAGATGCCATTACTTAAAATGCTGGCCAGATTTTCACTTAGCCCAGAATGTATGATATCAAAAATAAAAGCTGAATATCCATGAGAGAGAAAAGTTATTCTAGCAGAATCACATTTGGGCTTCAGAGAATTTATAAAATCATACCATAATAAAACTTACTCCGGTTAAAAATCACCAGAGGAGAAACCTCTGTGGCCACACAGTTGATCTGCACTGAAATCTTGGCAACACTGGTATCAGAAAGAGTTGCAAGAATAATAATAGTGAAGCTGATGAGCAAATCTAAGACACAGTGCACTGGAAAAAATCCAATATAATACAGCCTTTAGCAAGAGAAAGGGAGAAATGTTAGAGAAAGAGAGATATATTTGCAAACTAATGTTCAGTTTTGTAGAAATGTTTTTAGCAATAATGTTCATTTTCAGAAAGTTCAGACAATTTCTTATTTAAAATTAAACAAGACTTTCTTACAGAAATGGGATTTTTTTAAATTGGTATTTTTAAAATATTTTGTATTCTTTTTCTTTTTATTCTGTTTCTGTAAGATTTTAGGAAATCTTCACTCTTATTTAGAAGGATGACAGTCCCAATATCACAATACTCATGCAAGCTCACAAGAATCACAGTGGCACAAACAATTACTGTGCAACCACAAACTCTTAGAACAATCTTTCTTCGGCCTAACAAGAAAGGAAGTGTCCCTCCTCCCAAACATACACTCAAAACAAGACAAAATTTCGGAAAAGACAGCACTTCTGTCACTTTTCTGTGCTTAGCTCCAGACAGGGCTTTTCTGAGGACCACAGCTTCATTAAACAGCTGCAGATTTAAGCATTCAAAGCTTGATTTCAGTTGATTTATATTACAAGTAATTTCCATTTTCTTTTTCAAGTTCTGGGATGTTTCCAGCTTCTTACGCTTCCCTGCCAATTGGTCTTCAGCAAATCTTTCTCATATCAACTCTCAGTTAGGTCCTACACTAAATTTTTGTACAGCTACATTATGACATAGACAATGTTATTTCAGAATTACAAAAGGAACCAGGATTTTAGTTAATCATTAATTGGAATATGGGCACAGGTGTTTTAGAAGCAATTTCTAAAACTTACATATAATTGAAAAAAGACAAGGATTGAAATACATCATGGCATCTGAGGCTTGCTTGCTTTCTTTAGACTCCAGACAAGAAAAAAAATCTGAGTGAAAATATATTCTTTTATATAACACATACAAATAACGCTCAGCATGTTTTTCCACTTTTCCCTTGCATTTCTTTTTGATTCAAGAATATCATCAAATCATCAAATGTACTGAATGGCTGTATTTTGAGAATTGGAAAGAAAAGTGTTATAGCTATTAAAAAAATTATGCATGTATTTCCACTTCAGAGGATGGAACTTTCCATCTTAAGCTCTTTCGGTTTAGCATTTATGAGATCAGTCACCCCCTTTTTTATTCAGCTGTTTGTTTGGATCCATTCCCCTTAATACATGAAAAACAAACTGCTTAAATAAAAGAACGGTGCCGGTCTGGTATTCTGAGGATGATTTTGCTGTTCTGCTGTTGTGGTTTTGTGTGGCTGGGGGGGCTGCAGGGGTGGCTTCTGCAAGCAGCAGCCAGAAGCTCTCTGCAGGCCCCAGAGAGCAAACACCAGCCAGCTCCAGGCCAGAGTCATTGTTGACCAAGGCCGAGCCCATCAGTGATGGTCACAGTGCCTCTGGGAATCACATTTAGGAGACAAAAATCACACAAGCAGCTGCTTTTTGCCACCAGAGAAGGGAGTGAGAAGATGTAAGGAACTGTGTAGATACCAAGGCAAGTAAAGAAGGCAAGGGGGGATGGGGAATGAGGTGCTTCAGCCACCAGAGAGAAAGATTCCCCTGCAGGCCATGGAGAAGACCGTGGTGAAGCAGGCTCTCCCCCTGCAGCTGATGATGGGGAGCAGAGATCCCATCTACAGCTTGTGGAGGATCCCACACCACAGTGGGTGGAAACAGCTGAAGGATGCTGTGACCCTGTGGGGAAGCCCGCATTGGAGCAAGCTCCTGGCAGCGAAACTTGCAGCCTGTAGAGAGACTGACTCATGCTGGAGCAGTTTTGCTGGGTGGACTTGTGACTATGTGGGGGATCGGGCTGGAGCAGTCTGGGCCTGAAGGTCGGCACCGCATAGACGTGACCCACACCAGGGCAGCTGTTGAAGAGCTGAAGCCCCGTAGGAAAGAATTCACATTGGAGAAGTTTGTGAAGGACTGGGTGGAAGCCCGTGTTGGACCAGGGGAATGGCCCCTAACTGCTAAGAAGGAAAACAACTCATGAGGAACTGACCAAAACCCCCATTCCCTGCCCCTCCCTGTGCCACAACACAGGTGAAGAAGGGAAAGAAAGCAGACTTAACTTTGGCCACGATAAGAAGTGAGGAGTGGGGAAGATGCTTAAAGATCTGGTCATACTTCTCATTATCCAACTCTACATTGATACAGCACACACACAGTGAAACCAGAGTTTTCTTTCCTTTATTCCATGTTGAGTCTGTTTTGTCCGTGACGCTGATTGCGGAATGATCTCTCCCTGTCCTTATCTCAACTCCCAAGCCTCTCAATAGGCATTTTCTCCCCTGTCCAGATGAAAAGGGTAGTGATATAGTGGCTTTGGTGGGCATCTGCCTCCAGCCTGGGTAAAATCACCATGTCTGCTTAAAACACAGGACAATCCTTTCCACCACTCCTTCATTTCAGTCTTATACCAGTTACGGGAAAGTTATTGCCAAACCAGCTGCTGTGTAATGCAGCAGCAGCTAAGAACAGGGACTTAGGAGTTTCTGAATATGCATTCATAGCTCCCTAGGAGAAGAAGAAGTAGGAATTTGCTGTTCACTACCAGTGAATTTGAGGTCTTTGCTTCCTGTCCTTGTCTCTGTGACAATAGTCAACTAAAGTTTGAGCTACCCAGATCTGCTGACACTACAGTATATTTTGAACAAGTTCTGCTAAAGAACAATGCTGTATTTCTGCCAGGAAAACAATGCTAAATCCACACTCTTGCATGTGCCTAAACTTCCCTTTATGTGAATGTACTGAAACCAGTAGGCAAATCCAAAACCAGACTAATTTCCTGGCAATGATGAGAAATTTATACTTGTCATCTGTGATTGGGGGGCAATTAACTAAAAACATATGTATTTGATTTAATAAAATTTATCCAATTTCATAAATATGTGAAAATTCTGGAGCAATTTGTGACCATTTGGAAAACAGAGAAATGTGTAATAACTAACAAAAAAACTGAATTGATGTCAAGCCAGACTATCTACTATTGCAGAGTAACAGGCTTTGCAGGCAGGGGAGAAACCATAAATCTTAATTAAAGCTTTGAAACTGCCTTCTGAAAAATAAGCTGGTCGATGACACTTTTAGAATGTGGGGAAAAAAACTTCACAAAGCAGCTGAAGACTAGTTACAAACGATTTGCTGTCAAAGTGGACAGCTGTACTAAGTGGGACTCTGAGGGTCCATACTTCATCAGCAACCTGGATGGTGTGATGTAGCCTCCATAAAGCTTATGTACATTAAATTTGCACATGGCAGGAAACTAAGAAGGTTCACAGGTACACTGGAATTTATAGAGAACAAATAACTATGTAAATTGAGTTATGGATAACCACCTGCACATAGAATAAACAAGTGGTTAAGACAGCAAGTCTTTAGAGAATGATTTGGAAACCTCAAGCTGAGCACACATCAACAGTGTAAGGCAAGCCAGGCAAATGGGCTGAGGCAGAAGTGCAGAGCGAGATGAATGGGGAGGACCCTTTTGCTTTATTCAGCATTGGCATGGCTTCAAACAAGAAGATACTGTGTCAGGCCAGGTATGAAGTGCTATGTTTGCATAACCGAAATGGAAGTAAAAAAAATTCAGACAAAATTGTATTGCATCTGTATTCTTGAAAGACAGAATTATATACAAGTCATTGTGATCCTGAAGTATTCAAGCAACTATAGGAAAAAGAGAATAAACTGTTGAATATTACCATCCATATCATAAAGGTAATAATCCATATCATAAGGCAAATGCACAACACTTCCATAAAATTCTGCAGAAACAGGGCAAATATGATTGAACTAGTAGCAGACATTTAAAACAAATAAAAATAAGTACTTTACACAATAGGCAGTGACCTTGTGGTACCTCCTGCAACAGAAGACTGAGGCAGCAGATGTTAGCTGCACTTTCAAAAGAGGATGAGAGAAATACCTGGATCCATAAGCAGATGAGAAAAGAACTGAACCCTTTAAGGGATTGCAGAAGTTTATGTAAACTGTAACAGGTCTGGGTGCTCATGAATTACAAGGGCACAGAAAGCAGCTATACCAATGTGTTCTTAAACAGCATTTCTCTGATGTTGTGAAGCATTCCTTATGTTCTCAGGGTATCTGGGGCAAGAAGAACTAATACCAAAGCATCCTCTCCTTCCAATTACACATTGTCACAGTAAAATTAGTAAAGCACACTCTTTTGACAGTTCAGCAAAATACATTCATAAAAGAGAAGTATAGTTGATTCTGCTCTATGACTACATGACCTCTCAAAGTGAGTTTCAAATCTGTGGTGCAGGATCATCAATATCTTGCATTCTGTGAAACCCAACAAGTCCACAAGGTGACTATTTATGCTGTTTAACAGTCAATTTGCCAATCATTTTACCAGTTCAGAACCCATTATCTCTTTATAAAGCTAGGATCCTTTGATCTTCTGTTATCTTGGTTTTTAGATTTCTGCTGTGGTAAAATTAGCATTGGCTTAAATCACCAGTTCGCAGGCATTGTAAACAAGAGCATGATTTTATTCTAAACTGTATTTAAGAAGAAAGTTATGGTAGAAGAAAATTAGGGAGGAATTCAGAGATTTACATCCTGAGTTTCAACACTATTTTTAGTTCACTGCAAGAGCTGACTCAAGACTAGGAAGACAGGTAAAGATATTTCAGAAATTTGATACACCTTCCTATCTTTGAGACACTTTAGCAAACACAAAAGGATTAATAAAAAACAAAGGTAACAAGCTGCTTGTAAGCAGCCATTTTCCAGAAGAGACTATGTTCACTAGGGGCATGGTAAAAGGACAATACTGAAATACTGAATGAATGATGAGGAAGTTAAGGGGAGGGCAATATATTTTTAGAAGCTTTTTACAGAGTTTCTGTCTGAAGTTTATTGTTACAGGCTATACATTTATGAGATAAGATGAATTAGACATTAAAGAAAAAATTATATCAGGATAGTAAAAAACACTTATGCAAATTACCTTCATATTTTGAAGAAAACTGGGGTCCCTAGAGAAATATGATGCTAATCAGGAGGCTCTCATGTATTTCTAGACAAACTATAACAGTCACTTGTAGCTATAAACATTGTAAAGTCAGACAAAGTGTTCACGTTATAACCTGTCCATATATAGTAAAAGGAGGGAAGATTGGCGGAGTTGATACTTTCAGGATTATATATAATCTTGATTATATATAATCTTGCAGTGTATAAAATAGTTTTATACACTGCAAGACAAACAGCAGTGAAACTAATGGATGTATACTTTTTTCAGTCCAGAAATACTAATATGTTTAGAAAAATAGGCCTGATGACTCCATGAGTAGCACATTTCCTGCTTTAGCTGGCAATGAATATGTAACTCACTGATATATCTGGTTCTCTAAAGTATTTTCCATATATATTATTAAATGCCTCTTAAGACAAAGTAAAATCTCAACATCATTAGCTACTCTACTATTGATCACGAGTCTCCACAGACTTTATATTCCCTAGAAGATATTTTCACCATAGACTGAGTTAGGATAGACTATACCTCTTTTACATTCTGAATCTGGGACATATTTGGGTGAGTTCTCAGTCACTTTGAAGCCAAGACTAGTCAGAGGGGAATTAATGTTTGTATTTTTAGATACTTTAAGACCAAAACAGGGCACACACTACCAACTTAGCACAGGATATTCAAGCAGTTAACATGAAGCTGTAGCTTTAATAGTACCTAATCTGTCCTAAAATTTATACTACTAACCACAGTAAAATCTGAAATTACTGGCTCTTATCCACTTCCATTTTGCAGAAAAACCTGTATGGAGTAATTTTAAAGAATAAGCTTCTTTTAAATGTTTTAAAAAATTGAATTAAAAAATAAAACCTCTAAGCTTGTGATTACCACAGCAGTACTGCAAATCGCTTGGGTTGTGTGCAATCAAAACCAGAAGGACTATGTCATTTATATTAGGTACCTGGGCTAGTATATGGCAAATGCAATTTTACTGCAGATAAATGTATACATATTTCAGAATAGATACAGTGTCTTAATAAATATATCTGTAAAGATTCAAGAGATAGAATATAAATTACACTAATGGAAGAATGATACAGCATAATAACTTTAAAAGGGCCTCCAGCATCTCAATCAAGTATGTGATCTGCAAGTTTCATTTTCCCTGCCTGCAATTCCCTAGGCAATTTCAAATGTCTGTGATATTTATCTTCACTTCTTTTCTTAAACACTTCCAACCAATACTTGAGAAACAGGTAATTCACAAATTTCTGAGGCCTGAACACTTCATGGGTGAACAAAGATTCAACCTGAAAATACTTACAACTACAGAGTTTTCTGCAATGTAGAAAACAATTCAAAATGTTAGCACCAGTGGGGGAATTTACAGGCCATAGGGGATACATCTTCCTTATTAATTGCATTCTATGCAAGACCTGAGAAATCAGCAGAATGAAGAGATGGCAGAGCACACAGCAGAGCACGTGGCAGAGCACACGGCGTGCAATTTCCCACTATCCATTGAACCGCCACAGCTGGTCATCACAAGAGTGGAAGTTGATCTCAGTCACAAGTGGAAATACTTAAGCAAAAGGGAAGTGGACTGACATCTAGCCTGTGCCTCTCAGGCACCCAGATGCAGAATGCAACCACATACAATCTCCAACTAGTCCACCACAACATGTAATTGAACAAATTAGGTCAGAAAAGCAGTAACTTCTCAGGCTAAAAAGCTAAGCAGTAGCTTCTGACAGTGCCCTTAGCTTAAGGCTCAGTGAAAGAGAATACAGTCAATGCATTTTACCTCAGAAATGTGATGTTGATTCATAAGAAAACAAGGCCTTTCTCTAGTTTTTCAGTCCAAACAGTTAGGAGGCTAGGGTAAAACCGTCAATTTATCACATTTTGACAGCTATCACATGTGGCAGTTGCAGCTACACTCAAAGCTTTCTATGAGTCTTTTATTTAATGAGAGATGAAAGATGCAAATAATTGCTGAGTGGCATTCCCATCATCTGTCA
This sequence comes from Gallinula chloropus, assembly GCF_964237585.1. NCBI lineage: Eukaryota > Metazoa > Chordata > Aves > Gruiformes > Rallidae > Gallinula > Gallinula chloropus. The sequence goes on from NC_140086.1 coordinate 75,332,558, forward strand.
TTAATGCTGCTTTAATCATTGAGACAGGATCTCCAATGCCCAAAGACAAGATGAAGAATTGTTTATAGAGATAAAGAGTGCACCGGAAAATAGTATTACATGAAAATAAACCTTTAGTGAACATTAATTAGGCATTTGAGAACAGATGGCTTTGCTAGAAAAACAAAATGCCAAAGGTTTGTCAAAAATGTTGTGACTCAGTCATAACAGAGTGCTTTTTCTCCCCATGCCATCATACAAATGCAAAAAAAAAAGAAACACTTTTCAGGTGTGCAAAATAGAATCCTGTATCTAGGATCTCTTGCCCGTTATTGTTATGTTACTGCTATCTAGATAAAGATGAATGCTTGGAGGTAGAATTGTGAATCAATAGTTAATCTCAATGACATGATTACCATGGACACAAAATAATTACAGGGGAAGAACATCTGAGTAGAGTAGAGCTGTATTCTACTCAGGAAATCTGAAAGTGTTTATCCCTTCAACATGTTTGCATTCCAAGTAACCATTGGTGGTAATAGTGACAGACACCTTGGTGATTTAAAGCAAGTAAAAAGGTAATACACAAGGCCCAATGGAATCCTAGTAGGTTTGTTTTACTCCCAGAAGCAATATTATGTATAAAACTAGTTCAGCTTTGGTTTCCCCTTATCATTTTGTCCTTCAGAAAACATTGTATCACCAGGGTACGAGGGTCTTCATCTTGGGAGAACAAAGTAAGTAATTTTTTCTTTTGTAAATAATCGTTCAATTACTTAAACATTTTACTTCATTTCCTAGTAGACTGGGCTTCCTCTGCTTCACCACTTTCATTCTGTATTGGGCCAAGCTGAAGTTTAAGCTGTGTGACCCTACCAGATCACTATTTGGAACAGCAAAAGTAATTTTCTGGGAATATGTCTGTGAGAAGCATCAGGGAGTAGAGACCACATGGAATATTTTTGTCATCCAATATAATCCTCATTATACCTATTATCAGTACTTACTGGTCTTTTGTAAGAACCTTTCTCACACGTGCATACACATTTTAATAATCTCTTCATACATAGCTACTGTCGAAACATATCTATATGGCTTTCAAATAAAGAACCATAGGGTGGTGGTTCAGCCCCAAGCAGGGACTGAGCACCACACACCACTTGCTCACTCCTGCAGTGACCATCGATGATGGGCTCAGCTTTGGTCAAGAACGACTCCAGCCTTGAGCCGGCTGGTGTTTGCTCTGTGGGGCCTGCAGAGAGCTGCTGTCTGCTTCTTGCAGAAGCCACCCCTGAAGTGCCCCCTCCTCCACCAGAACCCAGCCATGCCAAACTATGACAAACACATTAAGAATGCTTACACATTATGGTAATTTTCATTTACACACTCATGTGATTTAATTCTTTTTTTAAAAAAAAAAAAGCAGAAAGCTTGTTTACCTAGAAATCCTGTAGATGCTTGAATAACCAAATGCACTAAAGCATACTGAGGGACAGATTTTTCAGACAAGAGCAGGTAATTGTTATAAAGAAATTAGAAGGCATTAGGATAACAAGATATTAATAAATCCACTATAATAGACAGTATAATAGAAGTAAAAAAATATTTGTTTTAATTGCAATTCTATAATAAAATTACAGATTCTTTATTTTTAATTGCAACCTCCTTTGAAAACCAAAAGAAAGCCTTATAATTGGTTTGTTATGTCTCAGCAATTGATTTCCATACCTAGAAGTGCTCATTTTGCATATGAACGAATACTTCCTGACTTCAAACAGTCTCCATATCTAGTAATTTTTTCTGTTCCAAATATTGTCATTATTAGTACAGATACACATCAAAGGGCAAATAACAACACTTAAGAAAATCTCATAAAACTCAATCACAAAAGCTACCATGAATGCATTTGCTTTGTACTTCCAACATCAGCAGTCATTTCACTCCCTCTGTAGACAAGAGAAGTAACCTTTAGTGGGTAAATCAGACAATGTTACATTCCTAATCTAAGTCATAACGCAGAAGAGATTCTTTCCTCTCCATCATCTATAGCCTCAGGAAACTACGTTCTTGGTACTAACTTGGTTAAACAATGAAATTAATACAAGTAAACAATCTTCTTGTTGTGAAAGAAATGTTGAAACCTGGTTGGGTTTCAATTTTGTTGATTTTTTTTTTCAAGTCAAAATACTAACCATTAATTTCTGACAAATGAAGACACAATGCAGTTTTGTAAACTCACTGAACAAGCAAAAAAATTGTTAACATTAAAAGAGTGGGCTCAAAATTTATATGATTCTCTATGATCTAGCTCACTGTCAAGCTAGGTGAGTGGTACTTAAGGTGACCTTCCACTACCTTTGATGCAAGATGGGCTTCCCCAAAAAAAAGAAGACCTTTCAGAAACAGTCTGTGTAAATTCTATTTCAATTTCCAGGACAGCATGCAAATAAAATACTTCCTAATAGTCTGAATCTATATTTCTACAAAAGGCAGAATTTTTATCTAACATAATATTTGGATGTAAATGAGAACAGGACTTTCACTTTAATAATGAACATGACAGTAAAGACCACGGTGAATCTTTTCCCCTACATATTCTTAATGATTTCTTGAGAGAATTGAAACTGCAATTACAGTCAGTCGTGATACTGAAAATTTGTCTTAAAATTTTGTGGACTAGTTAGAGGAAGGATACTTGAAAGATCTTTAATTTTGAAATATTTAACAAAATATATATAACCTAACACCATTTTAAAAAGTTATATCAAATTTATATACCTTGCTATATTTTAAAACCTTTTATCCTGCTCCTTGTCTAAACATATCCAGAGAATGGGTTTTGTAAACAAATTTCAGATCAGAGATTAATTCCCTATTAATGATTCAGATGGAATGCTTCTGGAGTAAAAGAAGGCCAAAGAGGAAATATGGATTTAATTTGAACTTAAAGTGAACCAGAGTGCTGGCCTTTAAAGACAAGAAGGTTGTAAGTGAACTTTTAAACTAAAGAGTGGAGAAAAGTTAAGATGTACAAAAGAGTATATGTTCTATAAAGAAAGACAAACAAATTCTCTGACTTGTGAAGGATAAGATATATTCATATAAGAAATGCCAGAGTGCCATTTAAATGGGATGCCAAAAGGACCAAAACACATGCTTTAACACCAATGCTAAAAATCTCAGAACTAAGAAAGCAGAAAAGAAATGTCTGGCCAAGAACAAACAAGCATGCTGGAAACTGGGTGGAAGAAAAACACTCACACAGACATATCAAGGTCCAAAAAATTTAAGAAAAACTCACTATGCTAGTGATGAAAAACTATGTCTTTAAAAGGTTGGTCCTACTATGACAGGAGCAGAAAGGATATCTTTATGCTATCCAATACAACTACTCACATCTGAGATTAAGATGGAAAAGTTCAGAAAAGGGCTACAAGGTACAGAATGGCTTCTGGATCAGGGAAAAGTAAAAGATTAGATTGGACAAGAGACAATAGTTATGTGCAATCAGAAGTAGCAGGAACCATGGTTCTAGGGTTGCCTGGCTGCTCATGTCCTCTCCAAGAGGAACTGAGAGGAAGCCAGCAGTCAGGCTCAAACACAACAGAAAGAGGAACTTCTTCACACAACAGGATGTTAGAGGGAATACAGTGGCTCAGGTTCACAGTCGAAATTATTGATAGCTACTGAATAGATACACACAGATGTCTATACCTGTAACAGCTAGATCAGCAGTCTAGAGGAGTATTAAACTAAGTACTCCTGCCTAATGTTATTTTCCTCTAGGAGATGCTCATGACCACTGTTAGAAACAGAGTAGTGGGGAAGCAATCTTTTGGTCAAACTTAGCAGAGGTGTTCTTCCAATTACAATTTGTAGTGTTTTATTCACGATTAGGTACTTGATAACTGTCCTTGATCACTGGCCTCACAGTCATTACGTCTACTTATTGGATGATCCCTAAACCTGAAAGAATAAAAAAATAAACCTTATGAAGCCAGCTTCAAAGGTCAAGTTCAAGTATGTGTGCCAATATTCATGTGTGCGTTATTGCAAATAAAATGTTGCTTCCGGCAGAAGCAGAACATGCATTTTGCATGTGCAGTTTTTTTAAACAAAGGCTTATTCTGTCAAGATTGTGATCTGCTTCTATTCCTCTGAACCTTACTCCATGAAAGCAAAGAGGATATAAAATACCAGTCAGAAATGAATGTCATTTTCACTTGTATTAATATTAATTTATTATAGCTAGATACAACAGAACTAGAATAAAATTTCTTTTCTCATCTTCATTCTTCCTGGGCCTCACAGCCCCTCACTCACACCTTTTTCCCAGGGGAATGGGGAAGAAAACGGGGCAGTTTAATAGGATAAAAAAAGAAGAGAATAATAATAATAACAGCAATAATAATAAAGATGATATATAAAACAATGATGCACAAATGCAATAGCTCATCACATGCAGAAGGGAGAATAACCCAAATCCCAGTGCCCAGTCTGTTTCTGAGCATGATTTTACATGAGAGGGAAAATCCCTTTGACCAGCCTGGGTCAGCTGTCCCAGCTGTGCTCTCCCAGCTTCTTGTGAACCTGGCAGGGCATGAGATGCTGAAAAGTCCTTGACTTAGATCAGACAATACAGCTATCTAATAACAACTAAAACCATCAGCGTGTTGTCATCATTATTCTCATACCAGATGACCGGGACACTTGCTCATTAGTTTCATTAATAAACTTAAACTTCTGTAATCATAGGAACAAAGAGAAGCCATACAAAAAAATTGGAGTTTTGCCAGTAAAAACAGGTCAATTTGATGATCACAAACTTATCTCTGAGCCTATCAAATTATCCATTTCATATTTGTTGTCTTCTAGCTCTCTTTTGCTCTTTGTGCCAAGAACAACTCTCACACTTATTTTCTCTTTTTTTTCCTGAGTCTTTCCTAATAGGGTTCCTCAAATATTTCTTTCATAAGGGGAGACCGTCACCTCAGATTTATCTTTAGTGGGACTCTGATCCAATTGTGAAGCCCATCTGAATTTCTCAGAAAAAAAAAATATTTCCAGCACAATAAGTGCCAAGCTTTCCATCAAAGGACCACCTATCCATATGCCCTTGCATTTGTATGTTTAGACCATCATAAATCACTGTTAGCATTGGTTTAACATCTGTTCCCTTGGAAAACTACTGTCTTTCTGAAGATACTGCCGAAATCCAAGAGAAACTGGTATAACACTATAAATGGGAGGATTAAGATGGGGCACTGAAATATAAAATGTGCTAATAATGCTATAAATCAAAATAATGCAATGCTGGCTTCTGGCGCTGAGGTATTAAAAGGACTAAATTCCCTCTAAGTCACTATAATGGGGCAAATGCATCAACATAATCTTGTTGCTACTGTACAATCAGCCACAGAAATAACTGCAGACAATTTACTTCTCCAAACCTTCTAACTCCTTAGCGCTATAAAAGCCCTGTGTTTTCACCCTTTTCAGACTCCAGTTCTTGACTGCTGTTCTACAGATGACTTATTCTCTCTCTTTCTGTAACACAATATTTTATTTATATGCAAGAGACTCTATTACAACAACTTGGAACAAAGCCTGATTTTGTCAAGTAGTTGATTTAAAGGATTTGCATTTCTAAACATTCGGTATGCATTTTAATGCACTTAAATAAGAAAACCATCTGTGCATTTCTTTCTTTATTTGAAAGTATGCTTGGCAAACAATCATTACAATTATAAGTAGCATACCATTAAGCATATGGTTAAATGACAACATATTTGCTTATTTCAAGATCAATTCACTTGAAAGCACTGTTTTATTTAATATTAAAAATCATAAATCAAAGTTTTATAATAATAAAAGACATGCACCTATAAAATAATGCTGTATTTTCTCAGGAGAAAATACATAGCTGTTGTGTCTAGAGGTTTAAAGTTGTACTCAAAGTTAGGTTCTTGGCACAGTTCAACATCCCGCTTGGCCTCTTGTTCAAGGAAACATTTGTTTCATTCTGACAATCTCAGATGTTGTGCCTGGAAAATATTTACCACTTCTATATGAACTTAAGGAGACCCCTTCAGAGCTGCAGTATGTATTACTGCAGTTCTTTACAGCCCATAATCAAATGTCACAGTCCCCAAATGAAAGATGTTGTATGAATGTATGCAATACGCTTCCTCATCATTTTCTCCCAGGATACGAGATGAAAGACATACAGGAGATTGGGACTCATTATATAAAAAAGGAACTCGTATAGAAAGTTAAGCAATTCAGAGGCTTAGGTCCTCTTTAGCATTTATTCCTTCATAGATTTATTATGGAAGATGGTAAAGTCTTCCTCTCCTGTAAAAAAAAAAAAAAAAAGCCCACATAAAAACATTAATTGTGCATAATCTCTTAAATCTTGAATAAAAATCTGCGGCATTTAGAACTAAAAATATGATTCCATGCAGATGTTTGACCTCCAAATTCAGCCTGGGATCTGATATTTAAACTGCATTATTTCCTGCTCCAGTATCACTCCCAAGCTAATATTTTCTCTTAAATATTGGATGGGTGATGCATGAGCTGAAGGTTTCTCACACATTGCCCAAATGACACATTTACTCAGCAGAATTAACAGGAAAACATGGAAGTAGGAGAGGAAAATGGACTTATAACTGTCTAGTCTCAATTACCTGTATAGGATAACATCACATTTTCTTAACTCTGCTTTTCATATCTAAAAACTAAAATAACAGAAGTATATGCAGAAACATTTACTTTGGACAGCACTGAACAGGCTCCTCTGTAAAGCAGCTCTTTCTGGTTTACGTCAGTGAGGGTGTGTAACCACCAACCACAAACTGTCAGCTTCAAACTGGCAAGAAAATATGTGCATGAAAATAAAAACGTCAGGTGGTCACAAAGGCGAGAGGACGTGATATAGCTGAGCCTTTTGGTCCTGAAATTCCAATTAGAAAGTACACACCTGCCACAATCATGGAAGCTGCAGGAAGACTATGGAGTTGTGAAAGGGCCAGCTGGAGACATCAAACAACGTGAGCATTATTTGTACTTGTTTATTAGCTACTAGGAGCAAGCTAGTGAAGAAAAAAGAAAAATATACCAGATCATATTCTCCCTTTGTGTTATTTGTCAGAGAGAAATGTGTGGCTGATGTAAAGAGGTACTGCTTTGCATATTTAGGATTTTAAATCTAGTGCAGTGAGGGGCGGTTCAGTTTTCCATTAACCCAAAATCATTTCCCATGATCAGTGCATGAAAACTTGGGCCAGTCAGCTCAACTCACTCAAGCGAATTGATGCAGCATCTTCCCTTTTACTTTCTCTGTACTCTATCAAAGTACAAGCCTTTCTGTCCTCTTCTTTCTTGCTCTGATCAATCTTTTAAACTTACCAGGCTATATAGAAAATCGATTTTTTATTTGTGCCAGCCAATCCAAGGTATTGGCAAAATCAATTTTCTTCTCCTTTCTTGTCCTCTGAAAATTTATTTATTTGTATCAATGGAATAATCTCAGCAGGAGAACCTCAAAGAAACCACCCTCTCAGCCTTCACTATAGCCACCAGATGAGCGTCCTCCTCTGGCCGGCAAATCATGGGTTCAGACCCTGATATCCACTAGACATTCTAACTCAAAAAGTCCTCCACTATGAGGCTCGATTAGTGGTCAGCCTTTCTAAGATCTGCATAAGGACAATTTCTGTTTTTACTGCATCTTGTTGTCTTGGCTCACTGTAGTCTGTCATTTGTTCTACGCTGCTTTTCACTGCCCTCATTATTTCTTCCATAGTCTCCTTAATAAACTCTTAGACAAAATTCTATCAAGTTTTGGAGATTTGATAACTTTCATTTATGTTAAAATTACTGAATACTTCTGCCTCACTGGTCGCAAAATCATTTGGAATACTGCATACACAGTGTCAGATGGCATATTTTTCCTGATCTCTCACATAAATACACTGAGAAGTACCCATGTAATTTTCTGCTTTATCATTCCCTCCATCTTCTTTTCAAATCCCCTCATCTGATGTTTTAATTTCTTTGTTCAGTAAATTCTCTTTTGTTACCTAAACCAAGTCTTGTTTATGTGTTTCTATAGGTCTAATTTTAGTTCTCCTGGCATTGCTAATGCATTCTTCTTTTTATAGCATTCAGTATTTTCTTGAATTCTTTTCATTATTTATGTTCTTATGATGTCACTTACACTTTCCACATAGTTGTTGACTTTTTTTCTTATCTAAATTGGTCTGGTGACTTTACACTATGTTTAGTTCAGATTGTTTCTTATGCTGAAAAGATATTTATATAAACTAGGATATTTACTGCTGAGTCCTTCATATTTCACTCAAGTTCATTTCTGTCCACTGGGAACTTTCAGATGCTTGCTTTGTTTACTGTTACAAATAATAATTGCATAAATTTTTATGTCTGAAGTGAAGAAACATTCAGCATGTTCTGTATCTAAGATGTGATCTAGAGGTCCCATCTCCCCTACCCCAATTCTGTTTTCTTGATGGATAGCGATCATTTCACTTTCTATTAAAAACTAGTTTAGTCTTTAATTCAGCATTCATTGTTTTATCATCTCCAAGAGTGACAAATAACAATATTTTGCCCTTTGGATGAGTCAAGCAGCGCAAGTAGCCTTTAGGACTGTTTCTTACTCAAACCCAACTTCCAAGCCTAGCATGCAGGAAGCAGGAGATTTGTGACATACAGAAACAATCCAGAATTTTGTATTCTGACTTCTATGCCACAGGCATCATTATGGGGAACTCAGAGCCAACAAAGATGTTCCATGTTCAGAATTATGGTCTCTGCACAGCTAGAATAAAAGGTTTCTAAATGAACAATGGATCAGCCCTTCAGGGAAGATTTTACATAAACTGTAAATTACAACAGTTTAGACTCCTTCAGGCTAATCTCTGATTTTGGCCATTAGTCCTTCTCTGCTGTAATGCAAGCCATAATAGATTCATTCACTTTACTCTTTTAATTATACACATCTAATGAATATTACTAGGCTTTGTTTCCCTCTTGTATTCTGTCTTTCTGAAATATTGCATGACCTGAGCTTACAACCTCAATGATGGATCTTTAATGATCTGTAGGCAATGAGCCTCATAACTTCCTCTTGCCAAATAAGCTTTCATTTCGGACAATTTTATTACTCCTTAGCATTATAAACACAAGCATGTATCTTTTGTTTAGAAGAGTTTCCAATCTTGGGGCTTTATTCATCCCTTGTCCATTGAATTCCTGCAGTTACAATAGCTTTTTCAGTCTAAAGAGTACCCAACCAGAATACCCAAGAATATCCTTTGGAATACCCTGAACAAACAGATGAACAGGCCAGCAGGCTGACTCATGCAAGTTATTCAAAGCACATCATATGAGGATGATATTTTACAATGCTTAAAAATATTTTGCATTGAAATGAGAAGATCAGTATCTGTTCTCAGCTAGCATGAGGGTTTATCTGCTCCTAAAGAAGCATAAGGACTTACATTTACCTCTACATATTGAGAGTTTCTAAAGGGCTTTCCTTTGATCGTCTCAGACTGGGAAAGGCTAGTCCCTCACAAAGGTCTCCTCCTTGCAGTTAGTTTCTTTCCTTTCCCATCCAGAGCATACACTGAGACTACAGGTCTCAGGGTGTTTGCTTCACCATATTACCTTCCATTATTTGGGAAAAATAATTTGTGATTAGGATAGGAAGAGATTAAAAGAACAAGCAGAAGTCTCCTGCTGACCCCAAGGATGAACTGGGCAGAGAGAGTGCAACACTATTAAGCATTTCTGTTTGGAGCTGATATAAAACTTCCATCACATCTGATAGCTATGTTGAGTATTCGGTAGGAAATCAATGTCCCGGCCCATTGTGAGTTATAGGGCTAGATAGAATTCTATTATACTTACACTGGGACTCACTCAGGCTGTTAATGATACCAGATATTGGATCCAGGCACCAGGGTAGAACATCTGTGCTCCTGAGTGCTCTTCACTATGAACTTTCTTCACATTTACTAGCATCCTTCAAGGGTGGGTGGGAAATTAGGAAATGCCACTGACTTTTCAGAGCATTAAGGTGGTGAGAGGGGAGCACAAAGATACAGGAATCAATGCATCGTGTGAGTTTTCAGGGCAGATTTTGCCATTGGAGCAGAGGATTTGCTCTGTCATCTTAACCTAAACTAATGACACTCATGCATAATCTAGTCTAATCTGCAATATTCCATCTCATCTGCTACATGGGGTTGACCTGTGTCATTAACTTCTCCCATAGTCAGTTATACTACTGACAAAATAGAATATCAACATTAACAGAATTTGCCTTTGAAGTTTTACTGGCAGATATCCAGTACAATCCAATGCCATCATGCAAAAGAACTAGAGGGTGTACTCATAGCTTCCCAGATACCACCAAAAGAACAGAGTGGCTAATGATCAGATACCCCTCTTAAGTTTTATAAACAGATCTCTGAAAGTATTAAAAGCCTGCCACAATTCAATCAGAGAAGCAGACTTCAGTGAACATATCTGCCACAGAATCCTAAGAAAAGACATAAGAATATTTGCAACACACACCACCCGTGCCCCCACCTTTTTTCCAGCGGAAAACTGCGGTACTGACTTTCCTCAGTATCAGTACTTGCATATGCAGAAATAATGAGTAACAAATGTAGCAATATTGCTGATTTGATATTGTCAATTTGATATTGCCAGATGTCAGATATGTCCTGCTAGATAGGAAACAAAGAAAACAAGCAGGAAAAAGTGTTTGATACATCTTGATAGTTTAACAGTCTGTTCTTATCAGCAACCTCTCAGGGACTTCATTGTAGTGAAGAAACTGTCACACAGAGACAGTTGGGGCAATGTCTATTTGTTTGGGAACCACAAAGATTTTGGTACTGTAGGTATGTACTCTGATCCCGCAGCGGAACTGCAGGACTATGACAGCCTACTGTTTGCTCTGATCCTATCTGCAGTCCTGAATCCAGAATGCTTTTCAGTCTCGCCAGCACAGCCTTCCTTCTTTGATCTGTACTGCTGTAGGAAGGCAGAGCTGTATAGCAAAAATGTACAATGAAAAACACTATCATCCTGATACTGATACTCATGAATTGAACTACTGCCTTCTTCTGGACAATGTAAGTTAAAGGTGTATCTGGATTCATGTATACTGCAGGAGAACTTTTTACAAAAGAAAGCACTGACTGAAAATTTAGCAAATTACAACAAATTGAAATCAAAGAGAAGAGAGGAAGACCAGTTGTGGCTTTGAGACACAACTATCTATCAGCAAAATCAGTCAGATATATTGGTTATAAATAAACAGGACATTTCTTATCATCATGGTAGATAAATCTAGCTTTACACATATATATCAGATAGTAATAAATCATGGATATGCGTGACATTAAATACTTTAAGTACTCTTTTAAACATAAATAAAAAGCTTGTATATTTAGATAGAAATCTATAGGTATCTAAAGAAAAGCTAATTTTACCTGTGGTGGAAGAAGAGCTACTGCCTTTTGTCTTTGTTTATCAAAGAGACCAGCCCTGAGGAGAAGAACCTTGGGTGCTGGTTGATGAGAAGCTCAATACGAGCCAGCAATGAGCATTTGCAGCACAGAAAGCCAACTGTGTACCAGACTGCATCAAAAGAATCGTGACCAGCAGGTCAAGGCAGACGATTCTGCCTCTCTACTCCACTCTAGTGAGACTGCATCTGGGCTACTGTGCCCAGCTCTGGGGTCACCAGGACAAGAAAGATATGGAGCTGTTGGAGCGAGTCCAGAGGAGCACCACGAAGATGATCAGAGTTCTGGGGCACCTCTTTTATGAAGACAGGCCGAGAGAGTTGGGTTTGTGAAATCGGTTCACTAAAATCCAGGGAACCAGGGAGTTCAAGAAGCTTCAGGAATTTACCTAGATCATTATGTGTGATGGTCCTCCCCATATGGTAAATTTGGTATGGGCTGATAAAGAGCAAGTCTACTATGAACTGGTGGTTTCAAAAATATGGAGAGCATTTTACCTGCCTCAGGAAGTGCAGATTCCAAGGCTTTTGTTCCAGTGGCCACATTCAGTGACTTTTGTCAGTCAGACTATTTGACGCAGAGAATCTCTAGAGGCACCCCAGGTTTGGTGAGTAACACAAGCAAGATAAAAATTAACCCATGTCCTGTCAAGCATTTGCTCTGTCATCCCTAGACATGCAGCCTCATGTTTCCCAGCCTGGGAGATCTGGCGCTGGGTTCGTGACCAGATGCAGGGCTTGAGCCTGCCAGGTGGGAGCAGGCTGTGAAGAGCGTCTCACTCTCAAGGCTGCTTTAAGCTCAGGAGTGATACTCCTGCCCTGTGCCATGTCATGACCACCTCCCTCCCTGTCCCCAAACCAACAATGTGGTCTCCCAAACAGGCATCATCCTGACCTTGTCACTGTGGCCATCCTGTGGTCTTGTGTCAGTCCCTTGGCTGGATCTTGAGGGACTTGGGACAAGGGGCAAGCACCTGCCTGTGTCATGGCCCTGGCTCCCCCACACCCCAAAACTGACTAAGAAGAAAGTTTCCCATCAAACCACAGAAAATTGTTGTTTAAGTAAAAGAAGGTGATTTTTGAAAACACTACATCTGGATTTAAGGCAGTCTAATCAGATACCTAGATTGGCCTGTGTTACAGCTATGGGGGAAAAAAAAACAGCTTCACGAAATTACCCTTTGATCACACTTAAGAACCTACCCAATAGAATGAACTCATGGTCCTAGCCATGTCTACAGCACATTTTGTACTGGGAGCTGAGTATTGAAAGTGCAGTTGCAGTCATCATCTCCCTATCTTCTAATTTTGTACCTTATGTTAAACTGGAATAACATGCAGCAACAATGGTCCTGATGCATCATGTTTCTTACAACAAATAGGTGCTTATGCATTTTCTATATTTAAATATGTAGTTGTCCGGACTTCTTTTATTCAATAATCTGAAATCTAATTTCAAAGTGGTTAATTGCAGAGCTGTGTATTCACTCCTACTACTTACAGTAGGATTAGTACACGAATATATCTATCTCACCTTTTACACCCACTCATCCCTTTTGCAATCCCTTTTCTTTACTGAATTACTGGCATTTTCTCACTCAATAAAGATTCCTTGTCAAACTGGTACTAGAGAGACCACAAAAAAGTATATTCTGATATATTTTTAATAAGATAAAGATTTTATATACTTTTAAAGATGTGGGAAGGGAGGTAACTTTTATTATAAAAGTGGTTTGGTTTTTTTTTAATTTCTAACACATCCATGAAAGCCTGAGCAATGGGTGTTTTCAAGAACATAAATCTAAAACTAACTCAATTTTTATTTGGGCTTTCCAGTTCACTTCTATGACAGATTTCCAAATCAACAACTAGTGGAAACCTAACTCACAATGTAGAAATAGTCTGAGTACTCACAGATTTCACCTACTAAGGGGTGTAACTGCTTTGAGTTAACATTGTCTCATGTGGAAAAGAACATTCTCTCAATTTAATTGCTTCCTATGAAAATCCTATAAAAGACAACCCACTGCAACAATTAATTATCTTGTGTGGATAAAAAGCACTTAAATTATCTAGAAGAACATTTTTCAACTGTTAGCTGAACCATTTCCTGAAGGTAACGATAAAGGCCTTGCCCTGTATAGTTTTTTTCTGGTTTCTGCATTTTGCATAGAAAACCTTTTGTGACATTGCATATCTTTCTTTACAATATTTTTCATAACCTGTGTTATACAAATTACAAGGCACAGTGACCATTTTAAGATTCCTACTTTATTTCTAATCACTGAAGATCCATTAACCCACAGTTGCCATTAACAGTTCAATGGTCAGCATTTGTTCCTAGGCTAGTGCTACCTGGCATTATACCTGCAATTAGGTACTGCAAGACAGCATGGTCATTCAAGGGAACCAAGTCCTGCCTAGCAGGATAGTAGCTTCAGATGAAACCATGCTGCCTTCAATTGCAGTAAGCATTGGGAAACCAGTACTTCCCCAAAGAACCATAGGATGGGTTGGATTGGAAGGGACCTGAAAGATCATCTAGTTCCAATTCACCTGTTACGACCAGAGACACCCTCCACTAGATGAGGTTGCCTATAACCTCCATGTGTGCAAAAAAGCATCAAAGATTTTCAAATTCTCTTTGCAAGCTGTACCCAGCTACAGCCAGGGGCAGAGAATATAATCAAACCCCCAACAAGCTCCATCTAAATTCAGAAATATGCAGAAGTATAAACCACTATTCCACCAGAGGATACAAATGAGAATGCTAGAGATAGGGATCTCCTCAGCTGTACATGGAGTGGCATGCTGTCAATGAAGACAAAATAATGATGGGGGAAGAAGATTAATAGTTATTGAAATTCTTCAAAGCACTGAAGTCCAATCTATCTTAATGGAGATGTCAAACCATCAAATTGAAAGATAAAGGGGCAGGTCAAATATAGGAGCCATATTCAGCTGTCAGTTTTTAAGTTCCCTGTTATAACAGTGGAATTTTCTTTATGTGCCCTCAGGAACTTAGTAATAAACTTGCTGACAGTTGTTGAAGCTGATGTTCTTGCCTATGCAACTCACTGATACAGAAAACAGTATGTGAAACCCACCTGAAAAATTCCTATGGTGTTCCCAAGATATCTTTAGATGTAAAAATCAATCTTGTTTATTCATCGAAGTTAAACTGAGGGTCTCTGAAATCCAACCTACACTTCAAAATTCTGAAAAAACAGTAATATTTGATCCTGTTCAGAATAAGCTCACTGGACCAACCATCTATCACTCTCCCCATTAAGTCTGTAATAATGATTGTAACTGCCAACAAGAAAACACAGGAACTGTGCACTCTGACTTGCATACTCGCAACCCCTATTTTATGGAAGATTAAGGTACTGTTCAGACTGTTCCTTTGCGTGCAATTGATTCCCTAGCCCTTTAAATTTAGGGGGTTGATTCTCCTTTGCCTTCACGATTTCAATACTCAATATCAAACTCAAGAAACAAATGGCATAAGTCTTCAAGGCCATCAGCTCCACAGTAGGCATTTCCTAAGAGAAATAAAAACTAGAGAAACCTACAAAGAGGTGATACATGTATAATGGTTGCAGCTTGCTGATGCCTTTTAACTACTTCAGGATTTCATTGCAAGAAAGAGAAGCTGCACAAAAATGCAAATTACCCCTTCCTTGTAGTTTCTTAATGCACTGTTCACACTTAGGCATCTAATGCATCAGTTTACAAACCAGGTTATCAAAGACTCATTCAACAAAAAAGTATCAGATCATCTGAAGGAAGGTTCAGGGATGTAAACCTGAGATTATTTAGAAGGTTGTTTTGAACAGTCAAACCTGCACTGTGCCCGAGTTCAAAGCTGGTTTGGCTGCAGTGCACATTGCTGTGAAATTGAAGCAGGCGGTATGTTCAGACATGGATAAAAATAAACAAAAAGTGTTGAAATCTACACATTGGAAAAAGCATTTGTAACTATGCTCATGTAACATCTCCTGTTACGTGGTCCCAGGAGACATGCAGGCCTGAAACTATTTCAGAAGTGGTAATAGTCTAAACCATCTTCCTGAGAGATGATTACTATGAACATCTGATTTATGTTCTATATATCACTCATTACTCCTGATTCTGTCACCTGTGGACACAGTCTGTCTTCTCTCTTAACTGCATGGTCCTGGAATTTTCAATCTTTCTTCGCACAGGGCATTTTTCTCACATTTTTTAATGTCTATTTTTCAATTCCCTCCATTCCTCATGTTTTTGTTTTGCTTGCTTTTTTTTTTTTAAGGACTGTTAGAGAAGGCAGTAGCCACAGGAGGGCATGCTATTGATTTATGTAGCGGCAGCCTATCAGTTGGAGTTTGACCTGTTGCTTTATATTACAGGCAACCAGACTCCCACAGTTGAGTCTGATTGCCCTGTCTAAAACAGAGTACACATCCACCAGGTTGTCAAAGGTGGGTCGTGTGTGTGCCTGTCTGAACTACCTTTAAATGAGCTAGTTTGGGTGAGGAAGGTGTAGTGGCTCAGCACAGGCTATAAAGCCCTCCTGGGAAGGTGTGCAAAATGTGCAGGCAATTAGGCCAGGCGAAGCTCTGTGTTGCCAGAAGTACCTGAACCAGCTCTTTGAAAACAAGCTTGGGCAACGAACACGAGCTGGAGTCGCCGCAGCCCTGCCAGGCAGCCCTAACCCTCGGTTCAAAGAAAGGATGGGAACGACCTCAGCTCTGTGTCCTCTGCTATCCTTTCCATAACATACAGCTGGAAAACAGGAGGCGTTTGTTTGTCAAGTAGGCTCTACACTGATGGAGCTCTCTGGAAAACAGAGGCCTCCACGCAGCAGCAAGGGCAGGGTACAAGCTCAGCAGACAAGACTGATTGTTGTGCGTGTGTAGCACGGTGCACACAGGGCATTGTGCTTTAAATAGAGGTATCTGGGACTGCTGCTTTTTTTTAAGATAATCTCACACATTTATATATACATAAGGAATTAACAACTTCATTAATTTTAATGTTTAATAATGGTTTTATTTCAACTGTAGTCCACGTGACAGAAATTAAATTCCCTAATTCAGTATGAATTGTTTGCTTGTGCTTCTTCTGACATACATGACAGGGGTCAAGATAAACTCTGAAAGTACTGAAATGTTAAGAGAATAAGTTTAATTATGGATATTCGTGTGGAATGCAATGATATACTTCCTCAGTATGTATGATGCATTACTTGCTGATAGTTCCAGTGCACAAGGAATTTACTACCTGCATATCTTTATTGTAGATTTTTTTTAAATGCATTTTGTGCAGTGTAGAAACCTATTACTTAGTAATAGCTTCTGCTCCTGTGATTTAGTTATCTACTAGAACATAAAATTTTGGTGGAAGTTCTTGCTTGGAGGGAAGGGCACAGGGATTAATTCTGAGCAAAATATCAAGTCCTGAAACATCCAATTTACATCCATATGCCAAAAGCCCAAATTCAAACCAGTTCAAGTTCTATTTCCTGGTGTGTATAAACAGGTCTCATGTTTTAGCTATCACGCAGGAAGGATACTTGGATTTATACTGTAATGTGAATAATTGTAGGAGACAAGTCACAATGTACTTTGTTTTCAAGCACTATGAAAATGCTTGCAGACACAGAGTAACTAACTCAGGTGGATATAGTTCATAACTGAAACATGAGCGATGACGATGATCTGGATCCACAAAGTCGGGGTATTTGCATAAGGATTCAAATGAAGGATGGATAGAAAACAGCCATTTTGGGACTAATCAGCTTGCTTTAGTGGTAACACGTAACATTGAAATACCTATTCAGTGAGGGGAGAAAAACAAACCACCATCCATTTTTACTAAATGACCTGCTTATTCTGCTTCTACAAATAGAGTAATATGAGTGCAAATGTAAGGTTGGTGTCATACCTGCTGATACAATTCTGAATATCAAAGTAGTATCTAGAGAGTCCAACTGAGAGGAAGGCACATTTATAATTGGATATTGCACAAACACACTGTAAGGCAGACTTCTGACTCAGGAGCTCAGCTGTATACAGGAGAGAGCAAGACTGGGAATGCGTCCATTTTCGGAATGGATAATGTGACACACAAAACCATAATGAATTGCCATGTCCACTGATCAGATATCAGAGGAATTTAGGTATCAAATAACTTTGAAACTGCAGACTGAAATTATGTGTCCTAATCTGTAGTTAATTAAGGAACCAAATTCTAACCTGCTGAATTTGAGTTGAGAGCTTTAACTTAAAAAAAGCCCCAAATCTGCCAAAACCAATGTGATGGGTTGGCCCTTGCTGGACATGAGCTGCCCACTAAAGCCACTTTATCAGTGCCCCTCCTCAGCTGGATGGGGGAGAGAAAATATAACAAAAGGCTCACAGGTAAGGACAAGGAGAGATCACTCACTAATTGCCATCACAGGCAAAAGAGACTTTACTCGGGGGAATTAATTTAATTTATTCTCAATCAAAATCAGAGTAGGATAATGAGAAATAAAACCAAATCTTAAAACACCTTTCTCCCCACCACTCCCCTCTTCCTGGACTTAACTTCATCCCAATTTCTTTACCTTCTCCCCACCAGCAGCTGAGGAGGACAATAAAATGGGGATTGCGGTCAGTTCATCACATGTTGTCTCTGCTGCTCCTTCCTTTTCAGCAGGAGGACTCCTCATACTCTTACCCTGCTCCAGCATGGAGTGCGTCTCACAGGAGACAGTCCTCCACAAACCTCTCCAACATGGATCCTTCCCACAGGCTACAGTTCTTCACAAACTGTCTTAGCATGGGTCCCTACCACGGGATGCAGAAATTCAGAAACAGACTGCTCCAGCATGAGCCCCCCATGGGGTCACAAGTCCTCAAGTACTGGCTCCTCTCTCTACAGGGCCACAGGTCCTGCCAGGACCCTGGTTCAGTGCAGGCTTCTCATGGGGTCACAGCCTCCGTGGAGTCCTCCATGGGCGGCAGGTGGATATCTGCTCCACCTTTAACTCCCTCCATGGGCTGCTGAAGGACAGTCTGCCTCACCATGGCCTCCCTTCATGGGCTGCAGGAGATGCTATGCTCTGGAATCTCTTGCACTCCTCTCTCTGAATACTGCTGGTGTAGCACACATTATTTTTTAAATTCTATTCTCACTGAGATGCTACTGTTGCTGCTGATGGGCTCAGCTGCCCTGGCCAGTGGCAGTCCTGACTTGGACCCGACTAGCATTGGCTCTATTGGACACTGGGGAAGGTTCTAGCAGCTTCCCACAGAAGCCACCCCTGTAGCTCACCACTACCAACACCTTGCAATGCAAACCCAATACAATCAAAAAACCAAATATCCTCCCACCTGCCCCCTCTGAAAACTCAGAATAAATTCACCAGCATTCATACTGCCTTTTCATCAGGTGCCTCCCTTGTGTTTCAAAAGATAACAGTAATGACACGCTGATTGACATAATGCATTTTTGTTTGTTTTGAATTTGAGACAGGTAGTAAATGTTTGATTTTGTTTTGGTTTTGTACCTTTTGTATTCAAAGAGTAAGAGCTGTCATTTTCAAGATGATGCACAATGGGGACACAATTTCTATTTTAAAAAAATACCCCAAAAAAATCCTTTTTTTATATCATTGCTTTGAACTGGTGGTTTAGGAAGTCAGCCTTGATGATGCAAATATAAACAAAGCCTTCAAGCTTAAAAGCTATCTTCATCTTGTGTTGAACAGAGCACAAACTGAATTTTAAAACCAAAGAGATGGGTCTATGCAGTTGCACTGGCAGCAAATCTAATTTTAAAGCTGCCCTCAGGCATCAAGACCAGTGGAATATTTGAAAGGACTGTGTGGAGGATTATTTTCTGATCCCCATTTCAAGCTCAGAATTTGCACTATGCTTCACTCTCTGTTGATAAACATCTCTGCTCTCTCATAGGCAAAGATAGGCACTTTGCTTTACGACTCCAGAGGCCTTCCTTGAGATTAGGTGAGCTTGCAGGGAGTAGGATGCAGCTCAGAGGATGTCAAGACATAGGAAGGACACAACGAGCAGTTGGAACACAATCGTCACTTTTGTGATATGATTTCTCTTTGGTTTGTTCTTAATGTTGTTTTGCCCAAAAGCGCCATCGACATGAACATACAGTGTGTCAACCAAGAATTGCTGAGCAGAAGTTTTGCAGACTCAACTCTGATCAATGTGATCGATGCTGAGCTCCTTCATTGAAACACACACACAGCTTATAGAGGTTTCTATATCAGTACACGAGTTACATTCCATTGCCATTGGTTAGATGCTCCGTTCACCCGCCTTACGTGTGCCTCTCTATTGCTAATAATTGGTTAAGGCTACACAGTCACGTCGTTCCTTTTCAAGGCAGTTGTTAATATTCTTGCAGTTTCTTATTTCATGGCTTTTCTTACAAGGACCTGTTCTCACAGACATCTGCTCTCCTCTTACTGAATACTGGGCATGTCTCTGCTAGCTTCCCCAGGCCTGATTATATAGGGGTCAGCAATAAATCTGGAAGGGCCACAAAACCCATTCCTCTCAAAACACATTGCTTATCTAAGTTTGTAAATAAGGAAAATGTAATGAGGCTGGGAAGGAGTGGCTGAGATCTAAGAGGTGGATGAGATTTATGCCTTACTCCATAAATTTAGGAGCTATTTGCTTTTGTGAGTTTTCTACTGTAAATAATGTATCTTAATTGCATCCTTGATACCTTTCACCTCCCTTTTGAATTTATCGGGAAAATTATAAATTTCTTATCTCAAAACTGATGTGAAGCGAAGGGGAAAAAATGGGGAGCAGGTCATATTTGCACTATATACCAATTTTTTTTTGTAAAGCACTTCTTTAATACTCCAAATTCAAACTTTTATGAGGGAATGAGAAACATTGATGTTTACCATTCTCAAAACAATCCCATGACAATGATTTTCAAAGGAGCAGCATTAGCTACAGGGAAAAAAAAAACCCAGTATTGAGAAGTTGGGCCTATCTAGGTTTCACATACTGAAAACCGACAATGTTTTGAAAACCACACAAATGATCTTTCTTTTTTCCTACTTATTTTTACCAGTGCTTCATTACAATTGTCTTTTTTTATATAGCTTTGCTTTACACATACTTGAGACCAGGTTAAAACAGTGCTACTTCCTTGCCTTAAGAAATAAATTTGAACAAAAGTAATAAATTATTTGCTTTTGTTGATAATTGTTATTGTTTCCATAGTTTATTCTAGTAATTAGTTTCAATGCAATTTGAACTCAGAGACCTGTGAACATTATATCCAAATTTCAGGACTTAACATTTAAGAATGATAAGAAAAGTGCAGTGAATATTTTTTACTTTCCATGTTACTGCTTATAATGGAAACACATGCATTGCCCAGAGTTAACCAATCTTTTACCTTGGTCCTTTAGTCTTATTTTTAACTCTAGGCTACATTTCATCATTGCCATAGTGAGTCAAAAACATAAAAGCTGTCTGTTCTGTCTAGCAATATGTAACCAATTTTAATTTATGTAGACAAGCATGTACATACATGAATACATCTACCTTCCTTATGAGGAGAAGCTGAGGGAGCTGGGCCTGTTTAGCCTGGAGAAGAGGGGTGACCTCATTAATGGTTATAAATGATGTAAACAGTGAGAGTCAGGAGGATGGAGCCAGGTTTTTCTCAATGATGACCAGCGATAGGACAAGGGGCAAAGGGTGCAAGCTGGAGCATAGGAAGTTCCATGTGAATATAAGGAGAAACTTTTTCACTGTGAGGGTGACGGAGCACTGGAACAAACTGCCTAGAGAGGTTGTAGCATCTCCTTCTCTGGAGATATTCAAAAACTCCCCGGATGTGTTCCTGTGTGATTTAGTCTAGGTGATCCTGCTCTGGCAGGGGACTGGACTAGATGATCTTTTGAGGTCCCTTCCAACTCCAAACATTCTGTGATTCTTATCCCCAAATGTGCTGGGCCCAAGAAATCTATGCTTACTGAGATGACAGGCTTCATATTTTACCCATGAATATATAGGGAGGATTTCTACATTAATTCAACTTCATGACAAACAGACAAAAATAGACTGAACAGAAAAATTGCCTATATAAAGGACTTTCAAAGTTAGCATAAGTCTTTTATAATAGATACCAACTTGACTGGCAACCTGAAGTGACAGGCACTGTAATTGAAGAGACTTAGGTTAGAATCAATGATTGAACTTTAAAGTGCTAATCAGAGCAATAGTGTTGATCAATTTTGAATGACTTTAAGCCTATTTATCAAATGATCTGGACTGACAATTAGTAAAACATTAAAATAATGACTTCAGGAAGTAACACAGAGTATTGATCAGAAATAGGGAGGAGGAGCAGAGAAGAAAAGACGGAACATCTGAATTTAAAAATGAAAAATTTTTCTCAGGTGATGGAAACACAAGTTCACCACTGCCTAAATGCAGACAATCTAAAATAATTTTAAAAAAGCTTAATTAGAAAAAAAGCCCTTTTAAGTTCAGTTGACTGCTGCAGCAGAAGAGTGATCAGAATTATTCATCGTGAATAATGAATTCAGAATAAGAAAATATTTCTGGGTGAACATAAATTATCCAAACAGACATATCTAGAGATATTATCTAGATATCTTCTGAATCATATTAGCCTTTGGACCACGTTGGGGCTATTTCCTATGATCCTATTGACCACCTCTAATTCACTGCTCCTATTGGGCAAACACAATGCTTTCAACATATTTCCCTTTGCAAAGGGAACTTGGGGGTCCCAAGACACGTCCCAGAACATTTTATCACCATTTTTCACTACTGAAGCAGCTCAAAGCAATCCAAAGCACAAACAGCACTGTCTTAGCACCCACTACCGAAAGAAAAAGTGTGTGTATGTTAAGCAAACGTCTCTCAGGGACAACACAAGTAACAGCATCTGAATGCACATGGAGGGAGACTTAGAACTGCTGAAAGTTCAAGTGGTCAGTGTGCAGATTAGGACACTTTCAGTCAAACTGATGTATGTCCACTCAACACAGTGTCCTGACCGGTGCTGTCCTTTGAAACAAGAATATGCTGTGAATACAAATAACCCCTAAAGAGCAGCAGGTCTGAATTCCTCCATGGCCCCTGAGCACTTACAAACTGGAGAGTGAGGTTTAAAAATACAGCCTTAAACTCATGAGTCATCCCTGTCTGTTCTAGCTAAAAACAGAAGCCAACAACAGCTTAGAGGAAAAGAGAGTCAAAATCTTCATCAGGGTTACTACACCAGAGTAATGACACTGTCTGAAGAAAGACTTATTTTACACAGCACCAGGTCAGCTATTTGGGAACAACCACCAATTCAACTACATTTCTGGCATCATATGTATTGGAAAGTGACTGATTAAAAAGGGGGGAACAAATAGTGTCCAACACGTTACACTCTCTATATTTATTCTTGTTCCAGTTTCAAATTCTTGACTGCAGACACACATTGCCCTGGTTTACCTCTGAAATGCAAACATGCTCCAAACCACTCAATGCCACTTGCACTTTTAACTCCAGTTTTTGCTGGCCTTGTAGGATAAAGCTCTTTGTGGAAATGACAGAGACTCTAGTGCATGCATCAGTTATTCTCTGGCTGCATCGGTAGAATCATCCCTGACCTACTTTCCCTTATTTTTTCCATCTGCACTTTTAATTATGTTCCTATTTACAGGGCTCACACTTGATGCCTTTCATGTCTTGTTTGAAAATGTCTCATATATGGGAACTTTTGTCTGCTACTGACCTTTCCAGATTCCATTCTTTTGAGACTTCCTTACATTTTATTACAAAAAATCATGCTGCTTAGGCTAGTGACTAATGGCAAGCCCAGAATGGGACAGCCCTGTAACAGGTCATCAAACAGGGTAGGAAAATGTGTAACTGCCTAGTCTGAAGATTTAGATATCAAGTCACAGCTGAAGTAATTCTCCTTAATACCCTAGTTGAACCAAAAGGAATACTGGGGGCAAGATACAAGCCTTAGCTGTTCAGGTACACCTCTGACCCCGACTGGAAAATGTTTTTAACCATCTATAAACAGAGATTAGGCAAAGGAAAAGGATCTAGTGCTACAGGTTGAGCGTACTTTTTGTACAGCGATGGCAGATACACTTTCAGAATGCACACCTTCTCTTTTTTCATGTGTATCATTGAAATATGAAACCACTGAGTTCCTTCCTCTGCATTCAGAAATATCAATGTGTGCTCAAAAAAGAACCATTTGGCAAAGTCAGCAATGGTAGATAGCAGAATTTGTTTAACTCAACTTTCCCTAACAAGTCTAAATTAATCATGTATGCTTCCTTTAGAGATGCTGGAGATATTCTACACCTTCCCAGATGATTAAACCCACCTGTTTTATGATGGGAAGCAAGCATCCAGAGAGACAATTTACTACAGAGAAAAATAGCATGACAAAAGCAATGTTACAAGTAATTTGCATATTCTGAAAATAAGGCAAATAAAGGAGAGGGATCTATAGATTATACTGGCTGAAGCAATTGAAAAAAAAACATGCAACAACACATGTGGGGAAAATAAATAACTTTAAGAGTATTCCTGAGATACGGTGCAGCCAATAGCATCATCCTGATTTTAATTTACATATTTATTTAAGAAATAATGTCAAATCCTCAGCTGCTATAAACCATCATTACTTAGGTCCATAAGACATCATTAATTTATACTTGTCAGAAGTTGGTCAATAAAATTTACAATCAAAGGAAAAATTGGAGCAGATGACAAGCAGAAAGTTTAAAATACTCTGTGAATTTAGCCAAAATAGAAAATATAAAGAAACAAGGCCTTTATTCTTTGAAAAAATTAACTAATGGACCTCATTCAGAAAATGTCGAAGGAGTAGGAAGAGATGCACCAACATTATTTGCACTTCTGTCAAATGAAATAACCCAGGGTACAGACTGAAAGGTAATGAACCTTTAGTATTTAAAATCAGAAAAGCAGTCTTTCCTTCAGGGGGACATATAAAATACCATTAAGCACTGGGGCAAATCTCTTCAGACTTTTCTTCAACTGGTTCCTGTAGCCCCTAGCCGACCTGTCCTTTTTGAACCATCACAATTGTGCTACCGTACACTCACTGGAATGTTATGTGCCAAGGACTTTGGGGCTACTGTTCCTGTTTCAGAAACAGGAATATTCACCCAAGAACAAGTGCATACCATAGCATGACTCACTTCACAAATGGAGGAAGCAAAGTTCGACATTGCCAAATAATTTTTGCAAGTTACTGTGAGGAATTTTTGGATCTCAACCTGCTTTTAGAAAAACGTGTACAGCCTGAATTATTTTACTCAAGGAACATGAGAGTGTATGTATTTGAGTAACAGGAAATATAAACAACTCCAGACACAATTGTTAGCATTCTTGAAGTGCTCCTAACTGCATTTGCAAGAATAAAGCATTGCCACCTGTATCTACAACTAGCTATAATTTTGTGTACACAAACAAAGCTCCTTGTGAAGATTTGCTTTGAAAGGAGTGTGAAAGTTAAGATATTAAGAGTGCTTAGCTCCCCTGGGGACCTAGTCAGCTCCTCTTCCATCTTAGCTTTAATTCAAGCAGTCAGAATGTCAAATATTCTTCAGACATTCCAGCAAAGTAGTTATACAGCTATGCATATCTGACAAACAAGAAGTTTGTTTGTCATCAACATATTTTACCAGACCTTTCCAGGGACCACTGAAAGACTGAAGAATTGCAGTGGTATGCATGCATACATGTCCAGGGCATGTTAGTGGGGACAGTTATACAAATAGTTTTCTAGTCTAATGCTGAAAATCTCAATAGACTTGGTGTTTGAAGTAAATCTGACGTTTGCTATTTGTTATTATAAAAAACATTTCCGATGGTGTTATAATTAGACATAAGCTATACAGTGTTTCTCAACCCATGTATTTAAATCATTATGGAGTTTTTTAGTAAATGCAACACAGAACATAAGGAATTATACATATCTATATAGTTTATATATTTTATACTCTCTCTCAGTACATGCATAATATGTAATATAAGACCTTATATGAGCTCCATATACAAATTTTCTCACACCCACAAAGAAAAGCCCTCAGCCTAGAAAACTCCCATACACCATGATGAGGGTTCCACCTAGAGAACGGGAGTACTGGGGGCCTACCCAGATTATGAAACCTCAGGAGTGAGCAACAAAGAGAAACAGCATCCTCAATCCTTCCCTTTTATGGATTCCTGAAAACACTTTGTATCCTGTCTTTATTTTGCTTTAAGCTTTTCCAAATTAAAAATACTAACATAAATCACTCAAAGTGTGCTGCATTGGGCATCAAACTGCTTTGCATTCACAAGCTTTCCTTGGATCTCCCCTCCTCCCTCCTTTCAGTTCTGTCTTCCAGAGTCTTCACTTCTTCTCAGTTTCCTTGGCACACAAGACAAGACAATATGTTGTTTGTCTCTGCATACAAGAAGAAGGCTTTCTGCTTCTCTTTCTGCCCAATGCTGATGGTGCAGCACAAAATACACTTTTGAGATGAAAAACCTGTAGAAAGCCTGCACACACTACAGAATTTCTGTTCTGTTGCTGACTACAAAAATTCATGAATGTAAGAAATAGAGAGCACCCAGCTGCATACAGAAAAACTGCAGTTACCGTGGCAGCTTCCCTTGGGGCGTCATGTATCACAGCAATAGCACTTTCTGGATCTCAGTTATTAGTTGTGGCTGCCCCCTCCCTGGCAGCGTTCAAGGCCATGTTAGATGGGGCTTCGGGCAACCTGGTCTAGTTGAGAGTGTACCTGCCCATGGCAGGGGCATTGGAACTACATGATCTTTGAGGTTCCTTCCAACCCAAACCAGTCTAGCGAATCACAGTGTTCAGAATGTGCCAACATTTCCATAAATTATTCTTAAATATCCAGAATTATTTTGCAAAACTTATTCATATATAGAGTTAAATCTACTAAATGCAATTATTAACCACCTCAAGTAAGGTATTTTACAATGACAGAAAATCTGGAGTGGAAAAGGTCTCAATGCCTAAGAATTACTCATAGATCTTGCTGAAAAACTAATGCAGTTTGAATAATACATTTGTAGGTAATACAATAAAGTACTAAAGAAATGGATTCAGAGAAGAGGAAGGCTGTCATTTTTTGGAGAGGAAGTTGCCATTAGACTGAAGTAAAGAGGTTTTCTCCTCTTGATGTATATAATGTTGCCTGAGAACATATGAAAATACCTAAACTGGTAAGAAATCTAGCTGAAGATTTACCAATTTATACATTTGTCAGAACAGCTACCAGGAGAAATAGGATATTAATCTATATTCTACCTTATAATTCTGTGTTCCAGCCTGGTGTCACTGGATTCTCAGAATGGTTCCTTTTCATCCTTTCCACGATGGACTTTCAGGTTGCATTTTCTGAAACAGATGCTTAGGTAAAAATGAATTGGCGTTTCCATTTGTGGGTCCATCCCTCCAAGTAAGAAGTAGCAAAGGAGTAGAAATTCTTCTGTTAGTGCTAAAGTATGGGAACCAAGTACAGAATGATCTTACAAGTAAGACCTTATCTTTGTAGCATCTCTTTCCTTGCTGTAATTTCTTCAAAGCTTTTAAATGCATTGACAATATTATGATAAGGCCTTAAAGGTATTACATTTTGGAATAATAACTTCTAAAATGCCAGAATATAAGAAAAGAAAGTTGCTTCCTCCCATTGAATCACTTCAACGGGAAACAATTATACAATCTATTAGAGCAACTGAGAACCAAGCCTCACACGGGCAACCTTCAATGCCAGAGGCACAGTTGTTCCTGGCAGGAGAGTTTTAATGAAAACACTTTGAAAGATTTTTCACTCCTTAACACTGAGAGTTCCTTTAACTTCATTTAAAGGAATAAATGAGAAAAATACTTCTACGTGTTAGTGTATCCTCCTTTCCTAAGCACAGCTGCAGAGAGCAAATAAAGAGCCTGTTAGAAAATTAGCCCAGAGGAAGGACAATTAGCTGAGTGGAAAAAATTACCACAACTAAAGGTAAACTGAATTGGCTCAGTTTAAACCAAGAGCCTTTCTTTATCCTGTTGTGGGTATGCAGCCTGAGACCACTGGTGCACTTTATGAGAAATATTATGGTTTTGAGTTTTTCACAAGATTAGCTAAAATTTAGATTTTTTTCAGGTATGTTTTTGGATT
Source organism: Gallinula chloropus (assembly GCF_964237585.1). Lineage (NCBI taxonomy): Eukaryota > Metazoa > Chordata > Aves > Gruiformes > Rallidae > Gallinula > Gallinula chloropus. The sequence goes on from NC_140086.1 coordinate 75,360,337, forward strand.
CAGATATAAAGGACAAATAATGCCCAGTGGTAACTACTAATATGCTGTGACTGCCAATATTTTTATGAACAACCTGGGATGATAGAACAGAGAGCATGATTATTAAAGTAACAGAGAACACAAAACTAAGGAGAGTTCAAGTAATTAGAGGATACTCTAAAGAATTCCCTGTCTTTTTTTCAAACAGCTTTGGTATTTGCTGTCTCTGATGACTGCTTCCAAAGCTCTAAATAGCACAAGTTTTCTCCAGAAAGGGTATAGATACATATGTCTACTTTTGGGACAGGAGAAAAGACCACCAGTGACAGCTGAAACACAGCAATCTCCACGGGAGTCAACCACAACCCAGAATACAACAGACCAAAAGGCATCAGGCCGTCAAGAGCCAGTGCCACTGTTTTCACTTTTGCAGTTAAAGACCTTCCTGCTATTGTATCTTCGAAAATTCTTGATTAATATTTTTTCCAGAATGACCTTTTCTCTTTTCCCTGATGTATATTTTATTTTACCACAGGCTAATACGGCTCCATTTTTTTCAAGCAAAATTGCCCAGAAGTGTCACCATCCCACAGGCACTAGGAACAGTTGTTTGAAACATCTCTTCTGTTTTTCCAATATGAGATAAAACAAAAAATTTGTTAATCATAGAATCACAGAATGCGAATGGTTGGAAGGGACCTTTAAAGGTCATCTAGTTCGAACACCCTGCAGTAAGCAGGGACATCTTCACTAGAGAGTCACTCAGAGCCCCATCAAGCCTGGTCTTGAATATCTCCAGGGATGGGGCCTACACTTCCTCTCTGGCCAATCTGTTCCAGTGTTAAGAAGATTTAATGCTGAAAAGCCTAGTCATAAAGTAAATTTGCACTCTTGGAAATTCTGATAATTCCTGGGGGTTATACAATGAGGATTATGGGATTTTGCAGGAACTCAATGCATTTAATTTCTTTTTTTGTCCTAGTAATCCAGAGATACGTAGCAGCAAGTAGAGAAATAGCACATATGATATTGGGTTTACTTGTATTCTATCAAAGCATAGGCCAGTGCCAGGTCTTACACTGTAGTATAGAGACAGTATCCGTTTGTCTTCACATAGCAGCAAAAGTTACACTATATATAAACAACACAGTTTGCACTACAGCTTCAACTTAAGCAAGTGGAGAAAAAAGGCTATTTTCAGCATTTGGTATAACAGTTACACAAAAGTTTACTGTATACAGCATACAACATGCTCTTGCTTTTTTGAAATTTCATCAGCTTCCATTTGATTTTGAAAGCTCAGCTGATCAAGGATCTAGGAGGGTTGGAGGGTTGGACAGGAAAAAGCAATGGAATCAAATTAGAGAAAACACAGCTTGCATTAGCTTGGGAAAAAAAATCACTGTTAGGAAGTTGAGTAAAGAGATTCATCATCTTAGAGTGAAGCCTCAGAGCTGACTTCACAGATTTTCTTCATGCTTGCCTGCAGATTCACTGTGGAGTTTAGCATAGACAGCCTAATACTGCTAAACTTTAATGTACTTAGCAGCAGCACGCTGAAAACAGCAGTGCTTCTGTACCCCAAAAAGATAAGAAGAGAAGAATGTTGGGTGATATTGATTTGAAGCCTCTATACTCTTTTACATCAAACCTCCTGCTTCCTTTACTCCTACATCTGAGTAGACCTGGTCTGTCTATAATTGCTCTGAAAACAAGAAGTCACACCCACAGGTTACAGTTTACATAAGCTTTGCACTTCTTTCATGCAATGAGTAGACATTTAAAAAGATGAGAGGACCTGTCATAGAGCATTTGTCGGTCCAAGAGAGATTTGCACCTCACCTAACACTTTTTCAAGTATAGCTTTACCCTTTAAACCAAATGCACTGAACAAAACTTCCATATAGAAATCCCTTTTATCTTCCCTGCTCACAACACAATATAAGACATCTTCCTTCTTGTGCAGGCTCCCCCTTGAAGCTTTTCCCTCCAGCTGTACTCAATAGTCTGTTATAACATCTGGATTCTTCCTAGCTGTCACTGGTTCCTCCATTACTGTAGCCATATAACTAGAAAGAATATACCTCCAAGAAGGTCTATCTCTAAGTAAGTCTTCTTGTCTGCAGAACCACACTGTACCTTATAGTCTGTTGTTGCACTTATCCTGAAATGTTATCTGTATTTCCACTTTGCTCTGAAGCCCAAAGCAAACCAATGGGAAGCCGAGGGGATATCATCTTCTGACCAGTCATAGCTGGTTTTGCACGCTTTTGAGCTTTTTGACAATTTAGTGACTTTCAGTTAGAAAGTCATTAAAAGCAAGAACAGAAAATCAAAATCTGCTCAATTAACTTCTTGCTCTTCAAAATATCTTTCTTTTTTTTTAAGCCCTCATTCTTGCAAGATCATATTAAAAGAGGAGAGGAAATTCCTACATCTTTCAAAGAACTGAAACTGGTTGAAATAATTTGTAATTACCTGTTTGCAACAGTTTTCTCATGACTGAATGAAAAGATGGACAAACACATTTACTTTAGCAAGGCACCTATATAGAAGCCTAACTATCCCAAACTCCCTATATTTTAGCATCAGGCACATAGAGAGGCGGACTGAATCAGTCCTGGAATGTGCTTATCCCTTTGTACTGATTGCCAGCCACTCTAAGGTGAACATGTTTCTAACTCAAGTTCTGCAGCTAAGTGTGTCAAATTAGATTAGTTGAATCTGAGCCAGAATAAGGAAAGATGTCAAGTTCTTTAATATCACCAGATTAGTACATAGTCAAGAGGCAGGTAGAAATCCATATCAAATAGCTCTGATGTGTGTGGTCATGTGGAGAACAGGCTCTACTCCTGGCAAAGACTGTCCTTTTGGTCAAGTGATTTAAAGTTGTACCGGTTGTGGAACATGACAGCGTGTACAGGATATATAGTTATTATTTTCTGAGTACAAAAGATTACACAAAAATGTAGGAAAGCATGCTGTTTTAGGAATTGCATTGGCATACAATTTAAATGTAACTTGAAGTAATATGGTAGAATCAAATATAGGCAACAGGGAGAAAAGAAAACACACAGCAAAAAAGAAAGGATTACTTTATCAGTCAATAAGGCAAAGCAGTTATTTACCTTGCTGGTGTGACTCACTGTCTTTTTGTTTTATATTAGCATATGCAGTCAATTATTTAAGGACTACACATTTCAAAAAACAAAAAAAAAGGCAGAAAAAAAATACACAATACTTTCAATACTGCTCCTGAAGGTACCTCGAAGGGCAGACCAGGTTTGATCATCTCCTAACTACTGAGTTTGAGCCCCTTAGACTGATTTTCAGGACACAGCTACAACCTTAACTATTGTGTGCTTAGGGCAGACACAGCAATGATAAAAGAAATATCCCTAGTGTTCCTTATGGTTAGTTCCTAATGCATTCCACTTTATATGAACTTCAATTCAAAGAGTATCTGGGTGAAGCAGCTCCCAGGGCAAGACATCATTCTTTATTATTGTTTGGCCTGTGGGTTCTGTCTAGAAAAAACAAACAAAAAAAATCTTGTCCTCAGTCTTAAACTAAGATTAACTCAGAAAGTCTTTTTATTAACAAACAAACCAACCCATTTCTACATTATGGTCTGCTAAAACTCCCACTGACGAAATGTATCTTGCCCTTCATCAGAAGACCAATACCATCCAGTTTCACTGACTGTGAAAGGCCAGCCCTAGTTTCAAAAGGAACAGATTCTCTTTTCTTGTTAGAGGGACACATTTATGTGTCCATGAATGAGAAGGTGAGTTGAAACAGTCAGCATGGATTTATCAAGTGTAAACAATGCCTGACCGGCCTGGTTGCCTTCTATGATAAAATGAACGCACTTGTGGAGGATGAAAGAACAATAGATGCCAATTACCCTGACTTAAGCAAGGCTAAACAAATGCAATAGTCTCCCACAGTAATCTTTTATCCAAGTTAGTATCTTATGGTCTAGATGGGTGAACAAGTTGATTGGAAAAAAAAATGGATGATCAGGCTTGAAGGGCTGTGGTTAATGGATCATGCACTGCCTGAAGGCCAGTAACAAGTGAAGTAACACAAGAATTTATCTTGGGACCTGTTCTGTTTTGTATCTTTCTTAATGACCTGGAGGAGCCATCAGAGTGCATCTCATCAGGCTCCTACCAACTTGGAGAAAGCAGCTAAAATGCTCAAGGACAGAGCTGGCATAAAGAGGGACCCAGGGAAGCTGGAGGAATGGGCCAACACCATGCAGTTCCACACCATGGGACAAATGCCCAACCACACACTAGGGAAAGGCGAGTCCCTGCAGTGGCACAGGCTGGTAATCAGCTCGCTGGGGAGCAGCTCTGCAGACAAGAGCCTGGGTATCATGGCAGACAGCGAGCTGCATGTGAGCCAGCAGCCTGCTCTGGCAATACAGATGGCCAGCAGCATCCTGGGCTGTATGAACAGCAGCATAGCCAGATCACAGGAAGGGATTATACGCCTCATTAGTACACATCCAAATACTGCATCTAGTTTTGGTGCCCTCAGTCAATATAAAAAAAGGTACTGATAAACAGGAGTGCATTCAGGAAAGAGCCACCAAGACGAATGGGAACTGGAGCATTTGTCCTTTCAGAAGAGGTGAAGGGACCAGGGCCTGTCTATGTTGGGAAGAAATAGCTTCAGTAAGGGGGGTACCTGATAGTCATCCCCCAGTATCGACAGAGAGGTCAACCGGGAAACAAAGCCAGGCTCTTGACCATCATGTATACTGCACAAGACACTTCAGAAGTGGTTCAGACTGCATTTAAGGAAAAGCTTTCTCCCCATGAGGACACTCACACATTAAAGCAAGTTGCACAGAGAGGCTGTTCAGACCTGGAGCTTTTCAAGTCCTGACCAAAAAAAGTCTTAAGTAACCTGCCCTGACCTAGCTGTCTCTGCTTTGATCAAGAGATCAGGCTAGAGATGTCCTGAGGTCTTTTCCAACCCAAATTATATCCTGAAATATGAATGCAGAAAAACAATAGACAAAGCAGAATAAGGGGAACTGCATATCAAAATAAAGCAAACCTGGAGCAGTGAAAATGTCAGTAAGAAGACATGTGAAAGACATCCTTTAGAAGTCAGGCATACAAGTCTCATTTTCACAGGCCATGTTTCAAAGTTTTCTCTCTTGCACACATGAAAGACTTCCCCCTCCCAAACTTTCCTTCTATCACCAGGGATGCACCCTTGACAATCAGAGGATTACAGAGAATTTAGCTGTTGTATTCTTACTGACTCATTGAGTCCTCTTACTGATATGCACAAATCAGTAATCTGACCACAAGCTATGTCCCTCGTTAGAGTAGAAACTGCATTTACGAATATTTTGTGACATAATACCTTAGCAACTGTTCAATGAGATCCCTGCCTAGGACAGGCAGCTAATCAAACTCAGAGCTACTGTAAGACAAAAGAGCTTTCAGGCATTAGAACTGAACAGTGCTTCCTAACTTTACCTGGTTGAGGTTTGATCTCTATTTGTTAGCCAGATTCACACATGCAGGTGCTAAATTGCTGTCACAAAGGAACTCTTTTTTTCCCCAGTGCTTGGCTTTGTAACCATAAAACTGTTTTTGAACGTAGGAGATACAAGCAGAGCTGGGCTATGCTGGATCAGTGAAGGTCCTGAGCAAAGGAGTGGCCCTGAGCATCTGCCTTTCTTGTGTCTAACACACACTGGAGGACAGACTGTCAATGCTATCAGACTTAATCTAGGAAACACTCATGCAGCATCAGGCTTCATAGAATTGCCCTGATTGCTGTCTCTCTTAAAATGTTTTGTTATAGAGAACAGCAATTACCCTCTTGAAAATGACACCAGAGAGTGTTTCCATGCCTGTCAGCATTGGTATTTTTCAGAGAGAACAGAAAATTATTCTTTTCTTAGTGAGCGTGCCCCATCATGGAAGGAAGATACATGAAAAAAAACTTTGACGGGCACAGCAACTTTATATCTTGCACGTATCTTCACGTTATTGGATCTGTTTTGGTATTATGCTGTGGTTTCCCTTTGATGTTCTGAGAGATGGTTTCATTTGTAGTATTTCAAAAGCTTATTTTTCCTCATTAAACCAGTTCCGTGTGCAAACTTCTATAAGGAAACACAATATTCTGTTTGCTGTACAAACAGAAAACTTTTTAAATTGAAATTACACTTCTATGTAATGGCTCACCCCAAAAAGCTCTTTCAAGTTCCCACTACACCTTTCTTCAATTCCTCCCTTGGTATTTCGATTATTCTGTCTTGAAATTATGAACAATAAAACCATCTTATAAGAGGTAGAATTGCACTTCTTAGGTTTCTTTTTTGTGATAACAGCAAGAAAAATATGCTTAAAATGTAAAATTGTTCGTTTAATGATCTCTGAGATCAGGGTGTTTTCTGTGTTACATGTTCCAATATACTTATTTGTTCCTTGGCTATTTCAGTACCATATTCTTGACAAAGATTTTATAGACGCAACAAAAAACCCTTCAATATATCCACAGTATCAGTGCTAAACAGATGACAAAGTTTCACATAAGCCATTTAGCTGTTGCTTTGATGCAGTTCTGAATCTAAGATCTGTATATTTGGGGAAAAGATGTAGGTGTGCAGATGAAGTATATAGGTACTCAGAATACTTTTAGCTGGAGACCAATGAAGCCATCTGAATACTCCCACAATGTCATAGAATCTTTAAGGTTGGAAAAGACCTCCACGCTCATCTAGTCTAACCGTCCCCCCTACCACCTATATTACTAACTAAACCATGTCCCTAAATACCCCATCCAGCCTTTCCTTGAACACCCCAGGGAATGGTGACTCCACCACCTCCCTGGGCAACCCGTTCCAATCCCCAACCATTCTTTCTGGGATGAAATTTCTGCCAATTTCTAATCTGAACCTCCCCTGGCACAACTTGCAGCCATTCCCCCTTGTCCTATTGTTAGTTATCTTCCAGAAGAGGCTGACCCCCAGCCCAACACAACCTCCTTTCAGGCAGTTGCAGAGAGCAATAAGGTCTCATAGAAGTGTTTCAAACACTGCTAATCACTGGAAGACACTTTCTTCCAAGCCATGTCTTGGTGTGAGAATGACCATGTAAGGAAATAAGCATAATGAAAGTAAATGAAAAGCTCGTATCATTTGTCCAACTAATTCTCATGAGGAGCCAAAAAGTAGAATCTCATCCACAATTATTGCAAATTAATTATCTGAGGGATCAATGTATCTTTTCAATCTTGGTGGAGAAGCAATTTTTAAAGTGAGTAACTATATATTTTTAAATCTCCAAAACTGTAAGCACAGGCAAACAAAATTAGGTATGAGCAAATTAAATTTCATCTCTATGTAGACCTAAATTCTTGAAAACACCTGCTGCTTGGTGCCTAAATGCAGCAAAAATATTTACTGTGCAAATCCAGTAGACGTAAGCCATAGAAAACTTTCATAAGAGAGTTAGTCAGATAAGTTTTCTAACCTGGCCATTCCCTGCCCCTGTATCCTTTTTTAAAGGTTGTTGAAATCCTAGAGTATATTTAATGTCTTCAGAATGTGACCTTTATCAACATCATGAGGGAGGGATTCTCAAATTCAATGCTTCAGCTTATCTGTAAAGCCTTTTCTGGGCATGGTCAGTAGGCAGTGAGTTAGTTCATGAGCATGCACTTGATCATCAAAATTGAAGATGCTCAGTTTAGCTTTAATAAATTGCACATTTAATTTTAGCAGATGCAGATATATTGCTACTATTCAACCAGGCAAGACAAGTGTTTCAGTTCTCCCCTCATACACTAGGTGCTTTCACCTTCAAACAACTATCAAATTATGGTTCCAGGCATCTTTTTTTTTTTTTTGGTTGCTTAAATGTACGTCATTGTAACCTGATTGAAGAACTTTTTCATGAACATTAACAGATTAGAAGTATTGGCAACCACCTTTAACAAAAGCAGGGGGAAAAAACCCAATTATGATTATGCTATAACTGAATCTTTTTCTTTAGTAAAACCACTTCTTTAGACTGTGCCTTCTTTGATGCCAAAAACACTTTAGGAAAAATTTCTGGTTGCCTTTCACTGTCAAGATAATTGGTACTAATTGTTTACATATTTTTTATCGATGCTCCAACTGTATAGTGTTCCATCAAAAGAGAGAAAGCACAAATACAAAACTTACTACACATTAGTAGCAATTCTGAAGGGGGTTGCTGGCACTACGTAATCAATAGGCCATTTACACATCAGCAAAACAAAAGTATAATGTATAAAAATCTACCTACATTTAGAAGACTTTGTAGCTATAGGAAAAACAACAGCACCCAGACCTGACATGCCAGAGGTCCCACTGTGATGGCAAAGGTATTCTTTGTGTGGCTGAAACACCTCCCATACACACACACACACTTTGCTGAAGCTGCATCAATAGCAGATGGTTTTCACTGGGGTATGTGCGTCTGCACTTAGGGCCTTGAACATCTCAGATGGTGCTTCACATCCTCATTCGACTTGGACATGCTGGCAGAGTGTTTGAAACATGCTCTGAGACACCTCAGCACGAAGCAAACACAACCAAAGCTTGACTATTTCTGTGACAAATAGAGCGAATCTGCAGTGATGGATGGCACAGCATCTGAAAGCCAAGGTAGCTCCATACTTTACATTCTGGGCGCCGCACAGAGAAAAGACGCTCTCAACACTTTGTGAACAGCTTAAACACTGCACACATGAGCAACATATTTAATTTCCATGAGCTGAGCTGACCGGAAAAGGGCTCAGTATTTCCAATGAGGAGCAGTGCTGTCTCTGCAGGATGCTGTGTGCTGAACACGTCAGCCTCTCGCTCACTTCCATTCAGTCCCTTCATATATCAAAGTGAGGCAGCAAAGCAAGCGATATTTTTAAAAGATATACCCAACTATTGTCTCAAACATCAAAAGAGAGCACATGGAATACTTATCTTGTTAACAGAGGGTCTTCCTTAAGTAAAAAGCAATCCATTTCCCAGCTTGTCATAGATGGCTGCGGGAGGAAGGAAGCACTTCTGGCGCCAAAATATTCAAGCAGCACTAAGCTAATCCAACCTATGTAGCTACCTATATACATATAAAAGAAATAAAGAACTGTTCCTTTCTCTTGCAGTAGCTCAAAAGAAGGGACACTGGATCTTTGAAGTCTGTGCAAAACTTTATTCAATACCGCATAGAGATAAAAAGGCTGAGAATGGACTTTTTTCGATCATAGATGAATTGCTTGATTTTAATAAGTGCTAAACACCTGTGGCTTTTATACAAGTGGAGACTCTGAAGGCTGAATTTTTCCAAGAAAAAAAAATAGACTAAATTTGTGTTTCTGAAAGTCTTTGACAATAGATGCGTAATTATCAAAACAGCAGCATATCTGGAATATCAATACGATGAGCTAGCACACTACCCATTTTTAAGAAGTCACGTTCACTTAATCATTGTTCTGTAAGTGCAAGTACATAAAAGGATTACAGAAAACCAGAAATAATTTACCCAATAGATCCACCTCACTTATTGCTTCTATGGCTCCTTAGCACAAGTACAGAAGCAATGAATTGAGGCCATGCATGCATGCCAACTTTCCGAATTTCCATGACTCTCAATAAACAGAAATTCCTCCATCTCACAACTGTTATTTTCAGACCTTTTCAATAATCAATGCTATGTAAATGTAGACTTACTCCAGAGTTAGCAACTGCTATGAGTTCATACCAGGATATTTGAAAAAATCTTCTATTTTTCTTTTTTAATCAGAGCATCGGAAAGTAAAATGTGGCTCTTTTTCCCTCTATGAGAAATAGATAATTAAAAAAACCCCTGCACTTATGAAAAAATATTTAATTAAAATTATAATGAAAACGCATAAAGAAAATGTATTCCCTGGCTTTGAAAAAAGAATTAGAGTCTGTAAGTATGTTCAAGTAGGGAGCCTTTCATTATTAGCCTGGATACTTTACAAATATTGAGGCCTATTTCATCTAAGTCGTCTTGTCCAATGATTTCAATCACTCCACTTGGAAAACAGCAGGGAAGGTAAGGTTTATAGAAAAAAGTATAGAAATATTTATAGAGGCTGTTTTCCTAGAAGAGTTGGAATCGCAGAGACCCTCAGAAAACAGAAAAGAAACAAAAGCTTTGAATGTTCTTATCTTTTTAGCCGCATCAAGGTTGTGAAAGAAAGGAGAACAGCAAATAAAAGGTATATCAAAGGAGCTGGAAAAAACCAAACAACCCAGCAGAAAAGTTAGGCACATTCAGAGTCAATGTCAAGCTTGTACTTTGAACACAGAAGACAACTAATGGTTGAGAGACCCTACCCAGCAGCATGGCTGACTCTCCGCTACGTAGCTCTGGACCCTCAGGTGGGTGCCTTTTCCTGTGATCTGCTCTGACTCAGCACACTGCTATGGGCTTGGTGCAAAAACTCAGACCTGACCCACAGGAAGCCAGATCAGATGGTCAGAACAGTGTTAAATAGCCCGTAGCCCGTGGCCCTGTGACAACAGTGGCCTGCGTAACTGAAGGGAGTTTGACTTCAGGAGGGGACAGAAGGACTGGAGTGAATTGTCTCCAGAGTCTCGGATCCATCTAGGCAACCATCCAGAGGTGAACCTTAAGTCCTTCTTGTTTGGGGAGACATTTTAAGCGCATATTGAATTTCCAGAATGCATGGAACTCTTTTGTTCTCAATGGGATTTAAGTATTATGATTAAATATCTCTTTTAGTGTTGGCTTCAAGGGGAATATTTTTCTAAATGGGATCTGTAGCGATTAAGTTAATCTTTAGGAGCAGTATTGTATTGTTAGACTTCACTGGGGAGGAACATGCTTCAGTGTGAAACTTTCACTAGGTAGTAGCAATAGTGCTTCTGACCTTCTCAGTCACACACCTATGTGGCAACCACAGTTCAAGCCCCAAATCAGGCTTCAAAAGCCTTTTTGACACCTAACTCCCTACCTGAGGTTATCAGACCTGATTTTGAACTCAAGTTTTGCTTTCATAAATAAAGGTACTCAGAAATCAGTATTTAAAGTGCTACTAGAGGAAAGTACCAACGGATGTCCAGTGGAAGCAGATGCATGAGGACAAGGAGGAGTCCTGCAGAGAGAACGGGGGAAGAATTCTCTTTGCAGCATTATCTTGTCACTGCAGCAGATCTCACAAGGCAGCAATAGTCACTGAGCACATGCCTAACCTTGCTCATCATATCACTGCTTAACCAGGTGGTGGGGTGGGCTACAGTAAAGTCAGAGGAAAGAGTCTTGCTATCGTCTCCTTGTTGTAATCCAAGGAAATAAATCTAAGTTGGATATATACGACACAAGTAAGTGACAATCTTTGGCCATGCAATCTTATCATTATCTTACCTGTTATTTTGGGTAAGCATAGCCAGGTTTTGGTAGTGGGGTGAGCTACAGTGGTGGCTTCTGTGAGAAGCTGCTAGAAGTTTCCCTAGGTCCAACACAGCCAATACCAGCTGGCTCCAAAACTGACCTGCCACTGTCCAAGGTCAAGCCCATCAGCAACAACAGTAGTGTTCCTGTGTTAACAGATTTTAAAAGGAGGAAAAAAAGGAACAGCTGTTTTTTTATCAGCCAGAGGTAGGAGTGAGAAAACATCAGAAGCTTTGCAGACACCCAGGTCAGGGGCAGGGGAGGCAGTCTGGGCATTGAAGCAGAGATTTCCCTACAGCAGCCTGTGGAGAAGACCATGGTGAAGCAGTTTGTCCCTTTGCAGCCCATGAAGGATGATGGGCTTGAATGATTCCCCTGCACCCATGGAAAACCCCACGCCAGAGCAGGTGGAGACACCAAAAGAGGCTGTGACCTAGTGAAGACTCCATGCTGGGACAAGCTCCTTGCAGGACCTGTGGCCCTATGGAGAGAAGATCTCACACAGAAGCAGGTTTGCTGGCAGGATTTGTGACATGGTGGGGGACCCACTGTGGAGACCCCCCTATTCCAGAAGGTCGGCACCGTGTGAAAGAAACCCACACTGGAGCAGTTACTGAAGAACTGTAGCTCATGGGAAGGACCTGCGATGGAGACATTGGTGAAGGATTGTCTCCCGTGAGAGGAACCCCATGCTGGAGCAAGGGAATAATGTGAGGAGTCCTCCCCCTGAGGAGGAAAGAGCAGCAGTGACCACGTGATGAACTGACAGCAACCCCCATTCCCCATCCCCCTGTGTCACTCAAGGGACAGAGGAAAAGAATTCAGGAATAAAGTTGAGCCTGGAAAAAGGTAGAGGTGTGGGGAAGGTGTTTTAATATTTGGATTCATTTCTCATTATCTTACTTTGTTTTGCTTGGGTAATAAATTGCATTAATTTTCTTTTCTGCATTGAGTCTGTTTTGCCCGTGACAGTAACTGCTGAGTGATGTCTCCCTGTCCTTCTCTCAACCCAGGAGCCTTTCCTTGTATTTCCTATCCCTTGTCCAGCTGAGGAGGGCAGTGACAGAGGCACTTTGGTGGGCACCTGGCTTCCAGCCAGGGTCAACCCACCACACCTGTTCATAGCAGAAGTAGAAAAATATTTGATGACAAAGTAGTAGTCTTGGAGAAATGCTAGGTAGTTTAGAGGCAATAGCTACCAGGGGGGCTTTAGCCTATAAAATCCCAAAGATTTTATGAACAGGACTGGAAGATCAAACTTAATGTGCATTTCGAATAAAAAACTATGGATGTATCTCACATCAATAGAAATATAAGACATTTCTTGGTTTCAGTGGAGTTACTGAAGTCACCAAACCTCCTTACCAACAGCTACCAAGAAATTAGGTAGGAAACTGAAAACTTTAGCAACCAAGGCCAATCATTCACTGGATAATTTGCCTTACTTCTGCTTACTGTAACAGTAGTAGCAAAGAAAGCCGAGGTGTAACAAAGATATCAACAGATTACTCAAGACATAAACTCAAGTTTACACAAAGGGTTAGCTTTCTTTTTTTAATTTTCAAGGGAGAATTTAATTGCAAGGCAGAAGCTGTTACAGCAGAGCTGTGAGTGCACAAATATTGACGTACACTGTAGTGTCTGCACGCAAAGAGAGCTCTTAAAGAGAGGTTCGAATCTCACAGCACACTGGTGCTCATGCTGCCATCGGTCCTGCGGGTGAGAACTGGCACTGCTGGCTGTCAGGCTGCGGCTGCCTTTAGCAGAGGTATTGCAAGAGCAGAGACAACACAACCAACGTGGAAGTCATCAAGCGGCTACTCCTGTGCTAATGAATCAGATGAGAGGAAAAAAAGCAAGCAGAGTTTCTTCCCACTTCGGCTTCATAAAAAGGAACGGTGTATGGGAATCAGTCCTGCCTCCTGCTGACAGTTTTTTCGAGCCCAAATAAAGCATCTCTCAGCAAGCTGGCCAAGACAGAAGTCCAGCTTCTCTGTGCTTGGGTACCACCTGCTTCACACGCTGCATCTAATGGTACTCATCTTGCAAGAGCTGCGGCCACCTGCCCATGCCCAGCTCCCCCACAGGCCATAGCAGCCCCCTCAGACCCTACCTCAGCTGACACTTGTCCTGCCCCCTCCTCATTTCTCCAAAGCAGGGCCTGAAGATTTCTAGAAACACAGGGGAAACAGGAAAGAGAGCACTTACATTTATTTACTGTCACGAAGCTTGTGGTGCCATGTGAAAAACAGGGTTTTTTTCAGGATTGCAGAGTTGCATTTATTATTCATTGTACTGGCAGTGTTGTTCACAAATCCCAGCAGGAGTCAGCCAGTAATATCCAACACATTGAGATGAGAAAATTTTCCCAAATGTCTTTAACTTTCCAAGGCTACTGGCAGATTGTTATTTAGAAGAACATGCGAGTGGGCTAATCCACCCAGGTAAAACATGTGTTTATAGGCACAGGATCAGTTCTGTGAATAATCACAATGAAATGCGATGCTCACCAGAATTTATTATCATATTCTAGAAATAGTGAATGTTAATATGAGTGGGCAGGGGAACACTAGAGAAAATATTCTCTCATTTTTAATAGCCTCTTAGTACATGCCATCTTTTTTTTTTTTTTCCTTAGCATAGAAAGATTTAGGTCAGGAAATATTGTTCACGAGAAACAACTAGTTCATTTGCAAATCCTCCCTGGAATGCACATGCTCTTGGCAGGTTAACATTTGCCTAAAGGGGTCTCTGAGAGGCGAAACAAGGACTTTGGTTTCCATCAACAGTCAGTCCTTTAGCATTAACCCGTTAACCGAGATGAACACACACACTCAGCATTCAGAGACACGAAAACAAACTCAAAACAATAAACAAACTGGGGGCGGGGGAGGGGAGGGGTAGGGACGGGGGAAGAGAATATTGGTTGTATTTAGGGGAAGGGTAAGAAAAAAAAAAAACCACAACCCAGAAAAAAATCTCACCCTTAAAAACAAACAAACAAAAAAAAAAAACCAAAAAACAAACAACCCAAACCCACAAACAACCAGAAACCACGTAAGAGATCACATTGATCTGCGCGAGGGTGGGTTTAATGGTGCAATAGCTTCTGCTTCAATACCTGCCCGGCATGGCAAACTTATTGGGACGATTCGAGGGAGCAGCTGCTCTTTGGAGAACTTTACCTTCTTGCTCCCTCTAGTGTCCCCAGACATCGCGCTCCGTTTTGCTAGCCCTAACCCGAACGGGTTTTTCTCGTCATTTCCTTTCCCATCACGTCCCGCCGAAGTGACCCGATAGCAGAGGGCCGACACTGACTTTATTATGGCAATAACGTGAAATAGGAGCCCTGACCTGGCACAGTCCAAACTGTTGTAAGGTCCTATCTACATCGCTCAAATTAGCACCTCTTATCTTTTGCGGACAAAGCAATGTTCATTGAGAAACGAAGGGCAAACATACAGGCTACTACAGCTGCTTTTAAACACATGTAATATTAATTAGACCCTGGTGTCACAGACCCACGTTGTGATCACCAAATAAACTTTCCTATAACCACAGAGAAAATGTTCCTGCGCGTGGTACGTACTTACTTACCGGCGTCATGGCTTAAATACATAAAAGTAGCAACTGTCGTCTCCAAGAAACCAAGTTTCTAAGTTTAAAGGGGAAGCAAACCTCCACCAGCTGTCACCACTAACACTTACAGCCCGCTCCAGACGGCAGCGCTCCTGAATGATGATGTAAGAAGCAGCACCGCGACGTTTGCACAGGACAGCTAGTGGGAAATCCAAGTTATTCCCCTAACACCCATACGTTTAAAATGTCCATCGTTATTTTAAAAAGAAAAGTCGCAAAGCTAACATCCCACACATGAAGACAGCACAACTCACTGGTCCCCTGTAACCCCACAACCTACCTAAAACAATGCTGCCCCCGGGCACCTCCGTGGAATAAGTCAAAGTCCAAAATGCCAAGTTTGCAAGAAAAGATTGTATTGATTAGCTTCATGATTAATCGAAGTACTTACAGTATAAGTGTCTGCAGAATCCACTGTGGAAAACAGCATCCTGTTGAAGCCGGGAACACGATAAATATTAGTTGGTCAGCAAGGAACTAGGTTAATGATGCGTGAAGTTCCACCTAAAGGACTCCAGTGTTGGCACATGGAGATGTGCATTGTGGTACCTCGGGAGAAACAGCTGGTCTCTGAGAAGGAAGTGCCCGAGGGGGTGTGGAGTCTCCTTCTCTGGAGATATTCAAGACTCATCTGGACCTCTACCTGTGCGACCTGTCCTAGGGAACCTGCTTTGGCAGGGGGGGTTGGACTAGATGATCTCTGGAAGTCTCTTCCAACCCCTACGATTCTGTATGATTCTGCGAATCTGCGAGTGATAAAGAGGAAGAGGAAAGAAGACCAGGAGGCGCCTCAAGTCTGCAGAGCCAGCTCCGTGGCTTTGTTAGCAAGACAAAAGCTAAAGGACCTGAAAGGAAGAGGAGTAAATGAAGTAAACGGTCATTAAATGTCTTTGAAGCCCACCAAGAGATTATCGGGGGGTAGGGTGGGTGATAATGAGCTCTCATAATGGAAAAAGTGACCATTCGTTTGAAACCCCACGGATGACCCCAGTGTAGAGGCTGAGTAACTGACCCGGCACGGCGTGCACGCGAGGAGGAGCGATCGATCCCCTGAGCTGCCATGAAGAATACCTGCTTCATAGTCACCGAGGCTACTGAGTTTTGATTTTGGCTTTTCACGGCATCACTGTGATCAAAACATGGGTAAAGCCTTGAAAAGTAGCACTTGTAGGTGTTTCCAGCCCGACTTCTGCCAGCGGCAGGCTGGGAGCATCCCCACGGCAAGAAAACGTGAAGGGAAGAAATTGCCTTTTCTGCTGCATCAGCACAATCTTCCTCCCAGTGTCTAAATTTGACATGGGGAAGAGCAGACCCCTTGCCTCTCACAGTTTTCAATTTTTTTAAAGCTATTTCTTATATGGACAGGAATATCTTGGGGCAGGAAGAGATCACATAAACCCTTTTTTTCTTTACCTACAAATTACTGTACCAGCGTTGCCATGGACAATCGAGGTCTTCACACATAAACATTATTTCAAGCTCATTCGGCTTCTAATAAAATGTCCTGTTCTTTAATGATACATCAGAGGGCACAACTTTTCACTTCTGTACTTCAATTTAAATTCTATTTCCTTCGCCATGAGATGTGCCTAAGCCTTGGAAGGTGGATTTAAGCCAGCTGCTACGTGGAAGGAAAAACTGTAAGGTAGTGGTGAATACCTGAGAAAGCTTTACTTGCCTGCCTAGTGCTGAATCTCTGATAGAGCAACAGATGCTTTCAGGGTACAGGTGCGTCTTTTGAGAAATCAACTCAAGACATTTTAGAGGGTCTACCCACATAATGCCGCCTTAGCAAACAGGGTCATATTACTTTCTTTACAAAATCATTTCAGTGTGAATCAAGAAAATGACTCATCACTTATTTCCTCCCAGTCTTGAGTGTTTCCGGCTGCTCATAGTCTGGTTTCAGATCAAAGCAAGATAAAAGTGAATTAAAGATTCTTCTAATCTGTTATTTATATCTCACTAGAATTATATTTCCTTTTACCTACTGCGTAGCATTTCATATATTTCATTTTATTCTGTTCTGGTAAGAAAATAGAGTAAGTTATGCTCCCAGAAAATAAGGTGTTATTTAAATTTAGACAATACTTTTTTCTGCACTTAGGATGTAAAAACACATGCAATCTCCACACAGATAAGTAAATGAACTACAACATTCTTGAACTGCAAAAATAGACATATGCGTTTACGTTTATTTTGTCAAATTTATAGGCTAAAGAAGCACAGAAATTTCAAAGGCACCTAAAGTAGCATTGTATTAAAAGATCTTCTGTTTTGTTTGAAAAACTTCACAACCAAAAATATTTTCTTTGTCCACTGCTGCTCCCAATTTTCTACTTTCCCACATGGGAAAAGAACCACAAACAAACAAACCAACCCCCACATAAAGCCAAGCAACAAAACACCATCCCACTCCCCCACTGCACCCAAAAAAAAAGTAGATCTAAAAGGGGGAGGAGGGGAAGGAAGGGGGATTAACAAACATACAAAACCAGGAAAATGGCTTGTATTTTACCGGTTTCTTAGCAGAGAATATTTGTTATTCTTTGTACAAGACAACTGACAATACTTTTTAGTAGATAAATTTCAATAAATGCAGACCAGATGACCCAAAACCCCCAACATATTACAATATTTGGAAAGTCAACATCAGGATTGTTTCTTCCCCCAAATCAAACAACAGGGAAAAAGCACTGCTACATCTTGAGCAGTGACAATCCTGCCTTTGCGAAGCTGCTAGCTAACATGGCAGCTTCCTTCTGGAAGAAACTGGGTTAAAGAACAGGTTCTTGTTTTCTTCATGCTAGCCAGTACATCAACATTGTTTTTAGACATTTCTCCATCTATGTTACACCCAGTTCAGTGGCCCTTCTCAGTGGACATGGTCCTGTTGAGATGGCTCTTGCCATCAGACCTGCTGCCATAATACAATTAGGCCTGGACACCCCCTCTGGGATACATTAAAGCTGAAGGGCCACATGCAAACATACTGTTTGCTTTTATAGCTCCACACATTACTGTGATCCAAACCAGTGTCAACTGTTTTACATGCTGCCTAGCAACAGATGCCGAAACCGCAGCAACGGGGGGTCACCTGCAGCATTTGGTACATTTCTACCTTCCCCATTCAGTCCAGAAGGGAAGGACTGACACAAGGAAGGACACCAGCCAGTCTGGTAACTGCAGCCCCACCTACTCCGGCCTCAGAAGATTCGAACCTTGAAGAGAAGCAATTAATTCTGTAGTAGATTCCCAGCTCTGCTGAGACCCACTGAAAAAGCCCTAAACCCTCTTCAAAACCTTTCCTTGTGTAAATAACGACCTTTCTGTAAGACATGCACATTTTTCACCAGTTCCAAAGTCACAGGAAGAAAGGCCAGCAGTCAAACTGACATTTTTCCCCAGCCCGTGGAATCAACCAAAACTCTAATTTGTGGACCTCTCAATAAAAATAAGTTGTCAGAAGCCCTCCAGAAATTTCTGCAATTATCAAAGCAGCATGTTAAAGCCCTTGCACTTAGATCTGGTCAGGAACACAGGCAGTGTATGTGAGAGTGATAAAAGAAGAACAACCAAATCCTGAATGTTAGCTCGAATAGACTCAAAAATTGTTTGCAGTAATTATCTAATGTTTGCAAACAGTTGGTACTCTTGTGAACACAGCTACTAGGAAATACTCTCTAACAAATGGACCTCCACACCACACTTATTATTTTTCTCCTTTAATATTACAGAAATACCAATGTTTTCTTTCAGGTATGCCCGAGCAAGGTGTTTTTCACCTGACACCTACTGACGCACCCCTCTGATGGAAGATGCTGGCTGAGAGCAAGCGTGAGATCTGGTACTGAGCAGAATAGATGAAAGACGCTGCCATTGCCTTTGAGCTCTCTGAGAGTAGCAGATTTATTCAGAGAAAGTGCTCTAACGATTTAGCGGGAGTGAAACAGAGTCACGAACCACAGAAAATGTCACAGCTCTTCAGTATTCCCTACAAAGACAATTTGGGGGAAGCTTTCACATGCAAGATCTGACAAGCAGTACAGGGAGCAAAAGGCAAAGCAGCTATCATGGGAAGCTTCCTTCAGACACTGAGGCTATTTCAGCTGTGGTGTATTTAAAGACCTGTATAATAAACACATAGTACCAAAAAAAACCCCCATGAAGTGAGCTGCAGCTTGACAGCACTGGGGCAAAAGCCAAAGACTTAAAACATTTATTGATAAAAGCCTATTTAAAGAAAAATAATTTTGACCAAAGTCCTAGCAAAACAACCTTGATGCAGACACAGTTCAATCCTTCCTGAAAAACCTGTGGCAGTTTCTCTGTCACATCCATGTATTTGCAGCCACAGGTATTTATGAGGGAGCAAAGCTCACAGCAAGAAGCTTTCCCATTCTTCCCACGGCCCGTGTCTTGAAGGAGTTAAAAACAAGGGCTCTTTTCACTTTTTAGACACATGTACCCTTCAGACACAGAGGAACATTACGATTTCCTGCTTCAAACTCTGTCCCTGAGTTCAGACATGTAGCAGACACTGCTACTCTCACCTGAAAGTGTGAGGCACTGAATTTTTAAGGAGAAAGAACGCAGAGAATGGGAAAAATCAGAGTGGAATCAATTTACTGAACAAGTTCAAAGCTATGGTACTCCCATTTCCCACCTCTAGCCTTTCTTTTCTACCACACTTGTTGAGAACCCGCCTGAAAGAACCCATGTTTTATTGTTTTCATGTAGCTAATTCAGTGAACTGCAATTGCAAATGAGTAATTGGGGGATTATTAGTGTTTTCAGAAACTGAATGTCACTGGTCTTTTGACCTTTAGTCCTTTCTATAACACTTTTTTATATAATCAAACTAGCCCCTAGTCACCTTTTGACAACAGCTGCATAGTTGGGTTTTTTCCCCAAACACTGGACCACATTTCTTCATCCTCTTAAAGACAAAAGTCACCTCCCGCCCTCTTATATTGGATCTGATGGGGATAGAGTTCATTTTCCTCCTAGCAGCCCTCACGACAGTGTGCTTTGTATTGCTATTTAGAAAGGTGTTGATAACACAACAGTATTTCAGAATCACAGAATGGTTTGGAAGGGACCTTAAAGACTATCTACTTCCAACCCCTCTGCCATAGGCAGAGATGCTCTCCACTCAACCTGATTGCCCAAAGCCCCATCCAGCCTGAGCTTGAACATTGCCAGGGAGGGGGCAGCCACAGCTTCTCTGGGCAGCCTGTGCCAGGACCTCACTCCCCTCACAGGGAGGAATATTTTCCTTATATGTAATCTAAATCTACCTTCTTTCAGTTTAAGGCCCTGACCCCTTGGCCTGTCACTCCATACCCTTGCAAACAGTCTCTCTCCAGCTTTCCTGTAGTCCTCTTTTGGGTACTGGAAGGCTGAAATAAGGTCTCACTGGACCCTTCTCTTCTCCAGGCCAGTCAAGCCCAACCGTCTCAGCCTGTGTACATAAGGAGAGGTGCTCCAGCTCCCTGATCATCTTTGTGGCCCTTCTCTGGACTTGGTCCAACAGGTCCATGTCTTTCTTGCACTGGGGACCCCAGAGCTTGACACAGTACTCCAGGTAGGTTCTCATGAGATTGGAGTAGAATCACCTCCCTCAACCTGCTGGACACACTTCTTTTGATGCAGCCAAGGATGTGATTTTGGGCTGACAGCATACACTGCCAGCTCATATTCAATTTTTCAACCATCAACACTCCCAAGTTCTCCTCTACAGGTCTGTTCTCAATCCATTCACCCACCAACATGTTGATTTCTAATTGACTTTGTTTTGTCAAAAACAAAAGGCAAGGTAAGGTATTTTGCTAAATCTTGCCGGGTACCAAAATGTTACAGGAACATAGAGAATTAAGTTCCTGAAAAAATAAAATTTGACTCTTGTTGTTCATAGGAATATATGTTTGACAACAAAAAGTAGTAGAAGAAA
Source organism: Gallinula chloropus (assembly GCF_964237585.1). NCBI lineage: Eukaryota > Metazoa > Chordata > Aves > Gruiformes > Rallidae > Gallinula > Gallinula chloropus. The sequence goes on from NC_140086.1 coordinate 75,381,355, forward strand.
TAGCTATAAATGCATAGAGTCAAGCTCTATGAGATGCTTAAGTACCCAATTCCACTACAGGCCAGGTCCTGATTCTCTATTGCTTCATGCTTAACTGGGAATACAGAATTCTGCCATCCTGATATGTCACTCTTTCATCCCATACTTTCTATTGTGCAACAGAATATTAAAAAAATCAAACAAAAAAACCAAACCCAAACCTTCTTAGAAATAAGCAGGATTGTAGGTGATCACTGCACTACCAACCAAATTCATATACAGTAAGCAACTCTCCAAACAGGCAATAAACTTGGCCTAGCAGTTTTCATAGGTATTAATAAGGAGAAGAACACCATATTATGTCAGGTTTCTTTTTCACTAGTATTAAAGATTTGGTTATCTTATGAAAGTCCTATCCTTCCTCCCCAAATTTACATGACATCTCTCTTATATCTCTCCCTCTGAGAAAGACAACACTAACGGCAGGATACCTCTGAGATTCCTCTGCTTTGGTCTTACAGCAGTACAAATTTTGTCTCAACAAACCTATTTCTTTCACTCTATTCTCTCTTTCCTTTCCACCATTCCTCTTTCCTCTCCTACTCTGTCTCCTTTTGGTCTGGCTACATACATGGGGTAGGACTGAAGAACTGACCAGTGGATAAGACTCTGCCTCACCTTCAAATCCAACTCACTACACAGTCTTTATTTAGTCCTAAATACAGTGAAACCTGTCTTACCTGACTAATGAACTGAAAAATCCAGCTACTGAGGTGAACCTTAAACTCAATATCAAGACTGCATCTGCATTACTAGTCTTGGAAGGAAAAGAAAGTTTTCTTTTCCTAATTTTGACACTACCCTCCTTTGTAACCTCAGACAAGTGATTTAGTCATTCTGTGCCTACCTTCTTGTTTTGTAAAACTATTTTAACTATTCATGCTGAAAGTTTTCAAAATTGCAGACTGTCATGCCTTCAGGACACATCAGGCAACTGGACTGCAGTCTTCCTTGTGCCATTGCTTGAAATGATGCATTGCTCCATAAAATGTTCCAAATCACCTTATCCATTTGATCCAGCTAACAGTTGCTTCTTTGGCAAAACAAAAGTGTAGATATGAAAGAATTAAAAATTTTTAAAAATAGATCTATAAGGCATTGTTGGTATATATGGTTGCATTGGATCTGAAACTAGCTTTGGAAGTTTTTTACTTGTTTAACTGTAATACTCAAAGCTCTGCTGTAAAGTAGTATCTTTATTTCCAATAAAGAATTCATAATAAGAGATAAAGATAAGAGATAAAGAGATAAAGTTCCTTTGTTTTCCTCTAAAATGAAAATACAGATGAATGAAAAGTAAAAACAGCTGGTTTATAAAAGCTCTCATCTAGATGCTAAAAAGTCTTGCAATAATGTGTATTTCTAACCAAACCTCTTGGATAGTACTGACTTGTTAGAAGGTGCTTTGCATTCTTCATAATATAAAGTGACCACGCAGCTCGAGATTATATACTCATAGGGCGGCAGTCCTCCACTCCTCCCACCCTCCAATCATCACAGAGTTCATGTGCCATTGTGATTATTATTTAGCCTGGCCTTGGGACAAGCCCAACTCCAAATTCACAAACAATATCACATTATAAATAAAATTTAACTGTCAAAATTCTTAATTTCTGGAAATCTAAATATGGAAATAGTTGTTTTTCATACAATTAGCATGAATAACAGAAGTAGCTTGGATAATTTTCTGAACTGTACAATCAGAAGTGTCAAAACCTTTTCACAATTAGAAATAAACAATTATGGAAATATTTACTCAGATTTAAGGCAGAAATCTATGTAGTATGTACACACACATACATGAGTATATACACTCCTAACTTCCTAACACACTCCCGTGAATACGATTTTTTAAATGTACTTTAAAACATTTTATACATGGAAATATTTCTATCCTTCTATGTTACCCAGTTGCTGAACATCTAGAAAATATATATCTAGCTGGACAGCTTGCAAAGACTCAAAAAATTATATTCTGTCCATTAATTTTTACTACTAGTTTGTATAAAACACGCAGTTAGTAAAAAACACAAAAGACACTACTAAAATGGAAGCGTAGCATTATCTCAATGACCAGCATGTAAACAGCCTCAGATCTGGGCCATCAATAAGAATTTTCAGTGAATCGTTTGCCACTGACAAGTGCCACTTCTAATCACTTAGTTAGCTTTGGAAGGAAGAAATCCAACACAAGAAGACAGCACTTCAAAATGTTGTGCATGACCTTGATTCTTACCTTTCATATACTGAGAATACTCTTACCTACCTGTTTTGGATTCACATATTGCTAACAGAATTATTCATAATAACAGACTTCTAAGAAAACAATTTCAGGTTCTTCTTATTAGACAATTATCATTAGCTACAAAGTACTAAATGACTACAACTCCTCAGCTAGATCATTGCATGCATATTCCATTTGATTCAGAATAAATGTCACACGCTCCTTCACTCAAGTTCTCAGCTGTAATTATTAAAGTCTTAAGAACCAGCTCTGAATAATATTCAAGAAAAAAATGCTCAGAAACTTTTGCATTTTGGAGAAGCTGAATCAAGTTCCAGAAGATTTAAGTTCAAGGGAAGAGTTGAGGTTTCGGGAAGGTCTGGTTACTGCATACAGTAAGGTAGATGAGGATTTAAAAGTGGCTTCAAAATGCTACAGGGAATAAAGTTTGTAATTTCTCTATTTCAGCACAAGTTAACAGAAAAAAATGTTTCTGATATTTCTCTTGAAATATATGCATTGCACTTAATTATAAATGAGCTTTTATTTATCTCTCCTCTCTCCTTGATATGAGGGTGCAAGAACTCAAGTTTGATTTTACCTTACACTGCAGCACATTAGAGGATCTGATTCTCTTCCTGCTGGGTACCTCATAGTCAGATGAATCCCCAGGTACTATTTTAAATTGTCCGTGGCATGCACCAGCAGCCTAGCAGGCAGCAAAATGAGGCATGCATGGTATCCTATAGCTGGAATAAATTACTTGCAAGTGGAAATCTCACCTATTGTCTTAATCATTTGCCTATGTAGCTTACACTTCCTTTTTCTCCATTTGTACTTTGTGGGAAAGCAAATAATGAGCCTCGGTCATTTAATCCGCCAAAGATAAGGACGTGCGTGAAGTTCTACAGTGCAGATTGGTCTGATTTTTCCCTTCACAGACCCGTTGTGTGAAGGAAGCCAGAATGTGCTCCAAAATGAATTTCCATGTAGCAACAGGCATGAGGGCACTGCTGGAATAATATTCAACATGATGCAAAAATTTATAATAAGGAAGAAAAATGCTTTGATTTCTTTCAGCGATCCGCATCGTTATTCGGGATGGAGAACTCATCCATTAAAACATTTAGCAGTGCCTTGCCTGTTGAGAGCTGCAGACTGGTGCTTTCTGTGCAAGAATAAGACAGCTGTGATTTCTGCTCCCTACCTGCTACCCGCCTTCATCGCATTTGCAGCTTCATTTTTATTTTTAATGTAAGTATCTAACGCAGCTCAGGAAGCATTTTCTTTTTAGTTGTTGTAGGCCTCAGGAAAGCTGTCTGACCTAGCCAGCTCTCAATCACTTAAAGCCAGATCTTGGCACTGCTAGCTTTGATCTCCTTATTCTTTAGAAAGAAAAATTGAAAGTGCTGACATAAAAAGATTAAATCGCATTAAACTGAATCAAATAAAGTGTCAGCTTTGCTACTCACTAGGAAAAGACCAGGAAAGCAATATTCTTACCTAAATTGGGTTTAGACTGATCCAGGAGTTGAGCAGTTCCAGCAAGAGTCAGATTCTACTCCCTAATTTATGAGATTTCAGACCCTAGTGATTCAAATTTCACAAGGACAAACAAGCTCAAAAGGCACCCAATTTCTCTGCTGAAAATCACATTACATGTTTTCCACTACCCTGGGAGAAATTTATCATATTTGGTCCTGACTGAACCAAGCCAGAGAAATAAGTTCTTTCTTTTCAGGACAAAAATCTATACAGAAATGTAGAATGTAGCTGGATTAAAAAAAACAATTCATGAGTTTCGCCATCCTGTCCACTGGTACCACCACCACCTCTCCACCTCCGCTGAATTTGTGCTACTTTGATTTAAAGTTCAGACTTAGAAATTTTTTTTGCCCACCTCATTCTGTAATTGGATGAAAAATTGGGGCCTGAAACAATCTGCTCTATGGTTGGCAGAAGCCTTTCTTTCAACTTTGGCAGTGGGATCATCCCTAAAATGTATGAAAATCATCTCCCCAGTTTCAGTGTTGAGCTTTTCAGATGTTCAGTTGATTTTCTTATTTTGCGCTTAATTCTAGTTTATCAGTGAGGGTAGAGGGCATGCTTTCATTGTCAGAGAAATTTCCACTTGAAATAACACAAAAATCTCAGAAAAAAAGTTATTCTTTAAATTCCTCATCTGTCTTTGATTCAAAATCCGAAAGTGTTAGAAAAAAAATATTTCTGCATGATTTATGAATTCAGGGATTCTTTAATCATTAACATGTAGATGACCTATACTGTCCAGACTCCTAGTTTAGGAATTAAAAACAAAAAAAAAACAAAGAAAAAAATCCCAAAACAAACCAAAACTAAAAACCAAAACAATCCACAAAAAACACCACACTCTGAAAAAACCTTCAAAAGACTTTTCTTGAAACTTACAGAATTCAGGAATACAGCAAGTCAAAGAGAAGGAAAATATCCTCGAACAGAGCCCAGTACACCAGAACTCAATTAGATTGTGACCTTCTTCATCCATGAAGGATTGGTATACAGACATTGTTTGGTACTTGCCTGAATTAAATTGGGTCTCCTGAGATACATATGCAGCAATTTAAAAAAAGAAAAACACTGTTAACTGAATTTACTGAACCATCAATCTGAAGTAAACCTTATTTACTGCATTCATCTATTAAACTAATATAAACTTCCACATTTTAATCAGAAAAAAATGACACTTAATTAGTGTTACACAGTCAAACCTTGCAAAAGTTCCCCTACCTAAGCATTCAGCTAGACCACCATTTTTCTGTCTCACCACAGTGAGTCTTGTGCACTTTTATGCTTCCCTTGGTCTAAGGAAGCTGCAGGATTGTTGTATGAATTCAACACCCTGGAACACTTCCTAAGCCACTGCTGTCACAATTTCGTACAAATGGGACCTTTTGACTCAGCTGCCTTACCCCCCACCCAAGAACTGGCACCTTCTTTCCCCAACACATCCTCTAAATTTCTTAGTGTGCGTTTCAATTTTGTTAAGGACTCATGTTTATTGAGAGAGAGCGATTAGCTTATAAAAACAAAACAAGAACCAAAGAAAGCCCATTGATCATCATGCCAGCAATTTACAGATTTAGACACACCAAATAATAACAATTAAAAAAGCCTTTTGCATGTGTTCTTGCTGTACATTCCCTTCTATTTTTTTCATTTGAGCAAGAGCTCCAAAAATGTTTTCCTGCTGAGTAGTTTCAGATTAGGACTCAAAGATGCTTGGCTGTGCCTTGCACATCAATTTCTTCCACCTAAGATACTGAAAATTAAGCAGGACACTTCTGTCAGAGCATATCTCTGTTTATGCCCAAATGTCCCTACATCTGCCTTCTTTTTCTTTCATCTATACAACTTCTTTCACACTTTGCTTTGTAAATTGTTTTTGTTGGTTTCAGCTCAAACACGGCCATCCAAGTGTGCCATAGCATTTCTACCAGGGTGGTGGTGACTGATGAGGTTTAATGGCTCTTCAGTGGTTCAGATCCTGAGGAGCATGGCAGAGTTCTGATATCATGCAGCCGACAAGATATATACCATGCCATTCTAATGATAAAGCAGTTTCATAAGCTCATTCACTCTAATCCATATGCACATGGAGACAAAATGTGTAAATCTTCACTTTTTTTTTTCTTTTTTTTCCCCAGGATTTAATTTTACTTTTATAGAAATAGTTAACCTGAATCCTTACTTTAAAAAACATAGTGGGCCAAAACCACACCAACAAATCAAGCCTTAAAAAACAGTCATCTGAGTCAGCTTGCAAAGCCTAAACACAAATATATATTTCTTTTAATATTTCATCCTTGTAGAGCAGAGAAATAGAACAGCAGCATTGTATAAATCTCTATTACAAATCAAGCTCTTCCCAATCTCAAAGTACTCTTTTCCTTCCCCTGCCCACCCCAGAATTACATTGCAGCAATTCACTTCTAAGTCACCGGTTCTACAATTTCAACTGTCAGACAACAAAGTCCATAGAAATGGCATCAGTAACTTTCCACAGGAGTCCCAAACACTTGTTTTGGAAGAGGCACAAGTTCACTCCAAAATTTTTTTGGTTTTTTTTTTTCTCCCACCACAATACACAAAGTGTTATTAGTCATTGACTGTCCATTTATTTTGGCATGTATATGCTGTGGCATGGCCTTGTCTAAAGTATCTAGCATCGTAGTATACATTTATTGAAAAGTTTATTGATCAGTGTCTGAATGCTTGTCTTACTTTCTTTTAACATGCCCATTAAACAGCATTTTGACATTATTTTCAGAAAAAAAAAAGAAACAAAAAGATGAGAAAAAAGAAACAGGTCATTAAAAAGATACTTGAGAATCCCTCCAGCAGCAACCTGCAGGCATAAGGGAAAACTCATTGTCAAGTATGATTTATGAAGCCTTGTTAAATTTACTTAAGATAACTGTGAGGCAGACTAGTACACTAATGACCTTTTTTAACTTAAAACCTTATGGAATATAGTGCATCCTTTACACAACAGAAAGGCTAATTTAGCTTGTCACGACACAGAACTGAATTAATACAGAAATCAAAAGGCCCTCAATTTGTGCTATTAAATACAAACATGGGGTGATAGCCTAGTTACTGCTACAAGTCAATGGGTTTTTCTTGCCTTTTCATGCAAAAATTAGATATTAAGTGCCCATCCAAGAGATTACTGTACTTAAATGTAGAGCCACAACTACTGTACACTACATTTCAGATCAGCCTTTTTTCCCTTTTTTGATTTTTATTTTTTACATAAAGCTACAGTAATTAAGCCACTTGTATTATAAAATTTCCGTTAATTAAAAAGCATTGCTTTTTGGCAGGTTTTGGTCTGCATGTAAGCATTTTCTTGGTTTACTGAGAACTGGTAGCATTCTTTATGGCCAACAAACTCATCTCTGCTTCTACTGTTTAACAAACTGTTAAGAGCTGGAAAGTTATTGCATGTAAAATGCACGTATACATACACAAACGTACACACACATAGATGCTGCTGAGGCTGTATCCTATTCCGAGCCTAGACTGGCAGGCGATCGTGATGAACAACGGGAGATTCTTGTGAAGAATGTGAGACACCTTGCTGTTGTGTAGCAAAATTAATGAATACCTAAGATGTGGGAAAAAAGAAAAAAAAAAGAAAAAAAAGAAAGTAGGACTTTCAAAAATACCAGTAATTGAACTGAGAGTTACATCTGGAGATGTAACTGATGATATTTTTCAGTTGCTTTCCTACGATTTTGTGACACAAAAAATACTAGTTTATTTTGTGAGAACCCTTCTAGACTTGGGAAATAACCCCTCTTCGCCTCTCCAGTTAACACAGTGGTTGATTTGTTATAAAAACAATGGTAAAATCAGTTACTAACTTATGTAAGAAAATTACATTTTGCTGTTGCACAAGTTAGAGGGTAACAATTGTTTTACTTTGCTTTGAAATGACACACATAATGAAATTGAGCCTGATGCTTCTATTAACAACCATCACAGATGTAGGTCCAGATATTTCAAGGTGAAAAGTATACTTCTGAACTTTGTAGACTGGTGATTCAACAAGCAATGTGGCTCCTTAGTTTTTACTTTAAAAAAGAATAAATAAATAATCACCCAGATCTTACTGCAGAAAGGCTTGTTTGCCTTTTAATAACACAACTCTTTGACAGCAAGGAATGTAGGGGGAAAGGTGCCTAGTCTTGATTCAAATGATCATATTCATATGCAAACAAATTAGGATGCATAAGGGTGCTTGTTATTCGAGAGAACTATTTTCCTGTTTAAAACTGACTCTCAGTTAGTCTGGGAGAGAAAACAATGGTAGGTGACTGAGGTGATGAATCACCATGAATAATGGAGAAGTAGCTTGAGTAAACAATGCCTGAACAATCAACAGGCTGAAATTACCTGATATGCAGACATTCGGTAAACAGGTCATTTACAAGCAGTTCATAGATCAGTAAGTATCAGAATATTCATTAATGATTTGCACATGGGAAAATGTAAGCTCACATCATCTATCATCGAAAATTAATATTTTGACTAGATGCAACTCTCTCAGTTTGCAGAATACCTAACAATAAGTTGAATGTGAAGATGCTGTAACTTATCATAACCACCCAGAAACCCCATCCTTGCCATCAGTCTGTTCTTCCTTTTGCCCAAATTGTGGGATCTCTTCCATCTGCTTGTGCATTTCCACTGTTCTCTAATATGCAGTGTGATACTGCAAAAGAAAGCCCTACGTAAAATCTCCTGGGAGTCCAAGGTTTACTGTCATTTACCAGACACCAGTTCAGCCTTTTCAAGCACATTGGTAAGATCCCAAACTTCGGACTGTGGAGGTGGCAGTTCACAGTCCCACCTTCTCATCCTACAAAGATACAGATGCACCTAAGCACTGATACTGTCTGTGCACAGTAGACGTATGTGACTTACTGCAATGTTTTTACTGTGCTCACCTCCAATGTAAAAGCAGGAGGGTTCATGAAATTATTGCCTAGACCTGAGATCACCCAGAACTGATGGTTTATCACATACATTTAGGTAATGCAGAAAAATATATTGTATTCTACTACATCACTAATTACAATACACAGCATGGAAAAAAAAAAAAAAGAAAAATGGGGGGAGGGAGGGGAAGAAGAAGAAAAAATACCTGCTCTAATGTAGTTTGGCTAATGGAGTAGTGTTTGATTTGGAGAAAAGCTTTGTGATTCTCTAGGACTCTGAAGAGCTCTGCTAAGCATCCCTGACTTCGTGGTATGTGATACTCGAGCAGGTTAAGATGCTGTCCCTTAAATGAAACAAAAATGGTAAAAGCAGGTAGAAGTGAATGTACATTATTATGAAGTTACATTTGCTTATAAACAGTCTAGCTTCAATAGGCTCTCATAGCAGATTAACATGGAAAATATGAGCTTTTACATAAGAATACATTATGTCTGCACACAAAGAAATGTTCATGCTCAAAGCACGTATTTTGTGTGAGTTCTGAGATGACATTTTGTTAATCTTGTAAACAATATATACATTTAAGACAATTTTATGCTACAGCATTTTAATCCAACAGACCAGTGCTAGTGCTGTTACAGTGTTGTAACAACAGGAAAAGGCTAAGTGAACACTGAGATTTATCACCTCTGGACCTTATCGGGCAGCAATCAGAGTGAACAGTCTCAGTGACTACACTGCACTTCAAGTGAACAGAAAGGAGAGTTCAAAAAGAAAAAGGAAATTTTCACTCAGAGAAAGGGCCTGATTACTTACATTGCCTACATGGCCTTTTGATGTTGACTTAATCAATATGACAAGTCAGATTTTTAAGAATTGCTTAATAGGAAAATAAAAGGGATGCTCAGACATACTTTTTCCTAAGAGATCAATATAATCAAATGTGTATATATAGCACTCACCAGCATATGCTTAATCTTGCCATAGAACAAATAGTATGATGAAGAGTTTTAACCATACCTTAAACTGTGTTCCAGGAAAATGCAGTTGTAGACAGTCCAAAATCATTCTTCGGTATCTTATCTCTTTACTAAGCCAAACTTTGACTGAATAGCCATCTCCAAACCTGAGAACGATACACAGAAACATAAACCCACCTGTCTACACTATGAAGACAGGAAGACTGTTTCCTTCAACTGATTTTCTTATGATTATGTCAAATAACATAGTGTATGCCCTCTGTGAATTTTACTATTGAACAAATGAATTCCAATGAAAGAGTTGTTAAATCAATTATAACAATAAGAAAAAAGTCATGTGTTATGCTATGGTTTTAACTATTACAGGATATTTCACTATCCAGTGTACCTAAATTTATGTTAACTAAACTATGCTTTAACTGCTATATTGCTGTGAATGGTTAGCAAAAAATGCTGAAGTTTACCAATCACAAATACAGAAGAAAAAAAAACCCTGTGTACCTTTCCTAATGAGAGAAATGGGCATGTAGTACTATTTTTCAAATTTTTAATAAAGCTGCATGTTCATATGCATATTTCAGCAATGTGAGTACAACTGTGTTTTATAGGCAAGTATAGGAGTATTTAGGGACATGGCAAAGTTAACGAATTTTCTTTAGCTCTCTGTCCACACAATCTGTCTCAGAATAATACAGGAAATGAACTTCTCAATATACATGTAATAAAAGTTAAGTATAGGCAATCTAACCAACACATTATTTTTTTATTAGATACACTTACTGCTAGTATCTAGTTGAGGAAGTTGCAGTACACCCATAAACTGAAATGGCAACCGTATTCTTATGCACATTGCTTAAGCAATGGAAGTTACGTGGCACCAGTTCCCAGAACAAGGGGCAAGGGCAGATCTCAGCGGGCAGTGGGGTGACACAGGGCTCCTGCTGCTGCATCTCTTACCTCCCAGCCCTCCTTTGCAGCTATGCCTCCTCCGTTTGGGTTGACCTTCTTGGTTAATTGCTAGGGAAACAAGTCAGAAGAGCTGCCTTCTGCCACTGTTGTTTCCTGCTGCCATGGAGGAATGGAAATGCAGAGCTGGTAGAGGGACAGGGAGCTTGGTCTGCAATGCCCATGGACCCCCAGAAACATGAAAATACATCCATCTTCCCACTTACCACCACTCCCACATCCTTCACTCCAGCATTACTCTTGTCACTCTCCAGCTTCACAATTACTCATTGCTAAATCCTTTGCTCTAGTTTTTGGTTTCTAGTGGCTATCCTCTGTATTACTCCCTTGCCTCAATACCCTCCTCTCCATGCACAACCTGTGATTCAGGGTAGCAGCTGGCTTAATTTGATCTGACAGGTGTGGAGCACATTCTCATGTGATCAAAAATATATCTATCACAGCACATTCTATGATGATGCTCTTTTCCAATGTAGGAAAGAAAAAAGCCTGCAGAACATCAATCAAAATGTAACACCAAAAAAAAAATAGAAATAACTATTCTGAAATATATGTCCAGTTTAACCACTGTCTGTGTGACTCCCAGCAATACACTTCACGTGAAGTACCACGTGTTCTTCATCTATATTACATGTATAGGAATGTAAGGGCTTTCACTTTTATGTTGTATCAGAACATTTCCTGGTGTAAAGAAATCAAGTCTTCATTGATTTCAGAGCAGAGCAAGTTTCCACAATGAAAATTTCTAGACTGCTGACTTTATTCTATCAAGAATTTCACATGAATCCAAAATGTAATTTCCAAGGATCCTCTCAGACAAGAATCGTACTTCTTTGTGTAGAATAAAACCATAGTTGCTACACCTTAGGTATGACAGTGGCAGCTTCTGCATAAAAAGCTGCACTGTATAAAAAGCCCCATTACAAATAAATTAGTGTAAGGGTTTGGGTGGGTTTTTGTTGCTGTCAAATGCAACAGCTGAACTGCTTGCAACAGAGTAAAAGGAAACATTTCTGATTCAGTGCCCTGTTTCTTGTTCCTGACAGACATTAAACAAATTAAATCCTATCTGGTCCATGCTGCAGGTACCAAATATTCAGTGGGCAGTGCAACCTGAAGGATGAACAGTGCTATTACAATACAGAAATCCAGAATAAGGTGGAATCCAATGCAGTGGCTGACTGGTTTGCTTTGCAATAATTTACCAACACACAGTAGATCTCTAATTAAATGTTTTAAATGCATAGCATCATCCCTGAAAAAAAATGCATGTGACAATAAAAAAAGATGTTACAAAGACAGATATAGTTAACAAGGGTGTTCAATTTAGTTGACAGGCATCCTGAGGCAACATTTTACAAGAGATCATTGATTCTGGTTAGTTTTCTGGCATCTCTACACACCCACTGTTGAATTACAGTTTGAAAAACGCTGGTTTATGGAGACGTTCAACAGTAGCATAAAATGACATTGTAGGCAACCAAGTTTCCAAAGAAAATGAATCAAAATTCTGCCCAGCAAAGACAGAGAACTCTGTGCAACTTTGGTTTAATTCTAAACTGCAAATGGCATAAATACCAGCATGGTGCAGATACCAAGCTCTAAAAGATTTTTTTCTTTTGGTTAGTCAGATTATGGTGCTTCAATACCTTGATTTTATAATTCATTTTAGTGCAAGAGGTCCCGATACAGAGAAAGGCAATAAGCAATAAACATTTCCCCTTGCTATAATCAGCAAGCTGCTCTCAGTCGTGAACTGAGGCGATGGAAATTGAGTTGACCATTTTTTTTTCCACCCTGTTTTCCTCCCTAATTCAGACAAAATAATTAATTCTTCAGAAGCCTAAAGTGGAGTTACAGACAAAAGCACAATCTGGTGTGATTAGCGCTGTTAGGATGAAACCTTTAGCACCTGATAGTTCAAGACTTAAGGAGGGAAACATTATCATTAAAACGGCATAAGTTGAGCCAGCACACCTGTTCAGCAGCCATCTGCTGCAAAAGAATCACCATCTCTCCAAAGCTATTCAACAAACGTATTTTCCACTGCTAATCTCTACCACATTACTTTAACAACACCTGCATTTTTGTGAACACACACAGAAAAACACACATTCTGACCAAAAAAATAAATATTTTTCCTCTCTATCCTTCCTCTTCTCCCTCAGTTAAACTAGCTGTTTAGGCTTGACTTTCCCCCAATCACTGTTCGGGGAGTATTATCTGTGAGCACTTTACATACTAAAATACCACCACAAGATTGAAACCAAAATATAAATTCCCAGACCTATTGTAAACCAATTAACTTGAGCATTAACAACAGCATCAACTGCAGAAGCATGAGTTTAGCAAGGTCTACAAAACACATCCAAGTGGTAGCTGAGCAGCTCAAGTAACAAGGGAACAAAAGGACTATAAAACAGCAACAAAGAGTGGAACAATTTCCACATCAGGAATCACTAAATAGGCTAAAACGTTTCATCATAGAAGAAAGAAGACTAGGTAGTAGAGAGGTGTTTTTACAGAATCGTGACTGCCCTAAGGAATGATTCTTCACTCTCTGCTCCTCTTGCAAGAAGAGGTGACATCAAATTGAATTACAGGCCAGGTGATGCAAAAATCAGTAAGAGGAAGTAATTTTCCCTACAGCACATAGGCAACTTGTACAATTCATTGGCACAGGATGTGCAGGATGCCAGAACTTGACACGACTTGAATAAATGATTTGGGAAATTCATGGAGGAAAGAAAGAAAATCCACTAAAACCACCTCTGGATTAGGATGCCTCTAAGCAATAAATTGCTGAAAGACAATTGACTAATGTGGAAAAGCATCTTCACGTGCTTATCTTGTTCCTGTACTTTTCTCTCCTGGCCACTGTCAGAGAGGATACTGTGCTGGATGGGTCTTTAATCTGACCTCATGAATGATTCAATAAAAACATCACAAAGAGGATACTGGGGCAGATCAAGCAATGCTAATTTTTCAGTGTTCACTTCTGCCCACCCCTGGTTCAGAGATTTGAATGGGAACAAGAAGAGGAGTTGCTGAGGAAAGACAATGCCTTGTGGCAACACAGCTGAGCCTACAGTTGGCTGGTCACAAGAGGTCCCTAAAGGCACTGAGAGCTTTTCTGAGTTTGACCCATGAAATCCTGTTTTCTGTGAAGGGTGAAAAAGAAAGTCCATTATCAGCACTATCTATTTGCTTTAAAAAAATCCCAACAACTGTATTTTCATTTCAAGCTCTCAGGAGTTTGCTTGTCCACAAATGAAGAAAAACATCCCTAGAAACCATTGTCTTAATGTACAGCAGGGTCAAGAACTACCAGTTCATCGAATCATACTCTTCCCAAGGCCCATTTGCCATCTTTTCTCTCCAACAGTCAAAACTGCTGGCTGTAACCTCAGGAAATCTAGAACATAGACCTATTTCCTAAACCCTGATTGAATAAGAAAAGTAGCTAATCATCCCTATGCTTTTTTTCCACTAATCAAAGATTACATTTCCTGGATAATATTGTGAGATACATACATACATATATATATATATATATACACACACATCAAAAAATTACAGCTCCCAGAAAGTTTACTGGTGGAAATATAATGCGCATACTTTATGTGTAAGCTGGTCTGACTGATCAAAAGATTACTTCAAAATGACATTAGTGGATAACAAAATTTAAAAAAATAAACAGAACATTGGCACTTAATGTCTGCAAGGAACTGCATCTTTTACATTATATGCCATAAATCAAAGAGGGGGAATAATTTCTTGCTGTGCTGTTCGCCCTTCTGCTTTGGTTCGCATTCATTTGCAGACAGATATGGTCCTACTTTCCCTACGTGAACAGGCCTCATCTAGACAAGTTAATTTAGTTATTCCAGAACAACTGCTGAAGCGCACGGGATAGATTCAGGTCATTCCTCTTGGAGCCCTCGACACAGGAGCAATTTACAAAGAGAACAAAACTTCAATAACATTGAAAACAAAAGTCTTTGAAAAGCATTGAAAAAAAAAAGAAAGAAAAATTGAAATTATTAAAATAAATATATCACAGCTAAAGATAGTCATAAATGACACAATTACATTTAATTATGTCATCCATTGAGTGGCAGGTAAAGACAATATCTTGGAAGACAAAAAGTTATTAAAATTGAAATTATTTTTTTCAATAAAAAAATCAAATCCAAATAGTCTATCACTCACAAAGTGTGGGTTCTTTCTGCAATTACTCAGAACAAACTCAGTGTTGCTGAACAGATAAACTTGATTAGATGCAAAAAAACCAAGGAGACAGAACAAATGAATTATAAAATCTGTCTTCCAGACTCTTCATAGATTATTTTTTCATCATTTTAAATTGGTTATGATTTTTTCCAGGGTAGCAATAGGAACATAAAAATAGTTATTAAAACAAATAACACTTCTTCAAGTATATTGTACAAGCACTATTTGCTCACATGCATGCCAGGCTTTCATATCAAGCCATCTAATGTTAATTTCTGTATTCAACAATATCATTGCCACAAGCATGACAGCCTCTGGTTGTGAGCAATGCAGGGCACAGCTTTGCCTTGCTCGCCGAGTGTAGGCATTTAAGCGCTTAGGGAGTGATTGCTTAGGAGTATGTGGTAAAACACTCAGAAAATCTTAAGAGTTTGTACGTACACACATATAAAATCTGTCTGTGTACGAGCCTGTATGTCTGTACATACAGGAGAGTGTGAGAGATCTGTTACTTGTGTATTATTTATATATTACATTTGCAGAGAAAACGGAAAGCAGCACTGTAATTCTGAGCAAGGCTTATGGCACAGCCTACAAAAACACCAAAACTGCTTCCTCAAAGTACCTTCTGGACTTCAACTGTGAAAAAAGCAGTAGGAAGTAACATTATCATTGTGTTGCTACCACTGTTTTCTGGTGTGGGTTTGGGTTTTTTTAGTGAGAGGGGTTTTTAAAAAGATAGGATATTGCACACTAAAATTTCTATTAAATGGAACTTATCAACACTTTGAGGTCAAATTCTCAAGTTCAAAAATGCTAGAATGGATGCCAGCTGTGAAATTCAATTTTAAACCACTGGTGTATTTGCATTATGTAATAAGCTTTAGGTACATCATCACATAGCAACTCTC
Organism: Gallinula chloropus; assembly: GCF_964237585.1. Taxonomy (NCBI): domain Eukaryota; kingdom Metazoa; phylum Chordata; class Aves; order Gruiformes; family Rallidae; genus Gallinula; species Gallinula chloropus. Next base: position 75,397,191 of record NC_140086.1, read on the forward strand.
CAAGAAAACCCTATCATGAATGCCTGATAAGATATGCTTGAGGTACCGACTCAGACAAATGGCTTTATTTACTGCAAAATCTAGAAAATGTTGCAAACAAGACAGCAGATTGCTGAGAAAAGGAAAGAAATTGCCTCATGACTCTGGTATGGCCCTGGGGAACCAAATCCTGTACTTCCACTCCAGCACACGTGTGATCTGTGGTTACTCAGACCACACTTTTCACTACTGCTTCCCTCTCTTGTTAAGGACCCACCTTGAGTCCTAGGGCTTCGTGGTACTCGAGGTAAGTAACACCCACAGCTACAGTTAGCAGGTGTTGTACTCAGAATGCAGTGTGAAGCAAATGGAAAATATTTAGCCATAACCTGCTCAGATTGACGACCCAAACCCTTTTAAATTAGCATCATGCTTCAGTTCCTCCTCTATAAAACGGGAATAATTATTTCAAATCCCATTTCCCAGAAGTATTGTGGAAAATGTAGATGTTGATATTTATGAAGCCCTGCTCCAGTGAATGCTGGTAATACTGTATTTAGACACAGGTTTGAAAAATGTCTAGTAAAAGCAGTACACTGATCACATACTAAGGAAAGAAGAGAATAAATACGAAATTTTAATTAGTTGCTGCTCATTGAATGAACAGGTAGTCACCTATACTGCAGTGTTCTGTGGAAAACATAGTATAAGATGATTAAAAAAATGCATTGTAATGCACACACAGTAGGGCTGAATTAATGATGCACAAACTTTTATGAGAGTGCAAAGATACGGCTTATTCCTTAAGTCTCAATCTGTGTCAACTTAAAGTTGTAAGAACTCTTTTCTTCAAACCTTCCTCTGGGAAGATAAACTAATAGCTATGTTACATAAACACACATCTACTGCTTTAATGCATTTTTCATGTACAAAAGGAATTTGCTTTCTAGTCAACAGCAATGAAAATTATATTAACTTCTATATTTTATGGCATGTAAGAAACTTACTGCTGGTATATGTTAGTACGGTAACACTTTTTCCAGTGAAAGCTGAAATATTGATGAGATCTTTAAACTTAATCCTCAGTTTTCCATTTAAGAAATCTATACGTGTGAGTTTGAGAAATGCAATAAAATATTCTCAATCAGCCTCTTTAAAACAAAAAACAAAACAAAACAAAACAAAAAAACCCAACAACAAAAAAACCCCAAAACATAAATAGCTTGCCAACACATTTTCCATTCTAACTCTGCTATAACAAATGGATTAATTGTCGGGTAATTTAATCAGATGGCTTGCTGATAAAATTTGAGCAAAGACTTGATGTTTGTCCAGCACTTGAAAAATTGGTACTGGTTTTTCAGATATGAGAAGTCTGTCCAGATGGCCCTAGAATGAAGGATAGTATTCAAAATGTTGTTCCCAGAGGATTGGCCAGCTGTATCTAACATGGAAATGCTTCTGTGAATTTTCAAAAAAACATAAAGTATAATGGAGAATACTGGAGAGAGCATTTAAATTAAATCCATTCACAATTTAGAGTAATTGACTCAGTTGGCAGGAGCCTCTGAAATCAGGTTTTAACGGGCATAACTGCTAACACATCCATCTCATACAAACTACATCCAGAACAAAGATGCTAACTTTTTTTAAACTGTCCTCCAGATTGCTCTTTCCAGCTAACACCTTTCTTGGCATTATTCAGAAATTTGCCACCTGCAACAAAAGGCCTTTCTGAAGAAGTCCAACACTTGTTAACCTACTGAGAATCATTTCAGGGTACTTTAAAGCTGTTTAAACATAGATGAATACAGTCATGGCTCAACAGTTAGGACCCAAACACTTATATTTGTAGTGGGAAGACATTTTTGGATGAGCATTTTGTAACAGGAATGCACAAGAGCTGGATAAATGATTCAAGTCTCTCACACAAGAAGCAGCTTCACTTTTTATACCCCTATGAAGCTTTTATGTTTCACATTAGCATCTTCCTGGAGCTCACCCATACCCTTCATAGGAGAATTTTGTACTGCCATCTGACAAAGCTGTATTCAGTCCAAGACTGTGGTCTTTCACATCTGCCAAGGGCTGAAAGTGTAGTGAGAGAGAAAGCTGAATCCATGAAACTTCCCACCACAGCAAAACAGCAAATTTAACAGGCCCCCAAGGAAGACCCATTAAGCCTTCATCACGCATCCATCAAAAAGGTGATCATTATCAAGATTTCACAGGCTGTAAGATACTAAAGGAAAAACAAATAATTCTGAGGATTTCCATCAAAACAGAGAAAATCACCAGGAAGGAAAGAAAAAAGGTCATTTTGGTGAAAGTGACTACATTTAAAAGAGGGGGAAAAACTCGCATATCAAAATGTGCTCCTACTGCTACTTCTTACAATACAGAGCTCATGCTGTCATAAATAAAAGCTGTATGGAATGTTTCTTTCATTTATGTATTTGTACATTGTTTAGATTTCTTTCCATCTTCCAATCTTCAAAGCTACATCAGGTCACTTGTACTTGATTTTTAAATATTTGTTCAATTAGACTTGTAGAAACAAATTGAAGACAGAATAAAGGATATCAGGAGCCAATGAAACAAAACCACAGGGAAATCTAAAGAAAAAACATGATAATCTATAACTATGGTCCCCGTTAATTTATTTTAGTACCATTCTTGCATGTTAATATAAATATGTATATGGCTAGCATAACTCACACACATAGCACACATTAGAAATTTTTTATGATGTAAGTAATTTAGATTAAATCAGATGCGGCAAAATCAGTTTTGCACCTGCTTTTCTCCACTTTAACACTGCTTCATGGAACACTTTTGTTAAACAAAACGTTAGGAGATGGGGGTTTGACTGTGAGATGGTGCCAGGGACAAATACAATAGACAGTGCTAATTGCGGGAAAACACTGAAAAGTAGAGCTGACTTGTGACTATACCGATGGAAGCGGCTGTTAAGGAAAGTGTTCTTGTACCAGTAGGTGTTTCTTAAGAGTAAATTCAGAAATCCTTGCCATCTATCACTTTAGAATTAATAACGTTTTGATCTCTATGGCAGTGAGAATGACAGGACTACTAAATCATGGGGAGGAAAAGAAAATGGGTCATGAGGAGTAACTCAATATTCTTGCAATCCCTGGATTTTTTTTTATGTTCAAAGGTTGAGAGAGTGGAAAAAAAAAGAGAAAATATTAAAATAATTTAAACCTTAATTATCTCAAAGGTTTTCTTTGAAGTAATAAGTGAAAGAATCCTGCTTGTCTTCTCCTTTCTCATCCCGTGTAGACGCAGAAGTCCTCCAAAAGGTATAGGGTACCATATCAGAAAATTGTCTTCAAACAAGTTCGAAACATGAATTACACAAAGATATTGGGTTTCTTTACTTATTAGGTCTGAAGTGGTTTGGCGCAGTAAACCTCATTTAGAAGTTCTGTCTGGGTGGAAGTTTGGAAGCTAAAGTAAGCAACAAAATAATAGGAGGACAGGGACAGTCAGGCTTCTCCCCGGCACGTGTCAAATGTTTTATAAAGCAAGCATGGAAGTATCTTTACTGTACGTTTAATTTTTAATTTTTATTTTTCTTTAAAAAGGCAAAAAGCTTTAACAGCTGTGTGTATATGAGGTTTTAAGACTGTGTTCTCAACAGTGGCTTTGCTCCCGGAATCCAGGAAAATGAATTAGACAGTCAGAGCAAATTCAGACAAATGCATGACTTTATCTCAATCCTTTGAAAAAGCTAGTGACTATTTTTTCCCTAATGAAAGGTTTTAAAGTTTTAGAAAAAAAATCCATATATTCCTGAACAATAAGTGTGGGAAAATTTGAGAATAAATCAATCAATAAGCTAGGAGTTAAAGGGATTTTAGTCCCACCTTAAACGAAAAATCTTAATGCAGCTTCAGCTGCCCAGTCTCTATGGAAAGCCTCAGCAGTATTGGTACCCAGTGCACACATTATCCCACACGAATGTCACTGACATACATTAAATAACTCTTGTGGCAATACAAGGAATACAAACCTGCTGATATAATGAAATATTCTTAACATTGAGAAGGTGAGCCTTTTAAAAATTGCAATTATTTCAAATAAATAATTACTATGAATGTTACTGCCAAGCATTCTTATCATGACTTTGCTTTGGGAATTTCAAAGAGGTTCTCATACAGCCTTGATTATAGAATGGCCGATCTGTGAATGTCTTGATATCCTCAAAATTAATTTGAAGATACTTCCAGTATGTCACATAGTTTCTTTTTCTGCATTTATTTGCTTATTGTGATCTGAATGACATATATCTACGGAGACAGTGCAGCAAGTTGAGAAATAACTGTCCTATTTATATGAATATGGTGCATACTTATGAGTATGTTTACGATGTCTTGCTTCCTAAGAAGGTGGATGAAAAGATGCTGCTAAAGGAAACATCAAGAGTGGCAAAACAATGAGAGTCACTGAGAAGATACAGGTGAAGCTCGCCTTTGTGGAATGCCTGATTTTGCCCTCTCAAGGTAAAGCTGAGAAGACAGAGATATGCACTCACTCCAGAGGATATGAAACAAAAAGGGGAAGTAACTTTATACACTCAACTGAAGTACCTAAATTATACAATTCTTCCTTTTCAAACAGCAGTTTCACCTGCCCAAGGTCTGCGTTGTCCGCTACAGACAACTGTCTGTCTTACTACAAAAGCAATAAAGGGTGCTTGCACTCCTGCTAAAGTATTCCAGCTAGTGAGACAACAGGCCACTTGAAGCTGTTAAATGTGGCAATTAGGGACGGGATGGCAAAGACAAAGAGCTAGAGACAAAAGAAGCAGAAACTTCTGCCAACGAGGGATTGAATTCTCATGCCTCCAAATTTTGAGGCAACTACTCTCTAAAAGGCACCTAAACATGAAAGGCAGGCTGTAATCGCACAGAATTATCAGGCTTTTTTAATTGTTGTTTTTTTCCACCATTCAGTTTGTAAGGTTTCTAGCTGAAAGTCTGCCTTGTGATGAAAAAAACCTTAGAAGTAGAGAGCTTATTGACGTAAATGTGAAGTAGGCCTGTCATGCTAATGCAGCTATGAAGGAAGGGTCTACAGTTCTACCCAAAGGGTAGGCCAGAAAGCCAAAAGTGCCCTCAAGCGACACGATGTTACCTGAGACACAGACTTCTGTCCTGTAACCATAGCAGACAGCAATTCTGAAACATTTCTGTAGAGCTTGTTTACATTGTCAAATGTATCTGCACTTAGAGGTAAATGCTGAGCTAGTACAACGCAGAGTAGCTTTGCTGCCTGTAAATAAGCTGTATCATTGTACACAGCTGACTGTCTGGGTGTCATAAAAATTCTACTTATTACTGAATGTAAATGTTCTAACTATGAGTTGCAGCAACTTTCAGCATCCGACCCCGTTTCCTTTGTGGTGGTTTGAGCCTGTCCTTTAAATAAACATCATCATTAACAGATATTGAATTAATTCATGAGCAGAACATGAGTAGAAGAGAACCTCATGTACACAGGAAAAGGATGCAGAAAACGTAGCATAAATACCTGCAATTGCCAGTGAATTCAGCAGGAGGCATAGATGGTTCAAAATACTTTGTCTTACTGGCTACTGACCTGTTAAAAGTGCTCCTTCCTGTTACAAGAAATCCTCAGGAGGACCCAAAGTGTATTTCATTTCAACATGTTGAATTCTCACAACGTATTTCTCAGGTTGAGTGCAGAAATGCTTCATTTTAGATACAGATCTGTCTCGTCCAATTACCAGTGCAGACTACAAAGCATTTTAGCAATGCCATATGTCAATTTAGCTAGCTTAGATATCCTAATTGGCTCTTTTTGAACTTCTGCGATGGCAGGAAAAGAAAGATGTGCTTAGCAGTCTTAAGTTTTTATGCCTTGGCAATGTTAAAGTGGCTAGTAAACTCTTAGATTGAATGTAGCTTCAGAAGGTTTGATATTGACATATAATACCTGTTTTTAATGTGCTGGGGAGAACCAAGACACTTGAAACTTCCATTGACCATAATTGCAAGTCGAGTGCAGAGAGCTTCACATTCTTCCATGCTGCAAAATAAAGAGGAAAAAGCAAAAAGGAGGAGATTAAAAGAATAACACTGGAAACAGAGAACATTATTTATACCTAACTTTAATTAAAGTGGAAGGAATCTGGACAGCTGCAAAAATGGGTACACAAAACCTTTGACTTTAAAGGCAGCAATCCACATTGTAACCCCTAGTCAGTATATACCGAAAGTTATTACCACATGACAGCTAGAAGAGACCCTTAAAATGGAATTTATGTTTTTAGTCCAGGACCAATTGGACAATTCTGGCCACAACAGTAGTATGATTTTATTACCTCAGGCAAGTACCTGATAGGCAGTCTCGGAAATGCTGCTGAGTGTGAGAATCATGAACGCTGTTATTCCCTGTGTAGAAAAAGCTGAGGAATGTTGCTTTTGCAAACTGTAGAATAAGTATAATATTTTTCTATACTGACTTGAGGAATAAAAGACTCAAGCTACCTCATCAAGGATCATTTACCAAAGACTTAAGTGGTATTATAGGAAACTGAGACCTCAAAGTAACTCTTACAGTAAAAGGAAGGTACAGGACAATTGTCAATCAAGATATGTTAATAAAGGGGCAACAGTTAAGAGCTATGTAAGATGAACAGTAGTAACTTAGAAAGATGCTGCATTTTGCTTAGTAACCTCATGAATATTTTCTTCACCAAGGGGAAGCAGGAACATGCCAGGCATGCAATGTGTATTATATTATGTGCTGTTGTGAAGAAGGCACCTCAGTTGAGCCTGTAAACCTTGGAGGTACTGATTCAGAGAATCAATAGGTAAACACTGTTAGTGCAAGCTAGTGCAGATCAGCAAATGTCAAGGCCTGGAAGTAAAGTCTAGCCAAAATAAGGAGGTAGCCTCCAGCTGTATCCACAGTGTGTAAGATAACATAGAAGAGGCAACAGGAGGAGACAGGAACAAGTTAGCAGGAGCTGCTGATACATACCAAAGACAAAGAGGAGACACACCCCAAAGATGAGCTGAGGTGTGAGACAATCATTCAAGGAGAAACCAGTTCAAACTTCCCTTGTGGGCTATAAATCAGCAATCTGGACCAAAGCTGAAGAGCACACTGCAAGGAAGACTAGGAGCCTTCCTCTAGAAGACCCCCAAAGACCATCACCAGATAACAGCGCACCTGCGCCAGAGGGAGGAGACTTATGATAATGAATTCTCAGAACTGCTTTGAATAACCCAACCTTTTCTTGGAATTCTTATGTATATTCATGACTATGTAATAAATATCCAACTGCTTGTTGAAATGGTGTGCAAGTAAGGAGGCACTACCCCCCTTGCACCCAGGGCTGCAATAAACATACCTGCTCTTAGTGAGTTATGAAGTTAGTTTCCACAAGTCAGCACCTACTTCATAGGTAAATAAGTGAGGGATTTCTGATGGGAATAGGGTATAAAAATGCTGCAAACTCTGACCACAGGTGTGCCTGCTTTGCTCGGACTCCTACTCTTGCAAGAACATACAATAAATTGCTGCTTCACTAATATGTCTACTGCCTAGAGGCCTTTCTCAGGGCCGTTGGCATTTCTAACAGCTGTAATATCTATCTGTGGTCATTCTGTGCTAAAAGATAGAGGGAGAAGAATGAAGTATGCCCGATCAGCTAGCCTCTTACATAGTGCAGAATTTAGTACACGGACCTGAATAGAAACACACGATCCTGTCAGATGCAACTGCTTTGGATGATAAATAGCAACTTTGACTTGTAAAGCTGAGGGTAGATGGGCTGCTATTCTACATATTACACTGAATTGTGTGCACCCTTCTTTCAAAGCATCGCTTTAGACAGACATGGATTGTGACATCCATAATCTCTAAGATGAATCAAAGTTGTTTGATGTTCCTGTCATTCACTGTGCATGCTCCCTTTTGAGAGAGTTAAACAAGTGTTGTCTGTGTGCTTCAGACACGCACCAGTTCAAATTAAAGTGCTTTTATTGAACACACATGGCATTAAGTACCCTCTTAGAAACCATTTCCTTAAAATAGGGACAGGGATATGTGAGAACTCCCAATCCGCTGTATTTGAGAGAGATGTAGAGAGAGCTTACTAACACATCTTCCCACATCAGAACCTATCTCTTTGGGTTGCACTAATTCCTAATGCTCCCCTTGGCATAACACTCCAGCCGTGGCAAAACAACAGAGATTTAGGCCTGTAAGGGCAGTTAAGGCAATCTCACTCCTCCCTCCCTCAAACCAGAAGTTAAACATTGTCTCAGAAAATTAAGTAGACTTCGAAAACTAATGTTTACATAGGAAACTATCTCTACTCCTTATGGTTTATTTACTTGCATGTATGGAGATTCTCTTAATAAGAAAAATTCCTTTACTTACACAAGTACCCTTCGAAAGAATCTCAAATAAATCTCCAATGGCCTTTAGCAAATAACACAAATAGTGTAAAATAATTTCTCCTTTCTCCACCCTGGCATAATGTCTTATTAATTAGAAATGAAATGTGTACACCAGCACTGTACTTATATCTGCTTCAAGTCATTCACTTGTAGAACTAAATGAGTAATTAGTAACAATTTGATGGATTTTCCTGCTTGCTTGTTTACAGCGTATTAGTAATGAGACCACAGTTGTCTTCTGTTCAGCTGGTGTTTGACAACTAAGGGGTTTTAATCGGTACTGAAAAGTCAAAACTCACCGTTTCTTTAAGTTCACTCCACTTAATTCATAATGGGAACACGTGCTCCCTAAATGAGTGAGCTGGTAAGCACTTGGGGATCAAACACAGCGTGTGATTTTCAAGATGCAGCTTCCATAAATAGAACACTAGAAATTTCTGAGAATGTTTTTCCATCGATAAGGTAGCATACACATGTACAGGGACAACAAATATATTTTGAGTACACCTTGAAAAAAGTAACAATATCTAGAAAATATTGAGGGAAGTTTTTCTGCATTCATTTATTGTGTCATTTATGCTTCAAAACTCATTTGGCCAAAATGTTACATTGCTGCTTTGATAAATGTGTTCTGTCCTCTCTGGGCATGTTTTCATGATCTCTCTCTCACTTAAAACCATTTTATATATAATTATATGTACTATACTATGTTCCCTTAGGGAACATTTAATTTATTCCATTTTACTACAGACATTACAAAACAGTATTGATGTTTCCTCCATTAAACTGATATACCAATGTCCATATCAGAGAACTGACAAGATATTTAATGTAGATAGACTCTTCTAAGAGGACAGGGTCACTTCTACCATTTCCAGTGATGCATACAGAGACTAGCAGAGGCCTCTGTGATTAGGATGCCATGACATACTCTCTTCATGCACTGATGCAAAACAGAATCCTTAGTAAAATCAGAAGGGGGATTTTTCACTCCCACTTCCATTTCTAAGGATTTGTGAAGTGGGCAGGTGCAAAAGGATGAACCAGTGGTCCAAGCAAAAAGAAACACTGCAACACTGAACAGAAAGAAAGAATTAATTACATCATTTTTTCTGTGCCTGCAGCCCCCTTGAGCCACATCCTAATCTTTGAAAGTTAAATATAGGAAATGTTTAGGATGTATGCAAGTTCAATTATCACAAGCAGGAAGGAATTGCAATAAAATGCTAAGATAATTCACATTTCACACCAGGCTGAGCATGCCTTAAGAATTCGCTCTTCTGCTCTCAGCTGACAGCAGGTGAGAAGAGACAACAGGAATATGCTCACTGCTAGGGTAAGGGTCTTACCTGTGGGATGTCAACACAGCTGCACAGCCATCCTGAACTTCCTTCAGGATGGTTTTCCAAAGGTAGCGTTTAGAGCAGGGATCCATCCCAGAGCTGGGCTCGTCCTACAGGAAAAATTAAACTGTTGATACAGCAGCATGAGAAGACCATATTAAAGCTCCAACCCAGCATGACAAATTAACAAAACTCACAATAAAATAGTATCTTTTCCTCTAAAAAAATCTAAATTTTCAGGACATCACTTTAAAGACTCGTTTTAACACATGTAGTTGAATTTCTAAAACTAGGGAGAAGGAAACTCTTCCAGTTGCTTTTTATGCTACGGAATAACAGCAGCTGTTAGGGTGGTACAGACTTGGCCAATCCCAGCTGAAACCTGGAACCAAGGTTCACAAGAAACAAAGCAAACAAAACATCCAGTTTGATGCCAATTGTACTGCTTAGCTACCAATGGCACAGGTGAAAAAGAATTCTGTTCAGTCTCCTACCTAATATGTGTGGTTAGCTAACAAAGAAACCATAAAAATCAATAAAAATAAAGCAACCCACGCTATTACTTAAATCAATAGCTATGATCCTGGATGCAATCTAGAAGGTGGTTCAGTGAGTTACATTGCTGCCTTTGCTTTCAGACAAAAAAAAAAAAAAGACTTTTACAATACTTGAATAACTCCTTTAAAATCTGTTAGCTTTCTAAAGCCAGCCAAATGTTTTAAAGCATTTGACATGTTTAGATATTTTTCTTTCCTCTTGTCATTACATATGCAACAGTCTGTGCCCTGCAGCAAGAAGTAGGTTGAAATGGATACTTGCAGTAGCATGCTGTCATAAAGACATTAAAAAACAGTTGGAGCATTCTCTAAGATCAGGGGAAAGCACTGATTTAAGATTATCTTCTCCTTTCACTAGCTGAACTAAGGTCAGTTTAAGCATAAAATGTAAATAAAACAATTCAGCTCAGAAGTGAGGCAATGATAGGAAGTTAGAAGCAGCAAAATGTGTCTGGTCTGAAACATGAACCCCATGAGAACCAGTTTCATCTGGTAGCCTCTGATGTATTGCTGGAAGCACTGGCTTCCCCCTGAACTATGGGAAGCAAATTCCCTCCCTCTGACAGTTTTGAAAGGTTTATTCCATGATTGAACTTGTTTAGTTCTTTCTAGCCAAGGCTTAAGAAAGGGGATGTTCAATCTTCTCTACTGAAATAATAAGTGATAAGAAGACGATATAATGATGCTGTTCCCAAAGCTTTGCAGTTCCCCCCTATCTTCAATACAAAAAGGCATTGTTTAAACTGGAAAGGGCAGTTTCAGGCCTAAATGAGCAGTGGGATGCAAACATCAAAACAACATGACATAAATAATTATAATGAATATAATTCAGGAGTATTAGTTTGTGTGATTTTTAAATCCAACAAAAATATAAGAACTAATCAGATTTATCAAACATGATGTAGCAATGAATATGAATATCCAAAACAGATGGGTCAAAAATTAATAACAATGGCTCCAAATTACTAATTACTAAAGGAATCTTCCCTTTTAAGGAAGCCAGAAGAATTGTTCATATGTTTTTCTCATGCTATACACAGAGAATATTTACAGGATTAATATATTTTACATATTTTTCTTCTTCTTCTTATGTAAGGAAATCTTACAAAAATACATACCCATACAATTGCATTTGATTATGTTTAGGATCTTTTTTTTCCTGCTCACCCAACTACACTTTCCCCAAAGACACAAAAAAAAAAGGAAAAGCAAAAAAAGAAGAAACATCTTCACTTTCTACTTTGATGAGCACTGGAGAATAAAATAAGAGTACATTCAACAGAACAAAGAGAGCAGTTGTACATCCGTGCATCAAATGCTCCATGACCAGGGATTTACCTGATTTTCTTTAGAGCAATGTAAGCCATTTATCATAGGCACAGCATTACCTTTACTCACCAGTAAAAGTATTTGGGGTTTACCAACTAAAGCCACAGCAGTAGAGAGCTTCCTCTTTGTGCCAGCACTGTACGTTCTCACCAGTTTGTCAGCATGGGTATTGAGATGTAACCGGTTAACAAGGTCCTCTGCAACCTGTGGTTTAGAAATTTGAAGGTCATGAAAGGTGAGCCAAATTAGACAGTGTTTGTGCTGTGCTCAGATTGCAGGAACACTGATCATGCATATTAGGAAAACGTACATGTTGTTTCCTGATTTACCCCCATTTGCTGCATATTTTTAAATCCTAGACACATAAAAAGCTGCTCCAGGACCCCTTACTTCTCCATGAAGGATATGGGTTTTGTTATATAGAACATTTGGCTTTGTCATTGCTTGTAAGACTCATTTGCAATAATTTTGTGGTGTTGGGTCAATGATCCTACATGTTTCTCATTTCTCCTTATTCTCCTGTGTTTATTTGATCAAACATCTTAGTGACTGAAACTTCAGGAGGCAAAATTCTACATCAGCCACAGAAAGGTGGAAACGGCAGAGAAGCAAGTCACGGGTGGAGGGCTTAGAGTTTCTTAAAGACAAAAGTTAAATCAAGGTTAAATTATTAAACCTTTCTAATAACTGGGACAGATAAGTTGACCCTGGTTGGTCTGGCTGTAATTGCTTAAATAACTGAGTGTGATGTGAGTAAGCTGGGCAGGCATATGAACACACCTGGAGACTATGTTCATGCTGTCCTCTGGGGCCTTTCTTCTTCACCTGTCAGGCACTTCTGATGCACACAGCTCCCTCAAATGCTAGTGCTAGAGAATTTTAAGTGCATCAAGAGCCTTGCTCCACCTATATCAACTACCTCTGCCAGACCATCCAGGGGGACCTGATGCAAAAGCATGAGGGACACAGCAGTGACTTTTCTACTCGCCGCTGCCAGAGACACCCTGCAAAGCAGCAGATGTTTGGTGGCATATTGCTGGGTGACTGTATCATCAAGGGGTGATCAAACTTGCAATACAGCCAGTATATCTTCCATCTGGATGTACTGTGGCTGGGAGATTCTTGTAAAGCAAGTAGTTGCATGGTTCTCTGCTGCCTGAGATCAACTGCCAGAGCATCCCCAGCAGTATGGTATGTTCTTTTTGCTCCCTCTGCACTACCTCCAGCAGAAAGCAAGGAAGGACTGCAAGCAGCAATCAGATCATGCAGTCTCCAATTAATTCAGAAAATCCAATAGGAAAAATCCAATTGGAAAAATATATCAATAGACAGTTTTTTTGAATTAACTATCAATTTCAAATAAACTGCCATAAGCATAATATTTTTAAATGAGACAATTTTATGCAAACTCACTAAGAAATGCCACAATTATCTGCAAATCTTTTTAGCAAGGCATTTCAGTGCTACATATAAAAATACAGGACACTTCTGAGATCAAGTTCTCCATAAGCAGGAACAACGCTGCAATGGTGAGAATCTGCAGCATTCTAGCATGGATCCTGGCACTGGTATTGAGAGTCACTTGTGTTCAGTATAGCCTTAATGATAACCTGACAGCAATGCACATTCTCAGACAAAAACTATATTTCATAAATATTGCTCTGGCTACAATAAATGCAAAGTGTTGGTTTGGGTTTTTTTAAACAACCTTAACAACCATTAAACCACACACAGGTAATTGTATACTGAAAAGTTCAAGACTTCTGCTATTCTAGAGTTAATTCACAGTGGGGTTTTGTTTTTTTTTTTTTCATTTTGACACTATTGTCTGATATCAGCAGAAGTCCTGCAAATTCAAACATTCTGTGTCTTTAGAAATAGTCAAGCATCTAATCTATATTCTGAGATATAAAAGCTGAGCTTTTTTGGTTTTGTTTTTTTTTTTAATTTTGTTTTGTGGGGTTTTTTTACTTCCAAAACAATCTGTAAAGTCAACCCCTCTAAAGCACATAGTAGACAGCTTATCCACTCTACTATACGGACTTGAATTTACTACCATTTCAAACATGTGCATATTAGAGACAGCAGGATTATATTCCTACAAATCTACCAACAATATACAGAGAATTGCACAGAAAAGCTCATAAAAATAAGATCAGAGAGTGGAAAAAAAAGTGTTATCTCTTGTTTATACAAAAATTAACATATATTGCAAACTACAGCAAGCTTCAAGAGTTTTTAAACAAGGAAGAGAGGATTACATATCACAGCTGAAATGTAGTAAAAACTATCCTTTAGCTATGACCAGAACCACTAATTCTAAAACTGCTTTGAAATGTTACCAAAACTCAGTCTAAGTCAGCAAAATGTCATTCTTTGAAAGAGACAATGAATGCTGTGCAGGGAAGAATTTAGAAATCCAAGGGATAGTGCCAGAGAGAAAAGAAAAAAAAAGAAAAAAAAGGATTCAAGTAAGCTAGGAGGCAGAATCATGTATCAGATATTAGCATAATGCTCTTTGTAGGGAGCAACGTTAAAAAGAATCGACTTTGCAAGATTTACAATTCTATACATAGAATCCTCATAACTATATGGTGCGTACTCAAGCATTCAGTGCACAGATGCTCATGACTATGCCATCCTGGTTTTTACAAGAAGAGAAAGCCTGGCAAGTCCTCTGCTATGGGAATTTTGCAAGCCAAAGTTTACTTAAGGTACAAAGACAGGAGTGGGAATCATTTCATAGTAGCCACTTTGCTTCTGCTTTGAATTTGTAGGGCTTCCAAGATAAACACTGCAGATCACTGCTGTGCACACCACAATCTGGTTTGATATCTAGATGCCCTTTTTTGTGCAGAACATATCAAATTAGAACAGATTTGGAGCTGAAGCACATTGTTGTGTTTTTGCATGGCTGGGTTCTGGTGGAGGAGAGGGGGGGTGGGCTACGGAGGTGGCTTCTGCAAGAAGCAGCCAGAAGCTCTCTGCAGTCCCAAGACAGTAAACAACAGCCGGCTCATGGCTGGAGTCGTTGTTGACCAAGGCTGAGCCCATCAGTGATGGTCGCAGCACCTCTGGGAATCACATTTAGGAGAAAAAAAATGCAAGCAGCTGCTTTTTGCCACTAGAGAAGGGAGTGAGAAGATCTAAGGAGCTGTGCAGGCACCAAGGCCAGTGAAAGGGTAGGGAGGAGGTGTCCCAGGTGCTGGAGAGAAAGATGCCCCTGCAGCCTGTGGAGAAATCCATGGTAGAGTGGGTGTTCCCCCCACAGCCCGTGGAAAAGGCCAAGACCCCACCTGTAGCCACTGGAGAGGGCCCACACTGGGGCAGCTGGTGAAGAGCAGAAGCCCTGTGGGAAAGGATTCACATTCAAGAAGTTAATGGAAGACTGTCTCCCGTGGGTGAGACCCCACAGTGCAGCAGGGGAAGGGTGTGAGGAATTCCCTCCCACCCCCCTGCCCCACTAAGAAGGAAAACAACTAGTGAGGAACTGACCAAACCCCCATTCCTGTCTCCCCTGTGACACCTGGGGGAAAGGAAGGGAGAGAAATCATGCATAAAGCCTGCACAAAAGGCAGGGGCATGGGGAAGGTGTTTTAAGACTTGGTTGTACTTCTCATTACGCTATTCTGATTTCACTGTGTGTGCAGTATAGTGTAATTAATTAAATAAGATGGTTTTCTTTTTTTCTTATTCCGTGGTGAGTCTGTTTTGCCCGTGATGATAACTGCATAATGATCTCTCCCCGTCCTTATCTTGACTCCTAAGCCTCTCAGTAGATATTTTCTCCCCTGTCCAGCTGAAAAGGGTAGTGATAGAATGGCTTTGGTGGGCATCTGGCCTCCAGCAAGGGTCCAACCACCACACACACAAGAAACATGAAGACAAAGGATTAGCCAGATTGCTTACTCCTATTCATTTCCTAGTTACACCTAAAAATTCTCATATTCCTGCTGTCCTACTCAACCCTTACATTTCAAAGAAGCATTTTCAAGCATGCTTCAGTAAATACGAGAATTTAGAGCTCATTCTTCTTTCAAGAGATCACCCCACGCCTGTTTCTGTTTTCTTTAATATATATAATAAATTTCCAGTAATAACAGTCTTAGCTTCATCAATATGACCCATACAAAACCAAAACCAGTCAGTTGAATGAAATTAGAACTATTATGCAGTAGGTATCTTGTGGAGGAGCCTGCATGTTTCCAGTATAACTTCATTTATTTGTATAACCAGTGATATCTTGTGGTTTGTATCATTATATACTATAAAGTAAAACCAAAAATCCCTCTTAAACAACTTTAAATTAAATTCAGAACTGAACATGTGACAAATCTTCAAACAGATACAGACAATTATGCAAGAGATTTACAATTCTAATGGTTTCCTTCCTTTAGCAAATGTGAGATATGTACACAAGCACCTTCTCTCTCTCCTTGTCATATTCATCATGATGTTCTATTTCTGGTTTCAATTACTTTCAGAAGTGAAGAGTGAGGAGACACATCAATTTACTTAGCAAGTTGGTAACACTGAAGCCAAATTAAAAGACTCAGAGTTATATGCAAATACACACATTGTGAGCGTACTTGAACCATAAAGATGTTTTACATCTAGTGATAGCTGTAGTAATGTATTTAAATTCTTTCCTCCCTTCCCCCCACCAACTCCAGATTATAACTGACTTTACGTCTACCAGCTAACAATTTCCCTATTTTACAATATTCATTAAAATTATTTACTTTTCCTTTGTCAATTGTAACATCTTTAGCAAAAATTCTTTTCCCAGAATTAATTTGGACTAGTTCCCTTAGCTTTGGAATAGACACTAGAATGACCTCTTCAATATGTAAAATCTAAACCAAATCCTCCAACATTTTGTGCATTTCCTAAAGACTATGTTCATTCCAGAAAAGGCAGTAAGGTAACATAAACTTTTGTGCACACATTAGTATTTGTAGGAGTAAAGGTTAAAGTAGGCATCTACCTCACTGAGAAGCAGCAAGTGATGCTAATTATGTAACTGCTAATTCTAATAATTATCCACTCTCTTTGAACATTACCATTAATATTCAAGTTTTAAAAAAAATTAAGTGGTATTGGGATTTTTCAGTTAGTATGTGTTCCAGAAGAACTTGGAATTAGCAAAGTCTTAATCTATTAGAAGACTAGAAATGTGATAGCATGTCTATCCTGATTTCAAAGGCATCACTGTGTTAATTTTGCACCATTTCTGACAAAATAAACATGAAGTATAACTTCTTGCTGTATTATTCTGAATGAACCTCATAAAGCAAATTTGACCCAACACTAGAAAAATGTTTCAAACATAGTACAAATAATAACAACAAGCACGGAATGAATTCCAGAGTCATCTGAAAAATACCTATACACTTCCAAAACAGTCAATGCAAAGTGCCAGGTTCTGAGTAAGAGAATTCAGTGTAGTTTGAGCATCCTAAATAACAGCCATTCATCGATTCCACACAAAACGTTATTCATTCCTCTCTAGAGTAAACTCAGAATTATTAAGATTTCTTACATTAGGAAAACACATACTCCTGATCTAATTTTCAGGGGGAAATAGTTCATTGTCCCAGAATCTCGTAAAACAGTACACACTAATTTTGCTTGGAGCCCAGAAAAGGCAAGCATGCAAAGAATAAATGAATTAATGAATTCCTGTTTCCAGCAGGTATACAATATAACATGTGAAGGAGTCAACAAGATTCCAGAGTTAGAGCAAAAATCTTCCTGGATAGTTAATATAAAGAGAAATCATACTGACATTCTGAGAAGTTGCCTCTGCAGGCCTGGTGAAGCTTCCTTTGTGATTTGCAAGCCAAGTTTTAATGCAAATAAGAGATGTTATTTAACGCGTTAATATTTTTGATTTTTTAACAAGCTGTACGCTGCCTTTGGGAACAAATTGAGACTCTGAAATTTGATATATTAGAGAAATAAAATTAGGAATAAAAAATACTATGTTAAATTAGTATCTGCCTAAATGGCCCAAAATCTCTAACTTTTCCAGGTCGGTAGCAAAAAGAAACTTTTAAAGCAGATTTGGGAAAGTAAAGTAAAATTTCACATTACATGACACGTAACGCTGATAGCAAATGACCCGTTTTTCTCCTCCTTTCCCATTCAGTTAATTACTGTTTTGGAACATTAAGTGCACTCAACTTTATGTCAGGCACTTAACTCCTGCTGCTGATAAATCTGTCTAGTAAAGGATTTGATCCTTGAAGTTAGTGCTTCAATACATAACTTTAGCAGCAACACATCCTGTAAGTCACCTGCCTGCTTGCCAATTTATTAAAAAAATAAAGTGAATGTATGTTGCTTTCCACGTCTAAATCATGTACTCTGCACTCTAGCATGAACACTCAGAGCCAGGCTTTGGAGACCCATGTTATAGGCAGGAGGGAATAAGAAAATAGCAGCTTACATTTCCATGGAGCTATTATTACAAAGCATTCCCAGGCCCTGTTTTCTTTCTAGGCAACAAAAACACATGCTTTCTCCGGGCACCAGCCATTCCTAAGTTGAAACACAGCAGCTGTGGCAGCAGCACCATGCAGCCGGAAGACCCACTGACATAAACATTTGCTTTCCTCTGAGATAGCTGCATTTCAGTTTTGGATGAAGGTAAACCAGAACAGCGAAATATTACTTGCAGGAGCCCTTTGATGCGTTGATCACAAGCATATGGCAGCAAGATCTGTTCTGCAATCTATTCAGACAAAAAATTAGGACAACTGAAAGGAAAAACGGTCTCTGTATCACAAAAGTGAATGTAAGGCCCAGAAGGCTGCCTGTGAAGAACAGGCTCAGCCTATCTAAGATCCAGGATAATCAGAAGATTAACATTTATCTTCCCATGGTGCACCACTGTAACATAACTCATCTTTGGACAATGCAGAATTTATTTTGCTCTGCTTGAAAGCAGGACCTGTATGTGAATTACCACACAGTTTGAGGAACTGTTCCACCAAATAGTTTTGAGAACTGTCATTGGAGCAGCTGTGTACTAACTGCCCAGAGAATAGCTTGATCTGATCACAAATGGAAGCTCTTTGGTACACCAATTTCTCATAAATGCTTCTGCATTTGCAATGGGTTTTGTGAATGGCAGGTATTTCAGAGAGAGGCCTATTCTCACATTATCTACAAAGAACGTCTTTGACGCCAGGTGACCTCTGTGGCAGCAATTGCAGTCGTGTTCATTTCTATATGCACATGCAGAGAGATGAGCTGCAGGCACAGCACAGAAATCTGTTGGTATCCTCCTGCTCCTTCCAGTCTGGAAAACTTCCCTGGCACCTGAGAAAAGCTGAGTGCCCCGTGGGACAGTTTACTTATGAAACCCAGGTCCTTAAGCACACTACAGACCTCTCTCCACTCTCAAGCTTCCACATAGCTCCCAATCCCACTCCTCACCCTCCAAAGCAGTTGCTGGTGGGGGCCCAAATAACCTGAAGGAGCCAAAAAATCAAGCTGTGACAGCAGGATTCATGTGCACACACACACACAGATGCACACTCTCTTCTACTTCCTGGTGCTGATGGGGCTTGCAGCAGTGTAAGACTAAAGGACCAACAGCCCACTGTAATGCATGGATCAGTTCACACTGGCCTAAGCTCCTGTCTCCAGCTGTCTGCAGATGAGGTACTGCCAACAAAGTGGTGCCTTTCCAGCGCTACCTGAACAGCTTTTCCTCACACCTCTGAGCACTAAAATAAAACAATAGGTAAAAGTCTGCGACTCCGGGAGTCTGAAGGGTAGCACATCACTAAAAGCACTACTCAGCTCCCACTCAGGCACTCCTCTCTTGGCCAATTCATGTCCCTTATAAAAGTAACTCTTCCACTAAGGCTGAGGCAAGTATTTTAAGTGTGGGGAAGTCCTCATTAGCCAACATGATAGGCTCATTCCTACTCCATTTGTCTCGCAGAGGATGACCATCTACCTGGGTTTATGTGCTTCAGCTTCATCACAATTGGGGAGTGTGCTTGCTCTGAAGTCTGGAGTGAGCTTGGTGACAGTAACACTCTGTGTGTATGACCCAAAGTATGTGAGTTAACAGAGTCCCACAAAATTTAATTGGAATTATGTACTTCTATCATTCATGTGCTTCTGAAATTTCCATTCTTCTTAGGGTGTTTTAAAACCCGCTTCATACATAGTACAGAGAGTAGCATTTGGATACATGCATTGCAAGTATATATTGCCTTTTCTTATGAAAATTACAAGACAGAAAAGCTTAAAAGCCATGTTTAGAGCATTTTAAGAGCACTGCTGCATAATTAAACAATGCAGCCAGTTCATGGGCAAAACAGATAATTATAGTTAAGGGATTTAGTGCAATAACAATTATCCCTTAATATACTTCCTTTAGATCAAGGGAAACACATTCAGGTTTTCAGTACTCTGCTAGTACCCAGAAGCAAAACCTACTGCCAATGAGTTATGAAAAGCAAACAACTAAATAAAAGTCTATATGATGATTTCTAAGCAGCCTGCAAGAAATGTACTGTTAAAACAGCTAGTTAAAAGTTTAGCCAGACAGGATATTGTCCAAGAGAAGGGGCAAAACTTGTAAAAATATTTTATTTCCCCCACTCTCTCATCTAGGAACACCTAATGATTAGCTTAAGAGAGGAAAACTTCAAATATTGTCTGTCCTGGTGCTATTATCTGGGCACAATGGCAGGGGTTTTTTTCTGAAAATTCAATGTCCTATTACAGGAATCTTACCCTTTTTCTGGAATAGTACCTAGTTGCTGGAGAAAAAAAAAAGCTGCAAAGAAGCAGAAGCCAGCCCTCTCACAAACAGACCAGGAACTGACTGTAAATAACTTAACAGATCCTGAGGCAATAGCCAGGAGAATTCTGGGTAGGCTGAAAAGATATTTCAGTTATATGCAGTTTTGCTTTTGGAAAAAAGCAAAAAGTGAGATAACAGGCAACATCATGAAAGTTGCAAGGGCAATCCTACAGCCAAAGCAAATACATGGAACCAATCTATACAGCATGAAATAACACCAAATTCATATCACAGTCCAGTTTGTTCATGTTAATAGAGATGCAATTAAGCACAAGAGACTGAGCTGCTCAAGTCCAAGTTAGATCAGAAACTTCCATCTGCACAGACATAAAAACCCCCTACATTTTCTACTATATGCATTCGATAATTAATTTCTGGTACTGGCTGACTGATTGCCTCATTACAGAAAAAGAGAACTGTTTGCTGGCCAGCACAGATACATCTGTATCTCTAAATTCAATACCTCTAAATGACATTCCTAGATATTGTCATCATCTATGCTAGAGAGTTCCAAAAGCATTTTACTGACACAGGTTTGGCCTCTTCATGAACAACCCTGGCATGGCAGCCGGAATATTTTAGGGACTGCTCCCACCACACAGTTAGAATGCAGCCACCATCTTGTGAGGTTTCAGACATTTGCTAGCAGAGTGCTGACATCTGCCATCTCAGCACCCAGATGCTTGGTTTATTTATAAAATCATTCAACAATTTTTAAGCCTTTCAGAGTTTAAACTCATCTCCAAAGAAAAAAGTTTTTCAGAGGTACATGATTTGGAACACATGGTATTCCTTCCCACTTCTCCAAGTATGATAATGAAGGTGTTGAACCATTCATAAATTGCATTTCCTCTAGAATTTTTGTGCCTGAGATTTCATCTGCATGTCATTTTACTATCCTCAGTGACATTAATTGTGTTTTGAACTGGCATAACAGGCAGAAAAAAAATCCATATTGTTGAAATCAAGTCATAGCAATTAAAAAATCTTATTATTAAAACTGTTAAGATTAAATATTAGATATTCTCTCTTTTTTTTTTTTTTAAATAAAATTACAATGTTCTTAGAAACTCCACAGTTCAACCTGGCTTCAGCTATCCCTGCAAAGCTCTTCTGGAGAGTTACCTTGTGGATATCCTGTTTTGGAATTCCACGCAGTGTGCAGTAATAGTAAAGATGCTCCCAACCCGTTAAAAGTTCATCCAGGGCATCTTGCTGTGGACAGTAGCCAATGAGGATGCCTTCAGAGCTGGCAGAGAGTATATCCATTTCAGACCTGTTTAAAGAAAAAGTGGGAGACTTGAATGTTTTTTCCCCCTTGGGACTCAAGAGTTTTCAAGACAAACAGCCTTACCCTCAACTCCACAGGTAGACGAGTTGGAATTTGCTTCCTGTGATCCCTTGCCATAGGACCACCCACACGTGCAATGGCTGCTGCTTGTCCCCCTGAGATTAGCACTGCCACCGTCGTTATTCTAACTCTGTGTGTGTCAAGGTGAACAGAGTGATACGGGGAGGGGAGGACAGTTAGTTCTGTGACCAGCTTTACCTCCCCTCTTGGGTGGGCCCTGCTGTGAGGAGACATATTTCAAACCCACACTGCGTGCATCACATTCAGTAGTAAAGGGGCAGTAGCTGAAGGAGAGGGGAATGTTGCTCTGTATTCTTGGTGTGTCAGTGCACACACATATGCATGCAGACTCTCTCTGAACAAGAAGAGTGAAACAAAACACAGAATATTAAAGCCTACTAGGTTGAAAGACAATACAGGAAAAAAATATAAAATTATCCCACCACAAGAGACTTTGGCCATCACTTTGTAGCTGTACAGTGGTACTTGAAATTACATTCATTGCTAAGAAGTAAGCTTGATTGCAAGGGTGTCTCATTACCCATAATGACACTAAATCTATCCTATTTATTCCAACATCTAATTCAACATTCAGTGATGCTGATTTACATATACAGAAAAGACCTGTCAAAATTAAGATACTTAATAATAAAAAAAAACCCCTGAGCTTTGAAAGAAATTTTTTTTAAAGGTTCTGAGTAACAGAATGGTTTTCCTCTTAGTGGTTTTCTATGCTTCTGGTTAAGAGCACCAAATATATGATTAATCATTTAGACACAAAGTAAATGTATTAAATGCAGGATCTACAAATACCAGCAGTAGTGAAAACATAAATATGTATCTTGTGATAACAAGATTCAGAAATCTGGTAGGAAAAAGAAAACACAAATTCTGAATTTTACACATTGAACCACAGCATCAAAATATATTTTAATGCTATCAAAAGATAAATTAACATGATTATGATGAACCTCGCTGGAGACTAATTAGATTGGTCCTTTGCTTTTAATGGCAAAGATATAAAATTTTAGTATCTTCATAGGTTTGGATGGTTCTAAGGAAGTTAACTGCCTGTAGAACCTCAGTAGACAGACTTCACAAAAAAGAAAAGGGGAAAGAGAATGCCAGAAATGTATTTCCTCATTAATTTATATCCACTTAGAGGTTATTTTAAATCAAGTATAAACAGATTTATTATTACCAGCTCAGTTTTCAGCCATAGCTAGATCAAATTAATTTATTTTTAAGGTCATCTTTACCATAAGATACAGATTGATTAATGCTATCTTTTTGCATAACCTGTCAGAAGCAGTGGATTACTTACTTCATGAACTCTAACATAATGGAACACCATCCACAATGAAACGCTATCTAGATGCTGCTCAGCACAGAGAGATGTGTCTGAAGTTTGTTTTACTGGCAAGATTCACACTAACAAGGTTTCCTTTCAGTGCAGCTGCTGTCTTTGGAGAAACAAGAGACTGGGCTGTTGGTAATATGCCAAGTTCAGTCAGAAGAGAACAAATCACACTCAGGGGTAATTTCAGGGACATTTACTCAGCAGGAACCCTGTAGCTGGATAGATACATCTAGGCTGGAACAGGTCCATACCAGGAAGAACAAAACAGAAGTGCGCTGGGCTGCAAACAAATATCAGACATCTATTATTCTTCAGCTAGAACTGCGCTAGACAGTAGGTTGCTCAGGAAATAAAAACACATCAGTGTCCCCAGTGCTAATTGTACAGATATGATTTTAGTGTTGTGCCTCCTATAAAGCACACAGCCTTAGATGAACAGCATCCCACCCACTGACCTTTAGCTTTCATAAAGGAAAAGTACAGTGAGAACAGGTCATTTAATATTCTTACTCAATTTGGTCCTATCTTGAAGCATTATCCATTAGTGCTGACCTTGAACGCTTAAAGAGTTCCCATTAATAAAGTGATTCTAATGTATTCACTAAAGAACTCATGGACTTTTTATTTTTTTTTCCATCTCTGTATCTGTCAAAGCACAAAACAATCTGACGAGAAGGGGGGAAAAAAAAGGCATATGAGGATTCTGGTCTTTTATTGAGGGGTTTTTTTTTTTTTTTTTTTTTGGTGTGTAATGTCTATTCCCTCAGCAATATGACTTGAGTAGATTTCCAAATCAAAAAGCCAGAGATAATCCTTCATTTTTGTTTAGCCAGCTCCTAGGCTTTTTCTGAATACTGAAAGAATAGATGAAGGAACAGCACAGTATAATTTTTAATTATAGTCTATATCTTACAACAGAAAACTTCCCTCATCTCTGGAAATTTATTTGCCTTGAGACTGTTAATCTCTCAGATTTCATTTTCATGGGTCTAAATGAAATGAATGTTTCAAGTAGTAATGGCAAGATACCAGAGAACCTTTTCACTAAGTGATACACTGTAAATGCTTTCCCCCCCCTTTTTTTTTTAAATTCTGACACCATTCATACAACTCCTTCCTTAACTAACATCTTCATATATGATGTTATCAGAATCAAGTTGCAAATACATTTTTTTACTATTTTATGAAATATAGATTAGTATGCAACAAAGTGCTAATTTTTTTTTCTCCTCAAGCTAGAGAAAATAGGTGTTTGTTTTCTGCCCTTTCATTATCAACATGCTAGCATTTCTCATTAGGTCATTCAAATGAACAAAAGGACATACAGCAAGAAAAAAATCAGCTCATTTTATAAAAAAATATAGGCAGAACATGTAAGTACAGATTCCAATCCCTCTCAGCCTTTTTGTCCACAGTGCAGTAGACACAATGAATTCCAGTGTAATATCTAAAACCTATAGGCAGGAAAAAACATTGAGTAATTGTAATATTTAAATTCTGTTAGAAACTTTGGTTACATATCCTGATAAAGTTAAGAAATAGAACTGACATGGAACATGAGTTTTCTCCTGGCAGTGAAGACTTAATTTTTAGGCTATATTGTTATATCCAGTCAATACTTTTTTACTTTTTTTTTTTTACTGTTTAATTTTTCCCTTGAAGTGGAACAGTTGCAGCAGACATAACCAGCAGAACATGCCCAGAAAACCTTGTATGTTAAAAAAAATTTTAAATTTCAAAAATTACATTTCTAGTACACTTTCAAAAAATGTCAACAGAATGTATGGCATCCTTAAGAAAAATAGCACAGTCTAGCACTTGAAGCATGGAATATGTTGCATTCCATCCCTTTCCAATTGCTTTGGTCTCCTTTTATGCAGTGAGAATCACAATAGTTTGGAGAAAATAATTGTGAAAATAATTCAGGACTTGAGGAGGCTTCCATAACTTTGGAGTGCTAATGTTGATGAAAGAAATTTGCCAGACTTGCAGGATACTGGGAATAATAAACCAAACTCAGAGTGAATAACGTTTTTGATTCAGAATTGTTCCTCTACTGATTATTTTAAGGCCTGTTATATCGAATCACTCAAATCTGATTCCAGCCCTGAAGGCTACATTGAGGTGGCATGGGCAGCTCCAGTCAGAAAGCCTTTCTGACACTGAAAAGAAACCAAAATACTGCAAAAGGCAAGAATGACTTTGGTCAAAACCTATTGCCTTCTCCTGCCTGAACTGGACCTGTATTTTCCAGGTGGCTAGGCTGGTTATTGCAGAGACCAGATGTGGTCCCTATTTGTTAAGAGTAGTTACCAGCAACATAGCTTATAGGTAGCTGTGGGCTAAATCTCAGTTTTAAGTTCAGAGACAAGTTAATACCCTCAAAATCAGCCTCATTGCAGTTTTGGAAAAATTGCTTCACTACTGACTGTGATGTGCACTTTGTTTCACTTTTGTGTGCTGTTTCTGCAGTTTTTGAATGCAGTTAAAATAAAAGCAGTGATGTATATGGCACTTACAATGGCTTCTGTAGGGAAATAAATTCCATTAATTAGTCAAAATGAAATATAAATTTACAAATTGCAAAAGTAGTTAGACATTCCATTGTACTCTTTACGGCACATTCAATTCAGTGCATACTAATGCACAATTAACATTATAAAAAATCAAGGTTAAAATATAATTAATGTAACTATAGCTTAGTTATAATTAAACTAATTATACTGATATACAGTGTAACAACAGCTATCTCAGCCATTATATTGATGTAAATTTATTCTGCCTTTCAAGTAAAGCTATTTGAATTATGTTTTCAATTATTTATCAAGCTGAATATCATAACTATCAAAAGAGTCCAACTTTGAGCTACAAAGAATTATTTTACTTTCCCCTCTTTGGAGGGCAGTTCTTTGGTCCTATGACTTTGTAATCCAACATCTGAGATGATTGACAATTCAAATAGAATGGGGAGTTGCTGTCATGGAAGATCTCTCTGTGCAGACAATGGAAATTTATGGGAGATAAATTAATTACATGAGTAAGACTGCCAAATGCTTCAGGCCTCAGTGGGGCAACTTATGACCAAGTCAACATCCAAATTATCTATTTCTTGCTCTATGCAGCCCACTACAAGCAAACAAACAACTAGCCACATTAAATTTCAGTATTTTACATGGATCTTGACAAGATACTTCAAAGGATTTTGATACTCTCTTCCAAGCTGTGCATAGTCCTCCTCAGCTGAAGGGGGGCTTTATGACATAGGCACTGAAGGAGGTTTAGGCACAAATATGGAATGGGGAAGTAAACAAAGAATGGCCAAAGTACACTCAAAAAAAAAAAAAGAAAAAAGTGTAGCAGATACACAGGATCTGCTAATACATCAGCCCAGTGAGATTCAAAGACTACAAGGGCTCACTTTGTTCTCCTCTGTCTTACCATTTTCTTAAGTGTCACCATTTCTCAGTACATATTAAATACAGACTTTACTTCTTCAAGTTATTTGACAGAGAAAGTAACTACAAAAATGTTTACCGCTTTATACACTTTCATTTAGCCAGCTCATGCACTGGTGACAATCTAGTTACTGCAGTAGAGCTAAGTATAAGCCAATTTGGGTACATTTGTACTCTTAAAGAGGAACAGCCATACTACAGAGAACACAGAAAACCCTTCTAAATGTCAAGCAGACCATGCTGTTAACTGTTATACATATTTAAGCTTGACAGCTCCTTTGTCTGGATGTTTTTCAGAAGCCAATAAGAATCTGATAATGTCTAATAGCAAGATACTTTATAAATACAGATAAGCAAATTTTATTAAAATATTCTCTAGTCATCTTTCTTTCTGCTTTTAATATTTCTGCCCTAGGAGAGGGACTGCTGGTACTTCAGTATCAATATTTTATTTCCACATTTGCCAAAGTAACTGTTCAATGATGTTTCTTACTTTGGTACCTTGAAATACTGGTGTTGCAAATATCCCTGATATGGGGACACTCCGTCTATGTGATAATTATTTCTCTGTTTCATTTGGACAGATATGTCAGTGATAACAGTAATGTTAATAAGGTACATGAAATAATAAGGAAGGAAAAATCCCCTGTGGATGGTATTTTGCTATTATCTTCATAGGATTGTTTGTGGTTGGTCATATATTCCTATTATTTTTCTTGCTGGTCTATCTGCATCACATCACAGTTGCAACCAGAATGGGATTGCAAAAGTTATAAGTTGGATATAAATATTTTCCTGCAGAAGGATATGAAAAGTTTAAAAAATGTAGATTTTGGTAGACTTGTATAGTATAAATGTGCATTTGCCATGGAAAAGGTAAGATACAAATTTTAGGCACGTAGGGCATTTAAAATACCTATTTAAGTCGTTGTGTATGAAAAAGAGACAAAGTTTTCACTCGGGTTCTTAGGAATAAGCTCCTTTTTTGTGGTATTAAACCTTCAATAAACAAACAATCTTGAGGCCAACAAATATTTTATAATTACTTGTGGATCTGCACCTCTGCCCTGTTCAAAAGGCAGCTGCCACTCTGAAGCACATTTTGTCTTATTTTCTTTGAGAATCTAGTAGGAGTTCCCTGAATACCTCATGCACCTGCAACATCTTTTAGATTAACTTCCCAAAAATTCTACTTTGCACCCCAACTGGACACCAGTGATGAGTGGCATTCCTCAGGGGTCAGTACTGGGACCAGCGTTGTTTAACATCTTTATTGGCAACATGAACAGCAGCATTGAGAGCACGTTCAGCGAGTTGTTGGCAACACCAAGTTGCGTAGTGCAGACAGCACACTGGAGGGGAGGGATGCCATCCAAAGGGAGCTTGACAGGTTTGAGAGGTAGGCCTGTGCAAACCTCATGAAGTTAAACAAAGCTAAATGCGTGTTCCTGCACATGAGTTAAGGCTATTTCAAACAGAAATACAGGCTGGGCACAGACTGGATTGAGACAAGCCCTGAGGAGAAAGACTTGCCGGTGTTGGTTGATGAAAAGCTCAACACAAGCTGTCATTGCATGCTTGCTGCCCAGAAAGCCAACTGCATCCTGGCCTGCATCAAAAACAGTGTGATCAGCGGGTCAAGAGAAGCGGGTAACCCAAGGGAATGGTATGAGGCTATGACAGGGAAGGTTTAGGTTGGACATTAGGAAGAGGCTCTTTACTGAGAGGCTGGGTGGGCACTGGAACAGGCTCCCCAGGGAAGGGTCACAGCACCGAGCTTGGCTGAGGTCAAGAAACGTCTGGACAATGTGCTCAGTCACACACTCTGACTTGGCTGGCCCTGTGCGAAGCCAGGAGTTGGACTCAATGATCCTTGTGGGTCCCTTCTGACTCAGGAGATTCTATGATTTTATGATTCTACCCCTCTAAGGCATTCTCATGAGACCCCACCTGGAGTGCTGTGTTCAGCTCTGGAGTCATCAGAACTAAACCTTTCCCCTGACCTTCTACAAAACACTTACTTTGAAATAGACATCATAGGAAAACAGAAGTTTTAAAATGGTTAACTAGGCCAGAATACACTTATATACACACATACACATTTTACTTTGGCCTGACTAAACCAGAACATTACTTGTCCTCCAAATTTACTGGGGAAAATGGCAAATGTTCATTACATCTAACCCAAAAAATCCATTATCCACTCATCACTCCATCCAAGTTAGCCTCAACATCACCAGCACTACGGCCTATCCTAATTATATGGCATATTGATCAAGTAATTAATGACTCTGAAGAACACAAGTGTCAGAAAATATTTTAAAATTATCCACTTGAAGCACTGCTCATCAGCCTAGGCCTGGAAACCTTCCAGTGCAGCCTGAATATGGGGGCTCTATGTCCATGCATCTGGACATACCATATGTTAAGATTTTTGTTACAATTTTAAAAGGCTGTATGTTAAGACTTCCTAGAGGCTACTCTTTTGCTAAGACAAGTTTACTCCCAATTAACAGAGCTGTCAGACAAAATTAAATAATGCTAAAATGCTTTCCTGCAGAGACTTAACAGCAATAAAGCAATATACATTTAAAAGGGAACAAAACAGGTCCTTAGAGTACAGTACAAAGGACTGAAGACGTGCTGAGTCTTTGATCATGCACATTATCAATTAGCACTATTCTGATCAAACCCTGTGTTATTTACCCTGTAGGAGTCCTAATAACAGCACGTCCTGCCGATGGAATAGTATCTCCAGTCAGCATCTTAAATGTTGTACTTTTCCCAGCTCCATTTGTTCCCAGAAGTCCAAAACACTGGCAGAAATTAAAAAAAAAAAAAAAAAAAAAAAAAAAAAGGCAAATGCAGTCAGTCTACTATACTGAAAGAAGGAATATTAATTTTTCAACAGTTTCTCCACTTTTCATACTGTATATGGATATACTGTATAACTGTATGTGCAAACTCCCTTTCCCATGGAAAATAAGTTTTTAAAAAAAACTGTATGTGTAATATTTTGATTACCCCTTAGTTCCTAAAAGTGACTTATTTAAGGATCCTAGCCCTCTGCTTAAAACCCTGACCAGTAACTAACGCGTTATTTATCTGTGTTATTGATAAATACTAGATTTGAACCTGAGGATCTCAAGTCCTATTTCAGTAACCTGACTACTAGGCTAAAGAGTGAACATTTCTCAGCTTCCATGAGCTGCTTCAGTCCCTACAAGTAAATGAACACTTCACAGCCAGGATATACGCTGACTCTGAGCAGTTATTTCACGCCCCTTGCTGCAATGAATATATGCTCAAGCTAGGATAGGATGTATATTGTGTATTTATAGCCCTTTGTAACTTTAAAAATATTTATTTAATGAACTTTCTTACTGATAGATAGGCTTTAATTAGTAATAACATCATCCTGGTTACCCCAATTACCCAACAACTGACATACATCTGACAGCCCATCACCATGTCACTCTGATGTCACAGTTGCTCTTTAAACACCACCAGAGCTGCTGACTTTATCCAGATTTTCAGAAATTACTACACTTGAAATTGTTCTGCTGCTATCTACAGATCTTTGATCATAGACGACCTAAGTACATCTGAACCATCGCACAGTGTTATTTTCTGAAAGGAAAAAAAAGACCTCTTTACCTCTCCCCTTGGTATCCCCAGGCTTATGCTTTCCACAGCTGTGTTCTTCTTACTCAAACCCCCGTAACACTTCCTAAGATTGTACAGGAGGAGGACATCATTACCAGTTCTTCCACCAAAGAGTCGCTGTCGCTCCATTTCTACATCGACATCTTCTGAAGGGCTGACTATGCTGTTAATTGAACACTGACCCCTAAAACATAAGATGATAACAAATGACACATGGCAGATTGGACATTGCTGTACTCTGGACAGCTCTTTTTATTTCGCTGGTTGCAATCCTTAAAGCTTGGTGATCCAATCGCAGCAGAATCCTAGAGAAAGAGAATTACTACTATTTCTTCTGCAGTTTCTACTAATTCAGCATGCTATGATATCAGAAGTATTTATCTGCAGATGTTCAAAGGAATCCACTTTTTTCTGTTCTTTAAAATAAATTCCATGTCCACTATGGCAGAATACAAATGACAACACACCTTTGTTTCTGGAGGAGATCCCAATGAAGGAAAAGCCGTAAAAGAAGAAGTAGTGTTCCTTGTAGAGCCATTTCCACAAAAATCCAGCCCAGGAAATTCATCTCAAAGGGGCTCACATATGAATCTATTCCAAAGTTGCTGGTCAGGTCAAACTTGATCTGATTGTAGGAAAGCTCTATTAAACCCTGGCCTAAGCAGAATTGTGGGAATATGAGGAACACCCATTTGAGGATACTGTAGATGTTCTGAAAACTCTATATTAAGATTCAGCAAGGGGGAGGGAAGGAGAAAATTAAAGAAAAAAAAAAGAAAACAATTAATTTACTCCAGCAGCCTAATAAGCACACTAATAAAGCTAGATACAGCATTCAAATCTCACTCAAGGTGAACTGATTTCAGAAGAGCATATTGTGAACTCTTTTGGGGAAGAGTTCATCATTGTATTCTAGAGTGCCTAGGGCCATGGGATTCTAATTTTATTTGTGATTCATGTGTCCATGATCATTCTATTTTCTTAAAATCCTCATATTTGAATACTATTGTTTCTAAATGATCAAGTTAAACCCAAGTCAACACCAAATCTGCCTGCAAATTGAGTGACACATAATCCAGATTTTCCATCATTCATCACATTTTAAACCCAGTGCATTCATAGATATTCACACACATTCTGGATCTCTTCTTTATCCAGTTGCTTAATTACCATTATGACTAATGAAAATTACATACATGGAGTGAGAATGCATATTACTATTCATATGGTGCATTACAGATCCTAGTAATATGAAGCTTATTTCTTATGTCAATATTATTCAAACACATTTTACAATGCATATAATCTATTCAATGGACCAAAACAGCTCCCATTATGTGCAAATTACAAATTAATGGTCTGGAAAATGTCAAGGTTTCAATTAGTGCTATTTTTCCATTATTACAGTGTAATTTTTTATTTTATTTTTATTTTGTAAACAAGTTAAAATTCAAGACAGTAACAAGCAATAGCAAAATTCACAAGGACTGAAAAATCATGAATGTTTTAAAACATGTAAGTTTGCTGGAAAAAATCTTGTCTGTGCATTTGTATAAACATATATATATGTACACAAACATATACATTCATGCATGTGTGTGCATACATCTCACTTATGAGTAACACAAAGCAATGGTTGTGTACTGACCTGTACTTTGGAAACTATAGCTAACAAACGAGGTAAGAGAGTCACCAGCATGGTACACAGGCCAAACACAAAATTTAAGGAGATGTAAGAAATAAAAGCTACATCTGAACTTGAGAAGAATCTGGATACAAGATACATCCATGGTAAAGTTGCATATCTGAAAATGTACAGAAGCAAAATGATCACAAATAAGTTATGTTTTGGCCTCACAAAAAAAAAAAAAAAGCAAGCAGTTATCAGAAAAAAAACCCCTAAGTTACTCATTTTTAAAACATTCAAACAACTGTAAGAAAAAAGGATGAATTTTGGATCTGTTTTCTTTACCAAATTACCTTATGATTCTGTAGATGTAAACATAGCTACTTCCATATGATGTGCAGATATAATCTGATCCATTTTTGCATATATCAACTGTATATATTTACTTTCCCTGTTTCAGAAAGCTGACAGCCCTGATTTCTGAATGACTGTAAAACCATGCATCTTAACAAGCTTCTTACAGAGAGATAAAATTAAAACCAAGTATTTGAAGCTTAAATCATGGATGCTGAGCAATCAGCTTTTCTTGGAGGTTTTCACAGAAATAAAAAAAAAAAGAATACTACAGGAATGAGAGAGTGAGCAAAGAAAAAAAAATAGAAAGGAAAAAAAGAAGAAAAAAATAAGGAAAAAGGAAGAAAAAAGCCTTAATCCTTGAACTGGAAAAAATATTTGTGACTGATATCTGAGAACAGAAATTTCCCAGAAATCATGTTAGCATTGTTATTACCTAAAACGGGTTATCAGTAGAGTAGTAGCCATCAAAAATAAGCGCAAAGTTACTTCACAGCACAATGATGACAAGACAGCATGTCCATGCCTACACCATTTTCAGTGCAGGAAGGGCACCTTCCATTCTGGCAAGTCAAACAATGACTATCCAAAATGGAGCAGCCGTATTTTTTATAAGACACAAAAAATGCCCAGGCAACTTAATGAGCATGAATCATTTAAAGGAAATTAATTTTCTATTTAACATAGTGTGAGACACATCTATCAAGGAAACAGTCTATAGACTGCAGGAACATAGGTATCAGCATGCACCATTGCATGGCGATATAAATATCTAGAGATGGTAGATATAAATACTTCGTACATAGTCTTAATATATGTATATATAATTGTCTTAATAGTGAGTTCGATGCAAGAACAACTAGCCAAAAATCTGTGGATTCACTTTTTCACTGCATTAAACAGTAGTTTTGTTCATGAGCCATAAAAATCCCTTTTAGATTCAGTGTTGTGTACTTTTTTTCCAAGAATGCCCAAATCCTTTAAGCAAACTTGCAGTTCCTGCCTGAAGTAATAGTGATGTTATCCTTATTTTACAGGAAGATAAAGGTAAAGTGACTTAGTGTTTGAGTCTCAAATGAAGATTTTAAATACACAAGATCACACTATAATTTTCAGAATCATGTTACGAGTTTTAATTGCATAATCTTTACTTCCCTTCATGCTTATACCAAAATCACTATTCTTTACTTCCCTTCATGCTTATACCAAAATCACTATTCTAAGGTTTTCTCTGAATTACAATACCATAAATACAAGATAAGTCCATCAGTGGAAAGAGCTCAGGAAAGAGACATGGTTTAGAGTGTTGTTACTCTTCTCTGAATGAAAGCAAAATTTGTTTGCCTATAGCCACTAAGAAATTAGTAAGACTTTCAGAATACTGAAGTTATATGATGTTCAAAAGCAGCCTTTAAAATACCTGCCTACATTTCTATCCTAACTCTTTCTTCTCCTTCACCTCCAGCTGGAATTTGTTATTTTGTAAGTATCAAAGATTCCTGGATTCAGCATTTTGAGACAAAAGTGCTTAAGTAGTTGTACTATAAAACACTTTTGCCATCAGGTAAAAGAGGAAAAAAATGCAGTTTAGTTAAGACACCACTATAGTTTTTAATGGAAATCAGCTTTAAAGTAGTACACAAGGAAATTGTTGCTTATTCTTTCAAGCACACATAACCTTCCTACATGTAGCTTAACTTTTTCATATAACTGGGCTATTTTTATCATTATTCTAGATCAGTAATACTATAGACGTATCCTGAAGAAAAAAATAAAACTTTAAAAGGAAGAAATGCTTTATAGAATGCAGGTAAATGAGAATTGCATGCATGGTACTGGTGAAGGGTAAAATGACCACTATAGGCTTCATCACATTTACTGTGTAGTTAGGTGCAGTAAAGGGTGGAATGAGAACTGTGGCAATTCTGAAATTTATCAGTTTCCTTGAGATATAAACTTACTGACTGACAGTTATTGCATCTTTAATACATGTTAATACACAGTGAATATATACACCTTCATGTTAAAAATCACTATAATACTGGTTATGTCAACCAAAGCCGAACACTGCAGGGGGCATTAGGCTGAGATGATTAAACTGCATCAGCAGTCAACAACAACAACAAAATAAATTTAGAAGACAGTCCAGCTTTTCAGTTAATGTGTGTTTCTCCTGAAAATACCCAAACTTTAGCTCAACATTTTGGTTAGAATAATACCAGCCTAACTCTGGGCACCTGGGATTTAGTGGTACAGTGTGAGCACACCACAGTAAACATGCCATGACTTCAGCAGACATACAAGGCTGTATGACAGGCAGACAATGTACTGTATGGCTCGTTTGCTGCTTGACTAAGATCTCTGTAGATGGCTACTGTTACACTACTGTCACAGCAACTGGATTACAAGAATTCAAGACTTGTACTACAAAAAAAAAAAAAAAAGGAATGAAATTTAGCAGGGTAAAGACTGATAAGAGTTTCTCCATTCAACTTGGAAGAATCAATTGGTAGTAGTGGAGAGGGAGGAGGAGGAAGACAAGAGAAGTACAACCTTTGGATCTTTCATCTGAGTTATTTACAAGGTCCTGATATCATGAACTCTAGAATATTACATAGTAGTCTGGCCACTCATTCCCTTGAAAGAAAAGCTCAGACTGGAGTTCTGGGGAAAAATTATAATTAGAATTATCCAGGGAATGGGGCAGCACTTTCCCAACAGAGGACTTGGCTTGTTTGGGCTTGAAAAACATGCTTGATGAGGGACAATTATGAAGTACGGTTCCAAATAAATTTAGGATGGAATTTCAAAGAATACAATAAACTATGAAGATACTGAAACAGTTTTCAAAAAATGGCATTGATGGAGGCGTGAGATCCTGAAAACAGTTTCATGATGAAATACATTAAGGGTTTGTTTTTTTAAAGTTTTTATCTGAGTCTTTCTGGAACAGAACATGTCCTGATCTTGCAGAAGTTCCTTTCTATTTTACATCTCTACATTTCATTATCCAAACATCTGTGTCATAAAATATGTGTATTCCTCCGCACCCCCCCCAAACCCCCTCCCCCAAGACAGCAACATGTAGTTGTTTGAGATAAGGGAGAAACTTCTCAGAATGCTTATCATGTAATTATTCATCGTCAGTATTTCTCACATCACC
Source organism: Gallinula chloropus (assembly GCF_964237585.1). Taxonomy (NCBI): domain Eukaryota; kingdom Metazoa; phylum Chordata; class Aves; order Gruiformes; family Rallidae; genus Gallinula; species Gallinula chloropus. The sequence goes on from NC_140086.1 coordinate 75,432,661, forward strand.
TGGGACTACATGTAGGAAGAGTTAAAGGAACAGAATAGACCGATCATTAGTTTGATTGAATTTAGGGCTCAACAGCCTTATTTCTATAGAGAAATAAATCTTCTGTTCAACCAGTTATTTTAACTTTTTATCACTATTTTTTGCATGTGAAACTAAGAAAGAGGGTGGTACGGGAGGACTTTCCTCATTCACAGTGCTATATGGAGACAAATCTCTAACCAGCCTAGCACTCCACAATGGACAGACTTCTCATTGGAAATGTAAATTCCTGGCTATGTTAGATTACAGAATTACAGAAAATGGGTAGAGCTGTAGTAAGACAGACACTCCTTGCCTTCTTGATGATATTCTGCACAGCCAAGTACTGAAATTTTGACCTGAATATGTTATTATTCCCTCTCTCTCTGGAAGATAACATATAATCGATTCCTAACAGCAGATTATTTTTATACAGGCTGAGTATTTTCTGAGATAGTCCCAGTCTTTATTTTTTTAACCTTTTTTTTACCCTTTTTTTTAACTTCTTTAACTTTTTTTTACTTTTTTTAAACTTTTTTTTAAAATCTGTGAGCAAAACTCCCTCCACCTTCCAAGTGAAACTTACAAACTCATGTTTCAGCCTGTTTTTTCACACCTTTTGCTGAATCATAATCATTTCCAAAGAGAAAAAATCATGCATCCAGCAGCAGGTGCAAACCAAGTCTAAAGATTTCTGTTTGTTTCTTACAGGCTATAATGCTATAGTAGCATTTCCAATCACATACCCAAAGAGTATCAGCAGGAGAACAGTGGCTGCCAAGTTCTTTCGGAAAGTGAAGGCTGATAGCTGGAAGGCACTAATGACACCAATGCACAAAGTGACTGGAACCATGTAAAACAGCTAGAAACAGAAGAAAAAGGTACTTAGCAGGTAAGCATCTCTTACTGGTCTGTCTAATTAGCATAGAAGGGCTCTACAAATTAACTTGTCCATATTTGCAATATAATTACACTATAAATTAGGAAGAATTAGGCAGAAGAGCTCTGAGATTTCACAGTCCACACTTGCTGTGAAACTGCCCCTCTTACACATACACACATGAAACAGCCTGACAAAATCAAGTCTGACTATAGAATATTCCCCTTAATTCCATTTCTATTGACCTTTCCAATACATCCATTTAACAAGCTAGCTCTTCCAGATAATGAGTCCATATGGGACTATTGCTCCAAAACATCAAATTATACTGTGAATACAGAGTCTTGGATTCAGAAATAGCAGCTTCACTGATTGGTGCTTCAGTCATAGGAGAATAGTAAGGATACTATCTTAAAAGAGACTTTAATGAAGGACCATGTGTGCTGATGAAGCAAATGACAACTTTTAATGGGAACAGACATAATATTTAGAAGAGTTACAGCCATTAGGCAACAGGGACAGCAGTTTCTCCGTTTAGTTTCTTGACATAACGGTAACCAAATACTTAAGTGGGGGGAGAATGGGGTACAGGGGATTTATATCCAAGTGTTTGAGAGAGATAAGTTCTGCTTGCAACTAGCAGTGGCAAGATGTGAAAATCTGTGCTCAGTTCCGTTCTCAGTGTCCGCCTGCTCTGTGCATTGAAGCTGAGCTCTCTAGGGCAGAGACTGCCTCCAATTCTGCTTATATATTTAGCCTTACTCTAACATAACTGAAGTTCTGAGATGCAACTGCGATAAAGGCAACAAATCAAGGTCTAGCTAAATCTTCAGTGCAGATGAACAAGATCCTTACTGTTAAAATTTGACTTTCATACTGAAGTACATTGAAAACCTGTCCAAAATTAAACCAGAGGGCATCGTTTCTTTGCCAGTGGGAAGACAGGTGTATTTTTAAGGGCAATGAAGTGAAATGTAGACAGATGTAGTGTTCTCATCTTGTTCACAGTGTACCTTATTCAGTGCCATATAAAAATATCATACCATACCACTCCACAGATGTAGGTTTCAGTTACCTTGGAGCTGTTCAAAAAATGTGGTAGAGGAGTCACAGAGTCTGAGTCCCAGTACATTTCAACAGACCTAGGACTTTTTTTTTGAGAAATAAGTACCTTAATCATTAAATTCTTTTAGAAAACTTATCTGAAAGCATGGTACGTTATACAAGTTGAGCATGCACAAATAACATAACTCTAATTTTGCCCCTCCAGTGACATAAATTTAATCTGAACAAAGCATGTGTGTCATGAAAACTTCTTAGCACTTACAGATTTTCCATTTGTTGAACACAGTAAAGTATACAATTCATGTGTATAAATACAGTAAGAACAGCCTGATTCTCATGACAGCAATTTCATAAATCAAATACTTCTGCAGGCCTAATAAAGATTATGCTACCAATAATACAGGACACAGCCTGTAATACTTAAAATATGTAGAGGGATTTAAAATTTGACAGTTCATATATCCATGTGTTCTGTGTCCCTAAACGATCCACAGCACAATTAGCATTTAAAGCAGTATCTGTTCTTTGCCAGATCATGATTGATCATGCAATACTGTGCTGAATTTGTGAGAACATTTTGAAAGAAAGAGATTGGCAGAAAGTAATGAGAAGCTGACTTTGCTGCACAAGGAGAAACTGAATGATGAAGGACTGAGTTTTTAACCAAGCCTTCTTATCTGACACAGCAGAAAAAGGAATACAAAGATTGACTGACCGAGTAAATAACATTTGGAGAAATTACTCTTGTGCTCTTACTTCAAGCTTGCTCAAGTGTGAAAACCCTGATTTCAAGCATGAATGGGTGAAGCTCTAATGTTTCAGGTCTAAAATAGTCTGAATGACAGCAGAGAGTGTTCCAAAAATCTCTGTTCCTGACCTGGCTAGTTCATATTTGGGTTGCTTATGCTAGATCCCAGCTTTTCCTTCCATGACGCAGAGTGTTCAGCAAGGTGCAGAAAGTTTGTGTCTCTTCTCTGGGAAAAGGAATTTTTTTACTTTTGAATAATCCATGGGACTCCAATTGTTCACTGTTGCCTCTGAAATCAGTCTCCCAATACAAAACAACCCTCTATGAGAAGCAAACAGTACTCTAGTTCTTTATAAAACCTCAGTAATTCTGTCCTTTTCCCAGAAGTAGATGACCTAATTTCAAATTCCCACCAAACACTCAACCAATAGTATAGCAAGCCACGTCACAAGTGAATTATGTAAAAGCCTTTCAGCAAGGGACATAGCCTTTTAAATATATATATATACACACACACAGATACATACACATATATAATGGAGCAATTATTAATTTTAGTTTTTGAAGGATGATTTTGAAAAAGATATTTTAAAATAATTTGTGACATTCATACTTAAATGGAATCCAAATAATCTCCATTACATAGCCTCTGAAAAATCAGTGACTGGGGATTAACAGTGATTTGAAAAAAATAATTCTATTTCACCCCTTTTGTTTATTGGCCTGAACAGAAATCAGCTTCTCAGGCTTGAAGAAGATAAGCAAGAATTCCTGCTTTATTTAACTATCCAACCTGCTAAAGTTAGATCTCAGTAGATCTTGTCTGGATCAAAAGGGTAAGATTTGGGGAAAAATAAAAACTTTTGTGGTATTTTCAAAAGAGAAGATTTTGAGATTTGTTAATGAACTGCACACAGACAATACTATTTGTAATGCTAACAGAAATTAATTTGTATAAGAAAAATAATGTCCAAGACAGAGACTTCACGCATTTCTGATCTAGATCTTTCTGCCTATATGAATTCATAAGTAATATTTTCTATTGTCTCTCAAGAAATAAAAGGTACTGGTTATGAGTGTATCTCATATTGCATACCAGAATAGCAGAATTATGCCTTTGAAGTAGCTAACTAGTATTTTCAGGCATCTCCAAGAATCTGAAAGATTTTGCCAGTGGCAACTCAAAGCACAGAAACTCCTGCTATGCAGTGCTGTGTGGCAGGTTCTCTCTGCCTAGGTTGATTAGCCAGCTTACTTTTATTTGTAAATTAGTGTAGTACCTAAAGCTAGCAAATGCTTTGCACCTCAGAATTCAACTTTAGAAATGAAGAACACAATCCCCGCTTAAAGAATTTTATATGACAGCATCAAAGCAGGAATGGTGTCCCAGTGCTTGTTAACAAGACAGCCCAGAGCTGCTTCTCTGCACAAGTCAAATCTTATCCCCATGTCTTAGGACTGTATCTCCTTTTGCTCGTTTATGAAAACCTAGTTACAAATTTACACCTGAGCACATGCTGCCCCACACGACACATACCATATCACAGCAGAAGTTAGCAAGCCAGTAAGTTTTGTAACCCAGTCCTGTGATGTGCTGCAAGCGTTTTGTGCCAGTTACTCTGTCTTTCACTATGGCACTTCCAATGGAAGCGGTGAGGATGGAGAAACCCAGCATGATGCACAGGGCTACACCACACTGACGAACATTCTCCATTCTAGGGTAGAAAGCAAAAAGGCATCATGAAAACACAATGGGGGAAAAACCCTCACCAAACCCAAAATTTTCAAGGACAACTTCTTACCAAAACAACACTAGGCATTAGACCCTTAATCCTGCTTGCAAACACCGTGTTTGTACACTGTCAACATCTAATTAGAGAACCGGGGCAAGATGATGTGTTAAGTCACAAGGATGTGTTACAGAACACAAGGTGTGTGTGAAGTCTGGATACTAAAGGGAAGATTTTGCAAATGCTTCCCCCCTTTATAGACAATACACATTCAAAAACTTGACAATAATTTAAAACAATTAACCTGTTTGAAAATGTTATGACCTGCTCACAAACACTCTGCAAGGTGCAGTCAGTGTAAATTTAGTGTTTTTCTCTACAAAAATAATACAACCATATTTGATATAAAGGGGAGACTTTGCATAGAAACACCAGACTAGAGAAAAAAATGCTTCAGTCAGTGGAACTGAACTGCATCTATCAAGTCACATCACCTATTGCATGAAACATATATCCTTATTGAATTAGTAGTTTCAATTGTCTGCTCATTGGACCTGTTACATATTTTAAGAGTTTACTCACATTTTGTCCTCATCCAGCAAGGCTCCTCCGTATGGTTGACTGTAGAGAATGATCCCTGTAAAAAGAAAATTAAATTATGGAATAGTAAATGCTACATCAGGAGAGAGGTGTTCCAGAGAACACTTTTGACCCTTTGTTACACGAGATGAATGAAAGGGTTAAATACTTCATAAGCAACAGCAAGAGGTGTAGAACAAAAAACACTCACGCAAAGGCACACCTCAGGTTGCAACTGTAGAGGTTTAAATTAAAAAGATACCCAGTTTGGGAGTGGGCAAAGCCTTCTTGGGTCTATTTTGTTTCCTGGTACATCCAGACTGTAACAACCCAGCAAAGTAAACTTCAGAATTGGAAGGTAGTTTAGGGACAGAAACTGGCTTCTTGTGTTCAAGCAAAAGAAAAATGAGGTGGGGGGGAGGGAGCAAAATTTTGTCAGTGCAAAAGCCAATGTTCAGCTGGCCTCTCTGCTGTTCCTGACACATTTCTCTGTGTGTACCTGACAGGTGTGCCAGCTGTAATGTCATACTGACTGGAAATTCTTGCAGTGAGATCAAACCAGCATTACCTGATTAGAATAGCTAAAATAAATCTATGCTGTTCCTAATTCTAAAAAATAATAATTTAAAAATCCATCCTAACAGCAATCATAATTTCCCCAGTATCTTTGGCCAAGAAATAAATTGTTGGTAGCCTTAGACAAACTCTGCAGGGTACCACTTAATTGAACACACTTGGTCATATTTTGTTAGATTCCAGCTGTATAAAGATGAAAATTGTCTCCTTTCCAGTAACAGGTGCAATTTGACTGAGTATATCTATACATTTATTTTTGTTCCTTTAATTTTTCATTCATCATCTTCAAGCCAAAGTAAAGAACTTTTTTTAAAAAAAGCTAAATAACAGATGGTGATTAACTCAAATATAAAATTAGTAGAAGTTACAGATTTTTCAAATGTAGTTAAAAGCTGAAGCCCAGCAGTAGTTAACAAAGAAAAAGATTTAAACTGATAAAGTTTTGGTTCACCACTAGTAGATACATGTGCTATTTGCAGAAGGGGGACTGTTGCTTAGAGGGACTGTTTAAAGTTTTCCTTTGATTTTCTTTTACAGCATTAGATTTTTAAATGATAGCTACTATTTGTTATAAAGCAAAAACCAGCATATCAAAGAAAAATATTGTTTCCCACTGGGACGAGGTATTAGCTGAAATTCCATTTACATAAAGAAGTAGAATGATAGGGAAAAGCTTCATTCCCAGCAAATTTTTCTAAGCTTTTTCAATGGATGAAGGTGTGCATATTAGAAGAAAGAATGTCTTTACTTCATGTATATGATTCCAATTGAATTAGAAATTAGTAGCCAAAAATAGAATGAAACCAGCTTTTCACTGTACAGTCAAAATGAAACCAATCTAATCTTATTTTCAAATCTGGATAAAAAAAAATGGGGGAGAAAAAAGTCAGTGGGTGGAATTTGATTTTCAGACAATCTAATTACAGTGGAGGAAAAGTTTTGGAAAATGGGAATCCTGATTATTTCAGAAGCACTAAACCAAGATGTTAAGGACATAAAATACACTTCTTGTACTCACTAGTACTCAGCTAAATTGGAAGACATACATCTTCCAGGCCTCATCTTTTATGGCCACAAACCAAGTTCTAGTTATAGACAATCTTCCAAAGATTATTAAGGTCTTTCCTTCATGATCAAGAATATGAATGCTCTAACCAAGCTGTCCTCCTCCCAGATTGAAGATGACAGAAATCCCTACAGTAAAATGGCTCCAGCTCAAGGTATAACATTTTTAGAGACTGGCCCTTGATCAGGAAATGCTGACTTGGAGACCTATAGGTCCTATTGATTCCCATCCCTTTTTTTTTTTAGAATTGTGAGACAGACAAAGACGTCATGTGGACTACGGTACTGAATTATTGCCTATAAATTGTCTAAAACTGGAGCATTTTGACAGGAATTCCGGAAGGTTCTACACTATATTCCATTAATTAATCCAGGCTGATCCGAATCATAGTCTGTTCTTCTACTGCTCTCAACTATCTGCTGAATTCAGTGAAAAGAATATGCATTAGCAAAAACAAATCTATGAATTTCCTGTGCAAATGAATTCTTGCTCTGAAGCATCGTTTTGCCCATTAGTACATTTTAAGAAGTAATCAATGCATTTTATAGAAAATCATCTGCTCTGCTGAAACTTTTCAAACACACCCACAGAGAGTTAATGAAACATGCAAAACATAGCAGAAACAAAAGTTACATCAAATATTTTACAAGGCATAATTTCTGGTCAGGAATATTTAATATGTCTGAAAAAAAATCTCTCTGCTAAAATCACCATGGCCTGTCTCTACTCAGTGCACAGATCCCAAGAGGATACTAACAAAAATTTCAGATTATTGCATTGCTATTAAAGAAAAGTCTACAGCAGTTGACTTGAGTTCCATTCGCAGAAAGACACTGCTATAACTCTCTAGTACAGAATTAATGGAGACTGTGAAAAAGAGATAATTGTTGGAGGAAATAAAAAAACCCATGACATTAAATAGTGTAATGCTCCTTGCAGTCTTGTATCATACAATACTGCACAAAAAGCAAATTGCACTGAATTAATTTCCTTCAATGGAAGAGTCCCAAAAAGTAATTGCTCTTCCTAAAAGTAGTAACCATTTTCTACAGTCAATTTCCATTCAAACTGTGCAGATGAAACAAAGGATTGCATTTTTTAAAATTTACACATGCAACTGATATAAAATTTCCCAAGGCTGTTGAATTACAATTAACCAAAGTATTGCTGTTACACTAAGTTTAGTTCTATGTTGGAATTCAAAATTCTATCCATATATTAAATATAATATTTGCTTTTCATTCATTAATTTAATATTTTCAGTTAGTCTGGTACATGAGGGTCTTCTGCATTTGCTACATTTTTAGTACAATGATTTCTTCCCTCTGCTCCCTGATGTCCAAAAATAGATGATGGATTTATATAAAAATCAACAAATTGGTTTGTAATTACAGAGGTAAAAAAAGTTCCCTTGCACCTACAGAGGAGTAAATTACAAACAGTCTTCCAATAGCAAAATAAACTAACAAATTTAATATACGCTATCTGCTAGAATACGTATTTTCTAACAAGGAACCCTTCTTTGTAATTTTATAATCTATACCTCCCAAAATTTTTCCTAACCACCTACACCATCTTTCTTTGTATATATTTCTGTCACAATACAGCTGTTAGCAGGATGTAAAACGTATGCTTTAGTACCTTTATATGCCTTCTTACTACATAAAGCTGCTACAAGTTGAAAACTAAACACCATCTTTGAGGACTTAAAGACTGCAAATGACAGATAAACTGGGAAGTTCTAAATTACAAAGCTCCTATTAAACAGATATACATGGTGTTTGTTCAAGGATTTTTTTTTTAAGGATTGCATTTGCAAGCTTTGTGTGAACAGTCTTCAGGGCAAATTTTACCAAATCACTATTCACAAGGGGAAAAAAAAAGGCCATATCAACAAATATGATAGGATTCAATTCTAACACTGCTCCTTTTTATAAATTTCTATGTAAAATCATTTCTTCCACATCTACAGATCGGACCGAATTAATCACAACCAGATTTTTCCCAGTTGTTCTAAAACATCCTCTGTCTATGTCCTTGGCACGGAGTTGGTCACATTATTTTTACAGTGATGATTTATGCTTCTTTGTGATAGCCACCGATTCCAATCTTCAAAAATCCTGCATAAGCAATTCAAGAACAAGAAAAACTGTGACCACAGAGATTTTTATGCTATTTCAGGTTTTAATGCTTTATTCAGAGACTAACTGAACAACAAGATGCAAAGACTTTCTTGGACCTTTTAATCTTGTCCAATATAAAAATGGAGAGCTTGAGAAATGAGAGGCATAACTATGAGAGAGAAGTGAAAAGAAGGTAATCTCAAATAAAGAAACATGACTGTATACATATGTCCTTGTTTTGGCTAGGATAGAGTTAATTTTCTTTCTAATAGCCAGTGTGGTGCCCTCTTTGGGAGTCAGGATGAGAGCAGTGTTGATAACACACCATGTTTTAGTTGTTGATGAGCAGTCTGGGTCTTTTCAGTTGTTCATATTTACCTGCTAATGAGAAGTGGAGGGAAGGGCGCCCAGGAAGCTGGGTGGGGACACAGCCCGGACAGGTGTCCCAAACTGGACAAAGCGGGTATTTCACACCAGTTACTTCAGGCTCAGCATAAAGAGGGACTGGTGGGGGGAGGAGGAGGCAGCTCCAGGATGCACAGTTTTGGAAATGGTCTGGTTTTGGGACAGCTCTGAGCTGCAGCTCAGTGAGAAACTGCATTGTGTATCACCAGTTTTGTATATTTGTATATAAAGTCTTGTTATTGTTATATCTTTCCCTCTCTCTGCTATCCCAGTAAACTATCCATATCCCAACCCATGAGGTTTGGGTTTTTTTGGCTTTCTTCCCCCACCCCCTCATCCCCAGCTTAGAGAGAGCAGTTGCATGGTGCTCAGATCTTGGCTGGGGTGAAACCACATGTTAATTGATATATATATATGTACATGTACAGTTCTGAAAAGGAATGAAGAGAGATGTCAATCCCTACAGAAAACACAAGCAACAAGTTATTTTGGTAATATATTTTCTTAGCTGTTTTTCAGCTAAGAAACTTTTTTTTCTGTCTTTCCTCCGTTGTTCTGCCTATAGTTAACTACAGGGTTTTGCTGTGTTATTTTCTCTTTATTCTTACTTTTTTCTAGTAAAAGACTCAGTTGCTACCTATTGTATTGCTCCTTGAAAGGTTTCTCTTTACACAACTGAGAAACAAGGGCATTTTTACCAGTTCTGCACACACTAGTGAGGAAAACAGGAAGAAAGTAGTCAGAGCTCTTCACAGTTTAACTATAAATTGCATGAAAAACACAGTAAGGGGTGGGGAGTATTTAGACGGGAAATGGGACTAGGAGCTCCATGCTACATGCTTAACAGGGGAATAGGTTAACTAACAACTAATTGTACCCTCTCCAGTTTATCCATTATTCCCCTTCCAGGCTGAAACATTCCTATTGTTTTCCTTACACTGCTCTTGATTAAACTAATTCTGTTTTCTAATATGTTAAAAAGGCATTCCTAACCTGCTGTAATAAATCATTTATAAAATGTTATAAGCCTTAGAACTTTCTTTAGAATAAAATACTATCAGTTTATACTTTATAGATATCATCTATCTCTTTTGAATAGTCTTTCTCGCTTTTTTTAGATTATTTAACAGGTTCATTATCTGTCACTGAATTTATAACCCACTGGAAAACAAAACGGATTTGGTTTCTTTTTCAATAAGACAGATGAATTAGATATTTTCCGCAATAGAAACACAGACTGGCATGATTATGAAGCTAGAGGTGGGTATCCACATGGTATAGAAGATGAACTATTTCCATACAAAAAGTATGCCTGAACTGCTGTTCCAAAATACACATCCGATCCATTGACTATGATAAATTCATGTAAATCAATCTGGCCAACTTCTGCTGTTCTATCTATATACATGTACCTCCAGCTGGCACACGCTTTTTCTTCAATAACCATGACACTCTTTACATGTAAATTACAAGAAACAAACATTGTAACTTGCCAAACAGCCTTGCTGCGAGGCATACTGATAACCCCTTGGGACTAGAAATCCCTCCTTGCAAAGAAAGGATTTGAAGATCAGATTACACATTAATAAAAAGGAAGTATATTTAATCACCAAATAACTATAATTTCCTGCTCTTGCATGCTCAGGATAATCAACAGTCTGTAACTTGTACTGACACAAGAAAAACAATCATCAATTTTTTTTCAGAGATTTTTGAGCAGATACAAATCCCTTGGAACATAAATCAGTACAAGGTAACGTATTTCCTCTGTACTCTTGGGTATAACTTCTTCCTTCAACTCTCAAAAAATCCTAAATCTATAATCCCTGTATCCTCTTGACTGAAGAGAAGTCATTAGATAAAAGCATTTAGCCTTCTCAGCTCCTTATCACTAAAACCTATCACTAACTGGGACCAGTACTACTGATTTCCTATGCAAGTTACTAGGTCTGTTCCTGCAAGGAAAGCAGGTAAGAACCAGGCACACTGTCTGTAGGGACTTTTCCTCTCTGGAGAACTTGGGAGAACTGCAACTAATTCCGTGCTCAAGAAATATACACAGGATATAACTGCTAAATGAAAGGGTTTCTTAGTATTTATATAAGAATTTAAATAAGCTGTTGACCTCTCTGGGGGTTGTTTCAACATCATAGTAGTTGTTACTCTGCTTACACATGTGATGTTTTAACCTATTGCATTCAGTCTTTAGCTGTAAAGACAGGGAAGGATGGAAGGAAGGACAGACAGATGGAAGGACAGAGGGTATCCTCACACACCTTTGTCAAAGGTCAAATTATTTTAACATCACTTAAAATTAATACTGTACCCCTGGTTCTGCTGACAGGAAAAAGTTACTGTGAAGAAAAACATGGCATCAGTGCAAGTCACAATTAGAAAGCTACATTTCTGCAACACCCTAACATGCCTTCTCTCAGTGATTTTCAAAAATACTCTGGAATTGACCTTGCTGCAAGAGGAAAAAAAAAGTCAGAAAGAATAGATTTCAGTGGTGGAACATTATATGTAGTCTTCTGGCTGAATATACAGCTCTGCATAGAGGCATTTTAATAAAAGCATATAAATAGTTGTTCTCCATCAGAGCAGCATTCTTAAATAAGACACAGCTTAAAATCAAAGTGAATTGGGATTAAATGCCTGTATAGAACTGGAAAACTGAGGGCTTTTTTAAAAAAATAAAATACACATATGTATGTGTGTCCACACATATACATGCACAAATATATGTATATGTACACACACTCATATACATGTATGTGTGTACATATATGCATACTGATATGTAGAGAACTTGACTTCTTTCTGGCATTTCACTGACAGGTCCCCCTGCATTATGTCTCAAGAGCATCAAAACACAGACTGGTTTGTGTTGGAAGGGACCCCAAAATCACCTAGTTCCAACCACCCGACCATAGGGCAGGGTCACCATCCGCTAGTCCAGGATGCCTAAAGCCCCATCCAATCTGTCCTTGAACACTTCCAGAGAGGGGGCAGCCACAGCTTCCCTGGGTAGCCTGTGCCAGGGCCTCACCGCCCTCACAGTAAAGAATTTCTTCCCAGTATCTTCTAATCTAAATCTACCTTCCTTTAGCTTAAGGCCAATACCCCTTGTTTGTCACTCCCTACAGTCCCTCTCCAGATTTCCTGTAGGCGCCCTTTAGACACTGGAAAGCTTCTATAAGGTCTCCTCAGATATCTTCTCCAGATCATCTCTTCCTGATCTATTCCATCTTTATTGCACCTCTCCAATAGATATACACATAAATAAACCACTTTCTAGTTCATAAACGTTTCTTCTACAGAGACTTAGCCCAAATATTCTGCCAGAACATTATATAATGAGCTCATGTTTGTACAGATGACAATCCAGGATTTCAAATATGCACTGTTTTCCTTATTATGTTTGTATGTCATACAACAACATAAAACATAACATTTCCACAGTCCTCAAGACAACATTCATTTTCTCCAACTGTTATCTGGATGGTAAGCTTCCATTTCTATATGACAGATTCAAAAAACCCTGAACTTAAACATGTAAGTTCCAGAATAGGATATCAAACACTGCAGAAAACAAGCTAGCATCAGTGCTATTCATGAAGTGCAGGGAAACTTGATTAAAAATTGATTTCTATTAAAAATCCCCATTAAAATACCTAATTTAATTTCATTCAAACTTTCTGCAGAAAAACTTTGCCTTTGATTCATTGTCATAATTCATTTAGAAAAATAAAACCTCAGCCATCTTGAAAGCAAGCAATTATTCTTTTTCATTGACAGTCTGGAAACTTTTCTTAATTAATTTCTATTTTCAGATACTCAGGATTCCTTCCCCCTTTCACTGATTTTCATCTTCTTTCTTCCTTCTTCATTATAAACACACCAAAAATCACTTTACCATTACAGACAATCTTTCTACCTTTTCAAAAACTCTTAAAAGTTGGTCATAAGATACTTCTAAATGTCTCTAAACTTAACTAATTCCTCTTTAACATAAACTTAAGAACAAAAGGATCTGGAATGAACAGATTTTAGCCTGAACTATCAAGACCAGTTCAAACTAGATTTTAACATCCTAAAATTTGAACTGTTGTAACAGCTGACTCTTTATCTGCAGTAGCTTTTTTTAAAAATCAGTTTGTAAAAAATTTGTTTTAACTAGTTCTTATACTGTTCAGGGATATCTGAATCAGATAATTCAGATGTCAAAAGTACTACTCTCTCTTTGGTGATGTACAATAGTAAGATCTATCAGACTCTCCTGGACACTGTGGAACATCATATTGCAGTGTGAATTTACAGGATACTCTGGGTTTACCCTGGATATTTACATAATGAGATAAAGTGACAAAGAATTTATAAATTCATTCTCTGATGTCCATTAAAGTACCCATTTAAGCAAGCCCTAGCAGTGGTCTCGCTGGGACTCACATCCCAAGCGTAGCAAACCAATTTACAGTTATTCCACCGAAATGTCTTTTATAAGAAACTCATACAGCAGCGAGCTGTAAATTCACATTTTATCTTACTGTGTACTGCATTCTTCACACAAACAAACCTTCTGTTTAATTAAAAGTTCCACTTTCAAATCCTCCCAAGAAATGTGTGACTCTGAATCCTACATTTTACTGTGAAAAAAATTCATACTTCAAATTATTTTGATTTATATAAAAAACTACTTTTCAAAACATATGAAAAAAGACCTAAAGAAGAATGATTACCATACTGTCTCCAATCCACATTAGGAGGCAAATTCAGCCACAGAATGATGTTATTGAGTTCATTTAAGTAGGATGGCAGCGAATGGAAACCTTTTTGATTGTACCACACCTAGAAGAGAGAATGGAAATTATGAATCAAAAATTAATTGAATCTGAAATCTGATCTGAAAGTTGCTGTAGCTTCAAGAATTGCATGAAGATATCTAATTCTCCTGTTATGACACCTGTTTGCAGAAGAAGGTGAACCGAGCAGAACAGAATCAGCTAAATTGTACATGTCTTTTGACAGAGCACAGCAGTTTGTTTTCTACTGTTGGAGTTCTACACATTTGTTAATTATTAAATTGAGATAACTGAGATTATCTGTTTTAATGCAACACTGTGTCCCTTCCTTCACACACATTTGTTCGAACAAATTGAGGACAAAAAATGCAAAAATAACCTTTGCCAATTTAACTGAAAATGCAAAAGGATGAGTAAAATTAGTGTTACAAATGGAGAATATTACTGAAATTCTGAATTTTCTACCACTGCTCTCATATGCATTTGCTTTCACATTTTCTACTCTTTGTCATGTGGTCTTCATAACTGCTTGAAATCTTAACAGCATTTTATGTTCTTCAGTGGCCTGACTCTTGGGTATGTGGGCATGTACATCACATGCTTTTACAACCAGCTTCTCTACCTGGGCAGCAATACCTTGCACAATTTGGACTATTTTCTTCCTTTTCTCAGAGACTTCTGCCATTGTGCTGCCCCATACAGTGATGTCTTTATGTACTGCAGGTGCTCTGGAACTTCATGCTTTTCCATTGCAGTCTGGATCAGTCCGTGGCAGGTGGTGGGGCTGGGTTTCCACCTCTGGGGCAGTCAGTTCCAGGTATGTTGGATACCCCTCCAAGTGAAAGCAAACTGTGGCCTGCACTCTGCAGCCAAAGGGATTGAGAAAAGTGCATTGCCCATGTAAATTGTGATGTACCACTTTGCTGCCTTTGATTCCAGTTTGTACTGAAGTTCCAGCATGTCTGGCATGGCAGTACTCTTTGGAGGTGTGACTTCATTCAGGTCACAAGAGTCTACTGTCACTCTCCACCCTCCATTATAGTTTTGCACTGGCCATACGAGACTGTTAAAAGATGAGTGAGTTGTGTTGATCACTCCCTGACTCTCCAGATGACAAATCTGCTTCTAGGTGGGAATCAAGGAGTCTCAATCGCTGAGATATTGGCATTGGTGCACCTGTTGGTTTTTGACCCTCAGCAACCCCAGAACTGAAGGGTCCACTGAGAGACTGAGTGAAGTAGACAGATGTTAAATTTCCTCCATCTCCAAGGCAGCTATACCAAAAGCTCTTTTGGGTCCTTGAGATACCTTCCCATGAGGTAGTCCATGCCCAGGATGCATGGAGCCTCTGGCCAGTCACAATGGGGTGCTTTTGCCACTCGTTACCAGTCAGGCTCACTTTGGCTTCCCGTGCACTTAGCTCTGGGATCTCACTGTCACTCCAGAAATGCAGATGGGTTCTGCCCCTTCATGGCCTGTTGGCCATGGTACACTGTGCACTGGTGTCCACTAGAGCCTTGTAACTCTTGCGGATCTGATGTGCAATGCCATCAGATCCACACAGTCCAATGCACCCAGTTGTCCCTTTTCTCCATCTGGCTGGAAACAGGGACCCTGTTTTTTTAGTTTTTAGGTTTTAGGTTTTAGGTTTTTTTTAGTCCTGGCCATAGTATTCGTTACCAGTGAATGCGTTTGCATGGGGAGCACGGATTCAAATCTGATCCTTATTACTCACTTGTAAATACAAATTAGAAGGTCCTGCCTTAAGATCCCAAACTTTCCCTCTTTGCAAATTCACATGCAACTCCTTTGTTCTGCTCCAGTTTAATTCCAAAGGATTACTGTACAAACTAAATCTCCCAATTTTTAATCAAGAGAATTCTTTAAAGAAACTAAGTGTCCTTGAGGGGAAACTGCAAATCTTTGCACTTCTGGGTCTCCTGTGCAAATAGCATCCTGAGTAAGGAAACTTAAACAGTAATCAAGGGCAGACAGTCTTATTCACACCCCAACCATACTAATTTCTTACTCTATTTTTTTTAAAAAGGTTTGTGCAAATAGAAAGTTATACATATGTAATGAAACTCCACTGCAATTGTGATCATTTTATTGAAAAAATGCAATTAAGAAAACTATAAAGCAAAATTCTGATGACACATCCTTATTTAATTGAAGCAGAAGAAAGGTCTCAGGTGTTCACAAGCACCTTAGAAATATTGTAATGTTACCAATATTCAAATGGAAACACAAAACCCACAATAGATCGTTGTGTAGAACAATACATTTCAATAACCCACACATTAATTAGAATTCTTCCTTCAAAGCACATTATGTAACTGAATCGAATCACGAGGAAATAACTGAATTGAAGCTGGATATTAATTGTTTATAATCTGGCAAGAGAGGCATTTGAGGCTGTTTATCAGAAAATACATTTAAAGTTTTTTCTAAAGTCTTGTGGCTTATTCTAAAAGTAAAATATAAAAAGACAAAATATTAGTTCCACCTGAAATATATTTCATATTTCTTGTGTCACAAACAGAAAAGATATGAGCAATGGAAAAATATATAGATTATAATGATTGACTTTTATTTTCATTATTTTATCTTCTACCCATTGTTGACAAAATTTCTTCCCAAGGAAAAACACGTCCCCTTAACATCAGATACCAGTTCAGTAAAGACATGTTTTCTATTCTTCCATACCATTCTTACCTGCTGTTAATACTCCAGAATAATGTTAGACTGGCTTTTACAGTAACCTATCAAGAAAAAGTGGTAATGAGGGGCAAAGAAATCTTTAAGCATTGCTGGACCAGATTCACGATGGGGAGACAGAGGGAAGGGGTTATTAGACTGGACTGTAACTTCCTTGGGACCGTACTGTTACTGTACAGTAAAGCCTGAAATCCCAACCTTTGAGACTGGAAAAATGCACACTTGGGAATGCCATGTAAAAAGTACTAAATGCCTTTCCAGACTATTAAAAATTATCACAAATTCTTCTTATAATTATGTTATAAACAACAGCATCTATGAAATCATTATGGAACACATTTTGCCCATTTTATCAAAGGAAACCAAAGATACAGTGGTGAAAACAGAAAAAAAATAATTGAGGAGTTATGCTTTTGCCATGTACCAGTGATCATCAATGAATGTCAAAAATTGGTTTTAATCAGCCATATTTGTCACGTGGTAGATATATTCTCTCTCTCATGTATGCAGACATACATATTCTCTGCATGCACGCACCTAGTATGTATGCAGCATATACAGCACAGTGTGATTAGGTAAAGTAAAATAATCTCTGAACAGGTATTTTTAACTTGAACTGGAAGAATTGTTGGCTTTTGGAGTGAAGGAGAATAACATGCAAAGATTCGGAAGTTTTCTAAAATTAAATGAATCATACAGTAAGTCTCTTCAAATGCAAATTTCTCATCTCCTTTCATACGAGGCTATGTAAATGGTACATTCACTGTCTCATGAACAAGCCTGAAAGGTCAAAGTAAAAGTCTGGTCATTAATTACTGAAAGGTTAATGCAATAATTTGACATTGCATCACTTGAAAGCCACTTCCAGGAGGTATTTCAGATAACACAGTGCCCTTTATAAATCTACTCCACTATTTTCTTTGGATCTGAAATAAGAGGATTACTCACTAACAGTACAACTATAATTTATCCTTTTGCTGATGGCAGGTGAGGCTCTATGCCAAAGACATTTAAAAAGAAGGTCCCTCACAAAAACCTACTGCAGGCATGTCAAAACAAGAGTCTAAAATGATTAAATATACATGGGACAAAAACAGCAGTCAGAAAAACACATCTTATTGTAATCCTCTGGGACTTCAAGTTCCTTAAAAAGGACTGATAGAACTGGAGTTCAAAGCTGTAAGAAATCTGAGGGTAGAAGAATGATCACAAATGACCAAAATGAAAACATATATAAAGTAGGGTGTGTATGTAAGATAGTTTTTAAACAAAATTACATGGAAAAGGTGTTGCAAAGAGGTAGTGATTTTGCAAAATTAATTGTGAAATTATATTGAAGAATATCTGTATGTTGTTTCAACACATAGTTCTTTTAGCACTGTCCCAAACTGGATTTTGGGATAGAGTTTATTTAACCTGTTCCTTCTCTTCTTTTATAGGAGGGAATAAAATCTAGTTTCTATACCTCCATAAATCTGGAAGCTAGAAACTCTGCAGCTTCCTCTAAATAAATCTGTTTTGCCTCAAATACAAAATTAGAGACCACTCACTGATATTCTTTAACATTCCTCCAATCCTGTTGTTCCTCTACTCATTACTGCTTTACCTTTGACTAGATCTTAAAATAAATTTTCAAAGCATTCCCAAGGAACATAAAATCCCTTGCATTGATAACTGTCTGTTAGCCTCTAGGTCTCATCCCAAATTTTCATAGTACAGTGATACAGTATCTTTCCAGCACATACCAAAAGGCCTCAAGGAAAAATCTCTTTATTTCAATTATGCTTAGAATAATCTTTCTTTTTCTGAATTTAGAGGTAGATCAAGACAGAAAACTCTGTCTCTGTATAGCATTGCAAGACAGTATCATCTACTATCAAGAAGAGATTCAGATTGTAGAACCTGACTGATTTCTGATTTCAGCAAGGCACACTTCTGTTTCTCTGGGATAAAAATGAAGTTACTCATTTGAAAAGGGGATTAGAAACACAGGATAGAAAATTTCTTGTGAAGTAGCTAGAAGCTTACTCCTGACTTTTTAAAAAAGCTTTTTTTTAGGAGGGCACATGGGAAGAGAGAAATGTAGCAAAGCATTCCTCACAGAAATGAAAGAGCATCAATAATAACTCATTTTGAGACATTCAATGAACTTTTGTCAGTTCTGACTGACTTTTTGTAGAAAACAACAAACAAACAAAAAAGCAATATCTGGACTGACTGCCTAAAGAAAACTTTTAAAGATGATCACAGACTCTGAAAGAAGTTCATAGGAAAAAACCAACAAAAGCTGTATCTTTTGACTGATTTAAAACTGCTTCTCTGAACGCAAAACACTTCAAGAACTTTGAATAGAGAAGTGTACTTAATAGACAGAGGATTTTTCTCCCTATTTCTAAATGCAATTGTTTTATGTAAAGATTTATTATTTGCTAAGGGCTATGAAGTCTGGATTCTAAGTAAGCACATACATAGAAGCGTGCAAGCATACAGACAACCCTTACCTTAGCTAGAGGCTTAGAATTGGTGTGATTCAATTTTTTATCTTGAAGTTCAAATGCTTTCTTCTCTCCAAAAGACCAGCCACCATATCTGGTAATAGAAAAAGAAATAAGAAGTTACCTGCCTTTAGTTTAACAGTCTTTTCTTGAAATGATAAAGTGGTGGTATCTACATTTACGCTTTATTTTTCACCTGAAAGCAAAACTTCATCCCTTACAAACCCCCTCTCTGTTAAAAAGGAGGAACTCCTGAATTGGGGAAACATTATTGCTCCATTCTGTTAAAGGCAGTCCCTCAGATACGAACTTTTACTTTCTGAAAGCTGAAATCCCAGAGCAACAGGAGGATTTGTGAGCAAGTGAGGTATTACTAACTTTCAGAAACATCTACACAGTTTTATTTCTTCCTACTCCATTCATATTCTAGCTCAAATCTTTTCTCTTAAGATGTTACATCTATTTTTATAAAATCGGATAAATGTTTTTAATGTATAAATGGCAAAACACTTTGTTTTCCTTGATAAAATCATACTTGATCTAGTATTTACTCTTATGTCAAAGGCAGTGATTGAGCTGTAAAGACATGTAAGTAAACTGCAAAATACAGTAGATTACAATCTCTGTGTCTGGAATCACAGACTATGAAGTCTTGCCAGTGGGATACAAACCCTTTTAGTTCAAAGAAAAGATTAATTGGAGTGTATCCACCTCTATTTGACTGAGTCTTTGAGGAATGGAAACTATATTGTTTGTCTGATTTGCATATGCATACAGATTTTATTTCCCTGAGATGCTGAAATAACTCACTGTAGAGCAAGAAGAGCCCCCATATTCCTGGGGACAACTGCAATTGCTGCCAGAAGCTCTGAGAAGTGATCATGGAGGGGGTTCCATGTTACCTTAGCCTCTCTACACCTTGATACCAATCAACAGGTAGAGGCAACTATCCCTCGCATACTCAGTGATGTAGGTCTGTGCTTTCCATCAGGAAGGACTGTGCTTTTTATACACAAAGGATAAAAAAATGGTCAGATATTTAAAGGTTACCTTGCTTTGTTGGAAGATCTCACTAAATATTCTTCAACAAGGAACCCTGAAAGATTATACAAAGTATGTCCATTCTTATCCTTCACAAAGGGAGCAGAAGTGTTGAAATTTGGACACATCTGTAAAACAGTATACATAAAATTAGTGAAGCACTCTTAAAACACCAATTTTGGAATTAAAACACATTTTGGAATTTTTACATAGATTTTATAGCATTACTTTTCAACCTGATTTGCCTCGCTTGGCTTCAATAAATTCTCTATATAATATATATGCATTAACGTTCATAAGGCAACTATTATTGTAAAGCTCACCTACATGTTAGAATCACATTTGATTTTTCTTGCAACCCTTTCAGTCAGTTTTGTTTTGAAAACACTAAAACTTGTATTCTGGTTTTCCATAGCTCACAGATACAGGTTCTGACTCCACTGTCAAGTGACTTCTTTTCTTTGAGCTTTCATGGTTAACAGCCTCTCCCTGTGTGAGTTCCCAATTCCGTTTTACTTAAGCTTCTCATATTTTGATGTCTCACAAGTATTAAAGGCAAATTTGTTCCTTGACCAGCAAAAAAAAATAAATATGTTTCCTCCTTCCACTTTCCTAAAAATGTATTGCTATATTTCTTACTCTAATTATTTGAATCCTTATGAAGGAGAGAACTTATTTGATAGAATAGTCCCATCCAGGGAAATATATGTCACTGTAGACACAGTTTCACATTCTTGTTTATTACTCAACTATTCAAGAAGGTCAGAAATTCATTTTCAAAACCCTTCTTTCCCTAAAGGTTCTTTTATTTTCAAATGCACAATCCAAATCCAAACCAAACTTTCACAAATCTCATTCACATGTAGATTCCACAGTAGCTTCTATCAGCTAGGATTACCTGCCCTTCCCTTTTGAAAGTACATAGTCTTCCAGATATTATAGAAATGTTATTTCTTAAACTTGTTTTACATGTGGGGGTTTTTTTGTAAGCAAAATCCTATTATATGTTGAAAACAAAGTTTCATCTGCTGAGAATAGTTCAGCTATCTCTGATCCCTGTTATTTCAGATTGATCTATAGCTATGTCTAGTGCATATACACACATATATATATACATTAAAATAGTGCAGGCTCTTTCCCTGAAAACTTCAGAACACATAGCCAAACAGTAGATGAAATAGAAGCAAACCTGCAGTGATAACGAAGCCAATGCTCTGAGGGTTTATCTCCTCATCCCTTCCTCTAGCCCCTCCAAAACCAGTCAAGGTACTAGATGTAATACACACACATAAATTTTACATGAGTAAATATAAGGTGGCATACCTCTTGTTTCGCAACACATCCACATGAATCCTGGGGTGATGCAGATTCCATCTGCCAACATGAATTATTTTTTCTAATGGGAATAAACACAACAATAGGAACACCATTAAATGAAAGGAACATATTACTTAACAGAAGAAATCCACTGAGTAAAAAGAAGATTTTTCAACAATCTTGGGAGTCTGGATAGGTCCCGGTTGACTGGAAGCTGGCAAACATTGTCCCTGTTTTCAAGAAGGGTAAGAAAGAAGATCCTGGTACTTACAGGCCTGTCAGTCTCACCTCAGTGACTGGTAAAATTATGGAGAAAATCATACTGGGAGTTACTGAAAAACACCTAAAGGACAACGCAGTCATTGGTCACAGCCAACAGGGGTTCAGAAGAGGTAGGTCCTGTCTATCCAATCTGATTTCCTTTTATGAAAAGGTCACCCAGCAGATTGACCAAGGGAAGCCAGTTGATGTTATTTTGGGGGATATTAGTAAGGCTTTTGATGCAGTGTCTCACAGTATCTAGCTGGACAAAATGTTAATGGGGTTACATCTGGTTGGCAGTCAGTCACTAATGGGGTTCCCCAGGGCTTCACCTTAAGTCCAGTTCTTTTTAATATTTTCATAAGCAATGTGGAAGAGGACTAGAGGGGGTCTTAAGTAAATTTGCAAATGACACCAAATTGGGAGGAGCTGTTGACCTTGTGGAGGGTGGAGAAGCCTTACAGAGAGACCTGGACAGATCAGACAGCTGGGCAATCACCAACACCATGAAGTTTAATATGGGCAAGTGCCGGATTCTGCACCTGGGAAGGGGCAACCCTAGCCACACTTATCTCTGGCAACCAGTGATAAAACCCGAGGCAATGGTATGAAGCTGCAATGGGGGAGGTTTAGGCTGGACAACAGGAAGAGGTTCTTTACTGAGAGGGTGGTCGGGCACTGGAAAAGGGCTCCCCAGGAAAGGGGGCACAGCACCGAGCTTGAGTTCAAGAAGCATCTGGATTATGCACTCAGTCACACACTCTGACTTGGCTGGCCATGTGTGGACCCAGGAGTTGGACTCAATGGTCCTTATGGGTCCCTCCCAACCCAGGGTATTCTATGATTCTATGATCTGGTATCTTGAACACCTTCATAACATCTTACCACAGAGGCAGCCAGCTGTGTCTAAAGCTATATCGATTTTACTCATTTGTATCAAAGTGGATTCACTAAAAATGAAAAAAAAAAAAAAAAAAGTAAGGCAGTAAATGAGCTACATGCCTTGTGTTTTTAGCAATAAGAAAAGCAAAGTATGATCAAAAGTCTGCATTCCAAAAATTGGAAACCTGTAATTCTTCCTAACAAATATTGTAATTATTGTCCAACCTCCATTCGTATGGACACAAGACTTGACGAAAATCCTTCTGAAAATAATCAGAAAGCTGACTTTTAAGGGATTTGGAACAGACCTGCAACAATGAAGCCTATTTATGTACATTACCAGGGTGCCAGCTCCTTCAGAACAGATTTGTCTCTATCATCATGCAGCCAGAAAAGCTTAACATGGTCCATATTACACAGAAAAAAAACCCAACCAATATTTACAATTTATAATTAAGGAAACAATTGTTTTGCACAGTTACCCTTGGTTTGAATGCAGGCATACGTGGTCCCAATCAAAAAAATATCTCAGTAGAATCTGAGAAAAGTTTCCTAGTTTATCATCTTCAGTGCTGTTCAAAGTGAGTTGTGGTGGAGGAGGGGAAGGAGAAAAAAAAAAAAGAAAAAGAAACACAAATATGTTAATATGTCTATTTCTACTAACTTGCAGGATCAAGATCCTACATGTTTACCAAGAAATTAAAGAACTATAAAATCCTTGCATAGGAAACATGCCAAAGCAGTAAAATTTAAAAAAAAATTTCAAAAAACTATATGTAAACTTGTAAAGAACATTTGATACAACTATGACTAAACAAATCTCAACATCTCCCTATGGCCATCTTTCACGTTATAAACATGCATTCCAAACAGTTATAGTGGTTTAATTGCTTTTAAGTTTCATTTACAAATTCAAATAGCATCATGTTATGTTTATGAAAATATCTGGATATTTTTCCAGCAGAGAAAGTGATCTGTATGTGATAGGCATGCAATACAGACTAGTTCAGAGCTGAGCTATAGATACCATAAATTAAAGACAGATCGATCAATTGAGCAGGTTTCAAAGCCATGCACATTGAAAGTAGTGGTAGAGTAGATAGGGCACCAGGCTTTGTTAATGCTTTGTGACACTTTCAAACTTGAAAATTATTTTCAGAAAATGGCTTCAGACCTCAGAATGTAGTTAAAATGAAGCATGCAAAGACTTGTTTAAATACACTTTTGCATTTACATATAAATGGCAATGACCGGTATTGAAACAGATTACACAGTTCAGACTGCTCCAGAGTCTTTGCCCTTTCCTTCAGAAAATCCTCTGCACAATGCTTTAGTATCTTTATCCCTCCCTCATAATAATATATAAAAACATACTAAACATCTGAAAAATAAACAGGTATTTTAAAAAGTAACCTATTATTCTTCCTAAATGAAAATAGTCTTTAAAATATGAGATCTCAAGAGTAAAGGTCCCAAAACGCTGGATATTGATGATGATGGATGAGCCCTTTACCTAAAGAAGGATTCTGTATTGTCATAAAGTCTTGGTGTCAGCTTGAGAGAAGGATAATCAATAGCCAGCGGCTTCACACTGAACAAGGCCATTGCCAGTGCAACAAAGAGGACAGGCAGCAGCACATGTGACAGACTTCCTCTCCAGTCTCGCCTCGTGTGGTGAAACCTCTTCATCAGAAGGGCAACAATCTGTGCAAGAACAAGACGGGCTCCACGCACACTTGAGGACCCAGTAAGTGAGATATCTGAGTGAGACAAAAAAAACAACCGCACAACACAACTGACAAACAAAGAAAATCAAATGAAATTATGTTCTAGTATCTTTTTGATAGGGAAAACAAAACTATACAAATCTACAATGTTCTCCTGGATGGAACAGTGTAACACACACACACCCCCCCCACACCCCCTCTTTCCATAAGGGAAAACAGATATTCAGCTAATGCTAATCTCTGTAGTTCCCATACACAGCTACAGGAGTACTGAATACCTGTTTTCCCATGGTCCTCCCACTGGTACAACCATTCTTTGTGCACTACCACCTTTGTTCCCAGACAACTGACTATGACAAACATGGTCTGTATTAGCACTAAGGTCTTGATCCACATTGATGGAAATTAGTGGCAATATTTCCATGGGGATTTCAAATGGGACATCTTCAGAGTATGTAACAGAGCATCATAGAATGCTAAGACATAAATCTTATAAAAGTATTCCATTTATTTCTCTGATCATGTGGGACTGAAAATTTTCTAATGTATTCATCAATGCAGTTTTCATAATTGTAGCTCATGGGCTGTCCCTCACATTCTCATGGGAGTGTGTTCACAGCTTATTAACATCTCACCAATCAGGTATTTTCCTGATAGATTCTCCCTTCATTTCATTTTATCGTTCTTTGTTAGACACTTGGGAATCACACCTATCACTTTTGCCACCACTTCAGACACTAACGCCTTCTAGGTATGTGCAGGCCGTTGCCAGCTTCTTTTACTTGTGGCTTTTCTGGACTGAATGTATTTAAGCCTCCTTTCTTTCTTACAGCATAGCAGTGTCTGGTAGATTTACTATCACAGGTATTTGTACTGTAGCAAGACTGAATAGCCAGTTTATTGTAGCACTCAAAGACATGCTATATTTTATGATCCCTTGAGATCTGTTTCTTCTTATCTGTCACATTAATCCCCGAAGAGAAAGTTGTGGAAAAAATGGGTGGAAAAATAATCAGAAAAAGAAGTTGAACTTCTGACAGAGTGGCCAGTCTGCAAAACAGATCAACTTCTTTACAACTGAAGTGTGAATTACAAATTTAAGATCTCTTAAATTAAAAATTATATGCACTTGCCATGGAAAGTTATAATCAAGTAAAGACATTGTGGAAGATTGCAGCTTTTAGGGTTTGGGGGCTACACAAGAAGAGGAAGTCAGGTGAGATAATTCTTCATGGTGACACAGAATACCTTGTGTGAACCTCTCAACACTTAGACTTTTGGAAAAAGATAAACATTTCACCTACCTCCAAGAGCAAAAAGGAAGATCCAGGTAACTACAGGGTAATCATTCTCAGACCCCAGGAAAGTTACAGCCTAAATCCTCCAGAAAACAATGGTCAGGATACAAAAAAAAGTTAAATGACTGGGAATAGACAACACGGGTTTGGTAAGTTTTTGGACCTTGCCAACTGAGAACTCACTATGAACACTGTACTGGTTTGGTGAGTGAAGGAAGAGTAGTGGATGCTGTTAACTTTAACTTAACAAAGCCTGTGAGTGGTCTCCCACAGGGTCTTTACAGCAAATGCGGTGAGGAGGACTATAGGAACTGCTGGTCAGCCTGCCATGCACCACACTGCAGGCTGTGAGAAGCAGTACTGTGTCCAGCTGAGGAGCATTTGGTTTCTAGGGCCATCCCTCAAGGACCATGATGAGGAAAACATTGACTAACAGTACTTGTTAACACTTACACTTGTACACACCTGCACCTGGAGGGGTCCAACACTGTTTGGAGGCATCTGTGGGTCTCTCACATGAGGAGAACCTCCTGGCAGCTGGAGCTGCCCTCTAGCAGGGGCATCTAGGGACTCCAGTGGCACCAGGGAGCAAAGCGCTTGACCAGGAAAAGGACAAGAAACAACCAGCACCAACTGGTACATGGGTAAATCTGACTTCTATCAGGGAAAAAAATTTCACTGTGAGGGTAACAATCAAAACTCAGTACCAGACTGGATAAGGCAATGAGTAGCCTGTTCTTACTTGACCTACCTGACCTGCTCTTCTACCCTTAACATTCTCTGATTCTATCAGATTCCAATTATCTCTGAAATTAATGTTGGGGTTTGATTTTGAGGTTTGAGTTCTTCCTCCCCCCAACGAAAAAAAGAATAAAAGAGTGTTTATTCTTTTAATTCCACAACTGAAGGATATGTATTATTTTCCCCAGAAAATCCCATTCAACAGGAATTCTGTCTTTAAGCAGTTCTAATCACAGTCATATCTTGCTAATTTGATAGCTAATACAAATGCGATTTAAGATTTTAAATCTTTTTGGAGAGAAAAAGTAGCTACAAAATTCAGTCTGGTTTGGCATTCAAGTGACCCAATCAAAAATGATTACATTTTGGGCTTGGAACCTGTTGGGGTTTTTTTCTTATAAATTTGACTAGTAGGAGAAAACAATCTAAGTAAAGAATTTTATGGGGTTTTTTAATACAACACATTTATTATGAATGTGTTATTTGAATTTTTATAGTTAGACTTTCAATAGTTGATTCAATAGAGAAATGGAGACACTTAGAAGCAGAGCGATTTAGAAGGGATGAGTGCTTTTAGAATAAAACAGATCCTGTAAGCGTTTCCAGCTGAGCATCCCTGAAATTGTAAAATGCACCATCTCTCATATATCAAAGTAGTGAAATGCCAGGAAAGGAACATAGAATGAGATATTCACCATGGTCCTGGACCTGTTCATAGATTATAAGCATGAAATGTGAGTGAAAGATGCTTCAAAATATTTGCCCCTTTGAATCTCTGAAAGAGGACTATGACAGCTACTTTCTGGGGGTAGAAAGGGAAATCAAAGCTGCCTTTCATTCTTTTTTCTTGACAAATGGAGCAGAGAGAAATGACGATAAATTAATTCAGATTGCACTAGGAAGAGAAACTGTCATCCTGAATAAAAATAATTGTCCATTTTGTCCAATATCCTAACTCTTACTTAAATTTTCTAGTGCTTGTCAGCCAACATGCATCACAAGAAGATGCAATAAGCCATTATATTAAAAGTATGTTTACCTCAGGCATTTCTTTTTAAAAATTATTTGTCTTTTCTAAACAAAAAATAAAACATGGTTTTTTATTTAAAATTATCATTAAGAAAGTGTCAAATGTCTTTCTGAATCACCTAAAATTTCAGTCTTTGTGACCTTGAATTATGTCATTCTTTATGTTTCAGGTAGAAAACAAAAATCATGTTTATCTATTTTGAATTTATTTTATTTGATGGTACTGGATATGCTCTTAAATCTTGCTTTAGGATACAGGTTATGAAAGTTTCCAATCTATCATCTGCATAAATAACCTCAACCTTTCAATCTCCTCTTTATAGTCCTAATCACCTTAACCACTTGCCTCAAGTCCCCTTATATTACCACAGTGTCAGCCTCAAGATATGTTGTGTTCAACACAGCTGTCTATCACATGTGGAAACACTGCTGATTTATACAGTAGCGGTATGCATTCTTGTACTGATCTGCTTGTCTTCCTTATGCATCATACCATTTTGTCTGACTGTGAAAAGTAGCCTTCATTATGCTTTCCATAATTGACTCAATAAGGCTTTCAAGAACCCCAAGGTATTAAATCACTCAAAAAAGGAGAGATAAATACGATTCCTGTGTGCTTGCTATTTAACACTTCACCTTTCTTAATCCTACATGCATAGTCTAATTTTCTTTCAACTGGAACCTACAAAATTAGTATTTCCTCCATAAAACTGCAAGTAATTCACCACCTACATTTGGTATGTGTGTCAGGAGGCATAAAAGAGGCACACATTTATAGGACAACAGTTTCTGATTACGACTGATAACCGTAAAGGCAAGAAGACAAGACCAGCTGACCTCTCTGTTATGAAGTCAGTTTTTATGCAGAAAGCTTATGGAAATATTCTCATTAATAATTTAGATCATGAAATTAAAAAATCTGACCCAGCTGTTAGAGACTGTCTTGCCTGACTTATGATTGCAATTATCCACAAGGAGTGCAATTACATTCACAGTTAAGTTGTACTTCACAACTCATCTAGACTATGTTATCGAAAAAATTTTTTACCACTTTCCAATTCATATACCTAATATCAGGTACAAGGAATCTGACCAGAAGTCCTGCAATTTGGGAATCAAGATTTTGAAGGCCCTTGCCTATGGATAGTTCTAGAATTAGAAGCAGAACTAAGTCTTTTAAGTCTCTAACTGGGTATTAGATGTTATTTTTCTCCCCTTCTTAACACTTCTGGAAAATAATGTAATTCTAAACTTTTTTTCCATGACACAATAAAGAAAAACAGGCTATGCAATGGCTATGTTAACAGCCAGAAGAAAACTTTTTCAACTCTGCTTCTATCATAGTGGCACTTAGACAATTCACTTAGCAGAGGTCCAGATTTTAGGAAGATAATCCTGGGACAGAAATACCCTGGCAAAACGCTTAAGTTTGCTCACATAAATCTGGTTGCATTTGGAAGCAGTATATATTTATTAGTTTATCAGAGTATCTGTGCCAACAAGTAGCTCTAGGCTGAGCTAGTGATCGGACATTGTTTTGCATTTCAGCACAGGCCCTCCTGGCATAGAGGCAGTGCTAGCCCACCAATCTGTGCACAGCATTCCACTAGAAGATATAAAAGGTCCTTCATCATCTTCAATATTTGTTTACTTCTTATAAAAATAAATATAATATCAATTTTGCTTCCAGGAGGATTTTGAGGATTGATTTTCATGTAGAGTGTTGGAATAAAAGACCCTTCAATACTGTGAGGTATAAAAGGAATGCCCTTAGTCTGTATTTCATACTATGATTGACTCTTGTTTATATGTAGTAGGATCATAAGCTGTCTCCATTCAGAGCTGGACAGAAAAATCTGTATTTTGGGGAGAATTTCATAAAAGAAATTACCTAGTCTCACAAAATAAAAGACCAAACACACCCAAACCTCACAACCTAAAAAAACCTGTCACTAGAAAAACTTGTAAAGTAGCCTCTTAAGACCATTATGTTTTTGCACTTCCTAAAGAAATGGGTAGGAGCAAAAGTTCATTTGTAAGGAAGAGCTTAGGAAAAGAATGGGGAAACTGCATTCTAACAGACTACCCATCCTCTACAGTCACGTCTAAACACAGTATCTATTATTTACCCATAGCAACTTGTAAAAAGCTGAAGAACCTTTGTTCCTAAATCTCTTAGAAGCAAGAACTTTTTACAGTACCCTCACTCAATTGTTTGAAGAGGAGATACCTCTGACTTTCACTAGCTAAATGAAAGACAGAGCCATGTAAAAGGCCTTTTATACATAAGGAGAAGTGTAAAACATGCAGGAGCTGGAGGACAACAAGCCTGCATCCAAAAAGTAATTTCCTTTACTGTTTGAATACTGCACTGTTATCACATCAGTCATACAGTTGCATCAAAGCAACAGCGCTTCATCCTGGACTTCACTGTTTGCATCCAGGGTTTTCATTCAAGTCTGTTGCATGTGCTAAACACATTGTTCTTACTCACATAAGGCACATAATTAATTTGCAATGCAAAATACATTGCTAGTATCCACCAGAGAAAGGGATACAAGACATAAGTATAATAAATTTTTGTCCTCTTCCTTCCCTGTTATTTTATTTCAGTTTTTCAGAAAGTACTATGACATGAATTGAAAAATGTATAGTGCAACACACAACAGATGTTAATTTTTCAACACATAAATGAGCTACAGACTTTTTTTTGTTGTTGGGAGAGGAGGAACAGCTAAAATGACAGGTTTTCCAGTCATGGTTTCAAATGAAATAGGACTGATACAAATACTAAACACCAATCTGTAACAGTCCACTTCTCTTGCACGCAGATCCTCAACTCTACCTTCCGTGGGACAGCTTTGGGATGGCTAACTAGCAAGGGGAGAAATAATTAAAACTAGGATTAATTTTTGGGTACTGTATAACCCATATAACCCAACTGAATAAATAGCTCATAGCTATCAAAATAACAAACTGAATAGAATACATTATTCTAGATTCTTTACTGCTCATTAAAAGGATATACTGTATATATACAGTTAAAGGTGAAACACATTGAATATAGCTTCAACACTGCTGAACTCCTCAGCAAATGATTACCCCAAAACAATTGATTCCTGCCCACCAACCACTTCAATTTACTAAGTGAACTTGAGCACAGTCCATCCAACTCTTTCTCTTCCTAAAGTAGTCCAGATTACACTGCTGCAAAGGTCCACAAAATATTCGGAACAGGAGATTTTTAGTGTGAGAAAGAATCCAAATCAAGGTGCTGACTGATTCTTTCTGGATATACCATAGCCTGATCCACACTACAACTATCATAATTTCATTTAAAGAACTTACAATGTTCTTGTTTAGAACATACTATTACGTGTATTATACAGACTAATATGTGAGCACCACTGAACACAAGCCAAATTATTTCTTAGTGATTATACAAATAAGATGGAAAATAAAAAAATAGCTCTGAGTTTCCCTTCATTTACATCTTCCTACACACCCATGACTATTCATAGTAGACATTGTAATTCTATCATATGAAATATTTAGATATCTGTAATACCCGTACAAGATACAATGAAGGTAAGCTAGCCTCTTGAATTCACAAATAACTAATACTGAAACACACAAAGCATTTCCTAACCATTTTAACCTTCCATTTAATGCTAGAATACCCAGTCTCATACCACTGCAAAAATCCATTAAGCTTTTTCATCACTCATATCAAAATAACAGAAAATCCTCTAAAAGTATAAATGCTACACTATGCAACAGCACCTCATGTGTGGTAATAGATAAGAATTTGAGAGATGTGCATCACAGCCACTGTATTTTAAGGGTAAATTTGGGAAAGCAAAAGAGTCCATTTAGTAAGTAAATATGGTAGTTAGAAAGTCAGTGAACTGAGATCCCTTTTAATTTATGGACCTAATTTATAATCTTACATTTCCAAACCTATTTGTCTGTTTTATCTACTTACTGCATTCAGCCTTAAGACTAGACTGCAAACTGTCAAAGGCAGTGAGAAACTTTTTTTTTTTTAAATTTTTTCATCCTTACTATTAGTCCATATGGTGTCTGGAAAAACAGGGCTTGACTTTAGATTGGGTTTCCAACTTACTGCTGCTGGTATAATAAACTGCAAAAGCCAGGAAAAAAACCAACACCCTGGCTGCTCCTGAAGTGTTAGCTGATGTCAAAACACCACTTTTTTTTTACTAGTATGAAAATGGGTAGGCATGTATCCATAACTGAAATTCAGCTTGGTATATATATTTATTTTGGAATGTAACACTTTTAGTGAATGGTACAAGCACCTACTCCAGTTATAAAAATGCTGTCATAACCTTCAATGAAGAGAATTCATTTTCTAGTTTAAAATAGTCACTTCATTTCTCTAGTCAGATGCTCACAAATAGTGCACAAGCATAAAGAAATGGGAAACAATGGTGCTGCCTTCCTATCCATTACCCTACAGACCTCAAAGGGAACCAAAAAGGGTTGTTACACTGACAGCCAAGCTGATCTGATGAATGGGCATCTAAACTAGTCTGGTCCTGATGGAAGAGAAGGACACAGAGTCAAATGCACTATACCCATATTTCATAGATATAGGGTTTCATTTATTTCTACAGCTATGACTTTCAGCACCTAATATAATCTGTTATATTTCCATGTTTTCTTCTGCTTTGCCTCAATTTATCCCTCTTTTCTACACTTTAGTTGGGGTTGCTGCCAGCCTAAACCATACTGAAAAAGAAGTTGGAATTAAGCACCAAGTATTTTTTAGCTTTGTGTGGCAAACTTTACTGCGGCCAGAGCACCTCTATCATGAAGAGACAGGCATATTCTTTGGAAACAAATAAAAGACAAATATTCAGCCAGGTGGACACAATCCTAACGTGCCCTGAAAAGGAAAATTACTGTAATTTTTGGAGCCCTAATTCTCTGATTCTGAGTTTCTGCATGATTAACTTGAAACATTAACAAATATGCTAATTTCAATTTTCAGCAGATAATTTTCTAAGTTGATATGCTTTTATTGTACTACTCTCTCCCCTGCAGTGATGCACCTGCAATGAATTGCTGTGTGGAGGAGAGGAAAAGAGGAAAAACAGTTG
The DNA here is from genome assembly GCF_964237585.1 of Gallinula chloropus. Taxonomy (NCBI): domain Eukaryota; kingdom Metazoa; phylum Chordata; class Aves; order Gruiformes; family Rallidae; genus Gallinula; species Gallinula chloropus. The sequence continues at coordinate 75,465,288 of NC_140086.1, forward strand.
AAAAGCAGACACAGAATGATGCCTATAAAATGGTAGCCTATTTGCACCTTCTGTCTGTAATCTTTAAAAGTACAAAAGCAGAGAAGAAGTCATTTGTCAGAAATTCAAAATAAGATCCTGTCTATATGTGTACATATATGTATATATATCAGATTTGGCAGAGAGAGAAGACATTCTCATACAGGCAAACATCCATCAGACACATCCATTGCACTGGAATATACCACACTTTTTGAGATTGGTTCCTTTTCATTGTAGGAGTGTAAATGAGTAGTCAGAAATGTAGGAGAATTCGACCCACTGACTTCGATCTGTAGGCTCAGGTTACAGCATTTCAAGATTTAATCCAACGTAGACCAGACTGCTGCAGCCCACAGTACCTTTGCTTTGGTGAAAGAGCAGGACAGCAATACAATTTGAAATTTCTCTCTACAACAGCAAGTAATGTTACGTGTGAGCGACTTGATTCCACTCAGGGAGGTGGTGGAGTCTCCTTCTCTGGAGATATTCAAGACCTGTCTGCACGCCTGTCTGTGCAATATGTTCTAGGGAGCTGCTCTGGCAGGGGGGTTGGACCCGATGATCTCTCAAGGTCCCTTCCAAGCCCTACAATTCTGTGATTCTGTGATTCCCAGAAAGGGGACTTCTAAATTGTAGCTGCCCAGTTTTGTACTGCGGATTACTTTTGTTATGCAACTGCTCATTTTGTGGGGGGAGGCACTAGGTAAAGCCCTCTGGACAAAGGTTCCTGGAACTGCTTAGAGAAAACCCTTGACAACAAATGGAAGGAACTCATCAGGAGGGCCAAGATTTCACCCTGATAGACAAGGACATTCTTAGCTACTTTAACTTTTACAATCTGTGCAGGCACTAGTTTGATGTGAACAAAGTACGGAGTCCAAAATGTTGCAGTTCCCATAATCAAGAGTATTTTTATACACTACTGGAGTTATTCTATTGACAATAAAATCATATCAGAATCTGTGCAGGGAAACAATTCAAAACTGAAAGATGACTGAGTTCTGTGGGAGGCATGTTTTATTCAGACCCACAGCTATAGCAAACAATTGAAAGATGCATTTGATGAATAATCCCTTTCCTCGAGCATCCTGGTATCTCATAAATAGTGGTATTAAACAGCTACAAGGATCTTGATTAACAGAACCAACTGTTCTATTTTTCTAATGCCTCCAATGAATATGGTAACCTAGATAAACTGCAGAACAGATGGAGAGAAAGATAGAAAGAGAAAAAATTATATGAATAAAAATTTCCATCTATACCGAAGTCCAGCGATATGTCTACGTATCATAAAGTCCAACTTGTATATTACAAACAAAGAATTAACTGGCAACAGTGTAATATTCAAATCTTATCAAGATGTCACCTTGCGACCAATGCAAGTTTGTTGCATGAACAGTTAACAGAAAGAACTGCAGTCCTAAATGCTGGCTGCTCAGCATACTGCTTTTTTTATTGAATCTACCTTGGATGTTGTCCTTAAAACAGTTTTTGTTAGTTTTGAGAAATTAAAACCTTGTAGAACTGCAGAATGATGTACTGAGGAAACAGATGTGTGACTATTGATAATGACTTTGTGGTCTTTTGTAACATAAAATAAATGTTTTAGAGACGGATCAGAGACAGTGATATCAAAAAAGATACTTTTGAGAAGGTACTGGCCACATGAAAATCTAGCTTCATGGGAAAATACCAACCTGAAACACAGCCTTGTCAGCACAACAATGTGTACCACACCTTCTACATATGTATGGTATGTACTCATTAGATTAAGCAAGATATTAAAAAGATTCCATGAAGTCATTTCCCTAAGCAATGTTCCATTTGAGAATGAAAAGTTAGCACATTTAGTCTTGCTAAGCATTTCTTCAAAAAATAGACCATTCACATTAAATTATTTACATAACTGAAGTATCTTTATTTGCTGTACAACAGCATTAACAAAGCAAAGTTATGTTTTAAAAAATTTGTGTGCTTGTGTGTACATACACATACACTGTCTTCATCTATAAAAATATATAAATATATATACACAGAGGCACACTTGGGAAAAAAAGAAAAAGCTATAAAATATACACTCCACCTGTAAACTAAAACAAGCAAGGAACTACCGGAATTGTTTTTGTATACAAAAGCTAAAGACTAGCTTTTAGCAGCAAGTATTTTCTGACAGCATATGTGTAACTTTGTTTTCATTATATAAGAATCAAAATTTCCTCCAACACTGAGGCCTCACATCATAAGGGAGAGAAATAACTGGTTCATTTTGAACATGAGAAGTAAATGCTACCGTTGGAAAACTCCTACTACTAAGCATACTCCAAAAAGGATTTTACTATTTAAACTGGAAAGAAAAATATTATTACACGTGCTGCAAAAGCCTGGGTAGTGCACATTATTGCTGGACATCAGACAATCCATTGCTGTTTAACTTTCAGTTGCTTTCCAGGCAACAGATGATGGCATAAACCGCATACCGAATACGTATTTTTGAAGATGTTGCAAGTGTGAAAAAAGTGCAATACCTCCAAAAAAATGAAATCAGGTCATTCTCAAATGCAGTAACCAAACACAGAACTATTGTCTGCCAGATCTCATTTATTCTCTAAGGAAGAAGTTCTAAGGTTTGGGGTTTTTTGTGGGTTTTTTAACGTACTTAGGAATAATTACAACATGAAATGGAAGACAAGCAGTCCTGCAGAGTGGAGAAGACTTCTGAATATTTCATTAAAACACAGAATTTTCAAATTACCATGCAAGGTCATAAAGGCTGTCAATCCATTTTCCCTGTCTGCAGCTGTTGTAATAGCCTCAACAAAATAGATGAACTAAAAGAAAACAACAGGAAATCCTGTAATGCAAAGGAAAAATTGAATGAAGAGAGACAGAAGGGAGTACCACCAAATCTGAGGGAAAACAGAGCCTGTATGAAGAAATATACAGTCAAGAAGAAATCTAAAGGCTTATAGGCAACACATGAGTTATACAGCTGAGATGATTTGATAACTTGATTTTTGAGATGTGAAGGAAGTTCACATTGGAACAATTACCATTGGATAAATAAAGCATTCCTAGTGCAGCCACAACTATCTGCATCCTTAGTCCTTCAGCTCAAAGAAATATCTGAGCACAGTGGATAAGCTTCCAAGCTATTTAATTTCTGATACAAGCAGCATTACTAATAACTAACATGACAAACATAAAGTCAAGGCAGCAGGTTGTTGGAAAGAGCAGGTTCAAAATATTTTCATACATCCACATAAGGCAGTAAGACCTGAGAGGTGTTAATATCAAATACAATTTTCTGTTTACATGTTTGAGATATGTAGAAATTCAATATATAGTCATTATCATCAGAAGTTATGTGAATATCAGTTCTGGTGACCTACAACTTAAAAAAAAAAAAAAAGTCTCTCTGATGCTTCTGTTTCTCTTAGGTAGTACAGAAAAGGCATCATCTCTTCCATCATAAGATGGAGTGATGAAGCAACTTTCCTCACTCATTATCAATTAGTTACAAATTGGAAATACTTGGTAAACTTCAGACTACAACTTAAACCCTGGACCTATGTCTGTAGCCCAAAATGTTTCTTCAATAAGATTCATAACCTTTTAAGAACAAGAAAAAATACAAAATTACACAGTGAAAGAAAGAAGCTACTAAGTCACACAGGTGACCAATTATGGAACCAACTCAATTCCATCAACAGAACACATCCATGAGCAATTAATATGATTTTCAAAACAGAATTTTCAGAACAGGTAATTGTTTCATTCACAGGTGCTCGAACACTTGCGGGAAACTGTAGTCCTTTTTCAACTGAGCCTCCTTTTTGGCAGGTTCTTTACTGATCATTTTTTTCTTGAGGGGTGAAGGGAACAAAAGGCCTTTGTGAGGAAGGCAAGAAATGTTCCCCACTTTAATTTGCCAGTAGTTAGGAGATGAATGTGAGGGCAAGGAGGTGGAGAACAGGAAGTGGATCAGCTTCTTGGCATTATTAGAGTGCCTCCCTTTACTAGAAGGTGGCTGGTTTTCCATTATTTTTTTCAAATAGCCCTCTGATGTCTAAACCTATCTAACGAAGAGCCCTAGATGTCCATACTGTGGATAAAATGTAGAAAAGGACCAGGTAGCAACCACAAGGAAAGCAACTGTTAGGGAAAAGGATTGGTTGTAAGAAGAAAATAATGGGTGAAAAGAGCAAAACACATTTGAGGGAAGTGGAGCAGCCTGACCACGTGCCTTCAGAAGGATAGGAGTTACAATTATGCACTTACTAGGGAAACAATTTTATGTAAACCTTAAACAAGTTAGATGGTCTTATTTTTGTAATCAGATACTTTTCTGTGACTATTGATAGGTAACATTATAAAGATGTTGCATCCTCATTCTCTGCTTCAGACAATCCTGAAAGGGTGACAAAAGGAAACAAGATTCAGGGTTGAGGAGTATAAAGATACACAATTGGAAGAGGCAAAATTAAGTTTTAAACATACTTCAGAATCACAAAATTTCCTACAAGAAACTAATTAAAGCAACAATAAAGAAGCAGAAAGAAAATATAATGTATGCAAGTTATTCAAAAGAGCTATGAAATGGGGAATATGATAAATATTAGTTAATCTTGTCAAATAAACATCAGAAACAAACTATGTAAAGGATGCGCAAAGTTCCACCTAAAGGGCGACAGTGTTAGCACACTGTGTGTATTGTGGGGAGAAACAACTGATCTCTGAGAAGGGACTGGTAAAGAGGAAGAGGGAGAAAGAAGAACAGGAGGTGCCTCAAGTCTGCAGAACCAGCTCCGTGGCTTTTAATCAAACTGCTATCTTCCTTCTGATAAACTATGTTAACTGAGCCTTGATGCTAACTTTACGGAGAGTTCACCTTCAAACCCCAATATCAAGTCTTCTCTGTTCCCTTTCAACACTCTCAACTTTTCCTCAGAGAAATTTAACAACCTGGACACAGAAGTTATGTATAGTATTGTAGCACCAATCTTATCAATTATGTACTGATAATCAAAATGACCTCTTCATGTCTTTTTGTACATTAAATTGAAACATAAATCACCATAGCAACACCAGGGTTAGTGGGTACCTTTCAAAGACAGCTTTTTCCAGAATATTACTCCCTGTTACACAGATTTGCCCAGCATTTGGCTTTATTAAAATGCTTTTATTTAGAATAGATTCAGTTTGTCAAGTAACCTAACTCACTGTTTAGGACTGGTCTGACTCATTACCATTCTACCAATCCCCTGCAGCAGTTGTTTTTTTCTTTTTTAAAATAAGAAAGGTTACAGTTACTTCTCTGCCATTGATGTAAATAATCAAAAGGCAGAGATGAAATTCAGTGAAAATTCATTGAAAGCTCCACAGTTTGATATTTCACTATTGATGATGGCCTTTTGTCAGCTACAATTTCTTAATTAAGTTAGCTTTCAGATGTGCTTTAGAAGAACTGTATATTGTTGATCTCTTGAATTGTAATGGGAGAAATATAAAATTTTGACCAATATCTTTCAAAATAGCTAACACCAGCTGCTTCAGAGAAAGACTTAAGCAACCATAAAAAATATTTTTGCATCAACTTGCTTCCACTCCAACACTTTCCATGGCTAACATCCAAGAAGTTCAAAGACACATAAGTTTTAACAGCATTTCTGTTTCTGTAGTTCTTCATAGTATATAAACAAAAATAGCCACTTTCAGGCTTTTTAAAACATATTAGCACAATCTTAGTCTCCATAATGGTTTATGGCAATGAATTGCAAATGTTATCTATTACTGTGTGAAAAATATAATTTTACTCATTTTGAATTTCCTACAATTTAGTTTCACTACATCTCAGGTTCCAACTGTATTTACAGCCACAAGAGACTGGATCCGAAGTTGGTATCTTCCAAACACTTCTAAGATGTAGAATGCTACAGAATTAATTCATTTAGCCCTTCAATATGAATATCTTCATTCTGTAGTGCTGGTCCCTTAATGATTAAATGATCCCACCCTCTAGCTTATTGCCTTCTTTTGCATATTCTCAGAATATTTTGTTATTTATCCATGGTTAGCTAGTCACCCCTTAGACTTTTTCTTAGCTCTCCTGATTATTTTGTACATATACTGCCTGCTGTAGTTTATGATAATTTTATTGGACTTCATAGAGCTGGTTTCTCAATTTTCTCAAGGCTATTTGGCTCCAATGATTCTGTCATGCAGTCATTGCAAGCTCAGTCTAACCTTTCTTCTGCATGCTCTCTATGCATCTGCAAAACAATAACCATCAATCGTGTGCCCCAGCTGTGTAGAAATTAATTATGCATGTCTGTTATAATATATGAATGTATTATGCTTGCACACATAGGCATTTCCTGACTTAAAAAGAAAATGCTAACTGTTCTCAACAAAAGGTGAGTTTAATTCCAAGTTTTGTTTCATTAGAATACACCCAAAAATTAGGAGTAAACCTTCCACAAAAGAAACTTAAACCCCTAGAAATTACAGTGTGCTTTGTATGTTTAAAGTTATTGGTATTAAAATGATTACAATTAATTTTATTTAAAGACTGCTACTTACCTCTAATATTTGCATTTGGAATGCTGTCAGGTAACTCTGAGTTTATTTTATGTTACTGTGGTGTGCTGACCCTGGCCAGCAGCTAAGTACCACACAGCTGGTTGCTCAAGCTTCCCCTCCTCCAGCAGGATGAGGGAGACAACAGGAAGAGAGAAAGTGAGAAAAGTTGTGCGTCAAGATAAAGACAGCTTAAGATGCAAAGGGAAGGAAAAAAAACCCCAAAAATACGACAAAAACCAAGTGATGCAAAGGCAATCACTCACCATCTCCCACAAGTAGACTGATGCTCAGCCAGTCTGATAGCAATGGCTACCTCCTAAAAAAATCCTTCCCCATAGTTTTTATTGCTGAATAGGATACTAAATGACATTGATGAAATCTCTGGTCAATTTGTGTCAGCAGTCTAGGTCATGTACCCTTCCAGATTCTTGCTCACACACAGTTTACTCACCACAGCAATGCAGGGTAGAATGGGAAAAAGAGCCTTGACACTGCAAGTAATGCTCAGAAACAGCCAAAACACTGATGTGTTACCAACACTGTTTTTACCACAAATCCAAAGTACAACACCATAAGGACTTCTATAAAGAAAATTAATTCCAGCCATACCCACTAGCCAGAACTAGAAATTATCAAAGCTCCATCTTCAGTGAAATGCTGGCATATTTTGCTGAAGTGATGTCTCTTGTCTGTTTTTGGCATTGGTCATCAACCTAAATCACATAGGGATTTTTTGCAGTTTCATTTAAGAAGGGACGTGCACACTGCTACACTATACCTCCTGGTCTGGGAGACAAGAGACAATATTTTGGTTTCTACACAATCCTGATGCCTCAAGGGCTCAGTACCAGAAAGAATAGCCAATACCACTGCTTATGCTCAGATCCATGCTTTGTCAAAGGAGCTCTCAAGTCCAAATTATTTTAGAAATCAAATAGCAGCATCCTATGATCTTCTCAATAACCCAGCTGTTTGCTCTAGGGGGTTTTGAAAATTCATTTGACTACTTTGACAACAGAAAGTTTGACTGCCTTTGAATCTGCTTTCAAAGACAAAATTATACCGGTCAAGCTATTGCCCATAAAGTATTCTGGTTAGCTTTGACAATGATGGATACTTTTCATGACCATTTCCCAGATCTCTTATACCTACACTTCACAACCATCCTTAATAATGAATGACAGTCATCTACAATGAATGATAATTTTCCAGTACTCTCATCCCCAAAGAAATTGTATTATCATCACATTTTCTTGCTATAATTTGTCAGACTGAAAAATACAGAGTCTCTGATTACTAGATTCTTTATTAATACAATAACTTGAACAAATACTCAGTTATGTGTTTTAAAATGCAGATGGTAAAAGGTATCAAGTTCTTAGGTACAGTACACTCTGTTTTCATTACTTTAGGAACTGTAAATCTTACTCTTTAATGAAAATGCAGTGTCAAGAAGGCAGACTGTTTTTATTTGAAATTGGTTCAGATATCCTAGCTGAGCCTGGAAGAAATAAGCAACTGAATATTATAAAATAAAGTGATATTCAAAATTGTATTTTGAATGCAAGTCTTGTTTTCACCATTTATAGGAATGGATGTTTTATTTGCTTAGTGAAGGGTTTTATTGTTATATAGTTCCATCTTCACTGATTCAATAGGGAATGAAATAGTCCTGTAAAAATATCCTCTGGAAAAATTAACCCAGTCAAGTTTGAACTTTGTGAGAAAAGGTCTCATCTTAGGACACAATTCTTAGCACTGATTACTCATTACTGCCAGATCAAATTGAATACATCTTAGAAATAACACAAGCGTGGTTTAAATTATTATTTCCATTACTGTAATAATGTAGGTCCTCTATCACAGACCAGGACCACTTTGTGCCTGTGTTCTATAGAAAGAAAACAAAAAGGAATGCACATAGAGCAAAATACTTGACATGTTACCAAAAAAAGACTATACACTAGATATAAACCATCAAATAGAAAGAGACATGGTAAGTATAGATGCCTGAGAATACCAGGAACAATGAGAATCACAGAATCACAAGGTTGGAAAAGACCTTTAAGATCATCAAGTCCAACCATTCCCATCCTATGCTAAACCATATCCCCAAGTACCTCATCAACCTTTTTCTTAAACACATCTAGGGACGGTGACTCAACCCCCTCCCTGGGCAGCCTGTTCCAGGCCCTGACAACTCTTTCAGTGAAAAATTTTTTTGTAACATCTAATCTGAACATGCCCTGGCACAGCTTCGTGCCATTTCCCCTTGTCCTGTCACCTGGCTGAAAAGACCACTGCCTACCTCTCTACAACCTCCCTTCAGGTAGTTGTAGGTGGTGATAAGGTCTCCCCTCAGCCTCCTCTTCTCCAGACTAAACATCCCCAGCTCCCTCAGCCACTCCTCATATGATTTGCCCTCCAGCCCCTTCACCAACCTAGTTGCCCTTCTTAATGAGAAAACATTAATGAACTTGGTGGGCACTAACATTAGAGAACTTGAGTCTTGCATTTTGCAAAGTATCACATTATTGACTTTTATTAGAAGGTTTTAAGGAGAACAAGTTTCCTAGTGTTTCAGAATGAGGACCTGCTCCCAGGCTTGCAGGGCAGGAAAATGGAAAGCATGACGGAACTTCTTTTAAAACAAACATGCAAGGGAGCCTGAAAAAACATGCTCTTTGAGAGGACAAATGTTCATCTATTTGGGGCAGCAACAGCTTTTATTTCTTTTTTTAAAATTTATTTTCATATGGGTAGAGATATTTTAAATATTTCATATCTGAGGTAGATCTCGCCAATATTTATCCGTTGTCAGTACGTGTCAAAGGAGGTAACTGCAGCATGCTAATGCTGATGCAGTGAGAGAATGCCTGTGTGCATGGCTACATGAAACAGAAGGGTGGCAAGATGACTGAAATGATATAGAGTGAATTACAGTATTTATAGATGTGTCTGCCTCAGAAAGTACTTAATTTTCTACTTACAGGCTGATTCAGCACCACTTGTATGGTCTAGGTGTGCTGTCCGTGGAACATGGGGCATCCTCTCTGAGTCCTGCAGTAGCTTCAGAAATACCTTTTGTGAAGAAGGAAAAAAAAATTCAGAATCCATTTTCTTATATAGATATATAAATATCCTAAACCATCCAGACTGTCAGATATTCATAGTGGCTGCTGTAGCCATCCTGCAACTGTAAAATCAGTCAAGTATTCCAGTAGAGGAATCCTGGGGATAAGGGGAATGGAATAAATGCCAAAAGATGCAAAAACATCTATCCAAAGCATTTTTGGCCCATGAATACTGGCTGCTCTTGATTGACATTTTATACTCGTAAGATGTGGCATATGTTGGAACTCAGTTACTGCAGTTTTTACCAAGGACATATTGACAATTTCGAACATCTTCTGATACTTGAACTAGAAATACATGGACACAACTAGAACTGCTACCAAAGAGTTCTAGTTGTAGCAGTACAACTAAACCTAATGTACAAAATCCTACAGAACTGAGAATCCACAAAGCTCTGGGAAGTGTCCATAGATTTATGCAACCATGTGAGCAATAATCCTATTGGAAGACATTTAAAGGACAATGCAATTACCAAGCACAGTCAACATTAGCAAAGTCCTATCTGACTATCTGTCCTATCTGACTAGCACCATTAGCACTCATATCCCAAATTGGGAGATGATGATAGGATCTTCTTACCTAAAATCACTGTGGAAAAAAAAAGAAAAAAAAAAAAAGGTAACAATCTAAAACCCCGCACTAGAGTAAAATTATAAAAGTTGAATCTTCCTGAGCAGGGGGACACACATCAGAAGGGAATTTAACATAACCTTCGTAAAATCCAGCCAAATTCACCAACTTTATAATCATGAGATCTATTTAAATGGCATATATACTTTGTCAAATAGATTTGTGTTTGACCTACTACTTCTTGCTTAATCCTGTTTCACAGTTCCTTCCACATAAAGTCCTTTGAATTTCCCTCAGCCATGAAAAGGCTTGGAACAGCTTTCATAGTGAGTCAGTTATTAACACTCACCTCACTTCTTGTAAACTCAAATGAAAAATAAGATTAATATTTTCTTATCTTAACCTGAACTGCAATCTGAACAGTGATCTAGGAACTTCAGATAAAAATAAAGACAACAAAAATTAACAGAAAACAGAGCTACCATGAGCATCTCTAATTGAAAAGCAAGAGTACAACCAAGTTTTACTTTCTTTTGATGAAAGCCTTCTTGCTTTCTTTTCTCTGTTTAGGTTGAGCTGCAAGACATAGATTATAACCACTGTGCAACTTTCAGAAATCATTAAGAAACCACAAAGCAACCTGATACCAACTGTAACAAAAAAAATTCTTTGTTTCCAAGAAGCTCATATGAGAGACAATAAAAGGCAGTCAATGTGGAGTACTTTATAGTTTTGGAAAGGTATTTTTTACTTACTGAAGTCTGACTGTTACATAAACCATGTTTCACTTTATCAAGATAATCACCATTTAACAGTGGTTATTGACTGCATTTCTAACCTGCTAACTTTCAGGGAACATTTTTGGTCATTAACAACTGGAAGGCCAGAAAAATATTAATACCTCCTGACATTTCTGTATTAGACCCTGGAGGGAGATCTTGACTGCCCAAAGCCAAATTCTCATATGTTGCCTTGGATCTGCTTGCTTATGGCTCCTCTGTACACCAATTCTGTCAAGCAAACAAAACTAAACTGAATGGACTAAACTCAGATAGGAACTGCTCCTCTCTGGCAAGGATGAAGGTCACACTGCAAAACATTGCCTACATATACTCAGTTCAGTGTCAAAATTCCAGCTGGGGTTGCAGGCAGACATTTTCTTCTTTAATCACGTTACATCACTTGAAGAGACAATGTAACTGTGCCTTTAAGAAGAAACAAAGCCACCAAATGCTTTTCTAATACATATTTGCCTAGAGTAGCTTTGCTAAAGCAACTATTTTGATACAGCTATAAAGGCAGAAGGCCACCTCCACTGCCCAGTCCTCTCCACAGTATCCAGGCAGCTCTCAAACACCCCATTACTGGGAATCATTAGGGACCAAACTGTACAAAAGAAATGACAATTTATCCAATGATGCACTAAATATTGTAGAAAGAAGCAATATTAGCCTAACATCGTTATTAGCAGAGTAAGTACCCTTGAAAACACACACAGATCTGAAGAAGTCAGAACTAGACACTACGGCAGAGACAATGTGTTCTTGCCACGTGTCCTTAAAGACTGGAAAAATTGACAATGAGAAGGTGTCTTCTAGACCTGAGCAGAGCATTCCTTTCCCTAGGGAATGGTTAACAACTTCTACTGAATTTCTGCTTTGGCTTGCAAGTCCGTATCTGAGCAAGGACTTGTCCAGATAGCTGTCTGTAGGGAAGACTGAGGAGACAGATTTTTTTTTGCACACCCTATAAGCTGTACTAGGTAGGTAGTCCCTCATTTCTTCCAGATTCCTGCTTTGGGACAACATCATAAAAACAAGATGGTTTGGGTTCAAAGGGACCTTAAAGACCATCTAGTTATCTAGTTCCAACCCCCCCTGCCATGGGCAGGGACACCTTCCACTAGACCAAGTTGCCCAAAGCTCCATCCAACCTGGCCTTGGACACTGTCAGTGAGGGGGCAGCCACAGCTTTTCTGGGCAACCTGTTCCAGTGCCTCACCACTCACAGTAAAGAATCACAGAATCACAAGGTTGGAAAAGACCTTTAAGATCAAGCCCAACCACTCCCGTCCTATGCTAAACCATAGTTTCTTCCCAATATCCAATCTAAATCTACCCTACTCCAGTTTAAGGCCAATACCACTTATCCTATCACTACATGCCATTCCATGTAAACAATCCCTCTCCAGCTTTCCTGTAGGCACACTTTAGGTACAAGAAGGCTGCTATAAGGTCTGCCCAGACCCTTTTCCAGGCTGAACAACCCCAACTCTCTCAGCCTGTGTAATTAAGGAGTGGTGCTTCATTCAATTAACGTCCTGGTTAATTTTCTTCATAGTAGCTAATATGGGGCAATGTTTTGGATTTGCAATGGAAACTATTGATAATATAAGGATATTTTTTATTTGTAGAGGTGGTTTTTGTCACTGTAATTCTGCTTCTCACACTGCCCTGCCAGCAGGATGGATGGGGGAGCACAAGGAGTTGGGAGGAGACACAGCTGGGACAGCTGACCCCAAGGAATATGATGTCATGCTCAGCTTACAAGGGGCTTGGGGAAAAGGAAGGATGGAGGGGGCTGCTGGTGGTGTTCAGAATGATGACATTTGTCTTCCCAACTAACCATTACACATCATGGAGCTCCACTTTCATGGCTGAACACCTGCCTGCCAATGGGAAGTGGTGAATTAATTCCTTGGTTTGCTTTGCTTTTTGTGCAGCTTTTGCTTTACTAATTAAACTGCCTTTATCTCAATCCATGAGTGTTCTCACTTTCCCTCTTCTGAATCTCTTCCCCATCCCACCGCAGGTGTCGGGGGGCCGTGAGTGAGTGGCTGCATGTGGCTTAGTTGCCAGCTGGGGCTAAACCACAACATTGAAGCAAATTTAGTATTAGTGAGATCTGAAAGTGTCAGGAACCAATTTTGTTAGAACTTAAAGATTCTTTTGAAGTGTGAATGGAAGCCTTGTTGCCCTTGAAGAGTAAGATTTTTAGAGAATGCCAGTGTCCCTCAGATTGAAGAAGAATAATGGCGAGTGTATGAGAGAACAAAAAGAAAGCATAAAATAAAAATTATAGCACATTTCTTCCTTTAAAGTCAGAGTTCTTTGTTTCCAGATTGAATTGTTTGAATAGACTAAATAGGACTATTATGTGCTATCCATTTAGTTGCCAATGCAAAGAGGCTTTTGATAAGAAAATGGAGAACTGCAGTTCTAACGACTAATGATGAGATGCGTAGATGACAGAAATCAGCCCAAATTAATGCATTAAGTCTTCAAGCTGAAAAATGATACATCAATATCTAATACAACCTTTAAAGGTGTTTTTTTTTAAACTCTCCTGTAGAAAACAACCAAAAGCAATCTCTCAACAGAGTAACAGATACAGCACACTGAGGAAGCTTCTTTGTGATCCATGACAACTTCACATTTACTTTATCAATGCCAGATCTGGAAAGTCCTAGGACATATTACAGGCCCATAGTCCAAAAAAGTTCTCATATATGTTACCTCAGAATCTATAAAGTTTGGCAGTGAACAGTATTCTTTATGATAGCACATTAATCACCCTGTATAATTTGAAAGAAAATAATTTTTCAATAATCTTTTAACTTCCATTATATAATTTTATAGCAGGAATGCAATTTCCTCTAGAGGATTATGTAAAATGTTTATTAAAACTTGTAAGACTGATTCCTCCTCCTCCTGACTGCCACAGCAAATGCTTGCCATTATTAACTTTATATACTGTGGTCATTTATAAGAAAAACACTGAAGAGATTTCCCACACACCCACCATAACCCCCCTTTACAAATAACACAGTTGTATAAAGCTTAACTCCAAAGAAGACCACATAATTCCTGGTAGATCATTCTTTGCACTGCAGTTTAAAAAGAAATGTGCAAAACTAGAACCTTTATGCTTGCTCAGGGTCCTAAAAACCTATGTAGCAAATCAATACAGTCCTAAAGATGTCTCCCAGTGGCTCACTTCAGGACACACTTCAGATCCACGTGGTGGAGTACTGGTTCAATAAATTTCATGAAGAATTGTAATTTTACATCAACTTGAATTATTTGGGTTCTACTTATGTTTTTGCAGATTATAGAAGATGAACAACTCTAAACTTGCACAACAAACCCAGAGCTGCTCGTGAAGTTTCAAATATCAGACCCCATTAATTCTCATGTATATATAGCTCATGCAGCAAAAATACAATGCATATGTGACGTCTGACAGGCCTTAAAGTGTATCATTTTCATAAGACCAGGAAAGTCCATCATCATCCCTGGTGGATATTGTGTTCCAGCTGACCACAGTACTATATTATATCATCTCATACATTTCCAGGGAACAGAGAGAGAAGGGATATACCCCTTTTTCTTTTAGAGATATATAAGTATATTTATATATATATTTAAAATAAATATCACTACCGGAATCTTCATTTCATTATTTCTTGTGGATTCTTTTTTCTAACATATGTTAAATTTTCTGTTAGCAAACAGTACAACTTTTTCTGTCTTTACTACTATAGATAATCACTGGAGAAATCAATTTCACAAAGTGGTACTAAATGAATTGTGCCATCAAATAAAAACAGATGTGTTTTGTGCATAAACAAATACTGACAACAGCCTCCTATCATCACTTGAAGAAGTGGAAAAAGTTATCTTTTCAAAAGGATCTCTAATACAGAACTTGTGGTTTACAGAATCTCGGTAGTTATAAATTTTAGTCTACATAAATCAGTCCAAGGAAAATAATTTCTCATTGATAAAGCTATTTACACAGAACTGAATTCAGCAGCAATGTAGTAGAGTCTCTTCTTTTCATTTGGGGTATGTATACATATATACACACACAATGTGCATATATATATATTAGTGTGTGTACATATGTTCATATATACATATATGTAAGTGTATCTGTTTATACACACAAAGTACTCTTTAAAGCCTAAGTTTTAAAACTTCATAAGTCAGAGAGTATTCTCAGCAATTAATTTTTCCGTCCCAAGAGCTACCCGAACCTCCAGCCTTGCAAGTTCAAAGCTCATTAGAGTGCTAGAGATTAAGGCAACTAACAGTGGTTGTCATTAAATCAATGATACTTTAAATTTTCCTTAACTAAATTCAGAAGCAAACAGTTCCTCAGTCTTCACATCGGATTCTTGAAATCAGAAATTTCATAGAAGAGTGGGTAGTGAAATTAACAGTACAGAAAAACTATGAAGCATATATTTTGACTGGGATTGGTCTTTTTTAGAGAACATCCTTCTTACAAGAAATTGCTGTGCCGTATGAAAGACAGGATCAAGGGTAGTTGCAAGCTAATACAGGATTCTCTAACCAAGCAAATGCCATTACACAGAGAAACTAAAAGTACCTCTTCCAAGGTGGTGTCAGAAATGCCATAGCCAGTCACATGAAGATGATGAAGGCTTTGATCTAAAGCCTGGAAAAGACCTTTAAAAGAGGTCTTATCTGCCCTCTCTGGAATCACATAGGTCAGCTCAGTCCCACTGTTCTCTTTCAAGAAGGCTTCTGGGATATGGGTCTGTACCAAAGATGTGACCTGAACAGTATGCCTAGGATCCTGGACTTCAAACACACAGGGCTATGAGGAGAGAAAAATAATAATGCACAAAACATTAAATGTTATAAGTAGTATGGCATTTGATATTAGAAAGCATACAGAAAAATTTCCACCGATGAAACTGCATCAAACCTGGGACACAGAGATTACTTCCCAGAAATAAAGAACCATGAGACAAAGCCCTTTTCAGTTAAATATTGGCATTCATAATTTTCAAATATGAAATTGTATAATGATAATAACATCAACGATGATGATAATAATGCCCCTACCCAAAACAACTAAGAAAGCTGATAAAAACATGTTTTGCTGGCTCTCTAGTAATCTATATCACATGTTACTTCCTGGCAGAGGCATATGGCTCCCTTAGAATATATGAAGCTATTACTTGGCAGGCACTGTACAGAATATTTTTACTATACCTTTTTTATGAGCGTTAAACTGTGTCCCTGGCCATATGTTTCTCTCAGGTAAGAGGGAGAACCACAGCACCTCAGCTGGCCATGCTGCAGGATGGCAATGCGATCGCTGAGCACCTCTGCCTCATCAAGGTGATGAGTGGTAAATATCAGTGTGCAACCTGCATCAGAAAGGTGGGTACATGATCACAAAACCTGGTTTCTAAAGAAACTCATCTTCCTTTCATGACAGTCCTTTAACCTTAAAGGAACATGTTTCAGGTCGCTGCAAAACATAACTGCAAGACACAAGCAAAACCTGCCTTCAGGTTTAAAGTCTGAGTTAGCTTCAGGTCTAAACTTGCTTTGCCTTGTATTGTACACAGTATGCAGTATTAAGCCATTACAACGTCAAAATGGTGTAAGACCTTAAGAGAACATACTAGGCTTCCATGACAAGATTTTGGTAGCAGGGGGGTTAGAGGGGTGACTTCTGTGAGAAACTGATAGAAGTTACCCCTATGTCTGATAGAGATGATTCCAGCCAGCTCCAAGACAAATCTACCACTGGCCAAGGCTGAGCCCATCAGTGACAATGCTAGTGCCTTTGGGATAACGTATTTAAGAAGGGGAAACTAAAAATGCAGTGTAACAACAGCATCCAGATGTGTGATAAGATCTGAGAGGAACAACTCCACAGATAACAAAGCTAATGAAGGAGGAGGAGGTGCTCCAGAGATTCCCTGGCAACAACCCACAAAGACGACAATGGTGAGGCAGGCAGAGTCCTCCTGCAGCTCATGGAGGCCCATAGGGGAGAAGATATCCACCTGGAGGACCTCACATTGGAGCAGGGGGATGCCCTGGAGGGTATGACCCTATTAGAAGCCTATGTTGGAGCAAGCTCCTGGCAGGACCTGTGGCCACATAGAGAGGAGTTCACACTGGAGCAGGTTTGCTGGCAGGACTTATGACCCTGGGGCGGGGCGGGGGGGAGGGTGGTGTCTGAACTTCTGCAACCCACAGCAGGGTCCCACGCTGGAGCAATTAATGAAGAACTACAGCCCATGGGAAGGACCCACATTGGAGAAGTTCTTGGAGGACCATCTCGCATGAGAAAGATCCCACAGTGGAACAGGGGGGGAAAGCAAGGAGTCCTTCCCCTCAGGAATGAGCAGCAGAGACCACACATGAGGAACTGATCACAACCCCCATTTCCCATCCCCCCACACTGTTTAGGGGGAAGGAAGCAGAGAAAATAGGGAGTGAAGTTAAGCCTGGGTGGAAGGAAAGGGTGGCAGAAAGGTCTTTTTAAGATTTGGGTTTGTTTCTCATTACGCTACTTTGATTTGATCAGCAGTAAATTAAATTAATTCCCCTGAGCTGAGTCTGTTTTGTACATCATGGTAATTGTCAGGTGATCTCTCCTTGTCCTTATCTTAACCCATGAGCCTTTTATTGTATTTTCTCTGCCTTGTCCAGCTGAAGAGGGGTAATGATAAAGTGGCTTCACTGGGCACCTGGCTTCCAGACAGGACCAACCCACTACAGAGATTCCTTAAAAATCTATTTAGCTGCAGTGTCTGTTTTAATGGATCATTCACTGAGTTACTACAGATCTTTGAGTGCTCACTAGCTGAAGAGTTCACGTCCCATAGTCAGTTTATAACCTTATGGCACTTAAAAATTTAATGTAGCAGACTGATTGATTGGTCTATTTTCATTAGAAGTATATATGCCTCTAAATACAGATATCTGCAGAATGGGAAATGGGAAAACCAGAAAGCAATTTTGAGAAGCTAACAAAAAAGGAAAAGGTAAGAGATGAGAAACTTCAGGACAGGAGTCAGAGCTAGGTTCAATCTTCTGTTAGATTGGGCATCTTTCTGTAAGCAATCAGATAATTCTTGTAATCTCAGCTGCTTTAGTTTTCCAAGTTTGATTAAATGTTCTCTCTGAAATTCATGATTTCTTTACTGAACAGTGAAATTTTCTGACTATCCTGTTTCAATTTATAGAAGAAGAATTCCAGAAAGGAAAATAAGGAGCATATTATGTATATAAACTTTGTACCAGCTTTGTACTTCAGAAGAACATCCCAGATGTTACGACGTGAACATGGATCTACTCCACTGGTGGGCTCATCTAGAACAACTGTCTTTGAGTTTCCAATAAAGGAGATGGCAATTGACAGCCTCCTTTTCATTCCCCCAGAAAGAGCTCCAACAGGTTTGTACTGATGTTGGGATAGATCCACATCTTCCAGAGCCCTGAAACAGGAGTACAGAAAGAGGAGTGATTTTGAAGTTTTTCTAGGCACATCATGTTCTCTCTGAACAGAATTACTGAAAAGTCACTGTAAATGGAAGGTGAAAAAACCCACCACCTCTGACATTATACAATTCAGTGCCAAAACAAACAAAAAAATAAAGAAAAAAAGAAAAAAAAAGGAAAAAAGAAAAAAAAAGGAAAAAAGAAAAAAAAAGGAAAAAAGAAAAAAAAAGGAAAAAAGAAAAAGGGGAAAAAGGAAAAAAGTCTTCACCTACAAACACTCATCACCACATGAAATACAAATTCTGGGTAAGTCCTGTGCAGGATAAGAGCAGACAATTTTCAAGTTAAGCCAAATAAAAGAAATACTGGTATGTCCGACATTTTCAGCAAACTCCAGATTATAGGCTCTTAAACCATGGTAAAAATTATTAGTTTCATATCTCAAACAGTGCTTCAGTTTTTGGAACTACATAAATAACCTTAAAAAATGACAGCTTTTAGGAAATGAAAAATCATTTAAAGAGAATAAAGTAAGACTGCTGCTTTCCCCCTCCTCCCTTTTTTTTTTAAAGACCCATTTCTGTGAATTACGGATTAGCAATCCCTAGCTAGAACAACACTATCTAATCCAGCCTAATCTAATTCCTGTGTTAAGGACTGCTGGGAGTTACCATACAACACGTTCTATTCAGCCCTTGCCCTCTGATGATCTTGCATCTGAACAGTGTATGGAAACACGTTCAATAAAAGCAGCACTGAAAGATCATCAATTTATTTTTCATCACATTGAACATACAGTCATTGACCTAAAAGCTTTCAGTTGCTATCAGCCTGGCAAGCAAGACATAAAAGACTCAACAGTCCTAAAATAATCTCCTGAACCATTTGAGTGAATATGCAATCTACAAACCGTGCCATTTACACTGAGAGAAATTTTCATTTTAAAGAAAATAGGTTTCTATAATTGTTACACAGACATATATCCAGGAAAATGATTCCTAATATCTGTAGAAGCCTTTTTTTTTTTTTTTTTGCTTAATAAAAGCATTTTTTGTTGTTGCTTTTCTAATCTATGTGAAGTATTTTAAAAGCATTCCTTACCTTTCCCTTTTTTTTTTCCTTACTAGCAAGGCTCAGAGTCCTGACTCTCTTTATATGCCATTACTATGACACACTGCTGCTGAAATTACAATTCAGCAGTTGAAGTACAATGAAATACAGGATATTATTTTGCATAAATTTTAAACAAACACTAGTTTTAGTCTGTTCTTTCTGTTCTAAAGAATTGCTTCAGTTTTTTCTAGAGAGAACACAGTGTCTTACACCAGAAAATTTTCAGCTCAAATTCTTAAAGTAACAGGCTTTTATGATAGCTACTAAAAAAAAAAAATCCACTTCGCCACAAACATGTCTGCATATGCCTCATAGCACTTGTAAAGGAAAAGTCCCATCAGCTCATCATCTATTTCCCCTGAAACATGGAAGTTCCCAGCCCTCCACACAGTTTAGCATGAATCAGAAGATAAAGAGAAACTATTTACATTGCCACACTATTAAAAGAACACACATTTCATTCCCAAAGTTCAGAAAATGGTTCAAAGAAGCAGCAAACTAAAAGCACTAGAAACATTCTCAATCTGAGAAGTAGCTAGTCCTCTGAGGTCATGTCAGAGCTCTGCCTTGTTTTCCTTATTGATTGCTTGTTTTTAAACCCCTTCACTTGTTAAAAACATTTAAAGTCTGCATTTGACAAAGCAAATGGTCTATTTCAAAAGACTGAAACAAGCACTGCTTGTGCTGGTCTTCTCTGGCTTTCCAATCTTCCCCCAACTGCAGGTGAGAGGATACAGGATAATAAACACAGAGTTAGCATTGACTTATCTGAAAACTCAGAGTGAACACAGCAGTTTACTTTCCATCTGCCTCTCCAGCAAGGAGTGGGGTAAGGCAGAGAGCATGAGGCAGGAACCGCTACAGCTGCTACCCAGCTAATCATCTCCACTCCAGTCAGAACATGACTATTTGATGGTGCTGTATAGCAGGTTTTTAAACAGTGACTCTTCCACTACAAATACATTCAAGTAAAGGTTAGAAACTAGGAATCAAGGCATGATTTCAGATCATGAAGTGTGCTAAAAACTTACAGAAAACATGCAGTTTCCATTTGCTTCTACTTTCTTGTTTGAGTGGCTTGCAATAGACACTCCCAATTTACTCAACAGATTTCAACAAGTGGAAGGAAACCTTACCCACTGACTTGCTGATTTAACTGTTCCTTTGTCCAGCCAGGTGCCTTCACTGATCCATAAAGCAGGAGGTGTTCTCGCACCGTTAGTATGTTGAACAGGACATCGTACTGTGGGCAAACACCCAGCTCTGTCCTGATAGCAGCTAGATCAGTCCGTATGTCCTTTCCATTAATAATAATGGTACCAGAGCTTGGTGGATACAGGCCAGTCAACAAGGATCTAATACAAGGAAATAATTTTTTTAAAATAATAAAAAATCAGCAAGATCATGTGCAATGCCTGTATTGTACAGCTTATGTTGGCATCTTCTGAGGCACCTCCTAGCATCCTCAGATCAACACCAATTCAGCTGAGAACTGTTATACTGCTAATGTTTTGGGCTTTTTATTTTTTTTTTTTTTAAAGCCAAGATTTCAACAGTCCTCAATTTCCTTACTTCTGGAACAAAATCAATTTTTCCCAACTAAATATAACATTTTATTCCTTTTTCACAGGTATTCTAGCCAAGGACTAAATCCTAATTGGGCCCTGTCCTGCATCACTGGTTTTATTAAAGCTTATCATGTCTAACACGAAGACAGAAATACATAGACTTCGCTACTGAGACATTCTTAAGCGTCATTTTCATTTTGTTATTTTCTGTTCTTGTCAACTGCCTGGAAGGAAAGCCCTTGCAACCTGTAGGAACAAAGCAAAAAAACCCCACCAAACTCCACACTCTCCATGTAACAGATGTACATGTGGGATGCCAGAAAGGAACTCTTTCCTGAAACATATTCAACTCCACTAGACATGCCCAGCTCCTACTTAAGCTGCACCTCAATTGTTACATCACGGTTTCAGTGGCATAGAGGATCCAGTTCTCTATTCATTATGTTGCTTTTGTTGTGGACATACAATGTTCACTTTCCATGTGCTTTGAAGAGATTATTAAATGTTTTTTTTTTTTTAAAAAAGACATAGGAAGAAGTACACAAACGTTTTGAATTGAGAAAGCATAGCAGAGATCAGAGGGGAGTGTAGCACCACTAAATGGCAGACTTACATGACAGTTGTCTTGCCAGCTCCATTAGGTCCCAAGAGTGCTGTTATCTGGCCTCTGTGGAAAGTGAGGCTCAGATCTTTAACAGCAGCCTTCTGGCCATCCACATGCTCCTTGGTGAGAGACAGCAGTGCAACACCAATGGTGGCTCCTTCAACACAATGGCCTTTCCAACCTGGAGGTGACGGGTCTGTATGGAGAAGAGCAGCAGATCAAGACGGTTGCTGAATCTAAACATATGTGTGTGTATGTAAGGTGTAAGAAATTAACTTTAACCCCCGTTGCCATTTGCTGAAGGGTGGAACAGATGTTCAGATACTCTAAACATAAACACCACTGAAATCAAAAGGTACTATGCCAGTTAATGTTTTCTAGGAAACTGTCCTATTTTCAACCTAAAACAATTATGTCAAGTTGTGTGCATGTTCACATAGGTCTCCATAGAGTTACAAAACAGTTGTTAAATTTTATTTCTAGTAAAAAAAACCCCTCTTTTTATAATGCCACTTGAATCATTGCTTTATGCCCATAAGTATGAGAAAAATCTGTGTGAACAACTCCATACATTCCATCCAGTTTCAGGCACATAACATTAAGAGGCATACCCAGTTAATCCTCTTAATTCCGTCAGTCAGTAAAGCAAAGCAGATCTCTCTGCAAAATGATTAAAAGCAGCAGTCTAGCCTAAACATAACTCAAGATCTTAAATGCAAATAGATACCCAGGATTTTTCTACCTGTGATGTAACCAGCTCAGCAAACTAAGACGACCACAGGAGGAAGAACAAGTTGACTTTCTCCCTCCATCAGAAGGAAAGGTTAGCACTACTTTCCAAACATGAGCACATTCAGCAGCTCCATGAACAGATTATTAACATGAATATTATTATTGACTCTTCACTGAGAAATCTGACAATCTGCAATCCGATACACCCCCCAGCTTATATATACTGAGCATGATATCATATGGTATGGAATATCCCTTTGTCCATTTTGGGTCAGGTGTCCTGGGTGTGTCCCCTCCCAGCATCTTGTGCACCCCCAGCCATCTCACTGGGACACCCATATGAAAATCTGAAAAGTCCTTAACTGATTTGCAATAATTAAAAAGTCAATGTAATTCAACATTATTCTCACCCTAAATTCAAAACACAGCACTATACCCACCAGGAGCAAGAAAGTTATTGCAGCCAAAACCAGGACACGGTTCCAACCAAATAATCCACAAATTAATTTATCATATTATCAGTACAACACCCCTCAATTCTTATGAAACAGAGCAAGTTCCTTTGCAGTGTTAGAGTTCACACACAGGCAATTTGCTACCAAGCGCACAATGTGCATCACTTGAAGCAGAGGACAAGGATGATGAACAGATCCACAAAGCTGGGGTAACCACTTGCGTTGCTTGAGCCAGAGACCACGTCAGGCACTTTTCAGGCGGAGGAGAGGGGTTTTTTAATTTGCTTTCAATGGAGGATGTGGTGAAACCAAAGGAAAACATTGAAAATCTTAATTCTTCAAAGATAAACATCTGAACAAAATAGTATTGTTCCAAATTGCAGAAATCCCGGCAAAATTCATGCTGATAGTTTTTCCACGAATGTTTAAATGAACCCCAAGACATTTTGAAGTTTGCTCGACTCTAGGAGATATCAATGCCTGAAAGTGATGAGTAGATCAGCTTCTTGACCTGTGCTATAGACAACTGGATCATTTCCAAGCTGTTGTAGTTTCAAAAAAAATACAACCACCGATCACCCTCACCTATATTCCCCAAGAGGGAATATAGCTGAGGGTGCCCTACTCCTTTCATTCACAAAATGTAAATGAAATGTGAGAACAAAAGACCTGAGGAGAGACCCGAGAGGGTAAAAAACCCTTAAAAAAGACCCCTAAGTTAGTTTTAAGCAAGTGAACAAAGAAATAGAAGAGCAGTGAAAGCATCTGGAGGCAGATAAAAATTAGTTAAAATAACATAATCTTTTTAAACAAAGGCTAAAGAAGCAGAGACAGGAAGAACAGTGATTATAAAAGAGGAAAATAAAAAATAGAGGGAAAAGAAATTAACAAAGATAATTTTTCCACTGAAACAAGAAGCAAACAACAACAGTAGAGAAGACAGAAAATCAAACTGTGGGAGGGAAAAATTTATACAGCACAATGCTTTTCAGATTCAGTAGGAGGCTTCAAGGAGCTTCAGAAGATTCTAAAGCAAAGAAGCAATACACTGGGACATGATGAACCCAAGAGAAACTTATTTTACATTTTTTAAAGAGTTTTCTTAAATATTTCTGCACAATGTTTTTAACAGAGTGATTCAAGTATTACAGGTGACAACACATTTATTACATTACGATTAGAAACACATAATATAGGACATATAGGACCAAACTATTATAAAATCATATTAATCACAATCTGCACACCATTCAAAAAACAAGTGGTATTAAAACTATATTATGACTACAAACCTTTTTCTTGGAAGTTTTCATTGAAGAAAAACATATTAGAATTCAGAAAATGTCTCCTCCTCCTCTCTGCACCGCACAGGTTCTTCCAGTATGAAACAGTAAAGGGAAAGTACCATCGGTTCTTTAATCCAACTTTTCCTAGATAATTATAAGAGAAACTGTTGTGAAATTTATAGTCATTTCATATTTATTTGTGGACTACTAATATCCTATCATTACTTACAAAAAGCCAGTTAAACCATTTAATTAGCTCAAACTCTTAGCTGCACTTAACAAACCTTAATCAAGTAGAAAAAAGTCATTTGGCCATAACACCAGCACCTGCCATAACATAATCAATTCTCAGTGATACTATGCTTTACCTTATCACCAATTCAGCTTTAAAGTGTAACAGAAGCATAGACTTAATGATATGTAGGCATATCATAACATAATAAAGAAAATGCACCAAATGATCTGTCAAGGCAAACAGCCTTATTTTTTATTCTAACAATAATCCATTGCACCAATCATTAAATATTATTCTTCCATGACTACCTGCACAATTTAAACAAATCAGCTAGCATAAGCAACATTTATTATAGCACACACAGAGGGCAAAAATATGCTCCTACACACAACCTAAACTTTGGCATTAACCAATCTTCCCACGTTTCACTTACCAACCATACAATACATTCTCTGTGTGTTTAGAGTTGTATTTCATTGACACCGAAGGGCAGGTGTCAATTTAAGCTAAAGTTTGTGAAATGCAGTTGTATATTCTATACACCACTATTTTTCAATGCAAAATTCATTTTTGATTTTCATATTTTTAAAACAAATACAGAGTAGCTGGAAGAAAAGGTGACATATGCAAATGAGAGGAAAGGTAAATTTCAAGGAGCTAGTGAGACATTAGACTATGATTAAAAATGCATCAACCAACTCACTATTCATAAAACTTGGTTATTAAAAAAAACCCCCACCACCACTTTCTGACAATATACTTGAAAGTTAATTAGTTTTCTTTATGCATTGGACTGTGGAGTTACCGGGAGCAAGACACAGTCATCAGGCAGTTTGAAGTACTTGTGATCTGAAAACATGTAGTTGTTCATGGGTTTCAGCTCGTGTACTGATCTGCCATTTTCACAGGAAGTTTGATTATACTCTGAGCTCTGTTGCTGTGATGTACCAACAAATTTCTAAGTCATTCAAATATTAGTCATTCCCATAAGGAAACATAGATGTATGTAGGAACGCTTTCTTACGTAGTCGCTAAAGGCAATCAGGCCATTTTTCATGTCAATACCTCAACTCAGAAAAACAAATGTCTTTTAATTGTATGCAAACAGGAAAGCCAATTCCCTCTATTCCATTCATTCAATAACTTAAAAACACATGAAATAAGAAAAACTCCATGCTCTTACCAGGAATAATATTGCTGAAGTACCAGCCACCTATAGAATACAGAATGGAATCAAAGAACATCATCCAGCACATCCATCCAAAGGTCATGTATCCTCCTTGTGCCATTGTCTGATGTATATTATTCCACTGAATTCCTGGTAGTAATTGTAATAATAATAATAATAGTAATTATTATTATTATTTTTTAATGTCAAAGCTTAATCAATATAGCATTAAAGATCACAAAGGCATCAACACCACACACTTCTGGGTATTTAAGCACTGACACAAAAAAGACCATAGTTAATAACAGTAATCTTAATGAATAGAAATGAATTGCTATGCCCCCACAAGCCTCTGTTTAGAACAGCAGGTGACACTACTGCTGGGAAAATGAAGAGAAGCTGTTGTAAAGAGGGCTGGTTATGAAGTTTAAGCTGGCCCTTAATTTAGCAAAAGAAAAAGAACTATGACTGACAAAATGGGGCACTGACCGCTTGAATGAATCAGGCTTTATGCCATACTTATAAAGAAGTGGGTTACACAAAGTCTAAAGACTTTTATATAATGCTAACTCTGGAAACTTAAATCTGTGGGTGCTAACTATGCAGCAAGTATTTGTGTGCAGTCACTGCATTCAGAGTAAACTGGAACAACAAACTCACTGAATAATTGCTTCAGAAAAGCGTTAAATTGCAGAAGACATGAAAGGAAGAAAGAAGGTGCAAAACACCAGTGCTACAGAAAGCTACCATATTTCTAAATGGAAAACAAAAGTAACGAAATTGTAGATTTACAAAAAACATTGCATTATTTTCTGAAAATGCTACTTTCTTTCCAGTAGAGCAGATCATGATATTGTTTCTGCCACTCTTTTTCTATGATTACCAAGAAAAGCAGCTATTGCACAAAGCACATGTTTCCTTTTCTTCAGTAAAGATGAGTCACTTCTACAAAGCGTCTGGTGGGAAATTTAAGTAATATTTTCTAGAACTGTCTCTTCCACTCTTACCAACTCTTGTGTCATTGTGATACTTTTTCAATGCCTCATGGTTTGAAATATCCACTGTCATCAATATTGAGTCGTAGTAGTAAAAAAGGCAAGGGATTACATCCCTTAGTATACATCTGGATATATAAGTGAATATCCTTTGCAGACATTTATCAAGGGCCCAGGCATTGGCCTCTTTACCTTCCTAAAACTTCAGCATCAATATGGGCAGCTCTAAGCTTGGGGATAATAGCAATCACCCAGTTAAAACATGTAGCAACCTATTAGAAAATGTAGCCAGTTTCCAAACCTTTATTTCTTCCTAACACCTAAACATAACAAGGTGTTCTTCATTCCTGCACCTCCAGGGCAGCTCAGTGGGGATTTCGTCAGCTGCTTTCAAGCTTGCAGGCACAAGGAGTCACACAGGCTGAGCACAAATAGGGTCACACAGCAGAAACATACAAAATACTCTAGAAAGTAAAGGTAATTTTTTCCTTACTTTCCAATCTAAAATTATTAAACAATCATCTTATCTTTATCTTGAGAGTAAATAACTTACACTGCTCTTGTTCTGTATAATACTGTTCTTATAAACCTCCACTGTGTTATACAGTAGTGTATGCGTGACCTCAGACACATCTACCAAGCTCAAGAAAAACCCAGCCCAATGAATATGAAATTGGGTAAATATGCCAACAGTCCTGCATGGATCTACAAGGAGCTCCTGGCCTAACTCAAACATAAAAAGCAAGCATACAGAGGATGGAAGCAAGGACAGATAGCCTGTAAGGAATAAAGAAATATTGTCTGAGCATCCAGGGATGAAGTTGTGAAAGATAAAGCACAAATTGAATTGAATCTGTCCAGGGACGTCAAAGACAATAAGAAGGGCTTCTGTAAGTACATAGGTGACAAAAGAAAGACTGTGGAAAGTGTGGTCCATTGCTCAACATGACAGAGGACCTTTTTACACAGGATATGGAAAGAGTTGAGGTGCAGAATGCCACCTTTACCTCAGTCTTTATTAGCAAGTTTCAAGCAACAGAGCTGAACTAGACGACCTCCATGTGTCCCTTTCCAACTCAAACATTTTGTGGTCCTACAAAACTCCTTGTTTATATCCTCACCAGGAAGCAAGCATTAGAGCTGCCTCTGACATCAATGAGGACTTCCAAGAAAATGCTTTAAATGCCTTGCCAAGGCTTCCTCCACTGGCTGGACTGAGACAAATAACACATTTAACCAGTGCACTAACATTCAGTCAGATGCTCACCCTTAGGTTGTTCTTCTGAATTTCAGTAAGTATAAATTTTAGGTTTGTATCTCAAGAACAGTTTCATTGGCTGCATACACTCATTCTGTTATCACACAGGACGTGGAGATTTTCCTCCAACCTGTATTGCAAATACAGCAATGCTAAGCCCACTTCAATTTCCTGCTAGAAAGCAGCACAAGCCTAATTTGGTTTTCAAGGGCATTAAAGTTTTTCAGAACAAAGTGAAAAACATTTCCAGCTGTGGTTTTTGAAATAATAATTACAAATCTGTTCTTCTAACTGGAGAGCTTACCTATTTCTTGGCCCTCAAAGAATGTAATGAAAAATACTCCTTGGCCAAAGGCAGTTGTAGACAGAAGACACTACAACATCAGAGGAAAAACAGGAATGTGACCATCAAATAAAACATGTCATTAAAAAACTCCACAAAGTAAAATAATTTGTGATACTAAAAGGAAGCACAAAATAAATAGACTTCTGTTTCATGTTGGCTAATGGTCATTATTTCTGTTTATGTTTTAATAGTACTCCTCCCACATGCTGCAGTAGTATTTGCCCCACTTTAAATATGACCACTGACCTAGTTACTAATATTGTAAAGCATTATGTAACTTTATAACAATTTATAGAACATCGTAAATCTACCACATACTGAAAACAGATATATGTATAACTGTAAAAGTATGCCAAGGAAAATACTTTCTGCAGTAAGAGCATTTTCAGGAGTGATGGTAACATTACAAATACTTTGAGGCCAAAACATAAAGGGAACTCGTGAGCATCAGGAATGCGACTTCCTTATATTTTCTTTAGGTTTACAAAATTTCCCTGAAAATGTATCATTCCTTTCTATGTTTCCACACCCCCCTCCATTTGATATCTGTTAATGTGACTTATTTCCACTGAAACAGAAAATCAAGAAGAAACCTGTTATAGTCTACAGTTTCAAAACTATGGAAATCCCCAGCATAGATGAAGAAGAAAAATTAGAAAAGGAAAATAAATATTTACCATGATAATCTGGTTGGTGAAACTCAGCTGGTTCTGCAAGACCAACAAAACTATGTAGGGTAAAAAACTGATCATATACACAAGGCTGGCACATAGAGCTGCTGTATTTGCACTACTAAAAAAGGCTCCCAAAAAATAGCTTAACATAATAACCGTAATTCCAAAATCCATGAGAAAAAGGAAGATGAGGAAGCCATTGCTATAAGCAAAGATGCCACTTGTTTTTAAAATGATGGCCAGAGCACAGCTGCTTATTGATAGCACAATGACATTCTCCAGAAACCAGGCAAAGAAATGAATGGCTGGATGTACACCCATCGTCTTCATATACTGTAGGACAAACATAGCAAAGAGAGTTAAAGTTAGGAAACTTTATTATTCTCTTTCTTCCTTTAAATTACTCATCTCATTTCCCTTTTCCTGTACTGTCCCTTTCTGCTGCTTTCTCCTCGATCAAACACAGTTCTGAGCAGGGCTGTCTCCGAGCTGATCACATACTCACACGAGGAATCGCAGTGCTCGGGCACAACCTTTTTGCACAGGGTTGCAGGACCAGATGTCAGATTACTGAGTCCTCCAGTAAGGAGTCTGTCTTTTTTCACTCTAAGAAGTACTGAGAATATCCACAGCACTATATAAACAAATGGGTTTTTTCCCAGCTTGTTGCTGAATGAAAAGTCATTTATAGATATAGATATGTTTGTAAATCTATGCATGCAAATAATAGATTAGCCAGGTATGAGGCATCACTCCTCTTTAAAAAAAAAAAAAGCTAACTAATACTACTTCTGAAGCATTTTTCATAAGACAATCAGAAAATAACTTCATGAACTTAATATTTTAAAGCATTAAAAAATGCCTATCTTACAACACAAAGGTTAGAGGAATTAGATAATTTCCCAAACTAAAAAAGCTCGCTCCAGCAGTATAAGAATTATTATAATTCCTAAAAAAGTACAGCTATTCATTCAGAAAATGTATTATAAACTACTCTATCCTTCCACATGCTTAGTACCTGCTAATACTAGCTGTTGATTTAAACAAATACATACATCTTTTTTTTCCCTGTTTCATCTTCTCTTGTATTTCTGATAACTACACACTACATATCAATTTTTTTTCACTTGGCTTATGAAGTTTTATTATTTTAGACCACATATAAGCAAAACAAAGAAAGAATCGAAAATAAACCCCATTCAAATCACAAGGACTTTTCCCATACAACAGTTTTCAGCTTCAACATTTATGGATCTTTTCCTTGTTCCTTTTTGTCTCAGGGACAATATTTGCATACTAAGAGGACTGATGTTCAATGTTGTGAATCTCCGTTGGCAGTTGGAATTCGAACGTACTGCCCAGAGGAAACAAGTGAAAACAAAGCCAGCTGGATTATGAGTACGTAAAAAGTACCTCAAAGTTTAAGTTTTGTATTTCAGTACACTTTAATAAATAAACTTTCTTTTCAGAGACTAATCTACCTCTTACCTCTTCAAGATTAATTTCTCTTTCATAAACCAGCTTGCGAACCATGCCAGCAACTGAAACCATCCATGTCAACATCATCATAAGTGGGAAAAAAAACCCTATGTTGTTCAAGAATCTGTGAAATAACATATGCAGGGTTGTTAGCTCCCAAAGGGAAAATATTGTTTAGCACAATGCCAATAGGTTAATACTAGGACTATTCTTAATCTGTGCACAAAATAAGGTATCACAGAAGCAATTAAACTTGTTCTGGTTAACAAAGATTATTTTTCACATAACAAGCTAAATATATATTAGTGCTATAACATTATATAATATTTTTCAACAACTGAATTTAATTAATCACTCTTTAGGGATCGATTCAAAGTCAAACAGAATTCAGATTTGTGAATCTCTATATATTCTGTGAATATATTTGGACAGTAAGGTATAACATGAGCCAGTCAAATTTTGCTCTGCTTTGAAAGATTTATTACCACAATTAATTTTAAATTCCAGTAGTCAGGATATATTAATGGCTTTACAAAGAACAATCCTATATTTTTCCTTTGCTTCATCAACTTTATACGTAACATGGACCAATTTAGAGTTCATGTACAGTACAACTAAGGATAGAGAGTGGGTTTCTTAGCATAATCTAAATCATTTGCACAATATGTTGACACAGTGTCTGACCAGCAGGCTACTCCACAGCATAGCTGCAAACAGCTCATAAGGGGCCATTTGCCAGACAGAAGTTGCATAATGTGTTGTGGTCACAGCTGTTAAACAGCATTTGCTATGCTGTGGTATTCTGATACTGGACATGCTGGTTCAGTCTTGTGCTGAAATATGCATTCACCCACTACAAGACCTAGTAGCTTCCCAAGTCTTCTTGCATCAAACTGATAAGGACAATATAATGAACTAAAAAGCTGAAATTCTACTTACAGATCACTGGTATGACAAGGGTAAGGCATGGCTTGCACCTGAATGGCTGGCTCTGAGGTATCTGTCCCAGTCTGTGCTGAAATAATTGCCCTTTCAATCATGTCTTGAAGAGGAATAAAGATGTGGTTGTACTTAAAACCATCAGTTGGCAACTTCTGGGGATGGGATTTCCATGCAGGGTTTTTAATCAAATCTGTTCTCATGCTGTAGAGAACACTGGTTCTAATTGTATATGAAATGTGTCGTGGAAGATTGCTAGGGGCTTGTGTCTTGTTCTTTGCCGTATCAAAGATGATACCTGATACAAGAAGAAAAGGATGTTCATACCCAAACTTACATGATTCATGCTATTTATGCAATTAACTCATGGCCAATTATCAAATGGATATATTCACCTGGTAGGGCAGGCTTATGAAGTTTCTTGACACCTGCCCCCTCCTCCCCAAATAGTAGTTTTCAGAGAAACTTAAATATTTTACACTAATTAATATGAAATAAAAAGAAATATTCACACAATAAATGGGTTTACAAAAATTATTTCTGAGAAAATTATTTCTATGATTTGTTTTTTTTTAATTGCAATTTATTCTCTTTGTATCCAGATCTAACCCCTTTTTGGGGACTGATCTCAATTCCACAGTAAAATAGCTATAAAAATTGTCCATCAAAGAATAACAAGCCCTAGACATGGGTGACAAATAGTACCAACCCACCAAAATTTACTCTGATTCTTAATTCCTCAAAATTTACTCTACTTTTTAATTCCTTGCTCTGATTTTTAATTTCAAAACTTCTGTTTTAGCAAAGCGGAATTTGTATGTTCATTTTCTCTAGCTCTGTATTTTAAAATAATAATAATAATTAAAAAGTTTAATCTACAGATGGAAAGATGAATTCAGATATATTATATTGGGTTATTTTCTTTCTGAATAACCCAGAATTATTAGGACTTCTTGATGAATGTGAAATGTTGACCTTTTTTTTCCTTAGGAAAGGGGAAGATGCCTTATCTACCACCTGACTCCCTAAAAGATAATATAATATAAAATACTTTGCTGTAAAGGTTGGGGTTTTTTTCTTTCAACTGACCAATCTCAAATTCCCATTTATGTGAACATTTAATTTTCTAAGACATTTCATGAAGCTGTGAAGGCTTTCAAGGCTACAAACAAAATTCCACTTCAGTTTCACATCTTACTATGGAAAAAGAATACATGCCTACACCTGTGTGTGTAATAGTGACATGCTGGGCACACTGGGGCCCTTAAATGCTATCTTTCCTCTTTAAGCATGTGAAGAGGCCACAGCACTGAAAAAACTCCCAGGAAATGTCTTGGCTTACACAGGGAAGGGTCATATACTAATGTAAGTGGAAGCAAAATGCACCTAGAAGTTAAATTTTCTGAGGGCCAAGATCTACCTGTCTGTTTCTTCCCTTGATGGGGCAAACAATTTCACTCCCTACCAAGCACTCCTGAGAAATTTCCCTTATCTCATGGTATGGCCTGGGTGCTTTATATTGATGGAGGGTGTTCATTTCCACATGCTGTTAATGAGGATATTTTGCAGATTACAGAACAAACACGATTCCAGATCAAGTAGCTTCATTCTATAGGGCTGCTTAGTCTTCTGCCGTGTACTTACAGGAGTCTGGAGACATAATAAAAACCAAAACAGGGGAAAAAAACGTGGCACACTTTATATAGACCTAAATGGGGCTCTCTTTTGTAAAGGCTACATGTAATTTAAAACATTTTATGCATAAAAGAAAGTGTGTGTAATAAGAAAAACATTCTTGTCCTTTAAATTCCTTTGTACAATTAATTCTCAGCAATAAAGATATAATGCAGGAAAAGGACAGAGAGTGTAATCCCAGGGAAGAAAACAAATAGATCTGTTGCTTAAGAATTTATTTACTCTAAATTTCTCTGAGGTTTTAGTTTAGGAATAAACCCCAACCAACCGACATTTCTTTCCTCCTTTTCGCAAAGCCAAGAATATAAAAACTAAAATTCAAAAGGATATAAAATAGATGGTCTTGTCATAGTAAGTAGCCAAGTTTCCTCAGTACTCTCCAGTTTTTCAGCTCTTTTTGTTCTACTTTAAAGATTTATCACTTTTCAGTATTTTGTCAGAAATAACAGACTCCAAGAATTCACTTGGCAATCCCACAATTAAAAAAATTCTACTAGCCTTTACAGCACATGCTGGGGAATACCTCTAAGGTAAATGTGATTTATTTTGCCAGTATTTTGTGTGTTTAATACATACTTTGAAACTGTGTAAACTTAACCTACTTTATCAATAAGCACAGACAGCTACAAAGCCTGATGTTTTCTGTCAATATGCATTTAAATAAGGTACTTACTAGCCAAAAAATTATTTTGCTGCATGAGTTCATGAGCCTTCACCTCCAATTTCTCAACAGAGTCAAAAGGCTGGAAACGGTCCAGTAATACACAGGAAGAGAAATTTACTACAAGCTGTGACAACAGGTCAATCTGTTTACTTGCTGAGCTGTTAAGCATCTTGTTCATCATAGTTTCTAAGATGAGGAAACAAATTGGACTTCCTTAATTTCAGTGAACACAACAAAAAGCTTGCACATCTTATATGAGTAAGTACCCTTTGAATTTTAAAAAGGAAGTACTTTTAAAAACATGGGAAATTTAGTGTGAACATATGGAAGTGTAGTTAATGTTTCAGTGGCATTTACAAGTCCTCAGCCACGTTTTCCTTCAATTTCAGAGCAATAAAAATGTAACAAATTTTAGCAAAGTTCTAGAAAGGGGCCACATCCTTGAAACTGGCAAATGTTTAACATTTCCGTATCTTCCCATAACTATTCCCACAAACACAAGTATGTTACTGTACTTCAAACATCACAACAGAGATACATCTCTTTCATCTAATAATATATTGGCCAGTTCTTCTTAGTGCTGCAAATACTTTAAGCACTTTGTTATATAGGGCATAAGTATTTTGATTTGATCCCTACATTAAAAAAGCATCTGAAAAAAAGCCTACAACCGCTCTGATATTGACTTTGATCTTATCTATGGATCCAGGATGAATTTATACGTCAACCAAAGCCAGGTTGCCAAAAACCAGTGAACTTTGCAAGGAATTCAGATCTTAATCCATTCATAGAGAATGTAGAGGTATTGCTATAACCTTATTTTTACACAGTGAGGGTGACAGAGCCCTGGCACAGGCTGCCCAGGGAGGTGGTGGAGTCTTCTTCTCTGGAGATATTCAAGACCCTCCTGGATGCCTATCTGAGTGATATGTCCTAGGGAGCTGCTTTGGCAGGGGAGTTGGACTCGATGATCTCTCGAGGTCCCTTCCAACCCTTACGATTCTGTGATTCTTATGAGAGAATAACCAGAAGGATAGCACGTTGTGGTGACAGACAAACCCTGGATTATAGATGTTATTCAGCATCAGCACAGGAAATATTACAATAGGAAGGAAGATGAGTGGAAAAACATATGAGGTAGTCTGGAGAAATGACTAAGAATAAACAGAGAATAAATTGGAGAATAAACGTTATAATGAGTGGATGAGGGAACTTGGGTTGTTTAGTCTAGAGGAGAGGAGGTTGAGAGATCTAATTGATCTCTACAACTACCTGAAAAGAGGTTGTGGTGAGGTGGGGGCTGACATTTTCTCTCTCTAGTGACAAGTAATAGAACAAGATGAAATAGTGTCAAGTTTCCCCAGGGGAAGTTTAAATTGGATATTAGGAAAACCTTCTTCATAGAGAGGGCTGCCCAGGGGAATGGTGGAGTCTCCATCCCTGGACATACTTAGAAGACAGGCAGATGTGCTGCTGAGGGACATAGTTTAGTAGCAGGTGGCAGGTTAGGGTGATGGTTGGACTTTATGATCTAAAGGGTCCCTTCCAAACAAAACAATTCTATGATTCTATGACTTCATGATTACTGGTGGGACAGGATAAAGATCACAAAGAGAAAAAGCAGAGGAACCAATAGTCTAAGACTCAGAAGGTAGGCAAACAGTAACCGTGCGATTTCAGAGACTGAGAGAAAACAGCACCAAATATAGGTACTATGTGTCTTATTTACTGCTACCCTTCAGTAGGTCAGCAAAGGCAATACCTTTGCTGTTACTTGTTTTGTAGCACTAGAGAGATTAGAATATTCCTAACATTGAGACCAACTAGGGTTAAGCTTTCATATATATTTTTATATGTATATAAATATGTAATTATACATCACACTGTGTATACACACACACACAAAATCACTAGAGATCTCTTCACCAGCTGATCTTTGAAAGACCTTAATTTGAAATCAATAATTAACTAAAAAATCTTCTCTCTTATGAATTAAATTATTGACTATTTTAGCATAAGAAATGACTATTTTGGCTGCTTGCTGGGAGTATGGCATACTTAAAAGTTTTTGCAAGCAAAATACTGTCTTTCACAATGTGCATGTATTGTAGTGTAGAAATCTTACATATATATACATATGAACAGATAGAATCCACAGGAACAATTTAGAATTAAGTTCTATAAAATTGCAAATCTTATAGTTTCCCACTTATAAATGTAGCAATTATGAATAAAAAGATGCAGCAAATCTGTTTTCAGTATTGTCTTCATATTTTGTCACACACCAACTCAGCCTTCATCTTCCACTTAGCTTGTTTAACTTATCATGAAGTAACTGGCAGGAAATACAATTGGTTTCTACTATATGGAAGTGCTATTTAAGTAAAAGGGTGCCAGATGACAAAATTGGAATAAACGAGTGATAAATAAATTTAGGTCAGAAATTAGGAGAAAGTTTCTAGTTATCAGGTGATTTTGGTTGTGGCACAGTTTTCAGGGATGATGTTACAGCTATTTGTTTCTAGCTTCCTATACACACATAAAACTCTTTCATTACAATACAGAGCAGCAGAGGGGTAACGTGGAGGAAAGTTGCCTGGATTTTTTACCCCAGCTCTTATATCCCACGTCACATGTGGCCCTCTGTAAGGGAGAGTCATTGGTAAAGGGAAAAAATCACTTGGAAGTAGGACAAGAAAGAGACTCTGTTAAAAGAAGAGCCTGAACCTCAAGTGCATCCCAGTGCCCCTTGAGAGGTTCTTAAGGACTATGCCCAGCAAGGAACTCACAAGCTCTGGTGAGACAGGGCTTAGATAAAATCAGTTACACTCAGGAAATTATTGCAAATCTTTGGGTTGGAAAGCAAGCACAGAGGAATAGAGTTGCCTTGCCCTCACAGAACTAGATTAGAATATAAAAAAAGGACTTTAAAAGAAAAATACAAACTTTTTTGCCCTCGGTTAACTATTTACTTTGTTCTGGGTAACTGACACAGTAACCGTATAAAACAGTTTTACAAATTTATAACCTTGTGAGGTCTTTAAGCATAATTTTTATAGAGAGGTTGGAAAAATTTTACACCAATCCACTCTGTGTCCATGACACTTTTTGGCAGGAGTAGCAGGATGAATAATTTGTCCTTAAACTCTTAATCATTTTTATAGCATCACAGAGAATTAAAAAGATGCAAGCACCTTGTATTTGACCATAATTAGAAGTTGGCTTGATGCAAGTGTAGATATACTAAACCAAGAGAATATTTGTTTTTATTAGAAGACAAAATACATAATCACACAGATTAGGTGATTTTAGAAAACTTGAGCTTTGGATGGAAATAAACAGATTGAGTGGTAACACCCATAACATATATGGATACATTTAAGACTTTCATTGGGTCTAAACAAGATCATTATAAGACTGAAAAACTGCTCAAATATAAGAGTAATTAAATTTTTATGAAACCCCAAGCAAGCCAAAAAACCCCACCCAACCAAAAAAATACCCAAAGCAAAGCAAACACAAAACACTCACCCCCCTCCTCCCACCTCCAAAAAAACCCCAAACACAAATAAAACCACCACAAAAAACACCAAACATAAGAACAGAAGTTTAGGGTAACAGCTGCACATGATTATAGACCAATAAAATTAACAAAAACACATATACAAAACGAACATAAAAATAAGAGAGCATAGTCATTTTTCAGAAAGCAAAATGATAAAGCAACTCTATAAAAAAAAGTGTAATCAAAGAGCAAATGCAGAAGAATGCAGGGAGTAAATACAGAAGAGCGCCCAGGCACCTTGGACCGATCAGCTTCACAAAGGCATAAATGCTATTGTGTTCAATAGCCCATATTGATTTTCACTCTTTATATGATGTTAACTTTATCGACTGTATTCCATTACAATGAAATTCTAGCTTCATAAGCCATTCTACTGAAATGATTTCCAGTATTCACCACCCAAGTCTATTAGCCATATATTACATATTGTCAAATGTCCCGAGCTCTGTTAAAATGCTATAGCTTGAGAAACACATGCACAGATTTCTGTGATGATGTTGTCTGCAACAGTGAAGATGGACCTGGTAACTCCAGAGGTCTTCATGTCTACTTAATGAAACATTGTTTACCCATAACCTATCATGTAGTTTGCAGTGTTAGATCCAACCAACCAAATTCCATTCATTACTGCATTGATACACCAAGACAGCTACGTTTCCAGCAGGCCTTGTGGGTTAAGATACTTGCTCTTCAAACCCTCCTGTCTTTCCAATTGTGTGATTCTGAGGGGCTTTGTTTGTTTAAGTTGCACTGAAATTCAGCTTCACCATGAGGCATGAGCTGTGCCTGACCCAGCATAAGCAACAGTTAGGAAAATCGTCCTGAGGGACAGCAGATTCAAGTCTGAGTCCCTCACCTGAGGAGGATACTGAGCCCAAATTCCTGCCTTCTGGATTGAACCCTGGACACTACTTGCCATTTTTCTTATTGAAAGCAAGTGCAGCTAGTCCTAGCCTTCAAATGTAGCCTTCAAATCAAAGCCAGTTTCAATTAAATCTAACACCCTGCATTCAAAATAAAAGCCAAGAACTTCAGTTCACATGAACCTTGACAGCACCAGCTCAGGGCAGTAGTACAATTTAAGACTAAGAACTCACTTCGTCATTTAGAAACTCTCAGGAGCTTCAGTGGATTTTGTCCATCTCCTGCTTAGAGGCAGATATCAAAATCCAATAAAAGTTGCACTTCAAGTACATTTTTTAATTTTAGCTCTAGGCTTAATTCTTTGGCAGTAGAGCAGATTTAATAGCCTGTATTGCTGTAAGGTACATTTTTTCAAGCAATGAGGGCAACACAGCCCCTTAATGGGGGCATGTGAGTGCTCATCAC
Organism: Gallinula chloropus; assembly: GCF_964237585.1. NCBI lineage: Eukaryota > Metazoa > Chordata > Aves > Gruiformes > Rallidae > Gallinula > Gallinula chloropus. The sequence continues at coordinate 75,503,974 of NC_140086.1, forward strand.
TGCCCTCCTCCAACTAATAACTAGAATAAATTTGTGTCTGCCTCATAATTAGCCTAACATTCACTGATAACAAACTATCCAGCTCTGTCCTCTCTACCTGCTCTAGGAAGTACCCAGCTCCCTTTATACTTGCTGTCACACTATCTGTTATTGCATCTTATCCCACTTTTCTCTCTGGTCCTCAAAATCATGATTTTTTCTTAAAGGACACTAGACTCTTCTTCGGTGTGGACAGGTCTTTCTGGCACACATCAGCAACCATTTATCATGCACCTACCCTACTGACAGCGGGATACATTGTATTTTTTTCAATTATCAAATTATTATAAAATCTTTAAGTAACTTCGATTTCCAGCATAATCCCTTCTAATACCTTCTCTTCTCCTTAAATCTCTATATAATCAGAATTACTCATAATAATCCCCATCTCTTCCACTGTAAACTATTCCTCTTGGGACATCTCTCTGGCCCTGGAGGGCATACTCTCTGTTCCTGGAGTTCTGGCAGCCAGGACGCAGTACCAATGCAGAAAGCGTGCAGCCAAGGATGGCTGTGGCCCAGGGGACACTTCTGGGCAGCCCCGTGCAAACACCTGAGCTGGGGCCACTCTGTTCCATCAGAGATGCACAAAGCTCGTGCTGGGCTTGCTGCAGATCCCACCATATCACAGGCTGGCTGTGGATCCGGCCATGGATCTGTTGATCTGGGCACAGACCCCTACCCACAGGGTGATCTCCTAACCTGATCTCAGCATTGTTCACATAGTGCTGCCATCCCAGGGGCGAGTAACCTTTGTTAGCCTCTACTGACTTGAGCCCAGCCTTGCTGCTCCCTGATTATAACCATATCTCTGTCTTTTCTGAGGCCCAAGGAGACCACACACAACTAATTCTCAATAAAAGGAGAGGAAAAAGTTACAGACAGCTTTTGATTAAATTTCTTTTTCTATTTATTCCCATTTAAAATGTATAGATTTTCTTTTAAAATTGCTACAAAAATTTACTGCTACCTAATGGAATCATGGCAACCAGGATTACTTCTCCCTTCTCTCCTATTAAGTACAGCTCCTATGCTTAAAACTCTCCAGTGACAGTTTCCCATTTCTAATTTGTTACCAGATTTTTTCAGGTCTTTCGATATTTTGAAAAGCAAGTTATCTAGTAAAAAAAGCCCCAATAAATTAGAAATATTTGAGACAATTTAAAATCTGGTACTTTTCTGTCATTTAAGTCAGTAAAACATTCAATTTCAACTGAACATACTTCTAAGTTCAAGTCCAATAAGGGTAATGAGTACAAGTGCTTTTATGTACATACCATATACTTGCATTTTTTTAAAGAGCTTTTCCATGTCGATATCCAAATTACTTTCTATAAAGTGCTTTATGAAATTGCTTTGCAGTGCTTCCTAAAATGAAAAGTGTTAGATGTTACAACAGGTTCATCTTCTCTAAAGATACATAAGATATGAGTATACATTAATGTTCAATTACCAAAATTTCCTGCATAACACTGGAGAAGTCCCTTAGCCTCTCCATGTCTTCAGTCTTACCCTCTTAACAGGTTAACTCCACACATTTCAAATAAACAGCAGAACATACTGCTGTACATCATTATCCTACTTTACTGAAAACATTTCAACTGTGAGTCCGTTCTAATGCCCTTGTAAGTCTGCTGGGACAGAAATCCATTTTCTTTTCCCACAAGACTTTTGGGTCATTATATTATAAGCACTGGCAGTAGTAAAATAATATCTTTAAAAAACTGCCATTTGGGAATTCCTTGTACATTATTTTAACTTACCTATTTCATTTGCAAACTACTAAGGGGAGATCTGCAGATCTAGGATCTGCAACTCTGATGTATGATTATTAGCATAATTCCATAATTGAAACTAAAACTAACAAAGTATATCAGCCATGCATGCCTTCACAAGTCAAAGGAGAAAAAAAGGCTTGTATATGGAGATTGGGAAAAATCCTGGTAAAGCAGTTCAGTTTCTTTTCAAGTCAATATTTCCCACATTATTGCTGTTGTTGTTGTTACCAGTTGCACAGATTGTTGGAGAAAACAAGTGATAAACAAGAAACTTCCAAGAAAATAGATGTTTTTCCACCCCACCCTTCAATTTTGTATTTGCTTTAAATGAGCATATAAAGCCTCTAAATGTACCTGCTTGGTTTATTTCACCTATTGCCTGGTAATACTGGGCATAGTGATTGCATTTAAGTATTTTCATCTGCCTCTTTTCTTGCTCTTTTCAAACCTGAAGCCAGATAGATGGGCAGTTTTACGTGTATAGAATTTCCATCTGGATCACACGGCAAACAATTAGAAAACAGGAAGCTCTCCCATAGTTCACCAACCTGCAGGCGTGAGACTGTGAGGACGTTTCCACTTTTTTTAAAAACCTCAGACATCCTAAGCCATGTCTCAGAATAAGTCTTCAAGTTTCCCACAAACTCAAAAGTAAAATTAGCCTGGGTAAAAGCATACACAGAGATAAATAAAGCGAAAAATGTGCATAGCAAATCTTAAGAAACAATAGAAACAGTCATTCTTCAGAACTTTTGAAACTCCTTTCCATTTTGCTTTGATAGTCAGCAGTAAGTTACCCCATTTTCTTTTATTCTACTTAAGAAATTAAAAGTATTTGTGTTGCAGTGCCTGAATACCAAGCAAATCAAAGAAAGGTTTTCCTGCAGCATGCATGTTTCCTATCTGAAATGTCATAAAGACTTCTCTAAACTACTTCAAATATATAATAAAAGTGAAAGTTGGAAGCATGGTCTGGACAATAAATTCAACTAAGCAATCAATGCATTTCAAAAAAATCACAAAATATCCTCACAGAGGAAGACTTGAGCATAGCAAAACATTTTCTGTCCCAGACAAACACAAGCTACAATTTCTCTCTTAGCCGCTAACAACTATCATTTTTTTCCATCGTGTTTTAAACAGATCACAAGTGTACTCGAGATTAGAAAATATTGCACTATCTTTTTGTTTAAATTGGTGTTATCTGTCACCAAAGTGCATTTAAGAGCAATCCAGCACTGCTGTTATGGTAGAGATCGTGACATTTCCCAGTAAGGAGTGTCTGCAATGCACTGTAAACTCCAATTTGGGACCACACATTTTTGCAATGACTCCTATTGAAAGTACACCACTTTTGCCATAGTATTTTACGTGTCTTTCACAAAATCCCACTGCTAGCACAACATGGGAAAACAATTCATGGTGGTTCTTTCTTCCTGTTTGTAGCAGAGAAGGCCATGAGGAGACCCTTGCTGGCAATTTAATTTTGCTGAAAGAATATATGCATATAACTTCTATGAGATTCCCCATCCAACTTCCAGAGGAATAGTGATCCTAAAAGTTTAAACTACTGTTTGGTGTCAAATTAGCTAAAAAAGTTCTTCTGTTAACAAGCAAACTCATGGACTGAAATCCCAGGCCTGAATGTCAGGGTCATGTAACACACTGTCCACGTACGATCGTGACAATATGAGAGAGACCAGAAAGGCTGCAAGGAACAGCCAGAATAGAAGATTGCTAATTCCCCTGTACTGAGCAGGCACAGGTCACACTGGAACACAAGGAGATGGTTAGAAAATTTTATACAGAACAGCTTATAGTATCTAAGCTCAGTAGAGCTCCGATCTTAGGGCTTCTTGACTAGATTTTGAACAGCACAAAAGATTTTTGTTTTCCTGAATTCACTTTCAAAGAGCTACAGTAACCATAATGTGCTTGTATTCAGCCACTCTATACAAACAGTTAAAATTACTGCAGCAACATGGGTTTTGGGAAAAGATTAATTTTATGTAATGTAGAAACTGATTTGAAAGAAATCAGGAGCAGCAAAGGAGTAAGGTGTGTGCAGGAGGTACAGAGACTAATTAAGACACGATAGAGGAAACTGAGTAAGTACACATTGTCCAATAAAAAAAGATTTGAGACAGACTTGAAGAAGACCGTATAGCACATAGGCACACTACACAGCAGGAAGCTATTAGGAAACATCCTTTTAAAGTTACACCTAAATAAGAAAGCAAGAACAAATAGCTAAAAAAGGGGTTTGTTTAAAATTTGTTTGCTCTTTCATTCACCATAGGAGGTCTTTGGGAAGTTTCTGTGTCAGAAGCCTTCTAGGTGGAAAACATTTATGAGAATCTGTCTCAAGTTGAAGCAAAACAAAGAAAAAAAAAAGGTTAAAAAAAAAAGAAAAGAAGGTCATACAATTTAACAAAATTAACAATAAGTTGTTTCCAGGACAAGATAACATCCGGCCAAGGATTCTAAGAGTACTCAAGGATTAAATAGTACTCACTGTAGTGTAGCCTCCTGATTAAATTTCCCTTGCTATCAGGGAACTGTAGAATAACTGATGCAGTGCTATTTGTAAAAAAGATGTTAGGGGGAACGGAGGACTACAGACTAATAATTCTGAAATCTGTATTAAGCACATTTTCATTTTTTTGAAATAACAACAATAACAAATTATAATACATAGTAGTAGTGGAAATAGAGAATAGAAATATAGTTGGGTGATACAAAACCAAGATTTTAAAAAAGAAGTTGCCTCAATTGAAAACAAGAGAGTAAGAGGTCATTGATGCAGAAGCAGGTATTACGAATACAAAGAATTTATATAAGTTCAAAAATCTTTATTATTATAAATTATAGTAGTAAAGTCCTGGCAAGCCTGACCCTTAGGTTTTTGAAAGATGAGATGTATTTCTGGGGGAATATCGCTTTAGTGACCTGTTCTTTGATTCTTCCCTATACAGCTTTACCGATTACTCTAGGAATCAGAATTTAGAGCAAGATGAATGCTTAATCTTATATAGTAAAGAAACTCCTGTAAATTTGTATGCAAATGACTAAGCTAGACTTCGATGTTTAATAGAAATTCTTTTTAAGTTCTGTTCTTCCTAATCAATGAAGACCCATTAAAATAAATACTCTTTATAACAACTATGGTGGATATTGAGTGATTAGAATTAGTCTTCAGTATCAACTACGATCCTGTCTCAACTGAATATGTCTAAGCCTCTTCCTGATGTAACAATAAATAAAAACGGTATTTTGAGCTCATTAAACTACAATCTTTTAACAGGTTGACAAGTCAAGTGTGCCTATGCAAAGCCAGGCATGATATTAAGTTTAGAATAACAACTTTCCCAATTCAGTATCATTTTTTCAAATAACACTAGACAAAAAAAAAAAAAAAAAAGGAAACTGAAATTAACTAATTTCCTAGGCTAGTTTTCTTTCATTTCTCAATTGTCTTGCTACATTTATATTTACATGTAAGTATATATATATATATATATATACATTATATTTTAAAATATTTTATATAACTCTAAAGCCTGTCAAGGTCCCTCTGGATGGCATCCCTTCCCTCCAGCATATAGACTGCACCACACAGCTTGGGGCCATTGCCAAACTTGCTGAGGGTGCACTTTATCCCACTGTCCATGTCAGCAGTAAAGATGTTAAATAGTACCGGTCCCAGTATCAACCCATGAGGAATCCCTCTTAGTGAAGCCATGATGGCTGTCACCAATCTCCTTCTTATTTTCCATGTGCCTGAGCATTGTTTCCAGGAAAACTTACTCCATGACCTTGCTGGGCACAGAGGTGAGACTGACGAACCTCATTCTTTTTTTCCTAAAAATGGGGGTTCCCCCTTTTCCAGTCAGTGGGAACTTCAGTGGATTCCCATTATTTCTCAAATATGATGGACAGAGCCTTAGCCACTTCATCCACCAGTTCCCTCAGGACCAATGGATGCATGTCATCAGTTCCTGGGGATTTGTGCACCTTCAGGTCCACCTGAGCTTCCTCTAAGGTGGGTGGTTCTTCATTGTCCCAGTCCCTGCCTTTCCCTTCTGTCCTGGACAATGTGACTAGAGCCCTTGCTAGTGAAGACTGAGACAAAAAGTCATTAAGTACCTCAGCCTTCTCTACATCCTGGGTACTGAGGTCTCTTGCTTCATTACAGATGGGGCCCACATTTTCCCTAGGCTTCCTTTTATCACTGACACAGTTAAAGAAATTTTTCTTTCTGTCCTTGATGTTTCTGGCCAGATTTAATTCTATCAGGGCTTTAACTTTTCTAACCCGATTCCTGGCTGCTCCGAGAGTTTCTCTGTATTCCTCCCAGACTACATGTCTTCGTTTCCAGTCTCTGTAGGTTTCCTTTTTGTGTTTGACTTTGCCCAGGAGCAACCTGTTCATCCATGCAGGCTTCCAGGTGCTTTTGCCTGACTTTCTCTTTGTTGGAATGCATCAGTTCTGGGCCTGGAGGAGACGATCCTTGAATATTAGCCAGGTATCTTGCACCCCTCTTCCTTCCATAGCTTTGGTCCATGATACTCTACATAGCGAGCCCCTGAAGAGGCTAGAGTAGTGAGTTTGCTGTGCACCTTCCTTGCTGCCCTGAGGATCTTGAACTCCACCATTTCATGGTCACTGTAGCCAAGGCTCCTGAGCTTCACATTCCCTACCAGCCCCTTCTTGTTGGTGAGAACAAGTTCTAGCATGGCACCTCTCATCAGCTCCTCTAAGATTTGGAGGAGGAAGATGTCATCAATGCGTTCCAGGAACTTTCCGGATTGCTTGTGCCCCACTGTGCTGTCCCTCCAAAAGATATCGAGGTGGTTGAAGTCCCCCATGAGGACTAGGCCATATGAACATGAGGCTGCTCCTATCTATCTATCTATAAAGGGCCTCAACCACTCCATCTCACTGGTCAAGTGGCCCATAGCAAACCCCTCCTATAGTGTCCCCTGTCCCTGCCCTCCCTTTAATCCTGACCTAGTCATCACCCCCTCCTCTTACAGAACTGCCTCAAAGCAAGTCAGGAAGAAACATGCAATTGTAGATAATCATGCTCAAGACAGAGCATCTATCATGCCAAAACTTCAGAGATTGTTGAATTAATACCAAATTATTAATGATCATTCATAATACTGGTGTTGGAAACATAATCAGGAAGGATGCACTGTACGTTGTGTTTGTTTTTAAACCTCAGAATAGGCTTTCGTTCCTGGGGTAACCCTTATCTACATCTCCCTGTGCTGTCCCATTAGAGTTCCAATCACAAGAAAATGTTGAGGGCAAAAGCTCACTTGGATTACATACATCCTGTACCTTGATACAGCATGACTTACATGACATTTTTGCTAACGTGTTTTTAATTTTCCTATACAAGGTTCAAGGGACTCCAAACAAAATTCTCCTTTTCACACTAAGGTGAAACCACTGTAACAAGATTAAAAGCAATATTAAGCTTAAAGTGGGAACAAGGTGAGAACTCGGGAGGAAACGTGGATCCATTCTTCTGAAAGGCAATTATCCAATTGCTTGTATCCGCACTGAAAGAAGTGGACCTTTAAAATGAGGCATAAAGACAAAACCAATAAGCAGAAATAGTGTTTCTTTTGATACTCACCTTCTCCATCACCAGGTCAATCATGTTGATGTTTGAATTGTACAGTATCTTCCCATGTAATAAAGGTTTCAGGAAAGTCCACAGCAAAGCCCCGTTAGAAGACTGCAAAATCTCCTGATAAAGCTTCAAGCAAAATGGAGCTGCAAAAAAATACAAACTCACATTTAAGACAGACAGCACAGGTGAGGTTGGTTTATTGCTTTTTTTTTTTTAATTCAAAGAAAAGCTTGTGTCTTAATTTAGGATCTGCCACAGCACCACACCAAATACCATCTAGCTGCCACTAAGGCATCACTACAGGTCCCTGAACAGAAATTGTTTAGCACAGCCTATGATAGCACTGAGGATGCAGAACTGTAAACATTAGGCAAGTAAAAATTAATCAGGATCCAAAAACCTTGTCACATTTGTGAAAAGCAGCCTGTGAAGCCCTTCTATCCAGAAGTTACATTGATGAATTTTTGAGTGGAAGGACACACGCAAAATCTCTGCCAACAAAATGAATGCTGAGGGAAGAGTCACTTTAAAAAAACCAGGCTCACTCCACAGCTTTGGTTGTTCTGTCACTTTATATTCCTACTTAAGTAGGGACACACAAATACAGCCTTTTTATATTTGTGTAATTTCATAAGAACCTACCAGAAAGGGGGGGGGGGGGAGTTGGAGGGGGGTGATAATGGCATGACATTTCTTGCTTTAAAAAAATCAAATCAAATACATTTTCCATTTATTAACCCACAACCATGTTTCTACATCAGATAGGGCTATTAATGCATTAGGGTATATATCCTTCAGAACTAGGATCCAAAGAATAGCTTCCAAGATATCCCACTGCGTTTGCACTCAATAAAGGCAATGAGTTTCCTGTGAAAATAAATATTTAGATTTTTGTTTCCAGCTTACATGTTTTGGGGGGGGTGGGGGGGGGTGGGGGGGGTGTTTATTATGAGTGGATTTATAAAGAACCAGTGCTGTGAGGAAATATTAAATATTGTCATTAACTCATCAAGGAATATAAGTTATTGTACATAATGGAAAACTAGGTCAAAAACATTTAAAATCCCACTGCAAGTTAAACAATTGTCAGAAATTTATCACTAAGAACACCCGGTTCTTTGCCCAAATTTTTACTTTCTTCAAAGAAACAATCATTACTAACAACAGTCATTGCTAAATGACAGCAAAGAATTAAATGCTTCAAACTGGCCAGTCAGAAACATCAATATGCTACCGACACTGAAATCTTGCTAATTTGAGTTTGCTGAGATTTTCAGAAAGTCTTTGGCAAACATCTGGTACAGAAAATACATACAAGTTAATCACTGTGTAGGAGTACAAATCAAGTTTCTGTGGTCTCATGTAATTTTTTTATTTTCATTGGCTCACCAATTTGCAAAACACTGGAAACGGTATTAATTCACTCATAAGAATACCAGAACTAACATACTTTAAAGATATTTCGAGGTTCAAAAGTAAAAGATACTCCACTTGAGAGTTGTGACAATATTAAAAAAAAAATAATTGTGCAAAAAAAAAATAGTCTTCTGACCTAAACAGCTCTGAAAGAGACTAAATCCCAAACAATCTCTCTAATCATCCACACTGCTAACTCCATTCTTCAAACTGGAAATAAAAGAAGAGCTGCCTGCCTACTGGTATACTACGCCCCATGCAAGTGAAGAAGTCTAGGACAGAGCTCTGGCTCCCTCCCAAGGGTCCCAGCCAAGCTAGACAGTTTCTGGCTGTAGAAACTGTTAGATGATAGAGCCGTTATTCACAGCCACAGCTCCTTCCCTAGTGATTCTCTCTTGCACGGGGCCATTGAGGCACTAACAAGGCTATTAACAATATCAAAGTTAAACAGGGTTAGTCAAATGTATATTGAGGAAAGAGACCAAAGGTCAAATTATATAAGAGCCAAAAGCTTTTCTGGGCACTTGAGTATAGGAATACCACATATTAAAAGCTTATGTTACCCAGAGGGCTTACAGACTTTACTGCACAATAATACCACGGCTTTATGTTTGCAGAAGAAAGGCATGCAGCAGTAAATTATCAATCCTGTATCTCAAAGATATATTTTTAATACCAAGTGCTTAAAAAAAATCTAATAAACATGTCTCTAAGATGGGTATATTCTTATTTATTATTTGCAAAGACAGAAAACAATCAGATTTGTTTGTGTCTCGTCCGTGATTGTCTCGTAGCTATAAAACTTTTATTGATCAACCCTTGTGCTCAGGATTACAGTGTCAACTAAGATGTCAGCTTGTATATATTTCCATTTAAGAGGGAAAAGCTTCTCTAAACTGTGAATCTGTACATGCAACTTGTGATTGATAGTTTTTCTTACTTGAGTCTTCAGGAATGCCATACTTTGCCATATTATCCTCCAAGGTCCCCATGATTCTGGGCATGTCGATGAACAGGTTTGCATTGCTGAAAAATGAAGTTTCTTCTTTACACACTGCCTTGATTACAGACTCCAGGGATCCAACAGATGAACTTCTGAACTGCTCACCTTGCAAGAACTAGAATGAACAAAGTTACTTTTAGTAGCTTCAGGGAGTAGCCCTGGTGTTGTCTCAATATTGGCATCCAAGGGGATTGACAAAATTAGACTGTTGAAACTGCCTACAAGAATGAGAGCCTGCTGTGCTCTTTTCTGTTCTCCTGATCACCTTTATCATGAAGGGAGAAGAAAAAACCAAAAAAGTAATGCAATTATAATTTCTAAGATACTTGATGAAAGACGGTAGTAATACGTACTATAGTAAGCTGAAAAATACTGTGTATTGGTTAGGCAGAAAAGAAATGAAAATATGAAGACAACTGTACTACAGATTCTTTGATTGCAGTGTCAGCTTTCACAAATTCTGCTCTTCTGGTAGATGACTCCTGTGTCACAGAGACAGCAAAAATACCCCAAAGTATTTTGCATGTGAATTTTTGCAGTGAAAACAGTTGCTAAGAAGAAAAAAAAATAATTCAAGTGCACGTGGCCTAAAAGGCTGTTTTTCAAGTACATCTTTTATCTTGTTAGAGGCATTTCTAGTTTTTGCATATCTTGAGTCATACCAGTATTTATTACTGCCATTTGCTCATGACTAGCGTACTTCTACTGTAGAGAACAACCTGACTCCTTTTATGGTTTAAACACCATCATTCACCACATTTAAAATAAAAAAATAAACCCAGCCTCCTTCATTTTTCCAATGAGGTGCTCAGTGGTAACCGGTATCTCATGGAAGGTGGTACAGGTGCACAGTTCTGAGAGAGAAGAGAACTGCAAGGCAACATGCTGCTAGAGTATGACTGAAGGACGCGTTGGCCCGCCTGATACTCATTATGGTTGCAGATGCTCGTCAAGAAAAACATAACTAGACTATCAGATATCATTTGAAGATGGCACAACTGGCAACTAGAAAAAAGAGACTGTGATACGTCGACCAAACACATTTGACACTGAAATAAATTAGCATCTTATCATTTGAATTATCTTTTTTAAAACAGAAGAGTCAATTTTCAAAGTAGCACAGCACTTTACATAAAGAATCAATCACAGACAGTTTACAGATTGTGCTGTTAGAAACAGTTTATCCTGCTCAATGTATTTACTGAAGTGCCAGGTGCTTCTTTAGCAATCCTGGAGGAATACTAGCAAGTGTTATTTAAAACTCCTTGTTGGCTGCTCCCAAAATCTGACTTTTTGCATAGAGTTTCAGCATAGAGCATAGTAAATAAATAATAGCCAGATTTCATAACACCATCATCTACATTTCCTGAATGAATCTACTGGCACGGACTTCACTGGAGGAATAAACTTTATTTATGTTCAAAGCTCGATAAAAGTGTTTTTGAATCCCTATTAGTGACTATTTGCACTAGAAGGATAAATGAGGCTTATTTCAGTCAAAGAGCACAAACTTGCTAATTAATTCTGGTTCCAATCAAAATAACTTGAAATTCAAATAATGAATATTTATGTGGTAAGCTGCCACCAGCAGACTGCATCTACTTACTGTCTTTCAACTAAATATCCAATGACTCAATAAGATATGTTTCCTAAAATTTGGCTTTGATAAAGTGGGAGAACTGTATAGGATGGATGTTCACAAAAAGTTGTCTTTGATCCAGTTGTTCTAGTTTAAACTCAATGAAGTAGGTCTGTAATTAAGGCTGATGAATCCAAACAAGCAGCCTTCTACAAACAAAATAATCAGTCAAGCCAGTCCAACAAAATCATGGAAGAAGGCTGATACTGAACATTAAAAAAAAAAATATCTATCTGGAACTGGATTCTCAAAAAGGTTCAAAAATTGGATAGCTGCATGCTTAAAAAAATATTATTAATAAAACCAAATTCATGTGGAGTAATAATATCAGCTATTCCAAAAGAGAAACCTAAAAGTCAAGTCCGGTTACTGCTCACACATAAAGCCAAAATAAACTCAGAATCTTTACATGGAGACAGATAAAAAATAAAATGCAGTTTTCATGGAAAATTATAAGGAGGTTAAAGATAATTCAAAATTTGATGAAACCAGAAGTTAAATAGATATTCCTACTTCTGGATAGAGCCCTAAAAAACCCTCAAACTCTTTACTGTACTGAAATTGACAGAGTCAGGAGGGAGGGTGCAAGGGAGAATGCAAGAATTACTGATTTGGTTAAATTATTTTTCAGAAGCCTATAAAATTTAGATGGCAATATTGGAATGAAAAGTAGAAAATTAATCTGTACTCAAGGAGGAGCTACATTATACTCAAGGAAATTATGGGTGCCTTGTTGTGATGTTTAATAGGGCTAGATATACAGTAAATTTTGAAGTGGAGAGCAGTTAAAGACAAAACAATATGAGGAGTAGAATTGAGTACATAATCAAACTATCATTCCAGACCAATACAAGATATTTAGGATCATAGAATCACTTACGTTGGAAGAGGCCTTTAAGATCATCGAAACCACCCACAGACTTACCCTGCCTCATCCATATCCAGACCATGTCCTCAAGCACAACATCCACACACCTTTTAAAATACCTCCAGGGATGGTGACTCTACCTCTTCCCTGGGCAGCCTGCTCCAATACTTGACAACCCTTTCAGTAAAGAAATTCTTCCTGATATCTGACCTAAATGCAAGCTGAAACCATTTCCTTTCATCCTATGCTTGTTACCTGAGAGAAGAGACTGGCCCCCACCTCTCTACACCCTCCTTGCAGGTTGTCGCAGAGAGCCATAAGGTCTCCCCTCAGCCTCCTTTTCTTAAGACTAAAAAGCCCCAGTTCCCTCAGCCACTCCTCACAGGACTTGTGCTCCAAACCCTTCACCAGCAGTCCACTAACACGTCCAGGTGCTTTTCTTCCAGGAAGCTCTCCATCCACTCTGTCCCAAGCCTGTAGCATTGCCTGGGCTTATTGTGACCAAAGTGCAGACCCAGAACTTGGCCTTCTTGAACCCCATAAAGTTGGCCTATGGCCATCGATCCAGCTTGTCCAGGTCCCTCTGCAGAGCATTCCAGCCTTCCAGCAGATCAACTCTCCCACACAGTTTGGTGTCATCTGCAAACTTACTGAGGGTTCACTTGATCCCCTGATCCAGATCACTAATAAAGATATTAAAGTCAACTGGCCCCAGCACTGAGCCCTGGGGAACACCACTTGTGACCTGTCACCAGCTGGATTTAACTGTTCACCACAACTCTCTGGCCTGGCCATCCAGACAGTTTTTAACCCAGCAAGGAGTACACCTATCTAATCCACAAGTGCCTAGTTTCTCCAGCAGGACGTTGTGAGGAACAGTGTCAAAGGCTTTATTGAAGTCCAGGTAGACAACATCCACAGCCTTCCCCTCATCCACTAAGCAGGTCACCTTGTCATAGAAGGACACAAGGTTGGTCAAGCACAATCTGCCTTTCATACACCCACGCTAACTGGGCCTGATCACCTGGTTGTCCTGCATGTGTTGTGTATATGTGGGAAGGCAAGTGCCTTCTCCCAAAAAAGACATATGCTATCACTACATTAGGTGAAGTCTAACAACCAATTAATAGAAAATATTAATCGTCATTAATCCAATAACTATGGGGTGGGTAAAAAATGTCATTGAAAAGATATTGCAAGGACCCTGGTAAAAGGAACGAAAACATGGCATTACAGAGACATTTCTGGTGCTGTTCGCCTGAGACTCATGTTAGGTCCACTGTGATAAGACTTTTAGCCTTTAAATCACTGAAGGCTACTGTAATTTAACACCAGAAGGCATTGCAGGAGAAAAGAAGACCTGAATGCAGTATGGCAAGAAAACAATTACCTAATTTAAAGGAAACTGAATATGGATATCTGTGCAAAACATTATTTACCAAATGAAATAATTAAATGCTGTTATAAAATGGAGCTTACCTGGATATATCATTGATCCTTGATCAAGAAAGAGACAAAAATGTATGCAGTTTATGAAAAAGGTGAATGCAAGATTAAGAAAGTCATTTTAGCACACATAGACATGAATTAACAGAACTACAAGAATCATCAGCCCTAATTCCCCCTCAAAGATGTATTTTTCTCTCCAAAATTCAAGATTAGCCTTAACACAGCAAGTGAAGATGACAGCAGGATGTCGGAGACAACTGGGAGCCTGTTATAAAAGAAAAAAAAAACCCTACACCAAGCCAAAGTAGTATTAAAATAAAGTTATTTAGCCTATAAAAACAGAGATGGACTATGAGTGACCTTCTACAAACACATGGACAAGTCAGGGAAGTTATAAAACCTACAGAACATTTTTGATAAAACAGGAAACAAACTAGCCATTGATAGATTTAAGTCAGAACTTTCTACATTTATAACACCACGAGGCATTTTAGTAATGACAGTTTTAAGAGAGAACTTGTTCCAAGTTAGTAGAGGGGTTATGGAATGAGGCCACCTTTCACAACTGACAGCATTCAGTGAGTTCCCTCCAGTTTATCTATTGATGAGTGACAAACATACTGAAATTAGCTGTGGAAATACATGTAAATCATTTCAAAATGCAAAAAAAAAAAATAAAATCCAAATGAAAATTCTGGTCAAAACCAGCTGTGTTTTTCCTCAGGAAGTTATCCACTCACTCAATGTTGTTAACTGTAGAATGTGGCTCTATTCTAGCTACTCCTGACTGGCAGATACTGAGTTCTTACACCATCTTCTATTACACGATATGTAGCATATCAATTCAACAGCACATTATACAGTTATTTCAAGGGTTTTTCTGACTTTTAATTTTGTCTTTCAGGCAAAGACCCACATGTATAATTGACAATTACTTTATTACCTTTTTCATTATAGAAGCAATTATTTTTTTATGTCAGCTTCAAAATAACTTTTTCAGTTAGAAGTTAATGAAGGAGACAATGTGCTGAAGACTCTATGCTGAAAGCCCACATATTTTTACTTTAAAAAACTTTGCATAATTTATTTGGTAATCTTCCTAGGTCACTGAACTACTTTTCTGTTGGTTATTGTGAAAAAAAAATTCCAGAAGGATGCACTCCTCTTTAGAAAAGTATCTAAGGATGTAAGCAATATCTACACATTGGTAGAGCAAGTTTGGCTTCTATAGAAAGGAAGAAAATAAAATAATAATTGAAGGTATTGTCAGAAAGTAGGAACAAAATTCCAGTTAAACCTGGAAAATACAGTATACTTAAAAATAAATTTCACTGGTCTAAAAAATGAGAAAAAGTTAAGGAGACAGAAGAGCCCTTAAAAACATCAAGCATCTAATTTATTTTTAAAAATAGACATTGATTTTTTTAATTCTCCACAAATTATTAGATGACAAAAACAATCATCAATTTCTCAAGAAAAAGGAATTAACAGAAACTAAAAAAATAAAGATTGTGTCAGAAAAAGTGACCAAAAAGGTAAAATATGAAAAGGAACAAAATTTCCAAGGTTAAATATACATATATAATATTAGACTAAGTATAATATATATAACGGGATGATATATGTTGCCATGGACCGACATTAAAACTGTGACTGGATGGCCCTCTGCTGTTCGATGTCTTCCTATACAAGCTCTTTTATTTTTTAACAGGACCTTTTTAGACATTCTTCTGTCAAACAAGCCACTTTGGGATTTCACTCCGAAGAGAATACCTCGTTTGTTTAAGGGAAAGACTGACACAAAACGCACTAGCTTAAGGAAAGCAGAAAAGATGCAAGCATCTGATGAAAGCCACCTTTCATCGTGGCAGCCAAAGAGCTATTCCAAAGGAAAGAGGCTCAAAACCCAAACTAACATGCACAGAACAGCACTTTACAACATGCCTCTGTCACACAGATTACAAGATCTCGTGGAAGATTCATATAACTAGAGAATAGCAAATCCAGAAGGTAATGTCAGAGGGGTTTCAGGTCCTCTTATAGAACTGGACCCTGCTTAGAAACAGATTTGACACTAGATCCACCACTGTGCTAACTGTAAAGATGTGCACACAGCAGCTGCCCTTAGTTAGGGACAAAATAAACATCCTCACTCACACCTCAAGCCACTTTTTTTTTAAAAAGTTAAGCAAAACCATCAGACAAAAACCTTAGGCAACGCAAACAGAAAACCATGCAGACACAAGAACAGCATATACTATCTTGAAATCTTACCCTTCATAAGAAATGATGTTGCTTTTTTACACAAAAAAAAATCATTAGCAGAGATTGTGTGATTTTCTTCAAATCACAGATAATACATGCTATTAATAAGAAGAAGCCTAAGACCACATTAAAGTAGACTATTATCTCATAAGTTAACAAAAAAAGAGATGACAAATAGCACATCAATAGTTTCAAAATTTCATAGTGCCTGAAAGAGACCAAATCGCCTTTCCTAGGGTCTATGGAATCTCTTTTCTCTAAGTTCCAAACTTTCTAGGACACAATTTCTACTAGTGTTCCTTCTTACTAAGCACGCATCCCTATCAAAGCACCTCAGGAGGGGAATTAAGTTTGTATACTGAAATCATACACATACCTGCTGCAAGGCAGAGATGTCATGCACACCAATATTTTGGATTCTTTGGAGGAACACTGGAAGGTTTTCCATGACATGGTGGGCTTTATTGAGAAGAGAGCTGATACTAGAAACCACATCCAGCAGCATGTTTAGTACGTTACCTAGCTCAGATGGTATCTTAATCTTGGAAAAGGAAGAAAAATGACAATAAATTCCAATTAGAAACAAGTTTCAAGCTTTCAACGAAATAGTCAATATTATTCAGTCTTTTTTTAAACCTGATTATACAATTTCCTGCAAACCATGTTTAACATGGTTTAACTTTTAGTATAACTCTCTAGTTACTTTCAAATTCAGCTAAGGAAAATTTCTCTGGCAATGGTACAACTGGGCTACCTAAAATCAGGAATGAAATTACAGAGAAAAAGTTTATACCTACCATGCTGAACAGAACTCTCCTATCCAAGGTGCTAAATGGGATCTGCAATGTCCTGCTGGAATAAGAACTTTTCCTTCATAGGTTCAAGATTCTTCATGCAACAGTTTAATATTTTTTAAATAATTCATAAGTTAAATTAAACCTAGCAACCAGTACTATTCAATATATTCATTGATGACCTTGATGTGGGAATAGAGTGTACAGTCAGCAAGTTTGCTGATGACACAAAAATGGGAGGGGTGACTGACACCCCAGAGGACTGTGCTGCGATCCAGTGAGATCTGGACAGGCTGGAGACTTGGGAGGGGAGAAGTTTAATGAGATTTAACAAGGGCAAGTGTGGGGTCTTGCACCTAGGGAAGAACAACTCTAGGTACCAGTACAGGTTGGGGACTGGCCTGTTGGAGAACAGCATAGGTGAGAGGGACCTGAGGGTCCTGGTGGACAGCAGGATGACCATGAGCCAGCAATGTGCCCTCATGGCTAAGGCAGCCAGTAGCATCCTGGGTTGTATCTTTTGATACTCCTTCCAACTCCTAACATGCTGTGATCCTGTGATTCTGTTCTGTGAACCACTTTATTTGCTTTAAGAATCATATCAGACAACAAATTTTCCTGTCAAATATTTCCTCCTTTTGCATTTTTCATACACACTGCATTTTACCTACAATAATGGTGTGCCTTTCTTTCCCTACTTGCCTAAAGTTCAATCAACTGTTTTCTGTTTCCAATATGCAAGTTTAGGAATTATGAATTTTCTCTGTATTTCCTTTGCTTTTATAGGTTATTTAGATGATATGGTAATACAATATGATTCATTGTTACCTGCCTATACATGATAATAGAAACAACAACAACAACAACAACAACAACAACAACAACAATAATAATAATAATAATAATAATAATAATAGCAGCATGTACAAAATAAGTGATGCACAGCACAACTTCTCACTACCCACAAACCATTGATGCCCAGATAGTTCTCAAGCCACAGTTCAAACCCCTGGCCAATTTCCCTAAGTTATATACTGAACATGATGTCCCATGGTATGGAATATTCCTTTGACTAATTTGGGTCAGCTGTTTTGGCTGTATTCCCTCCCAGCTTCCTGTACATCCCAGCCTAGTCACTGTTGAGGCAGCATGAGAAGCTGAAAAGTCCTGGACTTTGTGTAATCATTATCTAGCAACAACAAAAATATCCCTGTGTTATCAACATTATTAAGTTAAATCAAAAACACAGCCCTACACTTGCTTTTAGGAAGGAAATTAACTCTATCCAAACCAAAACCAGGACAGTCATATAGGATATAACAGGTTTGCCCTTCTAAAGAAGCTCATCCTCAGAGCTGGAAAAGCTCTTTCCTCAAGGATCCACCTGGGTTGTCAACTTGATTTCTACAGCAAATAAAATGCATCACAGATTGCTATGAATTTTTCCTAGAAAATAATTTTGTAGTCCCTGTAATGTGAGCTCTTACGCTTCCTCTGTTTCCAGTGATGCCAGATCAGTCTTCCACACTCACAAACTAAGTGACTGAATGAACTGCAAACTCTGCTAAAGGTTAATAAAACTACATCCTTGACCTCCCGTGTTTCCCCTAAAGCTTTCATCATAAGCTCCTCAGTGATAATTTTCCCAAGGAAGCAAGAAACAAAATTCAGTAGCATCTACCAATCCAATTCTTCAACTGTTGTGTTTGCTTTGTGGAGCTAATTGAAGACAAAAAAATGCCACATGTCCAGTGTTTGCTTCCACAGAGAAAGAACATCTGAAGAAATAACATAATTATTTATTTATCTGCCTGTATGCCTTAGACCAGTTTTAAAAGAAAAACATGGTATCAGAGTGCTTCTTTAATCCATCTTACCTTGTAAATGATATGACGTAAGCTCAAATTCCGTATAAACAGTACAAACATGGTATACAAGTCCAGTGCTGGTAAAGAACATAATTCTTCCGCTACCAGGGAAGTTCTGCTATTTTCAGGTAGCTTTAGTAGCAGGCTAAGTACTTCTTCATCACATCTTCCAGTTAAAGCTACCACAAAGGCACTGTAAAAAAACTATCATAATGCATGGGTATTAACGTTTTTTCTTCCTGAAATGCATCACTTTCTTCTGTAGTGAGTAAAGTGAGAATTTGTGTCAGAGTAACGTCACAATTTGCAGTCATCAACAGAACTGAAATAATGAACCATGCAGGTCTGTATCAGACTGTTACTTCATATTCTCTGTACATATGAAGAGATGAAGTCTATTTCTTGAAAATATATTTCCTATATTTCTACTTCCACCTATGAACAGGTCCATCATTCATTCACTGAGCATTCAAACCATATTTCCAATGCTGAACATAACCAATTTAGCAGAATTATAGCAATCTTTGTTGCAGAAACCTAGAGATCAAAATCTAGATGTGTAAATCACTAAATAAATCAAACAATGTGGACCTTCCTTCTTTCAGACGACACAAAAAATGTAATACTTAGGGATGCCAATATGGCCTAATGTTCACTTTGTGTCAGTTCACATTTCTCAGCTCAACACTCCTTTGAAGCACTGTTATTTAACAGTGGATGAAGGAACAAATGCCTAGGCAGACTTTGGGCAAGACTACAATAGAAACCTTCTTAGTTAATAATGGTTTGTTACTTCCCACAAAAATGTCAAATCAAAAGACAAATGCTTACAGCCCAGATACCTCAGGATTTCTTAGCTATGCTTTCTCCTGAAATGCCTGAAAGAAAGCAAATGGCAGCAAGACCAGAAAAATTACAAATTCAGAGCCTCTGGGAGCCAAAGTATAGTACTCAGGGCTCTACTGGATACCTTAGGGCAGAACACACCTGTGCTGCCTCCACTGAACGCATCTGTAGCTAGTCTCAGTGAGTGAGACGATCCTCAAAAGTTGGCTGAGATATGTAATTTCACTCTTTAATTCCTATGAATATTTTTACTTCTAACTTCTTAATTGGACTTTTCGATTTTTATTCTGGAACAGAAATTTGCCTTTGTGATTTGCAAAGGATTTCCTATGGATGTTAAGTAAATATTCACCTTTTCATGCATGTACAAGGAACAGAATATGAATATAAATAACTTCTGCTAACAGCATAAAAGGATACTGATTTGGACTTCTTGTTGTGGAGGAAATTTGATTCTGTGATACAATTTGAAATTTATTTCCTCACAGAGCACATGAATATGACTATTTCAGTCCAGTTTAAACGCATTCAGCATTTTATCCACTAGATTAAGTCCCTCTGAACTTCTCCTGCAGCCTTTGAGTACCAGAGCTAATCCAAACTACTCTGTTCACTGAATGAATGCTTACAGCTTTTAGGTTACAGGTTTTAAGCAGTTTCAAAACACCTACTCTACCACATGGAAACGAGCATAGCCAGAGCATAATGTTGCAGTAGAAATTAAGGGTAAGTGCAAGCAGCACAACTTGCAGGCTTCTCTTACCATTCCAGAGGCAATCACAACAGTAATATACAATCACAGAAATAAAGGACTGCAATGGGCCTGTAACTATCATTGTGGTTATCAGACAGTGGCTGTATGTACTATAAACGTAAGAGGAATACCAAAATTATAGCTCTAAAAAAAATGAATGGTGTATCTCACATAATCAGTAAGTGACATGGGCTTTAATGCTCCATTTGGACCAGGAAAAGTTTTAAGCACTTAAACTAAACAAAAAAATCTGTATAGATATGCAAATGTGAGACATGTACATGTATCTAAACTCTACACAGAACTTCGGCAAAAAATGAGGGTAGAAAGTCATTTGAAAATTCAGTCAATTAGCATTGTTCCAAAAGATCAAAGGTGCACCAGATCCCATTTCACTGAATCGCTTCCAGATGACTTTTCTCACTACCATTTACCAGCATCAAAATAACGAGCTAGCAATGAAGGCAGCCGCGCTGCAAAAGAAACAGAAGAACAAATCATCTATAAGTAATTATGATGGCCTGAACTGCCTTTTTCATAGCCACACTTCTCAGGAACAAAACTTGGAGGGGTTTCTGCAAGCAGAGCATTAGTGACACCCAGTGGCTGCTTGATTGACCCGATCAGTTTACACCAAATATATCCCCAACTCCTTTCAGTTGGACAAACACTAACAGGAGAGAGAACCTGTAAGTTAGGTGGCATTTTTCATCATACCTGTTAACCACTGGGATCACAGGGAACACCAGCAATGATAACACACTCAGTCTTTCACTCAGAAAACTTGCACACAACACTGAAGAGACAACAGATAAGGCAGAGGCAAAGACAAGATACTGGTAAGATAATGTAAGAACAGTGAGTACATGAAGGATTTAAAAAAAAAGATCAGAAAACTCTTCGCTGCAAGGATCAGAGGTGGGAAGATACAAAAGTATTTCTCCAGGAACCCGCATCTTTTCTACAGTGCCAAGATAGCAAAGCTCAAATTCCATGTTAGCACAAGGGGGTAAGACACTTGCAAAAGTAATGAAGTGGTGCCATTTAGACCAGAAGACCAGTGCTACTATAAATCTATCTCTTCACATGATTATTATTTTAAAGTCCTAAATCTCACAAAATATTTCACACAGAAGTGACAAGTGAAAATATAAGATTCCAGACAAAGTGGTTTGCTTTGTTTCACTTGGTACATTGAGCTATAGGCTGATCCTTTAATTTAACAACTCTTTTTGGTCATGTACCTTTGAGTGAGAGATACTGGCTTCCAAGATGGTACTGATAGTTTCTTCAGAAATATTGACTGAAGAGCCAATGTCCAGCTTCAGTTGCGTAATATTCTGCACACACTCTTTGACTTTCACATCTGGAAGAGAAGAAAAATAGCACCAACAGTAGCAATCTGCTTTATTAAATTGCCCACAGACTCTGTCCTTTCTGTTAGATTTATTCTGAGGGGTGATAAAGGATACAAAAATTTCATATCATGTAATTCACTTCTACTTCAAATGTAAAGGTCACTCTTTTGACAGACTGAAGAGCTTATGCATCTATTTGCATTATCCCATAAGAGCACAGGTTATCCCACATCCCTGCATTATGAGAACATCTGAAATTAGTGAAGTTGCCTCTAGTACTAGATTTTCTTTTTCCACTAACTGAAGTCTGCTCTTCTTTCTAATGAATCCCTGCATCTTATTGAACAGGTTTTGACAGGGCAAACTGTGCTGTCCTGTGCCAACTTAAAGCACATGTATGTGTACACGTGAACAATGAAAATATGACATTAAGTCAGTAGTCTACGTAAGCAGCATCCCTTTAGAGTTTGAAGAACAACAAAAAGGTTATTGTCCTATAAAACGACACACCAGTAACTTGAAAAAAAAAAAGTGATAAAAACTGAAACGCACCATTCAAGAGATTAAAATTTCTGAGAAAAGTCACTGCTGAGTTTTCTGGAAACTGTAGATCCAAATTTTCAGCCACCCTGAAATGACAGCCTTAGTTTCACAAGTTATCAGAACCAAGTCATTGACATTACTATGTAAAAAGAGTGATGTGAATAGTAAAAACAGCCACTAAAGGAGGCAAAATGGTCAGATTATGTGTACACATTGTGAATGCAGTAAGCAACTCTACAGACCTTTTCACACTGTATTTATATGGTAGAGGGATCATGCCTAAACGAGATTGCATACATAGAGATCTTCCCAGAATGCCAAAGTGCTCTAAGAAACAGTAACACAGGTCTAGGAATCTGTCACTTAGTTTCTTAGTGAACATGTATTTTAAGATCTAGACATACAAAGCACTGCAGTTCAGGATGAATAAAGGTTGTCTAATTGTTTTTTAAGGTAATAAAGAGCATACACATATCAGATATTAGTTATAATTCAAAAAAATGGACATGAGTCTATGGTCTATAAGAGCAACACCTAAGCTCAAGTTCATCTGTATCGTTACTAGAATTCATAGACCATTCAAGTCCATTATGAAAACAATCCAACAGCAAAAACAGTATAGCAGCAAAGACCACTTCTAACTGACAGTAAGTCTGAAATACTCTGTAGTAGCAGTTTTATTCATTTACTTGAAATCCACTATTTTTCCTCAAGAGAAGAGGAAATATCTTACATTATTTGGAGATCATGCTTGTCAGTTTACGAGCAACTGACTGAACTGCTGAAACGATTGGAATATTTAGTGTTTTGCAAAAAAATATCCAGCTGCTGAGAGGACAAGGCCATAGCAAAACAGCTTTAAATTAAAAAAAATAAATTAAGATATAAAAATTCTAATCTAACCAAGGTAATGGAAAAGTGAAAAATTTCTTTGTTGTTATTCAAAGTGCACTCCATGTGAAGCAGCATGATCTGCAAGTGCTCAGCAGCAGTGTAAGGGCTTCTAGAAACATCCAGAATTTTCCTAAATTATGTAAATAATGTGTGCATTGTATCCACTCAATTTTCAGTTAAATGAACAAAGGTTAAAATATTTTGATAAACAGCATTTCTCCTATAATTACATAATTTAGAACGTAGACACACGCACAGAAAACACCTTTAACAAGACTCATTTGGGGTATGAAGCGTAAAAGGCTTTACATTTGCAGTCGCCTCTCTATGTTCCCCAACGTTAGTTGACATTCACAGCTGCTATTGCTAGTATTCTGTAGGGCTCCCAGGAAGCTCTCCAAAGCATTAGATAGTTTTTGTTCTATATGTAAAATGCTCTCACAATCCCCCTTGATAAAAGCAGGCCACATTCTTGCAATATCCTGCAAAACACAGAGATAATACAGTTAGCAAATTCATTATTATGCTATTGGTTGAAGTAGCAAGTTTTGGCAACTAGAGGATGCACCTTTTCAAATGGGAATAGGGGAAATGTAGCACTTTTTTACTCATTGTATTTGCCATGGAAAGTGGGCAAGGGGTTTTCATGAACCAAGGAATTTTCAAAAATTTTAATGTTGGAAACAACCAAAATATTTAGGATTTTGACCTGGCCAACATTTTGTTTTAACTGCAGAATTAATCTTTTGGTTTATTTATTTCAGGTTGACCATTTTTATCTTAAATAAATAAATAAATCTAATCAACATCAGTTCCCATTCAGCAAACCAAAATATCTGGATACTCATACCCAAAGTATTTCTTTCATTATCTTTTATATAGTACTAGTTTTTATCTTTTCTCCTGAATATTCACATTTCTAATTTTGCAAGGTTGGGTTGTTTTGTTTTGTTTTGTTTTGTTTTAATATGTGCAGAAATAGGTCATAGAATGGTAGTGAGTACAACAATGTGTTTGTTCCACAAGTCTACTTCAAGATATGAGTGATTCCTCTGACATCTGTTTATCGAAAACGTTGCTGTCTATATCAGCAAAAAGTCCAGCTAGACAATTTCCTGGAGCTATTTCATAGAGAGAAGGCAAATTCTATATTAAAGCGTGACTTAATATTTTGTCTGGGTGTGCAACACGTGTGCACTATCCAAAGGCCTGCTTCCAACTCTGGATGAGTCTCTACATGCCAAATGTTTCTCTATCCTGCTGGTAATTTCATGCACTATTAAAGAAAACCCCAACTAGTAACCACAATTACTATTGCAGCTTGAATGGCTCTGGCCAAGAAGTTTATTCATATCTAGCTTAATTTCTCAGCTGTTCCAGTGAAGATTTAAAAATATGAATGTACTCTGATTCATAAAATCAGCAGTATCACAAAATTTAACAGAAGTAAAATGGTGCTGCTCTTTGGTATTGCCATCTAGTAATTCTAGTTATATTTACAGCTTTCAAGGCTCACTAAAGTTTGTGTAAGGAATTCTTTCTGGGTACAAGTACCAAAAGCATCAGAGGTATACTCAATAGAAACCTCAGCTTTCTTTAGTCACTGTGGGAACTCATCATTCGGACAGTAGGAAAAAACAAAGAAATTTCCTTTCATTTCCAAAGTTTAATGCATGCACTTGTAGGTGTGGAAGCCACTCAAACCTGATAATGATCTTGAACCAGAGTGATTCCTTCAATAACAGGGAGGAGTAAGTGACTCGTTAATCCATCTTTACATTTTGTAGCAACACAGTAAAGGTTGCCAATGACAACCGGTTCTTCTGTAAAATAAAATGTCCAGGCTTAATCAGTTAAAAAATAAATAAGCTACAGTAGTAAGATGAAAAGTTAACCAAATAATGAGGGATGGAAAAGGTTTTTTTAAAACAAAGCAAGCCTGCTGTGTTAAGGCACTGAGAAATATTTCTGGCTAAATTTATTTACCATTGCAGAGGGCAAGAAGGGCTAGATTGAGTCAATTTCCATTACTCCTCTCCATTACACTTTCCTGATCATTAACAAGAACTGCAATACCCGCTATAGAACCAGAGAAGAAAACAATTTTGCTCTTTGGGAGCTAGAAGCATATCTCTGAAAAGCTGTGTATATTAACCACATCTACCTCCTCCATAGGCAGGCGCCCCTGACCCTATCTCCCTGTGGACACATCAGGATGTTACTGGCACTTCAGTGAGTAGTAACTTTCAAATCTCACTGCAAGAGGAGGGAAATAGCATTGCATAGACATTTTGCCTAGGGATAAAGACTCCATATGGGAGATATTTATCACCTGATCATCCAGAGGAAGATTCTACCCAAGATTAGAGTACCCATGTCTGTTCCATTCCCCTGCCTGTAGTGGGTATCTATGTGGGAGAGCAGGAAAGGAGTTTGGCTTGACAGTTGAAGGGTCAAGTTTGGGTTTTCCTCTGTGTTTGGTTTTTTTCATTATGTTTGGTTTATAAGTTGAGAAGGAAGAAAAATCTTCTAAATCTTGAACTTGTTCACAGAAATCTTCTAAAATCTTGATTTTGCTCACAGAAATAATATAATGCAACTCAGTAATGCAAACCAAATCAATCAGTTATCATCTTTTGTCATTAGGTTTTGTTATGTTTTTTCTGTGGCAAATGAAACATTATAAAACATCCTTATGTCCAGATTATTGAGATAAGAATGAGAAAAATTTTTGTCCTTAATCGCATTTTTCTCAATGGACTATTCGTCATAGATCAAAGACAGTACCTGGGACACATTTTCAGTATTGCTTACTCTGAGCTCAAGATTGCTACTGTTTTACTCTTTTGCAACTACATCAGTCCCGGGAGACTGTGGAAGATAATCAGAATTGGTTTGTAATCACATATCATGTTTTGTTTGGAAGGGAAGTTGGCATAAGTCATTATCGATCTCATCTCTTGGTGACTGGTTAATACCACTTAATTGCTCTTTGCAAAGAATTCTGGCCACAGCTGGGCTAAATTCGAAGTTTGAAAAGTAAAGGCTTTGGTTTCCCCAAAGAAACATAATATGAAATTACACTCTTAGGTCAATACAGAGCCTTTCTTAAATTTCTCATCTTGAGGGCCTATATGCAAGGAATAAAATGAGCTCAGAATATTAAAATTTGAACTATTTTTGAAGGTGATGTTGTTCAGCTATAGTTAAGACAATCCACTGGCACAACATAGCCAGAAGCGAAAGGAGGCACTTCCTTTACATACTTGCCCCACTTTTCCTTTCTATCAGCTATATCTTGCATGCGGCAACTCTGGCTCATTAAAAGACCCTTTGTGACCTGACTCAGTTCCCTAGCCTGGCAGAAAAATGCCCAGTAAAAATGTAAGAAGTAACACAGGTGTGTGTACAGTCTTCTTCTGAGTTTGTGAGTCAAATTAGAAAGAAGAGCTCCTGGTGTGTCACAGTAAGCCCAGGAAGAAAGGGAACAGCACAGGGCTGAAAATGAGAGGAGCTGCAAGAACCCCTCCTTCTACTGAGATTTCAAATCAGCATGACCACTCCAGAAAGAAATCATCCCCTTATGTGATCTGTATCTTTTTTTTCCCTGTGCTTCTATTGTTTTAATTTCTAGGTATCAGTATGCTTGCCTTGCTTAGCACGACATTAACTCATTTTTACAAAAAATTGCTTATAGTAACCATTTAACATTACAGCGCTAACACACGTGGTGATCCATACAGTCCCTCCTGTGGTAACCAACCTGAAAATATTTTAAGAATGTTCAAGATAGTAAACTGCAACTTCTGCAATAGTAGGACACTAGCAGGGTACAAATGTTTCTGAAGAATCTTGCAGATGTTAGATGCTCTATAGAAAAATTGATAAGAAAGCATTATTTTCATAACAAGGGTACCACAGAAAATTTTCAACAAATGTCTATGTAAAACTGCAATCTTCAGTGGACCATATAACAATTTCAACATTAACAGTTATTATATTTGTCTGAACTATTTCAAAATCACACAGAATGATAAGGGTTGGAAGGGATCTCTGGAGATCATCTTGTCCAACCTCCCTGCCAGAGCAGGATCACCTACAGAAGGTAAATCATAACACAACGCTTCAATGTAAAAAGGAGAAACAGTTTTTCATCAAGGTACTAAGTTACAGCCTTCTGAGACATTAGAAATGCTAAAAACTACCTTCACAAAATCGCAATGGTTCCAGAAATATTGAGAGCCCACAGCATATATTGACTTGATAACAAAGAGTAGATTATTCAAAATCCCTGATAATCAGCATTTGGGGAAAATAAACCACTTTTCTAACATTTGCTTTTTATTTTTCAACATTTTTGGCTAATACCTAGCCCTGCTGACTACTGGTTTCAGGTATTTGCATAAAACGAATTACAAAGGTCTAGATACCACATCAAAGTCACACATCAACTTCAGAATGCTGTTTCTCAGCTGGTTTATGTCAGTAGAATCAGTAACTCTACCAGCAAGGCACCTTGGAGCTGTTTGAAGCAATCAACTTGTGGGATTCATTCAGTGAGTATTACTTAAATGCCACAACTCCATTTTAGCAGTGCTTTTGTTAGATAAATTGTCAGTAAACATTTTCCTGAAGCAGAGTTTCCTCTACTGATGAAATACATTAATCTGACAAAAATCATCTCGGGCTCGAGACTCCTTCAGAAATTAGATTTGTTAAACTAAACAATTTAAGAGTTGGTCAGCAGCAATTCTGACCTTGAATCGGCCAATGTTTACTCTTTGGGGCCTGCAGAGAGCTTCTAGCTGCTTCTCTCAGCATCCATTTTCTCCAGCCCCCATTCTCTCCCAGCACCCAGCTACGCACAACAGGAACAGACTGCAACCAGAGCCCCAAAAGGGTTGTTGTTTGCCCAAGTCATCAGCAAATTGAAGTTTAAAACATTTCAAATACAATATATAGCTAGATTTATGTATAGAAAGAAAAAAACCACAACAAAACCACCACAAACCTTCATTCCAAGCAATCATTAATATTTAGCTCTACAGCCAAAATTACTGTTGTCTACCAATAACTGTGGGTTCAATGTTCAGAACTGGAAGAACTTTAAAACACTAGTAGCAATGAAGCAGGGGAAGGGTCCAGAGAACAAGTCTTATGCGGAGCAGCTGAGGGACCTGTGGTTGGTTGGTCTAGAGAAAAGGAAGCTGAGGGGAGACCTTATTGCTCTAGAACTACCTGAAAGGAGGTTGTAGCCAGGTGGTGTTGGCCTCTTTTCCCAAGTAACAAATAATTGGACAAGAAGAAATGGTTTACAGCTGTGCTGGGGAGGTTTATGTTGGATACAAGGAAAAAATTCATCACCAAAAGGGTTGTCAAGCATTAGAACAGGCTGCCCAGGAAAGTGGTTCAGTCAGCATCCCTGGAGATATTTAAAGACCTGTAGATCTGGTTTAGTGGTGCATTTGACAGTGTTAAGTTAATGGTTGAATTCAATGATCTTAAAGGTCTTTTCCAACCTAAATCATTCTATGATTTTATTCTATGATGCAAATATTTGGTTATATAATAATTCTAAAGAAACCACTTTGAGTACCAATACAGATGATTAAACACATAAATAAGCTGGTCTACACAATATAATGTGATATGATTTATGGCTGGTCTGAACAATACAAGTTGATAATACAAAGTACTGTTTTACTGAAAAACACACATCTGAAATGAAATAGTAATTAACAATAATTTTGATTGAGATTTTTCCAAAGAACCCTTCTGTCATTGTCAGCACACTGTCAAAATGAATACATTGAAAATGCTCACCTCATTTCTCCCATTATATCCTTACGCAAATCCTTTAGTAAAAATGTTATTTTGTTCCTTTCATGTTCTGTGGTAGTCTGAAGTATCTTTTGCAAGTTCTCTTGCATGATCTCCAGAGTTCTGTTTTGGGACTGCATATAAATTTCTCTATATTGTATGTTATCAAAAAATGAATCAATTAAGTTAATGATCTGAAGCTCAATATTGTCTATTTGCAGGGCTTCTTCTATAACATCAAGATCAGCAATGATATGAAGGAGACTGTTTAGCAAAACTGAATTAGCAATATGAGCATTATCCAATTTTTCTTTTCTAAGATGATTATCAACAAGCAATACACCAGTGTAATCTTCTCTAGGTTTATTTTGGAATAGTTCCAGAAAGTCAATAATATCTTTGATGATCAGCAGTAGGTCATTTGATGAATTTTCATTAGCCATAGGGAGAACTAGCCCATGCATTATTTTAGAATAATTTTTGTTACACTCACATAAAATGTTGTTCACAATCTCTTGTGTGTCTTCAAAATTTCTTAACATAGCCTCTACAGATGATGTATTAAGCTGCTGTATTAAAACATCGGGATCCATTGAAGATGACTGTCCGGTGACTAACCTTAGTAATTTCAATTCTTGATCTATCACAGCAAGAAAGTGTCTAACGTTAAAATTCTCCAATAAATCTTCTATGCTTGTGACTATAGGAAGCCAGAAGTTCTCAAAGTTATCAGACATGTTATTATTTCCACTTAAAGCTGATAATAACATGAGCAGTGAGTATGTCTGGTTTCCAACAGAAGACATCATCATTAAAGGCTGAATTATAGAAAGAAAAGAACGGGTTGATTCTGTATCGAGGAGTCCAGAAACTTCACTGGTCATATTCTTAATATTAGTAAGAACAGTCTTTATATGTGATGTTCTTGAATGTCTGCTCTGATTTAGACCACCATGAAGAACATCCAGCTGCTCAAGAACACTTTTGGCCATCTCCATTTCAGCCACTGGAATAGCACCCAACATTTCTATGATTTGTAAAGCCACTTGTCTCTTTGGTGTGGAGGAACAGTTGATTGAGAATGTATTATTCACCTGCAGTGGCACAACATAGAGGGATAGTTCATTCCAAAAATCTAGCAGCTCTTTGAGAACTGAGCCATTTGCATGATGGAGTTCAGAAAATTTCAAAAGAAGAGAGTTCCATTCTCTGATCTCATGGAAAAAACAAGTCAGATTACGAGCAATATCCATCTGAAAATCTTCCATAGTGCATGA
Organism: Gallinula chloropus; assembly: GCF_964237585.1. Taxonomy (NCBI): domain Eukaryota; kingdom Metazoa; phylum Chordata; class Aves; order Gruiformes; family Rallidae; genus Gallinula; species Gallinula chloropus. The sequence continues at coordinate 75,534,229 of NC_140086.1, forward strand.
GGAACTGTCCTCCAGAGCGATGAGTTTCAGCTCCTTAATGACTTTGGTGACTGCATTGTAACTAAGAGTAGAATTGCTATACACAAAGTCACAAGGACTAAAAGTGGGATCGTCCTGAGGCGTTGCTGTTGTGAGAGTCCAGCAGAATGCTGCAGAAAAGCAAACTGAGGTCTCTGCAGGTTCATCAGACATATCTGTCAGTATCTCAAATAACAGTAAAAGACCATCTACTTGTTCAGAGAACTCCTCTTCAGTAAACATTGGCATTTTTGCTTCCTGAGTCAGTATGAATTCATATACTTCAGTTAGTGCTTCTGTGATGTTTCCATGAGCTAATCTTTCTGTAAGGCTGATGACATCAAGGAGAAGATGGAACACTTCTTCTACATCATAGAGCTCCTCTTGTTCAAAGAGTCGTGTTACTTGCCATAAGCCAGTCAGGTTCCAATTACATGAATTGTTCTCAAACATACCCCACCAGTCTGTTAACATTTCTAAATCGGAGTTCTCAGTATACAAATGTTTGATATTTTTAAAGAAGTTATCTAGGCTCCTCTGGACTTGTTTGAATTGAGTTATCAAGAACTCAACATCCATGTTCCTCGTATTTTCCACCAAGTCTACCATATGCTTTAGAAACTCTTTATTGTGTCTTAATGGAAAGCCAGAAAAAGCAGAAGACTTGAAAATTTTGAGTGTCTCCCTCACCAGTTCAATATTCAGAGCTGTTGTTTCTATCAGTTTCTGGAGAAATGCTTTTTGCTCAGCCTGCAAGTTTGAGTCAAGTGTGCTAATCACATACTGAAAGAACTCCATCAACAAACTGGAATTTTTCTCATGCAAGAAAGGTTCAGTCTCAATATCCAAATGAGAAGAGCTGTTTTCTTGAATTTCAAAAGTTTTATTTTTCAGAAGAGTTTGAATTTCTGCTAAGAGTTCTACTGCTGAAAGCTGAACTTGGTGAAAAGGATTAAGTAACATCCTCGAAGTCCTGTTAGATCCATGGATTGACTGACTAAAATGAGTCATATTGAATGTATACCATGAGCGCCCCACTAAATTAGTGACAGGCATTTGAATTTGCCCTCCAGAGTTATTTAAAAGTGTAGAAATAAACTCAAGCACGCTAACATCATACTTTATATAAAATTCAGGAAGAATAATTTTTAAAGTTTTTGCTATAATATTGAAATAAGCATTTGTGCAAGTCACATTAGAATCAGTTAGAGAACATTCAGGGAGTATCAAATTAAAAATCAAATTAACAAAGTCCACCACGTTCATTAGTTTAGCATCTGTCTCACTACTTCCCAGAGATTTCAGTAGAAATAAAATATGTTTTGCACTTTCAAGGTGGGAAGTTGACTTGTATTTTTCACTCAGATTACTTAATCCATGTATCCATCTGTTACAATCAGCTGCTTCATCCGCTGTGCTGTAAAAGTTTAGAAAGGAATTAAGAGATGAAAAATTTGTTTGTGAATGGCTTATGTCTTTCAGAGTATTTGCCAAAATCAGTTTGGTAATATTCTGGAAAATGCTGATACAAACCATATGCTTGCCTTGAGGTACACTTTTAAAGAAAGAAATAGTGTCATTTATTTCACTGAGAATCATTCCAAGTTCCTTTTGGGAGATCTTGAGAATAGCAGAAAGGGAATCTCCAAAGGAAGATACACCAGTGCCCCTATTTTCTCCCTCGGACCCTCCTGAGATGAAAGCATCAAGCCAAGAATTCAAGAACTCTCCATTAACAACCTTCATTACAGATTTCTGCAATTCAGTTACGATGACTCCCGTCATTTCTAAAACACTTTCTAAACTGTTACCTTTAAGCAAGCTGGTGATATCAACTGCATTGTTAAATACATGCTGGAGATTAGCAAGGAAAGATTCAAAATCTTTCCAGTCATTTGAATCACCCTCTCCTTCAACTATGATTCTTAATAGATTCATTGCTGCTGTTGTAGCTTCGACGGTAACCATAGCTGTATTATTGCACAGTTCATCATGAGTTGCATTTAAAAGACTTTCAGAGAGATTTGCCAAATCATCTCTTAAACAGACAAAAAAGGTTGAATTCAAATTTAAGATTTTGGCTGCTTCTTCAAAAATCTCTGTCCAGGCTTGAAGCCATGTAAAAGTGCAGTGCAAAGCAGAATTCACACTTACTCTATCTCCTAAGCTTGTTTTATTAGACAGAGCATTGTCCAGTGGAAGCAGAAGTAGGTTGTGAACTTCTGGTGAATGATCTATAGAAGTGATGTTTGATAGATAAAAATCAGTGCACCCATTATTTACCAGGCATTCTGGGGGCAAATCAAGAAAGTATTCCAGAAAACAAAGGGCATCTGTTTCGAGCTCTTCATCTATAAACAAAGTTTTCAGGCTGAGCAAAGTGCTATAGACTACTTGCATCTCTTTTTTGCCTTCCTGTGCAAGAGACTGGGCCTGAAACTCTGTGTAGTTGTAAATGATCTGTAACTTTTCACAGACAGACTTACTGGTGAAGTTCCAGAGCAGATCAAAAGTTTCAGACAAAAAATCAAAAAATCTGTCCCTATCTTGGAAATCTTGCCATACTTGGAAGGGTGAAATATCTTTTGAAGTCTCATAAAGAAATGTTAACAGGGTGCTATTGCTCTCAATATTTAAGACCAGATCATCATTCTGATACAGAGAGAACAGTATTGGAACAAGTGAAGCCACACTAGTGCTATTTAATTTTTGGATGTTTTTGAAGAAGTTATACACAATCTCTCCTAATTCTTGTACTTTATATGTAAAAGTTGCATTTGACAGTAATAGAGAGGAGGCATTACTAAGTCCGTGAATTGTACTGAGAGACACATCGATCCGTTCATCACTCAATGATCTGACCTCATGGAGATTCCTTAGGAAGTTTTCACTTAAGTGTTTTAGATGGTTCAAAGCAGCAGGATTTAACTCCATCCAATCAGTGAGGAAATCTTGGAGCACTAATATACTTGAATTAAGGATGTTATTTTCTGTAATGGAAAAGAAAATTCGAGGTAAGGCCTCAAATATCTCCTTCTCTTCCTCTTGGCTGAAATGAGAGATCATAGAATCAAGTTCATAGATTATGATTTTCACTATATGCCAGAAAACTTCTGTCTTCTCTTTTGTCCAAAATCTCTGAAGAGGCTGGAAATTTTTGTGTAGCTTATGGAGTTCAGAAACTGCAAGTGAGAAATTAGTGGGAGATTCCTTCCCCTCAGCAAAGTTTTTCATCCATATAATTGTATTATTCAAGACCTCTTTTAGTAGAGACTGGTCTGAGGCTGAAAAATCAAGCATTATCATTTCTTCTATGACTTCTACAAGATGAAAAAGACGATTCATTTCCTTTTCACCAGAAATCTGTAAGTTATCTTCTCTCTTCAAAAACTCTTTGAAAGATGTCAAAATCCTGAAAAATTAAACACAATTATTTTTCTAGTTAGTTACCTAGTAAACAGGCAAGAATTGCTTAAATACATAATTTTAGAATATAATTTTATTTACTTAAATAAAATTCAAATATAATTTAGTCACAAATCACTACAATAACTAAGATAGCATAAATTACAATCACTTTTGTTTCAAAAATGTGCCAAAACTCACTGAAAAGACACATCCACATTCAAATCCAAATCTCAATGTAGGCAGCTAGGTTAAAGAAATGTGCATTTATTAATATTTATCACCAAGCTCATAAGCCACAAAGAGTATAACACCTTTAAGTACATCACATTTTCAGCTGCTGAAAAGAGCAAAATTCTTCTGCACTACAGATCAATTATTTTACAGAAAGAACTTATCAATAAAATCGATCACAACCTCTAATTTTCTGTGAATTCTGAAGAAGTGTTTTTTGTTTATTTTCATTATTGAAAGCCAAAACATTCCAGCTGACCAACTGATAGCTCAACACTGCTATTTTAATAACTAGAAGAACAAAACCAACAAAACATGAAGTGACAGTTAATCTTTGAATGCTCCAACTGATGTTTTCATTGTGTCAATAGTATTTATTTAAAAAAATTAATCTTTTAAAATAGAAAAAAAATTACTAGCTCTCTAAGAATGGTCAAGATTGAGATGAATGGAAAACAGGAGCAGTTCAATGGAAAGGTCTCAAAAGTTGAAAATGCCTTTCTCTTTAAATATGTTTTATTTTAATAGTTAAAAAGCAGAACACCAGACACCACTGAAAAGGTTTGTGAGGGAATTATTCTGTCAATTACTGGAATGTCTTCTATGGAGAGAAATCAAGATATCAAACATTGGGGGTGGGTTGAGAAACCCAGTAAAAAACACCCCACAGACATTTTCCATGTAGAAGCTCTTTTCTAGACCTATTCAAGAAATACCTCTGCGTGTATAGCAAAGAAAACCCAAACATGTCAGGTGGGTTTTGTTAGCACTACTGTGTAGAGAAAATAGTTCATTCTCTAGAAACAGCATTTAAGACACAATACAAATCATTGCCTTAGGAAACATGTCTGCATTGACCTTTAAATCAAAGTTGGGAAAGAGCGCAAAAGAAAAGTGATTGAACATTCAAGGCACCCATACGCATTCTGTTCCTTAGCTTCTACTTTGCTTTTACTGTAGATATCAAGAATACCCAAGATTTTGAAAACCCAAACCAGGAGTTCTTTGATTCTAGAGCCGATTTTATCAGGTCACTGTCAAGTGCTGCTTAAATCAAAAGCACAATGTGACCTAACAATGGAAGAAAAGTTAAAATTGTGCCATTTATCAACTTCTGATTTTTCATCTTTCATTGCACTGATAGCAGTTATTTCCATTCAATAGATAAAACAAGGGGTTGATTTAGCAAAGACCTTAATAGCAGTGTAATGAGAATTAGAGTTCAAAGTCCAGCAATGTAATTTAGAAAGTATTCTTATCTATTAACAGCTGTGATCACAAGCACAGCAAATACTAAACAGCCCTTAATAGCAGAGGCAGCACTCAATAATTAGTCCAATGTTGTTCCATGAAGGATATTTTTTTTTTTTTAAACAGGGGGATGATTAAATGGCTTCTGTTTCACTGTTCATCTAGATATTAGCAGGGCTACAATGGAAGTAATTTAGTGACAACAAACTCTTGTAACAACACATTGGAACTGCCAGGAGTCCACCACTGTAGTCACTGTTGATAACACACCAGAAAAGAAGTGGGTTTTTTAGTTAGGGTTTTTTTGATTGTTTGTTTTTGCTTTTGAATGACAGCCACAAAGACTGCAACTTTCTTTGCAGGATTGTTTCTCCCCAGCAATACTGAAAAACACCAGTCATTTGGTGAAAGGAGTCATGGTAATTACGCTCAAGAATTACAAAAGTTTATAATGGACATGGGGAGAAGGATTTTTGGAAAACAGTAAAACAAAGAAATTATATCGAATAGTTCAACCTTACCGTGCCCAAGAAATAAATGAGGAATAGTTTGGTAAGTCTTGCAGAAATGCTAAATAATGACCTAGGATGGTCTCCGAACTGAGCTTTTGTCTAGAACACAGAGATGCTTCTAGCCCATCTGCAGAGAAAATAAAAATTCAGCATCAAAAGACAGATCAAAAAAAGTTTTTATGAATACATCTGTGAACAATTTGATCGACTCACATTGGAACATCCTGGAAAAGTCCTGTGCAGTTTGGTAGGACTTGAATGAGTGCAGAAAGAGAAATACATTATGTACATATTAAAAGAAGCAAACATGCAATTTTTATTCAAGTGTTTGATGTTAGTTCTACAGAATGATTTAAAGGAGTGAAATGCAGAATCAATAAATATCATCTCTGCATAAAGCACACTTGTATTTTCCTCTACAGAAATCCTTACAGAAAAATTCAAATACAATTCCTTACAGAAAAAAAAAAGGAAAAATAGAACATATCTTTTGAATTACACATGAACTGTAGAACTAGTTCAAAGATTAGTTTTATTATACCAGAGGGCATTTAGTGCTGCACTCACTGAGATGAACTTTAATATTTCTTTTTCCTTGAAATTTCAGTGACAAGAAAGCAGTTCTGTGAAATTCACTATTAGTGCCCAGATAACTGAAATATCTAGGACCTAAACCTGTACAAGTTCCACAGCTGCCCACTTACTACTGAGACATTCAGCACATTTCTGATTAGCTCTACAGAAAAAAAGATAGAGGAAAATAGTAAAAGTGTATTCGGAAAAACAGATCTTTACCAAGAACAAGGTCTTTCACAAATTCCAAGAATTAGCTTAAAAAAAAATATCTATCTGTAACCTAAGTCTTCCAGAAAATGGAAACTTGGTAGTCAAAGATGGAAACATGGTAGTCAAAGATGGAAGAATGGGGAGCACAATGAGAATACTTAAAGGAAACATATAGGTTATATTTGGTGACGTCATTTTTTTAGATCTGTCTGGATCAGCCACATAGTGCCCTGATTCATAGCTCCACTAAAACACCGAGTAACAAAAATGTTTCATGATAAATAATTATGAAATGGAAGGTCTCCCATTCATAAGCATAAATCTCAAATATTTCTAAGGTATATTCTAATAAAGTTAAGAGCAGATAGATCAGGACACCTGGAATATCACAGGAAATCAAGGAATTGCCTAATGTGAAACAAGCCTAGAAATACCTCTAAGTAGATGACCAGCTAGTCTGGTCTCCTGTTTGTATCCTGGACTTAAGAAGCCTTCTTGACAGAATACTGTTGCAGAAGTAGAGACTCTAAACAGGTTCAATCACCAGCTGGAATTTTCCTAATAGAAATGCACAGTCCAAAAGTTTTCCAGCTGGCACTAAAAGTCACAGGTATTTACCAGAGTCAGGCTCTGCATACTATGTTTTCCTTGCTAATGATTCAGTCAGCTGGTGAACCATAAGGCTGATGGAGACATAAACAGAAACAGGCTAGTAAATGTAATTTGCCTTTCCAAGGAATACCACACACTAAAACAGACAGCGAATCATCAGAACAAAGCCTGTGCTGTGCAGCAGCTGTTTCCTCACCTGACTGACCTGTCGTAGAGCCTGCTTCCTCACTGATGTACTGAGATACCTCGCATGTCCAACTGATAAAAGTTGTTAAATCCTTCCAGTATGGGTTTCCCTCAAAAGCAAACAAAATTTCTTCAAGTGTATTATTAATTCTGAAATGACACAGAAATAAAAGGTACCATGATTATACCAGAGATTTATTTCAAACTAATTTACCTTGTGAACACGTGCTGTTAGTTTCTCTGTAAATCTCTAGCTAACTTTTGTTACTACTTTATGCATGCAGACAGTCCTGTTTACTTAGCGAAGAATCAACGCAGACTGGCTAATATCGGAATCCTCTGCTAAAGAAATCCATGGCATAGCTATTACAACAGTCTAAACCCAACTAGACTTTACTACAGAGGTTTGTGAGTGAGGAAAACAAAATAAATCTAAAAAGCCAAGAAAATGTACTGGTTCAAAATGTAGCATTTTGAGACTGAAAACAGTCATTCTTGCTTCCTCTTGCCCTAAAATACACTTCCGCATTAAAAGACAAGCAAATCATTGGTTTGTCCCTAAAAGAACCAGTCTACAAAGCAACAACAAAACATCTCACATAAAGATAGTGCTGAGTTATCTTGCTCTTCAATATTACTTAAAGACAAGCCTCTATTCCCAGGAGTCTTTTAGCTTTATCACCATTTTTGATGCTCACAAAAGGAAATAGGAAACTAGTTCTCGTGATCTCCTAGCCATTTAGAGACAGGGAGCAAGTGAAGGCAATCAACCATTGACCAACAGCAAAAGGTCCGGGAAAAATGACATAAATATGCCATTAACATCGCTGAATATCTCTAGGTTGTATCTCTTCTGCCAGCGCAGCTTGTGGAATTCCTAACAGATTCTTGCATGCTTAGACCCAATAATTGTAATGCTTCAAGAGCAAAGTCTTCTGTCAAGTTTCTAATAAGTAACATAGATATTTGTCTTCGATGTATGTTTAAGTTTGTAACCCAGGGTCTCTGTCCAGTATAAATGCATCACATTAAGCACATTATGCTTTACATTGTCAAGCAAGAATAATAAAATCCTGTGCTATTTTAAAGCACTTTTTGACATAGGAATTTGTCTCTAATATACTCTGATTTAACACCATTAAAATTTGAAATCAGTAGAATTACAGAGTCAATGCAAATTGCAGTAGAAGAATGGTGCCCACTTGATGTGTTCAGAAAGCAACTTGAAGCTGCAATATGCCTCCTAGTGCACTTTCTAATATGACCCTCTCTTTAACATCTTCCTGAACCTTTCAGGTCCAAGTTTCCAAGCATCCTGAGCAGCGCAGTACCAGAGGCATATGTACCAGAAAGCCGGCTGAGAAGTAGTAAATGCTTGGATGCGAGAAGATAAAAAGGGGGAATAGGCTTTTAGAAGCCTAGATACCTACCTGTCTTTAGTTTTATTTCCACATCTACCCCCCCCCATGCTACTAATTAAAAAAATAAATTTAAAAAGTTATCCTCTACCTTCTTGTCTGTGCTTATAGAAAAAGTTTTTAACACTGAGTGGTAACCCAAAGCAAAATGCAGGGTTTTAATTTTTTTACCTATTCAGTTATTGGTTACGTTACTCCAGGCTGGTACAAGTCAAGATCTTTATGTATTAAAAGTATACAATATACATACAGTGAAAAGAGTAGCTGTTCCTGACAAGTGCTGAAATGGACATCATCCTCATGTGGGTCCTCTGTGCTCAGCAACTGATTAATTTCACAGTAATAAACATAATTTTTGGTTAGCTGCTCTTCTATTTCGTGCCATCCCAAATAATCATCCACTATTGAATCTGGCAGGCTCTGTCGTCCCTCAGCTACTTTCTGAAGCAGCAGGACCTTTCACAGGAAAGAAAGCAATACTTGCAACCAGCGAAAAAATGAGACTCGCCTGAGATTTTCCACCCTGCTACTTAGATTTGTAATCCTGGTGACATTGAAATTCAACATATAATGGATTAAATGAGCAGTCTTTCAAACTTTCTCAACTTTTTATGGAAGCCACAGCTACTTACCATGTCTAAAATGTCACATTCACTCAAGAGACTCTAGGGCCATATTTGCCTTGCCCCCAAGCATATTTTAATCTGTTACCCATCCACCTATTAATAGGAAACACTAAGTAGCAAACTACAGCCCCTGCTTATTTATTTCATTTAGAAATAACATTATAAGTAAGGCACTGCAAGTTTTAAACACAAAACAAATTCAGAAATACTTACAGAGTCCTTTAGTGACTGGACCTGGTTACTTAGCTTGAATGTCACCTCTGAGCCATTGCCAGTGCACATATATACTGTTAAAATGTCAATTTCATCTGAGCCCTGTGGAAGTCTCAGGTTCTCCTCCAACATTGTAAGCACGTCATTGCATATGTAGGAAGCATTACTCATCAACATCTAAAATTTAATTAATATAGTGTCACTTTAAAAATTAACTCAGGGTGAAGGATCAGATTTAATCCACGCTCCATATTAAATCTCACCATGAAATGTCAAAAGACAAAAAACTACAAAGCAAAGTTGGACCAAAGTGCTGCTGAATAGAGAGTTAAATACTCAGTAAGTACTTTTTATGCCCCCCAAAAAACCTCTGCAGCTTTATGCAAATAAGTATACAAACGTTAAATAACAGCATACCTGTTTTATCTCCACAAAGAGCTTTCTGATGTCTAGATAAATTAATCCATCTGTTTGGACAAAGGGAATACTTTCTTCCAGGCTACCTAAAGCTTCTGTAAGACATTTCCCCAACACAAAAAGAAAATATTTAGCCTACAGAGTAATTCGGGAACAGTACAGTAGGAAGCATCCTTCTGGAAAAGAAAACTATGCATGATATGGTTTAAATGTAGCAGTTAGAGAGGCATAAAGGCTCCACTTTGGTTTAGATTACATCCTGCCCAAAGCACTCCGTCATTTTGCAGAAAATATGCACGCTATTGCAATCTGTACTTCTAAGGAGCAAAGACTGCTCCTCTCCTGCACCACCACTGAAAAAAGCTGATTAAGACATCTCCCTGGGCAGCCTGTTCCACATCCCAACAACTCTTTCAGTGAAGAACTTTTTCCTAACATCTGAACCTGTCCTGGTGCAGTTTAAGGCCATTTCCCCTTGTCCTATCACTTGTCACCTGGCTGAACAGACCACCGCCCACCTCTCTACAACCTCCCTTCAGGTAGCTGTAGGCAGTGACAAGGTTCCCCCTCAGCCTCCTCTTCTCCAGACTAAACAATCCCAGCTCCCTCAGTCACTCCTCATAAGATTTGCCTGCCAGCCCCTTCACTAGTCTGGTTGCCCTTCTCTGAACATGCTTGAGGACCTCGATGTCTTTTATGTAGTGAGAAGCCCAGAACTGGACACAGTACTCGAGGTGCAGCCTCAACAATGCCGAGTACAGGGGCACAATCACCTCACTAGACCTACTAGACCTATTCCTGATACAAGCCAGGATGCCATTGGCCTTTTTGGCCACCTGGGCACACAGCTGACTTGTATTCAGCCTGCAGTCAAACAACACCCCCCCAGGTCCTTCGCCTGGAAGCTGTCTAGCCACTCTTCCCCAAGCCTGTCCCAGGTGCAGGACTCTGCACTTGGCCTTGTTAAACTTCATCCCACTGGTCCAGCCCATCGGTCCAGTCTGTTCAGGTCCCTTTGAAAAGCCTCCCTCTCCTCAAGCAGATCAACACATCCACATTTGCATGGATGGAGATGAGCATTGTACTACATAAGCTGACAGAGCAGATGCCCAGCTGTAGGTATAACAGTAAAACTCCACTGTCATGAAAGAATGTACACTGATATACAGTATACAGGCAAAATCATATGGCATGATTCAACTCAACCCATCCTAAAGAAACTATTATGAAGTTTCAGTGGTTTCTTGCAGGTTTGCTTGACAAGTAAATCAAGATTTAGTAATAAGACTAGCAGTACTAATTCCATTTGGTCATGTGCTATAAAACAAAACCCACAAGACAAAGATGACACCTTTTGATCCAAAGACCTTATCAACCCAGAAGACAAACAGTCAGCAAGCTTAAAACTGAATGTCTTAAAAATTCACCTTTGGAAAATTATGTTGAAAGAGTGCTTGTTTTCTCATGAGATCTGCTGTCTTCTATGCACTCAGTCCTTGCTCATTTTTAGAGGCTAAAATAGATTTTACACTTCAGTTCAGTTAGCTGATGCAGCTAAAGGGTATGTCGGATTTGGGGTTTTTTTTGGTTTATCAACAAGAGATCTGCTCACTAAATTCTCAGAGTAACCAGCTGTAAATCATTTAAGGCAAGAAGCATACATGTGTCACAACATATCCCAAGGAAAGTGTGCTTCACTGTTCTCACTAACACTGTAATGGGATTTGCACACCCTTTATTCCTAATGATGCACAGTACTAAAATGTATAAAAACTGTGTCAGAGTCTGTGTTAATTTCCAACAGTGATCTTCGGGGGGGGGGTGGGGTGTAATCTGAAGATATCTGAGCTAGAAATGGATCACAATTTCAGTGGCATCTTGGACAAAATTTGTACTTTAAATATATTGCTTATTCTTTCCTGTGAAGACATACGCAAATACCAAGTAATGTAGGACTATATAATGTCCCCCAAAGGACTGAAGTGTTTTTCACAAACCTAATTACAACTAATACAAGTGTTATTCCTATATACACCTACATGTTAGCACTGCAGGTTTCCACTAAAAGGCCTCACAGAAATATATATTGCCCCTTTTAATTTATTTTTTTTTTAAATCCGTATCTGTGTGGACCTTATCTTCTAGTTGACCAATTCCTAGGTATCATGGTGCTGATGATCACACAGTCTGAGTCTGAAGACACTGTATAACACCATAAATGTATTCCAAATCTGAAAGTCATGATTGCCAGACAGACATATTTACAAGAACTTCATGGGAGCGAGTTCATCTTTGTCAGACTGCTGAAAGCAGATCCAGTTCCACAGCTTTCTGTAAAATACACCTCCACTTGCCCTGAATTCTTCAGTGCTTCTGGGAATGGTATCTTCCACTTCCTTCACCGCCAGCCTACTTTTGTGTCCAAAAAGCACAGCCCCCAGAGAAAGAAGCACCCTTCCCTCTGTGCTTTACAGCCATCAAGCAAATCCTTAAAGGAACAGAAAATCCATATTTCCAGACAAGCATCTTACTTCATATGCAATGATCAGCCAGAAAAATCAAATCTAAATCTAAACCCAAGACTTCTTGTTTGCATGAATATGTCTGATGACATCAGAATCTTCTGATGCATTGATAATCTGAATTAAGACAGCTGTTTTTCTTGAGTTATATCTTTACAGACCAGCAACAGCAGCATACACCATCATACAAGATACCTAAGGAAATTGTTTATTCCTGACATAAAAAGTGAAAACAACTATTCTGTTGTGTCCTATCATCACTAAGGGAAACAAAATTTTAGGAATTCTAAAGCTGCTGTTAATATTTAAGCATGACATGCATTGCAGAGCCTAGATGACTTCCTACAGGGAGAATGTTATACATTTCCCATGTTACCCTGTGGAAACCATTTGATTGCTAGTAATGAGTAACCATCATACAGCTTTACCTTCAGTGAAGTATAAATACTGTGCTAGTACATTCCTTATAGCTCCATCTACCAGAAGTAATCTCTTTGTAACAGGCCACTGAGGTACACCCTGGAGTACAGACTGCATTCTCTCCAGATGCAGGATTCTGCAATCAAAAGAGGTAGTAAGCAATTTTTCTGTGCTCTACAAACAAAAAGGCAAAATTGTGGAAAAATTAAGAGATTTTTTTGTTATTGCTGTGCATCATCTACTTTGTAGTCTTACAACTGCAGCAGCATGGCATTTTACTTGTATTTAAAAAAAAAAACAAATTCCAAAATATACTAGTAAATTATTGAACAATTTGACTGCAGTTTCTCCCTTAACAGTATATAATGGATTCTGCAAAAAAACTTGGCAAACTATGGAAAAAAACAGCAAAAACAAAACAAAAGAACCCTTGTGACTCTCAGCATTCACTGATCAGTCTCCAAAGTGAGAAGTGCAACTTGTTTTCATGGACAATTCTACCTATTTTCAGACTACCTGAAGGCCAAACCCATTATTGTTAGGGAAGATTTACACACAAAATCATCTCTTTTTCTCCTCTTTACAGAAAAAAAAAAAAAAGAGATATTTCCCATGAAATAGTTTTCTATCAAGCCACTTACTGTACTAAAAAAATGCTTGTGACCACTCAAAGGTGGTGGCTGCTATTCCACCAGCAACTGTTAGCATGCAAGTTACATACCTGACTATATTCCCACATTAGTTCACCTACTTAGGAGGCATATTTTTTATGAATTTTTGTGTCCCTGTTCAAACAGATAAGTCTGGAAACAGGGAGAGGCCTGTGTCCATTTTATAAGTGAATTAAAAGAGCAACCAATCCGAAATGAAAGACATTGTCTGATCAGTTCCCGCTTTGGGTTGTGCTACTTTAGAGCACTTTGCATCTTTCAAATTTATCTTCAGATGTTGACTTGCATAGCATGGATCACACCTCCTCCAACAAAGGACAGTTTTTGATATGAACAAGTAGAGCTATTACAAGCAATACCAAATTAATGCCAACACTGTAACTCCCAGAAGAGATGCAAGTCTTCCAATACGGAGGTAGAAAGAGAGAAGTATCAGTTCTTGTCCTCTGCCATAGACTTTTCATGGGGCTCTGCCAACTCTGACAAATATTAACCCCCTGTATCTGTAACTTTTAAGCCCTGTGTGGGACCTTCCAGATTCACTCTGAACCAGTTCTTTTGGTGTAGAGCACGATGAAGCAGGCTGTCCCCTTGCAGCCTATGGAGCATGACAGGCAGTAGAGATTCCACCTACAGCCCATGGAAGACTCCACACCAGAGCAGGTATGCTGGCAGGACTTGGGATCCCATGGGGGACCCACACTGGAGCAGTGTCTTCCAGTATCAGTACCTGGCCTGCACACAGGGACAGAGACAACCCACTGCAACTGTTCACATTTGCATTAAGTAATAAGCCAAACTGGCAACTTGAAACTCTAAGAAAAGTTAAAAAACATTAAAAAAAATAACTTAGCCTCAGGGTGTCCTAGATATTACATCTATATATAAACACATAGCATCACATTGTAACTCTTTTCTCCATAATAGGCTTCTGTTCAATATCTCCTTCACAAACTAACATGAGTATGAGTCCTACAACAAGAATCCTGAAGATTTCAGATGCACTGGACTTGCTGCTTATGAGTAGATTGATCCTATTGCATACATCCATGAGAAGGATTACTGAGTCACAGCAGCTGCTTGTGGGAATTAGACTCTGTTTGCAGAACACAATAAAGAATTCAGGCCCTAGCTCAAAATACCTAATTATACAGAGCTGCTGATTCCTCTGAGTCCTGATCATATACTCAGGTTCTCAACTGAACTTTGAATCACAGATTTCGTTTCTTTTTCAGAATGAGTATGCATCAGCACAATTATTTGACTGTTAATAAGACATTGAATTACAGCATAAAAAATTAGAACACAAGAAAATAAAAGTCAGAAATCAATTAAATGTAACGTGAAGATAAATATTCAAGATGATCTGAACTTTATAAGACAAGTTGCAGAAAGAGAAGTATAACTTACAGATCATGGGATGCAGTATATCCTTCTGAAAAGTAGGCATCTGATTTCTCATTCCATTGCTGGATCAGGGTATTTATCTCTGATAAAAGTTTACTGGCTTTCCTGTCTTCTAGAAACTGAGACATTAAATCAGTTGAGATTCTTTCAAGCTCCAAAAGGAGTTTCTGAGAGAGCTTGCTGCTGCTAAACCATTGGTCAAATACCTAGCAGATTGAATGTAAAACAGAGCATACTTTGTTAGAGAATCAAAGATTTCTTATTTAGACAATAAACAGAATTTGAACGTCTTTATAAAAGCACAATTAATAATCACAGTAAAAATTCTTCCTTACAATGTGTCTAGACTCCAAAATGACAGGCCTTACAAAATTTGATTTTCAGTACAGTTTGGGCTGACCTGCAAGTTGGCAATACAGAGTGCTACATCATAGAGGGAACTAATGTCCTATACTGTGCTGTCCTTCTCCAAAGACCCAAGAATGGTAAAAAGATGGCCTGAGGCTGAACCCCACCAAAAGCAGACCTTCACAGTCAATTACTCAGGTGTGCATTCCCTTCCAGGATTTCTGCATACGCTACCAACACGATAGGAGACAGCAGCCTCAACATTTTGGGGCCCCCATAATAAAGAGATGGAGAAGGAGCCTGCATGCTCCTGTTGCGTAGCCTAGAATAAGGCATAGCAACGCCTGCCCAAACCTACTGACTGCTCTCCTTTTCTTCACCATTACTTGATTTTTTTTTTAATGCCAAGTGGTTAAAACAGATTTTTACTGTAAGAAATGTCCTGTTCACCAAGGGAATTCCCAGTGGCCAACAGCACTCCAAGTTGCTATCACAATGTCAGCTCTTGCAAAGAGCTTTAGAATCATGGTTGAAACTACTATTGGATTTTCCTGCTGTTACAATAGCAATTAGTGCAGTCGTTTTGGCAATCACATCAAATTATTACTTAAAGTCATCATACATCATTGAAACCTTTATCAAGAGATAAATAAAAGGCTCCATTTTTCAGGAAATACACAATAAGATCTATGTGGTTTTTTTAGATGGTACTGCAAACATCTCCAGAGCAGCTTGATACATGCTGATATTTTTAATGGGAAAAACCTCCACCAGATTTCAGTGGAAAAATAAACACCAGTGAGAAGGCAGCACGGTAAGTGCTTTCCTTAGGAAACATCTGAATTTCTCCTTTTCTGCATGCAGCTACTCGATCATCTGCCAGAGCAGAATTTTAAGATGCTGTACTGGAGATTTACTCTCATACCCTTCAAAATATTTCAGCCACTATTGCCTGAGATAGTGGAGGAGAATTAAATACAAATTAATTATATTCTACATATGGGGAAACTTGTCTGGTTTCACTTTAATTCAGGCTCAAGTGGGACAATAAATGGATCTTCTTTCTGTCAGGCTTCTGCAGTACAGTATATTTCAACTTATTCCCTATTAGATTTCAAATCTGTATTTGAGTAAATAAGAAAATCTGATTAAGTGGACACATGGTGATAGATTAGACAGCCACTCTAACGATTCTTTCTAAGGATAGCTTTGTCTTCATAGAAAGACAGAAAGAGTTCTTAACAATACATTTAATAGCTAACTCAGATCTTTTAACTGAGTTACCGTTGACAGCATACATGCAAAAATTAGGAATTTCATCTATTAACTTATTAAATTGTACCTGTTCATAGAGCCTGAGCTTGCTGACAGCATTAACAAGATACAGTTTGGCCTCGTGCCATGCAGAAATACAGCCCTCTTCATTATTCTCTTTGTTTGCTTCATCTTCTGGCACGCTGGACAGAGCGGAGCACACAAACTGTTCCAGTGTTTCTCCTGTGGGAATCTGGCAGGGACACAAGAAATTGATGAGCACCTCAAGAGAGCTGCTGAGTGTTATCTCTGCTATCAACTTACTTACTGGTGGAAAAAAAAAAAAGCCTTCTTCAGTGAGAACAAAGCCCATTTAACCCAGCCTCATATTCCGGGACACGTACAAAGTACTCCACATGCTGAGTGCTGTATAAAATGCCAATGGTCCCATTAGCAATCTCAAACACAGGGCAGATTTATGACACTTGTATACACAACAAATTTTGACTGTGTAGCTACAGTAGTTGCTACTCTACAGTCATTTTCAGGCTGATGCTGAACTAGCCTGACAATGAAACAGTAGACCTATGCTTGATCAAAGCAATTTCACAAGTATAAAAATTACCAAGGAAAAAAGTATTCTGTATGGTGGCACATGTCAACCAATGATTACGTGCAGCAGACTAGTTTTAAATTGAAGTTGGCAGGTTTCAGCAGTGTGGACACTGAGGCCAGAATTTTTCCCTCATAGCCCGGCTTCTAAATTTTGTATTGAAAGATTTATTGTTCCAAATCATATAAATTTTATTAAAGCAAACAAACAAAAAAAATTAGCCCATTTTAATTCTCCCTATTAATGTCTTTCTGAGATACTTCACATCCTAACTCCTTTCAACTGTGACTAGAAAATTTATTACAAGTTTTGCAGATATGCTGACACAAAACTAGCTGGGGCATTACATACAGAATTGGAGTGCTCAGAACAGACATTGTGCAGGATTCCATATTTCTCTTCATACTTTTTCAGAGTCTTCAATACCCTATTACAAGTACACAGTATCAAGACAGTAGTTGAACCTATATATAGCTAGCGAGTTGCCTGGGATTACACAACCAACCGTACCTAACAGGCTGCAGTCAAATTCAGTTGATCAAACTGGCCATGACTTCTACTTCACTAAAAGGCCATTTACAAGTCAAAGGGGTTTATAATTTAAACCTTTTTGTAAATCAACTATTTTTATAATGAGGTCTTCCAGAGTACAACTCTGGACTGTACCTGGCAAAGAGCAAACAGATTTCAGAGAAATAAAGGTGAACTTCAGTAGAAATTCACAAGATGGTTCAAGTATTCTGCAGTTCAAACCAGACCATAACAACAGAGCACTCTGGTCTAGACCAAAGGCTGGAAAGCCCTCTCTGAGAAGAGAGATTTTTCTTCAAAATTAGACACATTACCTGTATATTTGAATAGCCCCACTGAGACAACTCATCGGTCACGTATATTAATATCAGGACTGTACAACTGAGAAGAAAGGTCTCTTGATATGCATTAATTTATGCACAGAAGAGACAGGCATTCTTTGACCAGCAAACCAGATGAAAAAGACTACCTGCCAAATTACACCAGGCAGCTTCAAATCTAGGATCTAGTTTAAAAGCTATGGGGAGCAAACCCCAGAGTTCTCTACCGGACTGGATAATAAACTCAGGACTTTGCCATACACAGTGATGACTTCAGAGAAGCATAAATTCGTTAATGTACACCTGTCAGCATCTCCATTTGCAGAAATTCCAGCTGAGGCTAAATACATTTATTAGGATGGGAATGAAGCTAGGATATATAGCAGTCTTGCAGCTGCTTCACAAATCTAAAATATGACTATATCTTCTGCAAGGCATGAAAAATCCCTTCAGGGTACAAGTAAAAACAAAGATGGAAGTGAGGGACACTGACATTTTAAAGTGTTTACCTTTGTTAACTGTGCTGTGTAACTTAGCAGCTTTTCAACATGAATATCATCATAACCAAACCTGGATTCAAGTTCTGTTCTCACAGCATGTGGATTCCACAAAACATCCCCAAGAGAAAGATTATACTGAAAACCTGAAAGGAAAAAAACCCTTCTGTTTACATCATTCCTGCTTTTTGTTCATGTTGTTTCTTGATGATTCATACTTGATGAGATCCAAGTACCACGCTTCCAGCTTTTTTGGGGGGGGGGAAAGGGCGTGCACCTGAACACCAGTTTCACTAGAATAAAATCCATGATTGCATCAGGAGTAAGACAGTTAACCTGATGGCATCCCCATAGTTGATATAATAACAGTGAGATGCACAGTGACTGCCAGCAGACCAGGCAGGGTGTCACTGGGACCTGTGTACCTAATTCTGCATGTAGGCATACAAACATGTGTGTATGGACTGTATACCAACCACAGCTGAAAGGGAGAACACCAGAAGAATACCAGAAACCCCAGGGAATTCAAGCTCATGCTCCACGCAGGGTCTCTGGCATACCACCTTTGTACCACTTCAGCCTTTGTTTTGAAGGCTGAACTGGGATTTAGACTGCCCAAAATTCTTAGCCTGACCTTCTACGGGGAGCAGACAGCCATACCTAGAGTCTAATTGTGTGCCACCAGACAGTTTGCCAATGAAACTTGTTCCTGACCTTTTTCTGAGGAGTTGTCCTGGGGCCAGCCTACCTTCTCCAGTGAAACTCACCTCCCATGGGGAAACAGAGTCCTTCAGCTGAGACCAGAATTAATAACAGAAGAACAAACCTTAAACAGCCATAAGCTATGAAATGCAAATTATCCTTTGCAGTGATTCAGTTTCTCCCTCCAAAATTCACCTATGAAAAATCATTCTAAACGCTATACATTAGACCAATGTGCTTTGTTTATCAAACAGCTGCCAGAGTCTGATGAAATTTAGTTATTCGTATTTAAAAACACATCATCAAAGAAATGGACTGACACTACAGCAATATAGGTGAATTCCTGAACTTTTTACTTTAGAAATTTAGCAGAAATTCAGTTACTGCTATCATTTATTTCCAGTATTTTAACAAGGTAACTAAAAACCCCATATGAATACGATATGAATCAAATTCCTTACCTGCTAAGCTTCTATCCTGTAATGATGCAGCAGTTAAATTCAGCGCTATGTTCACCACTTCATAGAAACTTTTGCCCAATAAATCCTTCAATGATGCTAAGGTACTGAAAGTGAAAAATAAACCAAAAATCTGTATGCCCAGAAAAGCTGAAAGGGCTTAGTGGAAAAAGATTAAGTTTAAGCAATTTAATATTAAAATACTTTATTTGCTGTTGAAAAATTGGTGTTTTGTCAAATTTGACTTTTCATGGAAAAATATAGCAAAGTACGTTGAGATTTCACAGTTAGTGTTTTCATTAAGGACACATGTCCTTAGACAGCCAATGTCTTCTTAAAAAAAAGAATGAGAGAACAAGAGTTAAAAGTGAGAGTAAAAATGAGAGTAAAACCACAAGAATTCTTTCAGTTATCTCTGCAACAAGGCATGATGGACACAGAATGTTTCAATTTTACTCCCACCCAATCTACAGAGAAAAAAAAAGAACCTTTGAAGCATCAGAACACTTGTTTTCACAACAAATCGAACAAAGCATATTAGAGAATGCCTCAATAAAAAAAAATATTAATTTAATTTCTTACAAGTCCCAGTGTCAGGCACTAGCAGTGAAAGAAACTTCTTTGTTAATGTAGCTGTAATTTACTACTTAAAATATACATCAGAATTACCAGTAATTTCCTATAGAATATTCCTTTGTTATTATAAAAATTAAAATACAGTTTTGTTAGAATGGATCAGGAGTTTCCAACATAAGTAATGGGGAAGGGAAGGAAGAGTAAAAAATCCCCCACTGTTTAACTTTGTCACGTGGAAAGTGTCTGTTAAGTACCTCTGAGAGACATAGCAAAGATGGCACAGTCCAGGAAGTGGGAGAAGTTCTATCTCTATGATTCTTTCTGCTGACTAAATTCTGTTTGAGCTAGGACCTCTAGAAATGCATATTAACAATACAAAGATAGTCAAGAACTGAGCATTGTTGTTTGTAGTTTGCTTTTTGAACTGCATTAATTATGATCATTTGGTCACTGAAGGGCACCAGAGTCTTTGACAAAACCCAAATGTAAATATCTGAGTCTCTTATTAGTCAGTTGTGGGCTGACCCCACCCAGCAGTCAAGCACCTACACTGCTGCTCATTCACTCCCTTCTCACATGGGACAGAAAGAAAAGAAAAACAATGTGAGAACACTCATGGATCAAAATAAAGGCAGTTTATTTAATTTTGTTTATTAAAGGTTGTGCTGGTTTTGGCTGGGATAGGATTTATTTTCTCCATAGCTAGAATGTGGCTGGGTTCTAGATTTGTGCTGAAAGCAGTGTTGATAACACTGGGATGCTTGTGTTGTTTTGCTGAGCGGTGTTCACAGGTCCAAGGCCTTTTCTGCTTCTCACACCACCCCACCAGTGAGGAGGCTGGGGGTGCACATGAAAATGGCAGGGGATATAGGGGGACACAGTGGGACACCTGACCCAAACTAACCAAAGCGATATCCCACACCATATGATGTCATGCTCAGCAATAAAAAGCTGAGGGGAAGAAGTGGGGGGCATGTTTGGAGTGATGGTGTTTATTTTCCGAAGTCACCATCAGGCATGATGGAGCCCTGCTTTCCTGGAGATGGCTTCACATCTGCCTGCCCCTGGGAAGTGGTGAATTAATTCCATAGTTTGTTTTGCTTGCATGCACTGGTTTTGCTTTTCCTATTACACTGTTTTTCTGTCTATACATGAGTTTTCTCACTTCTCTGATTCTCTCCCCTATCCTGCCAGAGGGGTGAGGGGTGGTTGTGCAGCTGAGTGTCGCTGGCTGTGGTCAAACCACAACACATGTGAAGCAAAAGCTGTGCACGTTAACAGTTATTTTACTGAACAGCCAGTAAGAACAACAGGAATTAATATGATACCTGTAAAATAGAGCACTCTCAAGCATGTAAGATTACTTACTTTTGAATAACTTTTAGAAACTGTTCCATAGCATCAAACCCATCTTCTGTATTAAAAAAGTTTGATTCAAGGTGAGGGAGCGAATGCAGAAGGTTCCAGAAATGTGGTTGCTTGTACAGGTGTTCTGCTCTAGAAATCATTTCCTCCACTTCATTCAAATCCATCTTTATGTGAAGAAAACACGTTTACATGCACCACTTCCATTAACAGAAAAAAAATAAATAAAATAAAAGCAGGTACCTGCTACTTCTGCCCCAATGCCCTCTTGAATTTTAAACCATTTGAAATGAAAACATACCTCTAGCTTTGGTAATTCACTGCATCATTTTGGTGATACTCAGAGCTCACAGCAGCTTTGTTGCAGACATCTTTCTCTACTAAGCAATGTCTGCAAAGAAGTGTAACTCTCTCCCAATGAGAAGGATCACCTTGGAGAACGTGACCACAAGGAGTTCTTGAGCCCTGCCACAAATTTCAAAGTCTAGTGTATAAAGACCAGGGGACCACCAGGGACATGTTATTCTTGCCTCACAGCTCCTTTGGGGGTATGTAGGGGTGTCAAATAATAATTGGGACCTATCATACTTACTATGCAGTCTTCATTTCTCTAAGCTAATGTTTCACTCAGGCTCTTTTTGAGAACAGTTACACGAGCCCGTACGGCTTATACAAAAAGAAGTTTGCTGTATACAAGCTCTGCTGCTAATAGTGATAGGCTACGTTCAGCTAGATATTTTCTTAATGTTCATAAATACTTTCTTTTTATTTTTTATTTCGTTTCAGAAATGAAATTTTATGTTGATCACAGGTCCTTCGAATCAAGTATTTCATGAACAATTCAAAAATGTTACTACAAAAATGCCACCTAATTTCAAGCTAAAAATCAGAAACCTAGGTTTTCATGAAGTAGCATTTGCAATTAATCACACATGGGGAAATGCATTTTAAAATATTTTGGAAATGCAACCAATGATCTGTGAAAGGTACAAAACTGATGGTAATGGAATCCACTACTGTGCCCGTTCAGCCTTCCCCTTTTTGTTGAGATTGCAAGGGTGAAAGATTCAAACAGCACAAAGACCAAACTTGTTTTATATAAACTGCCAAATAGATCTTGGATGTTGCAAATCTGCCTACCCCCACTTGAGTCTGCTTGCCATATTTACTGCATCACAAATCTGAATTCAATGTCATCCAAGCAAGAGCCCCATTTTTTCAATCTCACTGCAGTCTGAGTTTTTTATTTGGTTGTTTATTTGGGCTTTGGATTTTTCAGGTTTGGTTTTCAGTTGGTTTTGATATTTTTTTTTAAATAAGTACACAGTAGGATAAGAGATCCTTGCAAGACATTTTGTGATATGATTTTATACAACTGCGCAAGGCAGATGGACTTCTTAATTGCTCCTAATGAACAATTAGCTTTCAAATAGCAGTGAATTTTACTTACTAACAATCTAGACTGGTTTAAATTTGTAAACTAGAAACTATTAAACCTCTACCAAAGTTACAGACAACATTTTTCCTTCAACAGCATACCAATTTTCTTTAAAGACAGTTTGCAGAAACTCGACAGGATACAAATTTCCAACCATTATAATGAAGATGCCTCAAAATCCAGAACTGTAATTTAGAAATAGGCTGTAAAAATACTTACAGTAAGAAAAGCAGTGATGTTATGGAGCCCTGTAAAATCAAATATTTTCCTTTACAGAGAGGCATTATTAACTTCAGAAGAATAACTTTGATAAGCCATAGCAAGCAGTACACAAAGGGCATCGCTACAGGAGTCAACAACTCCTGTGAAACAAGAGTGGAACAACTAATACCCTAGAAAATTAGTGATCCACTTCATTCCTGTGCTTTCCAATATTTTTACTATTATCACAAAAACAATATAAGAGAAATTGCTTACCATTTACCTTTTCAGTAAGGCAACATCATCACATTAACTCTAGATGAACACACCTGCTCCCAGACAGCCAGCCATGAAAATGACTGTTTTGCCCAAATCTTTCTGCTTGAAAACTCAAGGCAGAAAGGCAGGGTAAATGCCAACCTGCTACAGCAGCAAGGCTGTGCAGTATGGGTGGGAACAGAGTGGAAACATCAGAAATTTGTGTTTCCAGTCTTACTTTTTTAGTAAGACTGACTTGTTTGCCTGACGTTCACCAGGTGTGAACTACTGAGGTTTTCCATCCCTGTACTCTCCAGTCCAACAGAAAAACTTGGGGAGAAACTTAAATCCTGATAAATTACTTCTGAAGACAGGTTAGACCAAGTAACAAGGTATTTAGATTATTAATCCTTACCTCTAAACATTTCCCCTCAGAGTATCTTGTTAACACTCAAGTAGTAAAACAAAGGCACAATTTTAGAAAGCTAACTGGTTTTAATTTAATGACAGCAACAGTAATAGTTATAAAAGGGGCTTTTTTTCAGTTCAGCTAAAAAATTTAGTTTGTATTCCTTTATTTGATTGTCACTACCTGATAAGCAAAGCATTTCATTGTCAGAAAGATCACAGCTTACCTGAGAACTTCGAGGTGGTTTCCTCCCACAGCTTTTCTAAAGCCATGGTTTTCTCTGTGGTCTCAATAAATCCCCTTGCAAGTTCTTCTGCCGCTTTCATGAAGTCTAGATCAGGTCCTGTGAAGCTCTCTGGATCGCTCTGGATGCCTGAAGTACTTTTTCACAGGAAGAAATGGGACAGGGGAGGTAAATACAAACTGAAAGCAAGCAGATGAAAAACGTGTATATATTCACAGCAGTATTCCATGTTTAATAGGGTTTTTTTAAAAACTATTATGCATTTACACAACTTGTATTTAGTTCAGTTCATTAGTGTGCAAGTTGCAGCAGAATCTCAAAACCTCAAGAAAGAGGTTGCCAAGAAAGAAAAATTGCCAAGCTGGAGCATCTGACCTACACCAGTAACCCAGTTCTGGCAGCAGCCAGAGACAGACCCATCCAAATAAGTCTTTGGCGTTTCTGAACATGCTCAACTTTTCTCCCTGGTCCAGGTGAGTCCAAGTAATGGTTCTTTGATATCTTGTACAGTGAAGTTCTGGCTTTCCTACTGCATTTAGGGCAACATGCTGCAACCAGAACAGGTAAACTGGTCAATGTCACCAGATGAAACGTTGGTAAGTCCCACTTTCTAGGCCCTGAAGAAAGTTGGTGCTTTCTCTTTAGTTTCCTAAGCAACAGAACTATTGTAACAATTCTGCCACCTTGACAAAAAAGCATCCTGACTAACAAACATGCTCATTCCAGAAAATGTGCTCCTCAAGTACCCTTCTGCTTGAAAAACTAAAGGAATGGTATCTCTGGCTACATATTTTTGCCTTATGCTGACTGAGCATACAAGAAGTGTCTGTTGTTCAGAAAATCTATACCATTTGTATTTAGGGTACGACATCTTGTTTTTTCAAATACATGTCACAACCTATAAAAATACTATCCTAATATTATTACTGGCTTCCCCCTGGTTTTAGTTTACAGCTAAACCCCTGGTACGTGTTATCTCTATTATCTCTATCACACCACCATCTGGTGGCTACTCAATAGCACAACAACGCTTCTAACTATCAAGATTAAATCAGAAGTCAGAGTCATTAAAACATCCCTATACAGGACAAAGTAACTTACAGTCTTCCAAGGCACCATAAGCAATGGAATAGTCATACTTATCTAGGAATAATCCTCTTTTACTACGCACTTGAAATCTGGTTTATCTTCTAGGAAGTTCAAATTATCTTAGAGTGCAATCCTGCATAGCAAAAATATTGCTATGTTTCATTAGAAGCACAATTAACTCACATAAGTCCCGCTTACAAAAAAAAACACAATAAAGAGTTACATTCCTTTCTTGTCAAACGTGCTTGTGAATACTAGTTTTCAGCACAATTCTTACTTAATGGTGAAGAAAAACCTAATGAGAGAGATTCAGAGGCTGAAGCAAAAAAACATCAGTCACAGATTTCTGATTCACTCGTTTCTCTCCTTCTCTGATCCTCATATTTTCAGACACCCAGACAGCTCTCTGCAACTTTAGACTAAGGAATGAAAAGAAAATTTAATCTTACAACAATCAAGTTCTTGATTGTTTCAGTGCAGTTTATTTTGATCCTAACTTGGCTGGAAGCTGCAGGATTTTTGAAAACTCTTTCACCAGCCTCAAATTGTAATGATCTTAGTAGTGCTAAATCCAAGAAAACTTAAGCTTAATTTCCTTTTAGGTACTGGGAAGTCTTAACAAACATAGACGTAGGAGTCTGAGCTGCAAGGGCAAACCCCACCACATTCTGCATGCTTTGCAGTAGAACTAAAAGTACTGGGAATACATTATATTTCCAAGCACACACACTCACTTCTGTGATCATGGGTGTAAGGCCACAGGACACTGGGCTGCACCATTTTAATCTTATTTGCATGCTCTCAATTTTACAGTGTGGTCCATTAAGATGAGGTGAGGGGCAGAAACTACTGGAAAGAGCAAGAAAAATCATCCTTTGCTATGGGAGCTCCTAAATATACCTCCTAAACTTTTCCTTACTCCTATGCTCCGAGATACTGCTGGGTGTAACAGGCTAGGGAATCACATCAAAGAGTGCAAGGCCCCAGCTTTTGCAGTGGGTGAAGACAGGAGCAGGGAGCAAGGCCTCAGAACTGTAGAAAAACAGTTCCTTTCCAGGGTATCAAAGGAGGTGGCAGATTTTGCCACAAATCAAAACTAATGAGGTGGTTATAGCCTTCACCTGGCTTATCTTCTCACTATGTCAGAGGCTGTTGATGGCGCCTGTTGCCTGGGAGGCCTGTACCAGGATGACTTCAACCCTTGGCTCAGCCCTCCTCATGGAGCAGCCCTGCTCAGTCTGCTTACTGACAAATAGTTATTTGGGTCATTTATGGCTTTCCTAGTGGAGGTTACAACATAAATCATAGAATTACTTTTTCCAAAAAGCAACAAATATATTTCAAAGTGATAGCACCAATGTGGTACTTACTGTGAAATAAATGGGTCAAGCATCCATGCAAACTATGCACAGCCTTTGATTTACCCTTTGATAAATACAGTACTGATGCAAAAACGCCCCTGAAAAATTATTCTAAAAATTATTATGGATTGATATAAATCCTCAAAGGGATGATAATTGGTATCACCATTCCCATGCCACCCTTTCTCTCCAGTCACCACAGGGACATAGTAGGATTCAGTTACATTTGGCTGATGGAGCTGACAGTCTGTATTCCTAAGGCTGTTGGCAGCCAGCATAAGTCAGAGCAAGCCTGAGGTTGATTTAATTTATAGTGATGGACCTGCTGGAATACACTGACCTCAGAATGAACTTCATCCTACCTGCTTACCCCTTTTTCTTTCCTAGGCTATATGCTGCTCTGTGTAGCCTATTGAGTGTATACATATGCCTACATACATGCATTTTATTTTTCACATGAAAAAATTGAAAGCCACTGAATAATTTTCCCAGTTCTTAAGTAGGTCTAAGACTGCCTCCAGGAAACTCTTTCCTGCTTTTCTTTCCAGCTGAAACATAATTTGGGCAGTTCAGTCAAAACAGTGTAAACAATCATGGAGAGCAGTCAATACAGTTCATAGTTTCTAGGGGTTTAACACACTTAGACAGCATCTAGACTAGCGATATAAATAAAACCCATCTTTTTATGAAACAATATTTAAAAAGACCAACAGCTACTGTAACTCTACAACCCAGTAATATATTATTGCCACTGCAAGTAACAGGCTACAGGTTTTGTACTGAGTTTGCAAGATCACAGCACAGAGGCTTGCCACCCTCACTTTGTCTAGTCTTAATGTGCCTGTAGCTTTGTTTTTGACTTGGTTTAGTTTTAGCTTTTAACTTTTTTTTTTCTTTCTGGCTAGATGGCTGTGGCTATTTGCTTAAGTTTCTGTTGTTGTTGTACAATGTCACCATAGTTTTATACAGACAGTAGTAACGAGTGATCTTTCAATGCAAAATGAGATATTCATGAGAGAGGCCTTGAGAAGTGGAGACATGGGATGCCCTATTCTGGAGTATAGGTCTAGGGTGATAAGAGTTGGGACACAGGCTGGCACTGAGAACCCCATGGCTATAAACAACTCACTAATGGTCAGTGAAAATGCAGAACTATACCCAGACAAGGCAAATTTATTAGTATCAAGAAAAAAGAACAGTACCTAACATATGTAAAAGATACCATGTACATTCAGATGTACCATATAAACTCTGATTTATCATAGAGATGCAGACCAACGGAGAACAAACAAGGTATACAAGCACATTAACAAACATAAGTGACCCTAAGTGGCATCCTAGACTGAAAAAGAAGCCATCAGCACCACATTCCTCCAGATCATGACTTGCCATTACAACCCCACCACCATCAGACTCAAGCTGCTGACATTTTGACCCAGAGCAGCAGTGGAAAGATGAGCATAACCACAGGGAAAAGAGTAACAATTAAGTGGTTGTGTAATATTTTTTAGTTATATTATTATATTTTCTTTAGAGATGTTGCTGTAATGCTGCTATTTCTTTATGTAAGTATTTCGTGCAATACTAAATCTGAGCTAATAACAACTGTACCTTAATCTGATAAGATTCCAATTGTCCTAAAAAATTGTGTTATGCAGAAGGTGTTTGCTCATAAAAAAAAACATATTGCGTGGTTTATGCTCGCTGGACAGATCCCTACATGTACAAATAACTGGAATACATCTAGATCAAACAGTAAGTATTATGGCCTGTTACTGTGATACTGAAGCTTTCAACTTGCTGCGGGCTGAATTTATTGCTACCTATAAAATTCTAGGAGAATAAGCCATAAAAACTTGATGGTCTTACAAACATACCTGGCTGAAACCTCTAAGATCCTTTTTTTGGTAGATATTCTCAATTTTCTAAGAATAAACATACATATATATGCGCATATATACATTCTGATTAGGTCACCTTAATTTGACTTTATTGTTATATATTTTGAAAGGTTGCTTATGAGTACATCCTTTGGCCAATTTGCATAATTATCTTTCTGTCTCAATGCTTTCCAGCATTTTGAAGTAGATGCAATTAATACATTTCTTAAAGAAAAAGCCAAAATTCAACTTACTCTTTTTTTTTTTCCTTTCTGCATTCTGGGAACCTGTGGCAGGGACATTTACAAACTACTTTTTGAGTTCTTTTTATTACACAGCTTCTCCTAACCCTTCTTGGCTCTTTGAGTCTTATTCAGGAGTTATTCTTGTTTTGCTTTTCTGTGTTTATTTCTCCAACCACATATGCTCCCAAACTACTCAAAGTTTAAATCCACACATCATATATTTTTTGTTGTTCAAATTCACCCTCATCTAATCATAGACTTTCCAGTGAAGAATAAAACTATGCTTTCACATGGCAGCAGTGAAGGGCAAGAATACACAAGGTACCTCTCCAATTTTCCCCCCAAACTGTTTTCAGTATCTAACAGCAGCATGAAAACTTTGCTGAAAGGCAAACAAAAATTAAAAGGCATAAATAAGCATAAATAAGGCCCTACATCTTTTACGTTCATGAGGACACTGAAGATTACTTTGAGCATAGAGTAACAAAGCTCCTGTTCTACCTGTCTGTAAGACAAAAGGAAACTCTGCTGTAGGAAAAGATGCATTGTGATACTGTGACAGCTCTGTCAAATTCCTACAACTTACCGTAAGCGGTTGGTTTTCTCCGCCATGTAACTCGTATTCTTGCATCTTGCACCAACGTTACAGAAAAGGCTCCGCATGAAAGGATAAAGGCCCTGGCTTGGTAGATCCCGAGCTTCTAAGTAACCTAGGACCAAGCAGCAGCAGAATTGAAAGCAGTGACATTGCAGTTACAAACCTGTACCATCGCATCGTGTTCCCTTCCCCTAGGAAGCGGCTTTGTTACCTGCAAACAACGAAGCTGCACAGATGGCAGGTGTCCCATTTAAGATCAACTAATTCACCACAGAAAATTAATAACTTCTCTGTCAGACCATGGCAACAGGGTATAACAGTCTCTGAAAAGCTGATTTTCACAGTAGTAATGCCATTGCAGCATCACATGTTTTCTAGTCTCTCTGCCCAAAATGACTAATGACGTAGGTTAGAATACAGAATTCTTCATAAAATAGTATTTCCTCTTTTCCTCCAGGCTTTCATGAGATGAAGGACCTGGCATTCAGCAATGTCACAATGTACCTCTATCAAGACTATCTAAATAGCAACTTTTCCCTGTATCTGGAATCTATCCATATCCCTCCATAGTTCTGATAGACTTTAAAATACAAAGCAACTTTTTGCTTATTTTGAAGCATAAGGAATAGCTACAGGGTTTCTATTTAACTTCATTTCTCTGTTTAAAACAGCTGAAATTGAGAAATACTTGAAAGGTCATTCCTCTTTTCTTCTGGATATGGGAAATTCCTTCCTTCTCTTGCCACCTATTACACCAAAATTAAGGGAACAAAATGAGAAGGAGACAAGCTACCACTTGGTCTAGAACTCTTACTGAATATTCAGAATTGAAAGATGTGGAAGCAAGATATTTACTACATGTACACCATACTTAAAAATCCTTATTTTATTTAAGTTCAGGTGCCAATATCTTAGAGACATATACCATTAGAAATTGCACTTAGTCAAACCATCTTTCATTCCTCAGGAACTGTACCTGATGTATAAAATAATTAATTTTGAGTTGTGAATGACCAATGCCATTCACAGATGAGGGATTTTTACTTAGCACACTCCTGTTCACATTGTTGAAAACTCTCTGAGCACGTACACTGGACCCCTTTCTACTAAAACCAAGCAGAAAGTGTGTTCCATGCATACACTTAACATTCTCAAACCATCCTTGGTTCAGACTAGAGCTAGACTAAATACAGGCTGGATTGTCTCCAGATATTTCATTCTACAGATCTATAATTGTTTTGCCAAATTGGTTTCTAATAAAGCTAAAGCTGTTTTGTTCCATGTACTGATATCTGTGAATAATGGAATAATAAACTGAATCATTTCTGAATTAAGTTAATGTTTGAAAAGAAAAAAGATAAAATAGCTTTTAAGGTGGAGGTAGTTATAACAGGTTTTGAAGTGTTGATGGAAATGGAAGATTTTATTACTTACAAAACATTCATTCTAAATCCCAGGAAGTGGGTAGGGGTGAGTTAATCTTGTCTAGCTGTTAATATCTACCATGTAATTATCAACCTCTGAACAAGTCATCTAAACATTACTTAATACAAAAAATAAGCACAATTAAAATCCAAGTAACCCATCTTACTCCAAAGTAGATGTCTAAAACTAGTCTGACTAATCAGACTTTATATTTCTTTTCCACTCAAATATGAATTGTTCAGATCTATGGCAAGTCAAGAGTGAATTCCACCATAGGATTTTTTCCACTGACTCCACTACATTTAAGTTCCCCCTCCTAGGGAACTTAATAATTCTTTAATATTTTCTAAATACTTCTACAAGCAGGGATGACCAAGATAGAACACAGGTAAAACAAAACGTACAGTTTTCCTTGTATTTTGGGGGCTCCTGGAAGCGGATTGCAGCCAGAATCAAGAAAAGCACACATGGCCAGAGTATTTCAGTGAGAGATAGGACCTGAAAAGGGAAATCAGAACATCATCAGTACTATAGAAAACATATTTGGGATCAAATAATTAATCCTTTAATTAAAAGAAACCCAAACACAAAACCCACCATGTTAAACATCCCCTCTACAACTACCCAAGGGAAAACAAGACCATTAAAAACAAAATACTAAGACTTCAATTTAAAATCCTTATGAATTGCCAGGTACACTGCTCTCAAAGTCTACAAGCAGTTTCATCTTCTCTACATAGTGATTGTAGATATTTCCCCTCTAGCTGAGCTGAATGTCCAAGAAGCCCCATTTCAGCTGAGCTCTGGACCCAGGTGAGGCTGGTCAGGGCCATTAAGACTTATCAGTGTCCTCAGGGCCCTGACACCTGTAAGCAAAACTGTAGGTGATATAGGTATTCACTTGATAATGTTTCCTAAATAGGACAAAGCTACTTAGTGCCTGCCTGCCTTTGCTCCTACTCATCTTCCTGTAGGCTGAAGAAGCCACTTGTAATTCTACATCTTGGGGAACATCTCTGGATCATCTGTGGACTAACTAAAGTCTGGGGGTTTCAAGCTTGCTGTTCTGTTCTCTCTGTCCTACTGCACTGGACTTTTACCAGGAACGGCCTTTACCTCTTGCGAGCAATAAAGAAATTGAACATGCAGTTGGCTCAATAGCTTCACAGCCCATTGCACAATACCCAGAACCACACTTGTGAGCCCTTGGCACTAAAGTAACCATGCCAGCTTTTAGCTCTTTCAGTATAACGATCAGGACAAAACACAAAGACATGTAAAGAAAACCATGGTAAGAAGCCACTGCAACTAATTACAGGCATCTTTACTTCTGAAAGCCCAGGACTGGATTCATGGCCAAAACAAGTCAGTGGTTGTCACCTACCAACAACAACAAAAAAAACCCTTGAGGGTCTTGTTTAAGTGTAACAAGGACTTGTGATGTGGGGTGAAAAGGAATGATTTTGCCTACTAGTTCAGTCACCAGTATCCAAACTGTTGGTAAAAAAGTAAGTCTTATTATACAGAGCTAAATCTAGGCTTTGCAAAAAACGATGTGAATTTTGCCTTTCATTAGGACATTTACTGGTGTGAGTACCTCTTTGGTCAAGGAGATCTAACATGTTATTTGTAATTAGTAAGAAGGTTTCAAGTAAAAAATGCAGGGGATTAAATATGTTGGGAAGAGGCATTTATCTGTGCTATAAAGCAGAGAAGGAATAGATTTGAAGACTTTTATTATTACAACAGCCTTCCCAGAAGGACTGAACAGATTTTATTAAATGTCTCTAGTGAAGTAGACCTAGGATCAAAAATATCACACTATCTTATCAATAAAATTGAGGAAAAGCATGGTGCTAGCACTGTGGGATGCTTTGGAGCTTGTACAAAGAGCTTTAGAGAACAGGGTATCTGATAGATTCTACAGGCTTACTGCAACAGAGAAACAGAAAAAAATTACTGTTTCTTATTAACTGAGACAAAACAAAACCCTGCTAATGGAGAAACAGATTTCCCATCAATTCAGAATAAGGCAGGCTTCTGACTTCAAATTCTACATTAGTTTGCCTAAACAAATATATAAATACTCTAATTCTGGACCTTCTTTTTTCTTACCATGTCCCTTAGGCTGCATTAAGGACCAGTCTCTCATATTTAAAATACCTGTGAAATTAATTGGACTTTTTCCATTGACAGTTCCCTTGGTATACCATAGCAGGTCAACAGAGGCCCCTCTTGCAACCTTCATGGGGTGCAATAAGCCATTTGGTCTTAAACTTTGAGCAGTATTCTTCCTGTACATTTCCATGGACTTTGGATGCAGCCAAGAAAGTTCATTTATTTCGGGTAGACTTTAGTTAATTAGGTTTGGCCTGTTTCTGGGCTTTTTTGTCTGAAATTGCATTTTAGAAATATCTTGAACTTTAAGAGTTTGACCCTCAGACAACTGCTGTATTGCAAAACAGAGAAAGGGGAAGAAATAACCCATTTGTACGTATAACTGAATGTCAGTTGGCTAGAAATAGAATAACCTGCGACTAGAGAAGTCATACAGGCTGTAGCCCAAGAAGGTGTGCCAAGTACAGAACAGTTACATTTGAGAGTACTCCTTTGGTTTAAGCTCTTCCAAAATTAATCTGCTTAGTCAGAATATCCAAAAATCTGGCATGCAGAGAAGGGTTATTATTCGAAATCTGGGACAAATGACCTAAAGATTCTTAAAATTAAAAAAAATACAACAGCAGCGGTTTTTAATATGGGCAAATTATCTGTATTTATTTTGGTTTTTGCACAAGCCGAGGGGTCAAAGTGAGCATTGCACAATGTCACTAGCATTGGCACTGGGGGAGAAAGACACCTAATGAAATGATAAGGACTGTAAACAATTGTTACGCTCACTCTGGGCTGCGTTCTGCTTGGTGGTTGCCATTCAACTGACAAACCCCATTGCACCTAGAGATTAGGGTAAATAGCAATTATTTTGATAAATCCATAAACTTCAAAGTTTAATAAATATGTCAAATTCTCAACTGGAGAATACCAGCAAGCCAAGCTAGTGTAGGCCTACCAGAATAACTTCTGTTGTTTAGAAGGTATTAGGAAAACAAATAATTTGCCCATTTTCCATTTATCTCCGGAATTTCACTAGGCGTTAGTGGTTTATCAGACATAGATTTCTCAGTCTAACACACTTATGCCTTTCTTTGTTAGAGTACCAGGAGGCTGGATGTTGATGACAGCAATCTCAGAGAAGCTAGGAATATTACTAATTAATCCCATTGTCCACAGTGCCATAGTCTGCTCCAGCTGTCCTTACTACCATCTCTACCACTCTCTGGGTAGCAACAGCAGCAACCATGCACCTGATGTGAAGGAGGCTGAAATAGTTGTGGCGGTTGTTTGTTTTCCAAGCGCCAAAAGAGCCCTTACCAGTCCTGGCCTTTGGTAAACTAATGATTTTTTTTTAGACAAATAAAGTGAACCCCACTCAGCTGGCTTCTGTCAGAGCATGTGATAACACAGGAATTTGGGATAAGTACAAGAACTGAGAAGGCAAATACAGGGGTGGCAGCAGCAAGTTGGGCTGAAGTGGAAAATCAGCTGGAGGACTCAATGTTCCATCAGCATCCTGCAGACAGTAAGAAAGCAAACTTGATCTTATTCCCACTACAGGTGGGAAGCAATGCTGCTGTAGAAAGCATATTCACCTTCCAATAGGAAAGGCACTGACAGAAGAAGGTCCAAAGAAGGGCTTTTGAAACCTGGCAGACCTGCAACTGCTTTGTGCAGGCACCTAGGGGGTCTGATTGCTCCTGCCAACTCCAGCGAGTTATACCTAGGAAGAATGGTGAATATGGTAACTGAGCTTTAGGACCTCTCTGATAACAGCAAACTCAGTGACTGCCCACCGCTGTTTTATTTTATGATTATTTTTTTGCACTGATGCAAAAACATACACATGCCAAACAGAGGGCACTCGACAGTAAGCAACTTTTAGGGCTGTTTATATCTTTTACGGTGTGGGGGAAAGGAGTGTGAACTGTAAAGGACAGAAGCAGGGGAAAGATGATGCTCATCATAGAGGCAGATGAAGAGCAAGCATTATACCAGCATTTTCTCTCATTCCTAACATTCATCCAAAATGAAAATAATTAAGAATAGCAACTTTTAAAAAAAGGCTTAGTTTTAGCATAGGCTATGTTTCTGTTTTCTCCTAATAACCATATTAGCAACTACACACTCCGAGTATTTCACATTATAATAATACAAATTCTCCTCTAAATTGGAATATCAAAACAAAGGAATTTGGACATCACATTTCATCTTTTACCTATCTGCAAATTTTGATGGTAATAGATACTACACAAACAATACTTTAAAAAAATGCAGTGATAAAAAGCCTGGACATGTGTATGTCCCAAGCTTCCCGAATCTACAGTTCAGGAGAAAAATCTTCTGAAAACTAAGAAGTGAGAAGGTATCTTCTAGACACCTTCAAAGGCCAACTGATGTCCAAATGTGCATATTATCCTGTGTGCTGCCTTTGAACCATGTTAGTAAGAAGTGCTGATGCCAGCCCGAATTTCAATCAAAACACCTACTCTTTGCAGAGCACTTGGATCTCTCACAGCCCCTTCACCCTCCACTGTGCGATGCCAGCTAACGCCACATGACACTCACAACACACCATCAGTGCAACAGACCACACTTGTCTCCCAGCCCTAGCTGCTGAGAAATAACCATGAGAAGACAATCATACACCTTCTGCACATAAAATACAGAGCTAAAGCACACCAGATCTTTCAGGAGATACAGCTCTCTCCAGATCCAAAAGGGTCTGACCTGCCCTTTGCATAGGTGGACCGTCCACCTGTTTTTCCCCTTGCAGAACTGCAAATGGAATGCCTTCCTTGCTTAGTGTTCACGCAATGAGCACATAAGGAGTCTGCAAATTCCCCAAGGCAGCTCCTGGCTATGGGCAGTCAGGATTCAGTTTGCTTTGGATCATTCATAGCAAATCCCGGTTTGGGGAAGTCGGCATCTCAGTGAGCTCTCTATTCAGGAAAGGTACCAATAAGGGAAAGATTTTGTCCCTAAAAAATACATGTGAAGGAAAACTAGAAGAAGCTAGAGGAGAAATAGGTCAGCATGGAGGAGAACAAGAGATGCTATTTAATGCACACTGATTAAAGTAAGAGGAATGGGGAGTATACAGAACTGTTTAGAAATGGAGAAGGACATAACCAGTGGTACCTCCCCCCAAATAATGCCATTCATATTAAAATACATCA
Source organism: Gallinula chloropus (assembly GCF_964237585.1). Classification (NCBI taxonomy): domain Eukaryota; kingdom Metazoa; phylum Chordata; class Aves; order Gruiformes; family Rallidae; genus Gallinula; species Gallinula chloropus. Next base: position 75,570,030 of record NC_140086.1, read on the forward strand.
TTTGAAATCATTTAGAGAAGAAATCCTCTCTCAAAATCACATCTTTATTTAAGTGAAATATTACTGAAATTAAAAGTCTATTTAATTGAGGTAATCCTACCCAAAGCAGCCAGCATGCCTCACTGCAAATCCTCAAATCATCACAGACATGGGAGGTCAATAAGAAACTATGAATTGTAGTGGTGTGTTTTTCCACAAAAATCTTATTATACTTGAGAGAATTCTTTTCCTTCTATCTTAAATTTAACTAATCACATCAATCACAGTAAAAACGAACAATGGCATCTCATATTTGAGAATTATTTTAATTTTGCCTGATGTTGAAGTAGTTGCTGTGTTCTTCTGCATATTCGAATTTGAAAGGTTGAATTAGGCTTTGTAGAGTGAACATGAAAGGGAATTTAGAAGGATATGCAATGCTAATGTACAGTCCTTGTATTCTCCATATCTTAATTTTGAACTCAGTTGTGCAAGCTTGCTTACATTACCAACAAGTGCCTGTAATGTGAAGGAAATTGATTTTCATCCTTGCCACTGGCACAAGCACTGGTAGTATCTAATGATAATTAAAGGGTAAGTTCTGACTCTTCAAAACTTTTATGAGATTTCCTTCCCCATGTGCAGACTGGGGAGCACTGCCGTGTTCAGCCATTTTAGAGTTAAAACACACTGTTGTTCTCTACTCGTGTTTTCAAAAATTAGGAGAAGGCAATTCAAGAACCACTTGCAGGCAGCCTATCTTTAACAATCCACAGTGAAAAGGGAAAAATCAAGATAGATAGATAGATAGATAGACAGACAGACAGACAGACACTTTCCAACAGATATTAAAAGAAGATTTAAAATATTCCTTTCTTTATTTCCAAAAACTCACCGGTTGCCTCACACGGCAGAGCCAGTTCTTCCAAAACAGAGCCTTGAACTGGTGCAGAGCATGCCCCATACCGCCTGTCCTTTCTTTCATCCACTTGCAGGGTGCCTTCTTGGTGATTTCCTAACTCAGAATCATCTCACCGAACAGCCTGAACATCTCCCTGGGTAGCTGATGGATTCCAGCACTAGGGAGCGGTGCGAGAGATTTGCCTGCCTGCGGAGAAGAGGCGAGATTATGTTTCTGCCTCTCGCTTCGCATTCGTTGAGGAATCTCATCTTTCTGTTTGCTTAGTGCAATGAACAGTAAGGGGATGGGTTTGCATGAATGCCTTCAGGGTGCTGTACTCCACAGTGTACGTTCTGCTCTTGTTTCTACTTCTGGAATAAAAACGAGCGCAAGCAGCGGGAATAAAGAATGTGGAATACACACTCATCCTTTTCCAGAGTTTGGTGACTCTCTGTCGCTGCAGTGTTACTGTCATTTTGCATGCCTATGCTTAGAGTTTGGGAGAAAAAAAAAAGAAAAAATGAAAAAGTAAAAAAGAGAGTGATACACTGTTTATCCTCATGGCCCTACAAATGTCTGTGTACTTGTAGAACATCCTTCGAAGTACACACATAGCCCTGCTGTGGTCCCACTGTATCACCAGATGACGACTGATCAGTTTTATCATATAAAGGGTGCGTGTTTGGCAGTTCATTCTCCTTACAGTGTATATTACCTACACAAAGGTGGAATATTCCGAAGGGTCAGAAAACTGTGTTAATTGCCACACACTGCCCAGGATGCAAACCAATCTTCCAGCATCTTTCCTTCAGCAAAGAGGAGAGAGAGGGCAATTCCTGGAGCCAGGCTGAGAGATGTGCAGGACAGGAGCCTCTGCATATGTCTGGCAGGAAAAATGACCGGAGCGTAGTGGTGCAGCACCATGCTGCTTTACTGGGGGGGGTGAGGATGGCTGTCCCACCAGTCAGGAAGGACACCTTGAGCAGAGGAATAAACCCTCCATACATTTTGTTCTACCCAAATGAATTGCCTAAGAGAGAATTTGATCCCCCAAAAGCTTTCTCTGTGGTCAGCGGAGACACATAACACAGCTACTGTTGAAACCATTCACACTACGTGAAAGCTGAGTCATGACTCAAACGTTCACACACATTAGGACACTGTGATGCCTGAATAAATATTCTTTATTTCTCACTATTGCTGAGTAAATTGCATCTTTGAGCTTTCCACAAAATGCATTGCCCTTGAACAAAGTAGCTAACATCCACAGCTGCTACATCAAGAGTAAAATCCCCCAAAATCTAAAAACTTTTTGGGTACCAAACATACCAGTGAGGAATCTGACTTCCACTAGATTTGAGATAAGGCAATAATCTAAAAGATTCATGCCTAATATTCCTGATATGAGCAACTAACAGCATATCTGTAGGTCCACTAAGCTCTGTCAGTTTCCATGAGATGGGGTTCAGCTGCTGTCTTACGTCCAGTGCCTAAGCTTCCCTTCCCCAAGGTTTTCATCTGAGGCACCCAGCGGCAGTTTTTGGCCCTCCAGAGTATGTTGTGAAGCTTCGGATACCTCACTTCATGCTAAACTGACTGATTAGTGGGTTAAAATATTTGTATTTGGAATACTACAAATTTCTGTTCTAATTTTTACATTTTCCATGAGTCCAAAGTGTAGAAGTTAAAAAAAAAAAAGACTATATAGGTGCCATACAGTATAAATTTTTATACACTGGTAAAAATCAGCTCCCAGCAAAGAACACATCACAGGAGAGGTCACAACAGAATGTGACTAATGATCACCTTTGTTCCTCAAAAACAGTGGGATTTCCTTTCATTTTGTCAGCTCTGAGACTGGAAAATGACTGAAGCAGTCATTTAGCTTTAAACAGAGATGTGAAGAACATACCTCACCAAGGGACTCCACAGCTGGCTGGTGCTTGCACAAGGGATGTTTCTGAATTTAGTTGAGTGAGGCTAAACCCCCTGCTATTTCGGAGCATATACAGAAAATTTAACTCACTGGGGCCAAAGGACTGGTTCTGAGATGGCAAAGATGAACATTCTGTGCAAAGTATGGGTTCTTAAATACATATTTGTCAATAATCAAGTATTGTGAATACACATATGGGTTCACATGGCCATTTTGGAAAGCTGGGTGTAGCAGCAGAATGTATGGTGTGTGGTTTGTAACTGTTTAGCAAAGCAGCTGGCACCAAAGACAGCTCCTGATGAGTATGTGAGCTAAAACAGTTCACGTGAAACACTTGCTAAATTATTTTGGGAAGTAACTCTGCAAAATGTCAGCTCATCCAAGTGTATGATGGGTCTAATTTATTATGCTCTATATAATTACATAGTCCTAAATGTTACATTCTATTTTTTAATGCTAAACAGCTTTTCATGGATACAGGAAACAACTATTTTGTGTTTAGTATTAATGAACTACTGATTCTTCATTGTACTATATCGGAAATACAATAGAAAAAAACCATCTTTCACCAATGAGTTCTATTAATTTCATTTGCCCTCATAAATCATTGTCCTTTCCTAAAGAAATTAATTCTTGCCTAGTATGGTGTTCTCCAGTAGTAGGCTTGTTTTTTCTAGAACAAAATTTATGTAAGTAAAAGATACCTCACAAATGTTCAACCAAGAACAATCCCTGTTGTGGCATTCTGAGAACTTCCTTCTAAAAGTAATTCAAGAAGAAATAGGACACATGACCTTGATTGTATTATTTGCAGTGTAATAGAAATCTGAGAAATATAAAATCAACCCCTTGTTCCCCTCAACAAATCATTGGAACAAAAGAGACAGTAATATTAAAAAGTAAGCACATGGGCAGGAAAACCAAATCAATTCTGAGTATTTCTGGTAAGACACATCAGGTACATTGCTGCCACCCTGGAAGCTCTTTTGAATGATCTGGGTCTCATCAGTTCTGTGTCAAGCAGTATCCTGTGCACGGACCAGCCTTAAACAACAACATTCCTTAGGAGCTGCATGTACAAGGAGCTTGGAAAGGTCTGAACGCAGCACAGGTGCTGTCAGGCTAAACAAACCGTGTGCTTTCAGGGCTCCTCAGCAGGGGGGCTGTAGTCACCACCACCACCACCTAGAATATTGCAGGGCAAATTAGAAGGACATATATTTCATGATGTGCTTCCCTCATTCTTCCTGGGAAAAAGGGAAAAAAAATACATGCTCAGAATTGGGTCTCCAACGGAGGGCAGGATAGTGTCCGTCCTTCTTCTGCTTCTGCTCAGCTTTAGCAGGCTTTGTCCTGGCCATAACTTAAAAGGTTACTCTTAGAATATGCAAGATACCCAAAACCACCAGGGCGGAAAAGGCAGACAGCTTCCCACCAGCACCCACCTCTGGTTTTGAAACTCAACTGCTTTATAATACGGTACCATCAACACACCACGTCTCGCCTACCCCTTTAATGTAGGCTAATTAGAGCAGGTTGGCAGGCACATTCAAAGAAACACACTTTTATATGCTAAAGAAGTTAAAGCCCAGGAGCCAAGAATACTTTTCGGTAGACAGGGACGCAGTCAAATCATGTGAGAATATGGCTGGGAATCTGGTCAACCAGCATGCTTTCCCACCACCACCCACAATTTCTTCCACAAGGATTGCTGTGTGATGGCCAGGCTTTCCTTTCAACGTTATGAGGAGTGCCACCTGCAAACACTGACATGGCACAGACCTGTCTGGCAGGCAAAGCACCGGCAGGATGACATTAGTTAGTAGCATCTTTCCTGGGACACATCTCCTGGGTGCAAAGTTAGGGTATGATGAAAGTGTTAGTTGCCTGCAAGGTCAAACAATAGGGTTGATTAGAAAGGAGCTATGTGTTAAATAAACAAACCAGACCCAACCTCACACGGAGGCCGGTGGTTTGTTTGAGCTCCTAGGCAGCTCCAGGAATTTTATTCTTCTAATATCAGAAGCTGATAGGAAACTGGAACTTCATAGTTAGAAGCTTGGTGTAGACAAGAAGCCTCTGGAATCAGGTTTCTGTTGTGTAAAATTGTCTCACCCTGCTGCCTTCTGCCGCTGTGCTTTGCTTGTGCCCTGAGCAAAAGCATCGCCCCTGTCAGCATTACCCTGTCTTCTATTATTGTACCACAGAGTATCAGATTTAGTGTTGCACTGTTCAGTGAACTCCTTTCTCTTCAGGCAGAAGACGTGTTTAACTGTAATTTAATTCATACTCTGGAGGGTAATATTAAATGCTTAATATTTTAGAAAGAGAAATCATGTATTTAAGTTGCTCCAGCTTAAAGACTGATAAACTTCCAGGGAAAGCAAACCTCAACATCTTGAAGCAAACCATAATACTGCCATCAAATCCCACCACTGTGGGTTTTTTTGCATTCAGTTGTTGCACACAGCTCCAATCCCCAAAGCTCCATTTGCTGCTCGCACTCCCAAGCACTGCATTCAGAACATAACTAACTGCTGATGGGCAAATCGTAAGACATTCATGCTTTTGTGTCTTTCACTTATCAATGGAAGTGAAACACATCTCTGATTCAACTGTGTAAACATTTTATTTAGGAATATATTGAGATCCAGACTTGGAAAAATCCAGTTGTTACATAATGTACTGAAAATCCTTTGCAAGGCCTTAGGAAGATTTTTTTTAAGGTACAGTATATTACATTTTTATATTTTCAAGAAATATTGAACTTACTGAATTCTTTCTCTTGTTTTTTGGTGGACAAAACCATGTAAACTCTATGCACTTCTGGCAAAAGGTCATTCCAAAATGTGCCTTTCCAGGACGTCTCATACTTTCCGTTAAAGAAAATCCTCCTCTGAAGCGTATTAAGATGCCAAAAATAAAAAATCCATTCTTTTGAGTTACTAATCAAGTTACTGGACATTTTCAGTCTCTTGCAAATGTGAAACAAATACATTCTAGCCTGTCTTCAGGATGGCCTCAAGTGTTCCTTAACAAAAAAGTAGGAAGGGGCCAGAGGAACACCATGGAGCACAGAATAAACCACTGGCAGAAAAGTTTTCTCCCTTCACACTCCTGCCCTGTTCTTATCTTCTACCTTCCTTCTTTGCCCTTACGCTTTCTGCTCTCTGCAGCAAACAGATTCTGTAGTGCACTGCTAGCTACAGGGTGGCACAGAGAACAAAAGCTGGCCTTTAATTTGAAATTGAGGTTTCCGGGGTTTGCAACATTTGTAGATCTACCAGGAGACACCGCACACTAACAGCAACCACACATGTAATAGCATATATCAGTGTGAAAAGATCACCACTCCAAATCCTGATTCATGTCCTACAGAAAGAATGTAAAGGGCCAATATTAAAGAAAGGATTTGCATATAGGAGCCTGTTAAATATTTTCTAATTCTTGACAGATGTCTTTGTAAAACCTACAGGAAGGTAACTTCACTGCCGGATGCAAATAGCTGACTCACTTCTTTATCTCTCGGTCCAGTTGCAGTCACAAGGGAAAAGATAATTGTTCTTGTCAGGATAACAGGATAATACTCTGGCGAGGTTCCTCTGAAGCTAGGAAAAGGGTTTTATTGCACATAAGATGTGTCTACAGAGCACCCTCTTGCATTAGGAATACAGCATTACAGGACGGTGACTAGTAGAAACAGGAGGATACTGGGTCTCCTTTAAACTCCTAATTTTAATCATCATACTTCCCTTTACTCCATCTATTAGGAAGCACAGAAGAAATATACTTTAGGAGAAAGAAATGCACAGCATCCTAAGGAAGAGTGGGAAGGAGAAAGCAAACAGTGAATGCCTAAAGTCTTCCGGGGTACTCCAGGTAAAATCCCCTGCGCTGATCTAGTACAACAGTTGCATCACTCCATGGACGTTGGAGCCTTAGCCAGGCCACAATGCTGGTTGCACTTTGGCATGTAGCACACAAGAGTTTTTGTATTTCTCAAAACTGAAGTGTCTACTTTATATGGCTGCAAATACAAAAGCTTTTTAGTCTCAGTGGACAGCTCACACTGTTAAATGATTTCAGCACTTTTCCAGCAGCTTCCAGACTCTTGCTCTCCTTTCTTTAGAAAGGCAAATCACACCATTTCTGATTCATACCTCCAGCACTACCCACAGCAATACGCTTCCACAGAGCTTTGCAGGGGTGTTTCCTTGATAAACTATGCTTTCACAACAGCAAACTCTCTCCTCCAAACCAATACCAGTCCATTTGGTACAAGCTTTTCTTCAGCCCGCAGTGCAGTGCAGCATGTTGCTTCTTTAAGTGACCCCATTTTTATCTCCTTACTACTGTTCTAGGACCTGGAGGTCACAGAGCAAGGATGTGCTTTGTTGCATGCTCCCCCCTGGGACGTCAGACAGATATTTTTCTTGTTGTTTGTCTGCTTTTATAAATAAGGGAGGACCAGTTCAAACAAAAAGTGGAGCCATTCCCACAGGACTCCTTCCATTAAGCTGAAGGAAAAAAAGGCTTTCTCTGAAAGCCTCATTCATTGTATGTCCTCCTGAGCATAAATGAGACAGGGTGTTTTCTAAATTTAAGCAATACAAAACCAGTATATTTAAAAATTCTAATATTTTAAACTTTTATCTCTTTTCAGTTTAAGGACAGTAATCCTCATTAGCAGTTTCTTGCTCCTTCTTTAACAATTTCAACACACTGCTTTCAGTTTGTGCCACGTCTTGGTGAATGCCCCCACTATTACCTCACCCCCTCTTGTTTGATAACAGTGTTGCAGACTACAATCCTTGAAAATAAAATCTAGTTTAGCTGGATCAGTGACAGCTATCTGAGAGTTTATTCAGACCCTGCTGGCCAGTGACTTGTCGCAGTTTTGCATGGCTGGGTGCTGAAGGAGGGGGGCTGTAGGGGTGGCTGCTGCAAGAAGCAGCCAGAAGCTCTCTGCAGGCCCCAGAGAATAAACAGCAGCCAGCTCAAGCCCAGAGTTGTTGCTGACCAAGGCTGAGCCCATCAGTGATGGTCACAGCACCTCTGGGAATCACAGTTAGGAGAAAAAAAACTCACAAGCAGCTGCTTTTTGCCACCAGAGAAGGGAGTGAGATGATGTGAGGAGATATGCAGACAGCAAGGCCAGTAAAGTGGAGGGGGAAGGAGGTGCCCCAGGTGCTGGAGAGAATGATGCCCCTACAGCGTGTGGAGAAACCCATGGTGGAGCGGGTGTCCCCCCACAGCCCATGGAAAAGGTCGAGACCCCACCTGTAGCCCATGGAGAGGGCCCACACTGGAGCAGGTGGAGACATACAGGAGATGCTGTGACCCACATTGCAGCAAGCCCCTGCCAGCACTTGCAGCCCATGGAGAGAGACAGAGATGAGCAAGGGGGAGATCTGCATCAGAGCAGGTTTGCTGAGGGAAGGCTTGTGACTGCGTGGAAGACTGGGACTGAGAGACATTCTATGATTTATGACTGCACCCATAGCAGTGACACACACCGGGGCAGCTGGTGAAGAGCTGAAGCCCAGTGGGAAAGGACTCACGCTGGAGAAGTTCGTGGAGGACTGTGTCCCATGGGTGGGACCCCACAGCGCAGCAGGGGAAAGGTGTGTGGAATGAATACCCACCCCCAGCCAAGAAACCAGCTTGTGGGGAACTGACAGAAACTCCCATTCCCCCATTCCCTGCCCCACCTCATGCCACAATGGGGGGAAGAAGGGAGCAAAATCATGACTGAAGTATGTTAAGAATGGAGGGCTGAGGGGAGGTGCTTTAAGATCTGGTTGCACTTCTCATTATCTGACTCTGGTCTCACTGTGCAGTGCAGTGTAATAAATCAGAGTTTTCTTCCCTTTATTCTGTGTTGAGTCTGCTTTCCCATGATGCTGATTGCAGAATGATCTCTCCCTGTCCTTATCTCAACTCCTAAGCCTCTCAATAGGTATCTTCTTCCCTGTCCAGCTGAAAAGGGGAGTTATAGATCTACTTTGGTGGGTGTCTGGCCTCTAGCCAGGGCTAAACCCCCCCAAACTCCTGTTAGGATTGGATCCTCCACCGCAGCAGATAAAATGTAAAAGGAGATAAACACTTTTTCTTTTTTTTTGCTGACCACATATTTATATTCTAACCACATCAGGAAAGCAGCAAACAAAAAACAACCAAGCCCAAACACTAGGCTACAGGTAGTAGAAAAGCTTGCAGAAATGGTTTTGATGGCATGTACAGTCAATAGGTATTCTCCCATTCTTAAGAAGACCTGGGAACCACTGCAATAGTGAATGTTATGTCCTCAGGACATGGAGTTGAAAACCAATTTTAAAAGAAAAAAAAAACCTAACCCAAACCCCACAACCCTACCATAATGCAGTCCTGTGAACATGCTGTGCCTCTCATGAATGTCTTTGGTTCCTTTTCAGTAAGCAGGAGCCTTGATTCAGCAAAAGGTTTCAAGTCCTTCAATACAAAATTACCTAATGCATAAATGTTTCTTGGGTATTGATTCAATTGTATACTTAAAGTGGGATATGAACAACCTTGTTGGATCAATATCTAGGAAGTACAGATATTCAACAGCTCAGTGACAACTCCTTAATGCTCAGAAAATTCAGTCCCATGCTTTGCAATTTCATTGAATTTTAATATATGAAAATAATATTGTTTATTTGTCAAAGTTTGCAAAAACTAGCAGCTTTCACTTTAAAGTTTTCTTTACAAATGAAACAAAGGCTATCATTAATTTATATAACCACGAGAAATTTAGCACTCTTTTTTTAATTTGGTGGTTTGCAAGTACTTGGCAGTAAAGTTTGATCTTCTTTCTAGTTTGTCTTTTACAGCAGAGATAAATAGAGCTTTTTCATGTATTCCAGCAGGTTTGTCCTTCACAACAGATCCATTTTCCAATTCAGAGAAAAGCAAGTCTTATACCCAGCAACACATAACTAAGCAAAACTGAACTGACGTCCATCCAGCACATTCAGTTCCCAAAAGCACAGCAACATAAATGATTAACTTCCACAGACACACAGAATGCTGTAAGGTATTCTGAGGCAAAAGACCTTTAATGCATAGAAGTCGTGACCGTGACCCCAGCTGTGCCTCCTGCTTCTAACAACAACAACAAACAACCCCCAGGTATTTCATACTTTCCCAAGAGTTTTCTTAATGAAATATCCCACTAACTTCTGTGGTCTCTGCTGATATTCCACAAGTATATCATGTGAGCTACTGATCTGATCCCCTTCAAGCCGATTCAGAAGCGTGACACACACTACGGCAGCTGGAAATTTAAAGAGAGAATTAGTCAGGAATGACATTCTGACACTTGACATTCCAAAAGCATGAGCATTTGAACCAACAGCTGGAAGATTAGAAATACCAGAGAAAACAAACCCATAATAACAGTGCATAGTACTGTAGATGCTAGAGGACTAGTGTGCCATGGAGAATATAAAAAATAGCCACAAATACTTTAAGACAACTCATTGCTACATTAATAAAGCAAGTGCTTTCAGGCAAGTGCAGATACTTATTGATCTCTGATGATTCTTACATTTTTCTGGGTAGGAACTGTATTTCACAAGTACCCAGAACCTGAGTGGCAGGAGGTGATCAGGGGCACTGCTCTAGCAGCTGTAGTTACAGTCCTCCCACTGTCTACAGTACCCCCAACTCACACCCCTGTGCAGGTACCAGCAGGAAACAGCAAACGAGCCACTTCAACATTCAAGGATGGGGAGCGCTGCAAGTGTGCAAAGATCTCATGGATCCCCTCAGGCTCATCTGCTGTCTTTTGGTAATCGGAGCCCCAAAGGTAAAACCCCTCCATTCGCCCCGAGCTGAGCTCTACCATCTCTCCTGTGTTTGAGGTCTCTGCTGGTGACCACGTGCAGAGCACAAGCAGTAACAGGCATTACAGGCCTACAAAGCAGAAACAGCAAAAAGGGCCAGGCTCCCCAACAGCTGGCTCAGGGGTAGTAGCACAGGTTGAGTTCTTAATCACTGTCAGTAAGAACTGAGGATGTTTGATATAATTGTTGGCCTTTCTGCTTATTTTTCTTCATTCCATCCTACTTGAATTTAAGGAGAATTAAAAAACCTGGTGTTTATTAAACATCAGATGCCTTTGCCAAGGAAAGGGAAAGACTATAGTTAACATGGTAGGTAGAAAGGTACTGTATTACATTATTTTTGCCTCTTTTTCCCCCCTAATCTTAACTGAAAATTAGCTTGCTCTTGTAAAACTGTTAAAGATTAGGAATGATTATCCATGATGCTACTAAAAAAAAAATCTTCAAATGTTTAAGAATTAAAGCCGTAAGACTACAAAAAATACTTATATGAAAGTACAGAAAACACTTATACTTTTATGCATATGAGAATCACCTGACTGCTTGAAATCAACCAGTTGCTTCCTGTACAGTTTAAAAACTGAAGAAAACAAAATCAACACTATGATTTACGTGCCTGCCAAGGGCTGGAGTAGCAAATAGCAGAACTAAACTACAAAAGAACTATGTAAGGAAGTTTGCCTAAATTGTGAATAGGTGTGACACAAATCAATCACAGCAACAAAGCTACAGCCAGACCTGGTTTGTTTGGGGTTTTTTTTTAATGTGCAGAAGGTACGTTAACACCTCATCAACCGTTTTTACATCAAACCCCCTGCAATATAGAGAACTTCCTACAGCTTAAATAAAGTGACTTTAAAGTGGCTTACCTTTGAGGCCACTGAGATTACACATTGCAGCGAACACAGAGGACTCCATCTCTATGTTTCTGACACCAGAATCATAAGCTTCTTTCAAATATTGCAGTTTCTCTTCTTCATTATATAAGCAGATTGCACCATCCAACCTGCCCTGTCCTACAAAGAAATTTTGTAGCAGTTTTCAGACTGGTGAAGTTACAGTACAAATTAATTTCTAAGCCACCCATTTATTGCTGGTTCCCCTACAGTGTCCAGTTTTTACTAATACTCTTTTATTTTCATGCACAAGACAATCAGAATTAAGTAATTCTTAGCTAATGCCAGAGCTTCTGCTTATTACTTGTCTTTCTTACTATGGGAACCACGCTATTAACATTGGTCTTCCCCAGATAAAATTCTTAACTCCATAAATAGAAAAACGTAAGTAGTAGTTTCCCACACGTCTGGCACAAGGCAAAATTCAACAGCAAACTTCCATACAGCTTGAAGTGCTGCATTTTTTCTATGTTAATCATTGTCTAGAAAAACTGCCAGGCTTGAAAACGCTTTCCTGATGCTACCTTAAATTTTATTAAGGATGAACATTTTATTACTGACAGACCCTCTGAGGTAAGAGGTGAAAAATTTATTAAGCTAACTAGCTAATATTATAATTTGTTAAGATCAGTTTATTCAAATTATTCAAGAGTAACACCTACAGAAGAAACAGCAGCAGGCTATGTACACTAAAGTTAAATTAGGTAGTGTATTACTCAGTATCTTTTTGTTTTCAGGAGACGTACTCCTAAATTAATGCCCTTGTGGTGCCTGTTCTCAGCTTCTGCTCTAGGAGTTGAAAACATTCCTGACACCTTTTTTTAGTGAAGCTTGCACCTGTGATTGGTGTCTGAGGAGATACAAAAACTGAGACGTGTCTGTTTCTGACCAAGCCTGAGTGCTACTACAAAGACTATACCTTCCCCTCTGCACTGCACCCTTCATCTCACCTGATACAGTGGCAGCTGAAGGAAGTAGCATCAGGTGCCACCTACACTCTGTTCTTACAAGATTTGAATCGTGAATAGACTTGGGAGATCAGAAAAATACCAGAATGTCTATATATTTATCCAAAGTGAGCCTTGGAGGTTTGCCCCTCCTACATATCAGCATGGACACAGCTCAGCAAAACACTGTCTTCAGTTGCCTGATCACTGCTTTGCTCACAATGCACACAGGAAACAAGTTCCAACACTTCTTTTAGAAAAGTTTTACTTCAGACACTTAACCAGTGCAAAGAAAAATCCTAACCCCAAAACAACTGCAAACACTTCTCACTTCTCTGCTCCTCTAGGATGCCTCAGTAAGCCACAAAAATTTTGTGACAAACATATCTAACTGACAATGATGTGAAAAGCAGAGACTGTATGTATTTCAGAGGATATGTCAGAGTGGTGGGAAATAAACCTCCTCAAAATTAGAAGTTCAACTCAGCAAACTGCTAAGCAACAATCAACAACAGTTGGTTTTACCTATATGAAAACCAGGTTAATTAGAGTTGACAACTCAAAGTAGGGAACGCGTTCTGTTCAATGAACTACAGCCCTAATGTTAAAATACTCTTCAATATTCATCTCCTGCTGCTTACCAAGGTACTGGGTTAGTCTGTCACCAGCCTTACCTTCATAGAAATCCAGAGTGCACATAGTGTTTCCAATGACCGTATTGAACTGACCGATTTCTTTGCTGCACTGCATCAGCTCCTTAGCCAGCTGTTCATTGAGGTCTGTGCTGCGAGTGACAGTCTTTCCCAGAACCACCTGCTCGAACTGGGGTTTGAAGGTGGCATCCACAGCCTGATGAGTTATAACCACCGAGCCTGGCTCCAGACCTGCAGTAAAATGAAACAGACATAGCCACACAATGGAGTCAATGCTTTGTTTACACATGCATAAAACACACCTCTGGACTCTCATCCTGATGCTACCATAAAAGAATGAACATTTTATTACTGATTTTGCTATACTATATCTATACTTTTATATATATACACACTTATACTACTTTATATATATATACTTATACAATTTTGACCCTGAATTCACCAAAATTGTTTTTCATACATGCCATCTGCTTCAGTTCATTATTACAGATAATTCACGAAAGAATGAAAATTTTCTTTTTTCACTAGAAATTCTTCCTTATCTCATACTTCTTATAACAGGATGGGAATGTCCTTCTCCTCAGATCTCTTAAGTGCTTTTTCTCTATCTGGAGGCAGATACTGCCTTTACTTTCAAAATTATGGAAGCAAAATGATTAATCTCCCAAGGCAAACTGTTCTATCGATCACTCACTTGCAGAGAGATGCTTTATTTTCCTACAGAGATGCTTTGGTTTGAAGGAAAAGAAATAAAAGGAGAAATACCTATTCCACCTGAGGTGCCAATGCGAACAATGGTTACATCAGAACACTTGGCATGATACAACAGCTTGATCAGCTCGTGCAACATGATGGAAATAGAAGGAATGCCCATACCGTGCTGAAATGAAAGCAAAAACTCATATTTTACAATCACACAGACAATGCAAAATATATACAGAATGAGTAGTTGGAAATATCTCCTTCCTGGTATTTTTTTCCAAATGTCACATAACTCACTCCCACAAGATCCTTAACCTGTGGGCGTACTGAAAGGCTACTGAATGTGAACAGGAAGACTCCCACTTTCTTTGGTAGCCTGTGGATGAAGTACAGTATTTCAAAAAATCATTAATTATTTAAATATTTACATTCTCACAAGTATAAGCAGTGCCCTTTCCTCAGCTGACAGATGCACTTCATCACAGAACTTTTCTTTACAACAAGGAAAACTTCATGTTTTTTTACCACATTAAAGTACTAGGGAATAGTTAAGTTTTTTTTCAAATCAAACATTGTGGCTTAGCCACAAAGTTCAGCAAACGTAAGACCACCTTAACTTTGATGATAATGAGATAGTTATGACTGAAAAGGTGCAGAATGATAGCATAGTTGTGCAGTTGCAATTGGAAGTATGTGATCATACTTACAAATTAAAGGTACGAAGTTTTATAATGCATATGTGAGCTGGCAGCACAAGTCCCACGGGACACTACTCTTCAGCTGCACATTTGACAGTGCCACCGCAGATATGCAGCTCCGGATGTGATAGAGCCAATTTTTTCTAGTACCCCACACGCATCCAGTGACCTTTCCCACCCTGCCCATTATTCAGGATACAGAACAGGGATGAGAAAACAATAAGTCTACTCAAAAAAATTGAGGGCCATTCCCACAACAAAGAAGCAAGAAAGGAATGAAGGTCTCGGAGGTTTGCCCTCTTACAAGAAAAGGCCAAAAAAGGAATTCTTTGTTATCTGACTGCACTATTTTGAGCATGGCTAATACCAACTTTAAAAAAATCTGACTCCATCTAGTAAGTGTTTAAAAGAAATGCATGCTCCTGCTTTCTACTTTGAACAGCATCACTGACCCGTATCTGGTTAAGTGAGGTACTTACACTGACTGACAGAACAGGTCCCACTTTGTACATTGCGTAGCGGTCCGTTCCGGCGCAGATGTTAGGATAGTCGCCATCAGGGCTCCCAAGCCCCAGTTCTTCAGCTATGTAGGCAATAAAAGCTTTCATCCGTGAAGCACTTCCTCCAACACATACGAACTGGGGTAGAAAGTATTCAGCAAGAAAAAAAATTGATCGCATGATTCAGTATACCAAAGACCACGCAAAGATCAATACCAGGATGCAAACACCTTCATTTAACACAAAGCTATTCCCAGCCATGGTTCCTCTCATAATCATTCTAAAAGGCTAAGAAGAAAAATTATTTTAAAAAACACCCTCTATATCGTGGTCAAATACCTTCATCCTGTTTAAACTAGTAATAGACAGAAAATAACTTGAAGAGGTTCCAACAGCGAGTTCTACCAGTCTAGTCCCATAAAGTATTTGCTTTTTTAGTTGATGAAGAAGAGACAGTCTGAAACCATTATCCCAAATTTTGACAAGAACCCACGAAATCTTACCCCTTTTCCATTTGTTCCTCAATTGGTGGTATGCTGACACATATAGTCTCATTTTGAAGACAGCTGCACTTCCACCTTAGCATTGTTGAATGAGATTAAGCTTCTTACCTTTACATCTCCAAACAGTGATGGAAAATCATGGGTACCAGTCCCAAGAGCAAAATGGTACAGGATGTCTTCTTTCATTTTCTCCAGATGAGGGTTGCAGACATGTATAGAATTCCCTCTGTTAAGACAGCAACACTGTGAAACATCCAGAGTACACACAAAAGCCTACGTTGAACAGATGCAAATTTTGCAAAGCCACATAGTGAATGTTAGGAAATGGCATCCCCGAGTACACCTGCTCTACCTTACTTGTGCTCCTCATGCATTACATTTAAGAAACCCTAAATTTCACAATCATCTTACCTCTCACGACATTGAACACTGAACATTCATTGCACAGGATGAAATTTATGAAGAAAAACCCAGATGTTAAGATGCAATTGCAACAGTACAACCTTTGCCTTAGCATTACAGCTGTGAACCACGGAGGGCCTTTATGGCGAGCAGAACAACAGGAGCAGGACCAGGGAATATTCAATAGACCACTTTACTGCATAGACTACCTACAGCAAAGCTGAAAAGCTGAAACTGGTAAAAAGAGTAAAGAGGATATGAAATAGGAGAAAAATGGAAATGTGAAGCAAAGAAAAAAACATAGAAGGTTTAAGGCGGGGAGGGGGGAGGTGGAGGAGCGGGAGAAGGGAGTAAGGCAAACAAAAAGGGAAAGAGAAGAAGTAAAAATAACTCACTTTCACTTAAGTAGCTTCCTGTAAGGAGGTGATACAGCTTAAAAATTAAAAAAAAAAAAATTCTGAAGACAAGCCAAGGAGAGAAAACTGAACTACACAGCATGTGGGATTGCCTTCATGGAAAATTTGGTAGTAGACTAACTGAGCAAGCTGAATGAGTCATAAAACGTCTACCTTCTGTGCTTGATGTTTTAAGTTCAATAGAAACAGGTAGGAAAGCCTAGTCCATAATCACAAGCTTAAGCAGAATACTGTCCAATACTTCAAAGTATTTTCCGAGAGATTAAATTACACAATAAATATCTTCTAGACACAAGAAGGTGACTTAATAGCTTAATAAAGGCTCAGTGCAGTCATAGCATGGCTCAGCAAACTCAAACTGCTTTGTCAGAGGAGACAAACCAAAGTTCGCCTGGAGTTTATGCAAAAGAAGTGTTAGGACTCTGCAGGAACAACTCTGAAAACTAAACACAGACATTTAGCACTATTTTAGATGTTTTAGGTTATATTGTTTGTTTTCTAATACTTCTGATTCACTCCAGAATGGCAGTGCTAGGTCTTACCTGCCAATCCTGTGCCGGATCTGTTGGTTTCCTTAAGAAACCTAAAGTGGCCTAGATGCCCATATTGAAGTGAACAAACTGCTCCTCAGAAAGTAAAAAAATAGCTACAACTCCAATATTCTGAGTATATAAATCATTTCTGCTCTTGAAATTCTCTCTAATGTCACTAGCTGCTCAGCAGCAGCTGCACGGCCAAAGTAAGAGGTATCACCCCAAACCACTATGACCTGCAGCAACTGAAAAAGCAGGCCAACAACGCAGATGGTTCGTTTGCCCCTTCAGTAGTAATCCCTTTACATCTCCCCCTTGCCCCGTTCACCTCTCCTCATACAAATCCTGCCTGAGTTGGAACAAAAGCCTGTGGCTGCCTTTCTTCTACCCTCCAAGAGACCTGTTTGAGTCTGGGAGAAATAAAGAGGAGCAGGTTTATGACTCTTCATAAAGGTGCGGACAGCCCAGGAGTTTGCCAGCTCATGGGACCAGATTTCCCAGGCTGCCTCCTCTGAATTATTCCTGTTCTCTCTCTGCTCACATTTAATGGCTCACTCACTTATGCAGATCAAATAGCTGGCTGT
The DNA here is from genome assembly GCF_964237585.1 of Gallinula chloropus. Classification (NCBI taxonomy): domain Eukaryota; kingdom Metazoa; phylum Chordata; class Aves; order Gruiformes; family Rallidae; genus Gallinula; species Gallinula chloropus. The sequence goes on from NC_140086.1 coordinate 75,587,551, forward strand.
GCCGGTGTTCACTGGAATGACTTTTACATACAAATAGGATACGATTTGAAATCACTCTACAATTTGTTCTGAGGCAAGCAAAAGATATTTCCTTCTTTATGAGAACACCAGCAATAAAAGCTTCTCTCCAGGAAATAAACTGGGAAAAGGCGAGGCCTATTAAGAGTGCAAGGAAATTAACGTGGTATGCTGCAACACCGCTGTCCTCATGCCTGGGCTAAATACAATTTCCTTCCTCAGCAGTATTCTTATGTCACTTTTTTCACCCCACACCCTCCCAGCAACCCTCCTTTACCCACCATCTGCCTACAGCTAGGGGCTGTCACTAACTCGCACAGGTTATCTGCCCATTCAGATCTAATTGCAGACTTGGACCCCAGGGTAAAATGGGCAATTAAAGTAAGTGTATTACGATGTGTACATAGGGCCAATGCCATGGATTTACAGTACAGGCAAAGTTTGCTTGATAAAGATCTTTCCTTGCCTGTAATTCTAAAGAGTAGACAATTTATTCCCTTCAAACTGTTCTGAAACACCTACAACTTCTGGGGGTTTAAATAAAACATGAATACCTGAGAACTAAACATGCACACATGGTTTCTCTAAAATAAGCTTCAAGTAAGGATTAGAGAAACAGATTGAAGTATTTGTTCAAACTCTTGAAGCAGGTAGGTCTAGCCATGTGCAGCAAAGTCAACATTTCAACAGCTCATTGGATTAAAATAAATAAATAAATACACACATGCATATATAACCCATGCTTTGGAATAAATCACCGTTGTGATAAACAAAATTAGCTAGTCAGCAAAGCCCTTGTTGGTTTGTTTACAGCACATAAAGACTCCGTTGTCTAAACAGCTTCTACTAAATGCTTAATGTTATAATCAATATTTGTATCATAAACTTTTTCTTAAACTAAATCAGCATGTGATGAGCTTGGGGAGGAAGGTAAATGTAAACATCAACAAGATAATTAATTTCTGAAACTTACTTTGAAGACTGTTTATTATCAGTTTTCTTCTCATCTGAAACACCAGGAGCCATGTATGCTTATACCTAGGATTATATTGAAAAACAGATATAAGAGCACCAGAATAATCCCATCTGTAAAGTTCACATCATTACAGTGACAGAGACTTTCTATATAGATGATACCGTCACAAATATTAAACCCCCAAAATAATCCAGCTACACTCAAGCTTTTGTAACTGCAGCAAAATGAGCATCTCTCTCCCCCTGCTGTTGCTCAGCAGCAACAGTGCCTGATGGGGTAGCTGTAGCCCCCTTTCACCTCTGGCTTCAGAAGGTCTCCAAAGTTCATGTCTGTCATACGCCTGAAACCCGAGTCCAGGAAGCATCTTACTCATAATGTCCTCTTCACTAAACTCCTCCTACTGACCGTAAGTGCATTTCTAACTGACCCAGCCTAAGGGCGAGGAAGACGAAATCAAACTTGACTCCAGAAAAATCACAGCATTTTAGTTTATCATCCATCCCGAGTATCTTTTTCGCAACCTATTACAAAAAAAAACCCTTTTTCTTTCTGCATTCACCTTCACATTTAAGTAGGCAAATGCATCACTGAGGCTTTGATACCAATATAATCGCAGAATTAGAATTACAGAATGAATCATTCATTATTCTTTTCAGACGTGACTAAGGCTACGTGCTAAAGTTGGTACTTTCTGGGAATGACCTTACAGGAAGTACTGAATCAGAGTTTTGCTCTATCCTCCCTTACAAAAGGTCTGACAGCACGTAGAATATAAGAGAGACAGGATTGTAACCCTTAAAACATGCAGGATTACACTACAACAGAAAGAAATCAATCTTGCAATAGAATTACATAACAGGTGAGTTTTGAAAGAACTTAAGTACCAAAAAAAAAAAGAAATCCCTCAACCCGGAAGTGTTCCTGTTAAAAGCCATCCAAGCAATGGAAATGTATTAAAAATTGTAAGGAAGATTAGTTGTCTTCATGTAAAACATTTACCTGTATTAAACAGACCTAAACTTCACGCATACTAGAGGTACTAAATATGTATGAGAATCTATGCTCAAGGAGTATAAAAAGTATAAAAGTCACAATGGCATCCTTATGATATCATGATTAGACTCAGCCCCTACAGGATCTCACTATCATGTCACGTACATTATGAGAAAAATGCTTTCTTTTTTTTCCCCAAGAAAACTACAGTGCCACAAGTCCCAATCACAAGGAGTTAGAAAGTAAGAACAAACAGCAAAGCTATCTTTATGTAACTAGATGATAACCAGCTGCAAATATTCTGAGGATATTCAGTCAGCTCCTGTTCACAGTAGTAAGTAACCATGTGGGATTTTTATTTAACAGTGTCCTTGGTTCTGCGATCCCCTAAGTGATGATGTACTTCAAAAAAATGAGAACAAAGTTCTGACAGTCCAAAGGTCCAGAATGCCATCTCCAACAGTGTCCAACAGGAGATGCCTTGGCAGGAATAGAAGAAAGGAGCGAGGAGAAAGTAGTTTTCCCACGGCAGACCCTTCCGGCAATCAGGCAGTAGCTGACAGAGAGCCAATTAATATAAAGTCACAAAACTCTGTCTGAAGAAACAGAATTGTTTATAGCCCCATCAAGAGTTTCAGCAGTCTTCCCCAGTCAGAACTGATGTTCGAGAATAATGGGCTCACAGCAGGATTCAGCTCAAGAAAGCCACAGCCCACTTCAACTAAAGTCTACAAATCCCCTGACCAATGTTTTACAACAAAGCATAATCCATTACCACGACTCTCCCTCATTTCCCACCCCTCCCCCCATCTTTTTTTTTTAAATAGGAAACCCCTCAGTTAATAGCGTTTTTAAGGGAGAGCTCTAGTTTGGTGCTGACCCATCATTAGAAACGCTGGTGTCATCGCAAACCTGACTTCCACAGCGCGGCTTCCCTCGGCAGCCTGCGCAAGCAGCGACATCCCGCTGGCGATGCGCGCCACACTGCCAGCCTGCAGGCAGCTCCCGTCACTCTACGCCCGGCGTTGACAGCGCTACCGACATACACACCCGGCCAGACCTCACTCGTCGCGGCCCTTCCAGCACGGTCAGCGCTCCCACCCGGCTCCCCGTCCCTGCCGCCAGCCCCCCGCCCTCCCACTGGGATCTGGCCGCCCGGCGGTGCCGATGCCGGGAGGCGGGGCGGGTGCAGGTGGGCCCCTCTCCGTGCAGCGGCCGGCGGGATTCGGCTCTTACCCGGGGCGGCGGGAATCGCCGCTAGGAACCAAGAAGGGTCTCTCGCTGCACCAGGACGGGCTTGAGGGGCGCGCCGGCCGAGCCGCCTCCCGGCCGCGGCGGGCGGACACCGCACCGCCCCGCCCCACCCCGGGCGGGTCCCGCAGCACCGGGCGCGGTTAACTCCCTGCGCGCCGGGCAGGGCAGCCGCCGCTGACGGGAGGGCGGCGAGGGTCGGGGGTGCCCGCGGTAACGGAGCCTGCGGAGCGGCCGGCCGGGCTCCAGGGAAGGCGACTGTTGGGCAGGGGCTGCAGGCAGCGGTAACGGCTGCGGCGCAGGGGGAGTTCGAGCAACGCACGTCGTGCCGCTCCGTCTGCTGGAAGCTCCTCCAGCCACCTGCCTCGAGGCTGCACGCGCTCAGGGCGGGTTTACACCGCGGGTATAAAGCGGCCGTTGGCTGCCCCGAGACCGCAGAGGCAGGTTCGGGTGCGCTATCCGATGCCTGAAGGGGCCTACAGGGAAGCTGGGAGGGACCATGGAGCAGTAGGACGAGGGGGCAATGGTTTTAAACTAGAGCCAGGGTAGGCTTAGCTTAGGCTAAGGTGAGACATAGGGACAGCTTGCCCAGAGATGTAGTGGAGGCCCCATCCCTGGAGACATTCAAGGTCAGGCCTGATGAAGCACTGGCAAGAAATCAAAATGAAAATCAAATTAAAAAAAATCATAAAGCACGCTATAAGCATAAATTTAGCATTGTTCATATAGTAACTCAAGCCATTAAACCCAGAATCTTGCAATACCATTTAAAAAATATTTTTTCCTACCAGAGCCAGACTGTAGTTTGTCACAGTAAGAATTCTTGTGAGACAGAGCAACCAAACCCTTCTCGATGCAGAACCTTCTGTACATCAGCAGAGTACGTGCACTGGGCACAAGACACTGCCAGGAAGTATGTATTACAAAATCATGTACTGGGCAGTTAGAGTAAAACATCTTACTATCCTGTCTCACACCAGAGGGCTTTGTACAGGAACATGAGAGAGAGAAATCCCCTGCACAGAGATGTGTTTCTGTAGCCATGAACTGTATGCAAGAGAAATGGCTCCACAGACTATGAAAAACATCATCCATTCAACTTCCTTAAACCTCTAATAGGTAAAATAGAAGCACAGCCTCCTAATGCATATTCCCTTTTTCTGTTCCTTAAATATTTATCAACACTTAAAAGCTATGGTAGTGGACAGAAGCTTGACATGAACCCATAATGTGTGCCTGCAGCCCAGAAAGCCAACTGTATCCTGGGCTGCATCACAAGGGAGGCGATTATGTCCCTCTGCTCTCACGAGACACCAGCTGGAATACTGCATCCAGCTCTGGGGTCCCCAACATATGAAGGTCATGGAACTGCTGGAACAGGTCCAGAGGAGGGTCATGAAGATGAGGAGAGTGCTGGAGCACCTGCTCTGTGAAGACAAGCTGAGAGAGTTGGGGTTGTTCCGCCTGAGGAAGGCTCCAGGCGGATCTTACAGCAGCCTTCCAGTGCCTGAAGGGGCCTACAAGAAAGCTGGGGAGAGACTTTTCATATGGTGATAGGATGAGGCGGGATTGGAAGGGGGTTTATTTTGGCTATTAGGAGGAAATATTTCACTATGAGGATGGTGAGGCACTGGAACAGGTTGCCCAGGAAAGTGCTGTCTGCCCCCTCCCTGGCAGTGTTCAAAGCCAGGTTTGATGGGGCTTTGGGCAGCCTGGTCTTGCAAGAGGTGTCCCTGCCCATGGCAGGGGAGTTGGAACTCGATGATCTTTAAGGTCCCTTCCAACCCAAAGCATTCTATGATTCTATGATAAAATAAGCACCTTTGAACACTACTGTAATTCTGTGGAAGAAACATTTCCTTTACGTAGCAATGTTACCCACCACTTCATCTTGGGGTCCACTGAAAGGTCTGCCTTGCCTTTCAGGAGATTTGTCATTCAGCTATATATAAAGAAAAATACCAGTGTAAATTACTTCTTTTGTAAATAACGAATAATCAAAGTTACTACAGTTACCTTGTCCAAAGCGTTCAATAAGTAGTGCATCTCCCTGAGTCTAATAATTGGTAGTCAACCTTTGCTTTCAGTCATCTCTAGAAAACTTCTCAAAAATGTATATTTGTCCTAAACTTTCTAGTTTTGTAATCTTTGGGTTTTCATTCCATTTTGAATTTTGGTGAGGAAGATACCTCTTAAATAAAAATGCAAAATATGTTAATAAATGTTACCTTAGACAGGTGAAAACCACACAATTACAAACTGGGGTTCTTGTAACAAGAAGTTACAAAACCTGCAACAGGCCTCACTTTTCAGATATTTATACTGATTGGATGAAAACTTGCATCTAAGTAAGGCTGTCTGTCCTTTATAACATTAAAAAAGTATACTCCTTCCTGCTCACCATATAGTGTTTTTATAGTCAACTGGTCAAATAATTCTGTACAGCTGTTAAGACACTTACCTACTGCACTTTGATTCTTCAATCATTCTGGGTGTTTAATTAACACCAATAGGAGGGCAAAAAGTGCTAAGACTGAGCTTCGATATTTCTCTTTCTAGCTTTTTTCCAGGCTATAGCACAATATCTAATTATATTCTGAAAAATAATCTGCAAAGAACTGCAAAAGCAGAATATTAGGCTATTTACACCCAAAAAAATGGGCTTCTTCCTACATCATTTACAACTAAGCCTGCATATTCAGCACAGACACAAGTATTTAAGAAACAGATCTGCTGCAAACAATCAAATTGTAGATGCTTAAGGAATGCACAGGCCAATTCAGTTTTTGTCAGTATTGCTACACAAATGAAGCTAATGTATATATAACCTCGGTCTCTGAAAACACATTTATATTTTAGTCTAGCTGAAAAGTGGTAAATTAAGTATACATTCAGTCACAATAAAAAGAAAACGGATCATAGAATCAGATGTTAGACTTTGCTACAGTTAAACAGTTGCATGTAAAAGGAAAATTACTCTTTGCTGCCTAAACTGTGAAGTTATTTTTAAATCTGTTTCTGGAATTCTTTATTTAAAAAATCATCACATATTCTTTGTACTTGGACGTCATTAGTAAAACGTAGCTGCACTTTTGTTTATCTTTGGGCTTGCAAAGCAACCAGTATTCAAAAGAAACAAGTATCTCACTACTTAAAGGCATTCAGGCCAGAGATGGAGCACAAAAACGACTAAATAAACGTTTCAGCATTTGAAAGAATAGAGCTAGATTTCGTAAGTAAGCACCCAGCTTTTGACTTCACCATGTCTCTGAAAAACAAACACTGAAACCCCTCCCAGACCCAGAAGCTTCCAGTGCTTCCACACAGAACTGCTGACGACTGAAACCTGCGAGTTGCACGGCTGCACTGACTCCAAAGTGAATAGAACAACGTGCTTACTGCGGTCAGGTGAACTCGAGCAACACACTTCCACTGTCAAACTGAGTTACAGAATCACAAGATTGGAAAAGACCTTTATGATCATCAAGTCCAACTGTTCCTGTCCTATGCTAAATCATATCCATAAGTACCTCATCTACCCTTTTTGTTGCAGCTTTGTGATTTGTTACACTACTCTCTCTGCTTTGGTGTCCCTTGGAGAACAGGTGAGTTACGCTTCTTCTGCCGCTCCTCATTACTGTGCACACCCAAATTCCAAGGTTCTTCACCTGCTCTTATGAAGGGAAATCTTGGGCTGTTAATGTTCTAACTCGCAGTATTCAAACGGTGACCCATGAAGACTCAGTTGTGCAGATCAAGCACCTCCTTGGCTCGACTAAGGAAAACCGAGTGTACATTAATGGCGTATGAGCAAACGTTTCACAATTTGAGTTACGTCACGTGGCTGTTGCCAGTGGTGGCCAAGGTAAAGAGAGACAATCTTTACAGTAGGACATAGTGTACCCTTTAAAAATACCTGAAAGCCATCACTATAAACACTTGTAAGGACACAACTACAGTAAAGCCAGGTAACAGTGCTGAGTGACTAAGTCTGCTCCCAGCTGTCTGCCTGTCTCTGCCTCTAACAATTGCCTAAAAATATGAATCTGGGGCAAGAACTCCAGTAATTAGGAAAGAGTGTTAAAAGTGAAGTGGACTTAAATATCAAACAACACAAGGAGACCATAACATGGAAAATAATGTTTAGAATTCCTGTCTGCAGGTTAGCAGTATTGCAGCCATGCAGGAACTCTTATTTTATGGAATAGTTTGAGGGCTTTGGCACAGAGAGTACCTTAAATCTATGTGAACAAGTGATCTATGAATTTGCAAATACCTTTAAATACCCACGCTGTTTGGTTTTAGTTGGGCTCTTTTGTTGTAACATTACTGTCTCCAGCTTTTTTCGGTAAATATGTACTAAACTCCATTCAAACTTTCTACAAAATATATTGAAATGGATTCAATATACACTTGAGAACAAAACAACCTAATCAGCTGATGAGCAGTAAAAAAACAACCCAAACAACAAAATCCCCACACAAAAGATGCTTTGCAGCCTTATCATTAAGCAACTTAACGCCAGAGTTTCCTCATCATCTCACATTTCCCCTTTCTTCTCTATTTTGACCAGTAACTTGTAACTGCAGATATTACTGGCAAAGAAGTCTTCCTGTGATGTGAGTCAGAAGATCAAAGTAAGACTGAAAAGTAGTACTATTGCTGATAGTTGTACCCTCGAAGCATGCTAAAGAGGCTGTCATACACAGAACTGTTGCAGTTACCACTGGTGAGCACAATAAACCCAACCCTCTATTACACTTTTTTTACAGCCACTACTAAAAATAAAAATCACAACCTTATTCAAAGATGCTATCAAATAAAGATAGCTGGATTCCCGGACACATGCACATGATTGAGTAATTCATAAAACTGCACTTACTCTTTGGGAGATCACCAGGCATTAGGTGAAAGAAATTTTAGTTGAAATCCTAAGGGTATCAATAATTTGCCTGTTAGACACACAGACACATTTTCTCCACAGAGGTTTATTCTTTAAAGCTTTGTTAAAATGACAGGTGGCAGTTTTTCTACTGATCAGGTTTTACTACTATGAGCCGCAGCTCTAGCATCCCCTGGCACTCTGGCCTAGAAAAGCAGATTTCACAGAAAGCTGTGCTTTCACAGCAAAAATTAATGGTTTCAACGTATCTGAACATAGACCACAGTGCCAATTGCAAGTGAGAACAGGTACAAGGTAGTAATTCCCTCCCCCCCCCCCCCACCCGACACAGCTTGATGTCAACTTTTCTATATTTGGAATATTTTGCTGACTAACCAGTAACTGATTTAGGGAGCTTCATATGTTTTAGCCTTTTATTTTTGTAAATATAACCCAGACAATTGAAGTGGTGGTTAGAAGAAACAGCTAAGACAGGATCATTTGCTGGGTCTAGCAACATCAACATCAAAACTTCCACAAGCTTCCACTAAAAATTGTGAGAGCTCAGATTAACAGTAGGTTTACCTATTTTCAATACAATTCCATATCAAAGGTCTAAGAGAAAAGCACAGCTCAGCCAAATGCTCTAAACATTCTGTTCGGAGAAATATATATTCCATAATCTATTGTAAAATCCTCAGGCCTTGGATTCAAAGGTGTACCATGTCCTGAGTGCCCTCTAAAAAGGGAAACAAAAATTACCATTTTCGCCACTAAAAACTTCAATTTCTGTAACATTATGGATATGCCCTAATCAGATAGGTAAGAGAGCAAGAGCTAAAGATATCAGTGCATTTAATTTTTCAAAATATTAAAATAATTCATATACATTGGTACTTCAAAGTACAAAATGTTTTGCTGGTGGGAACAGACATGGAGATCTAGCATATAATATTTTTGTTGCAGTCAAAACTTCAGGGTAAGTAAAATTTTTATTTAACAGCTGGAAGCACAGACATCCTCTGTATTTTAGTCCACACCTCTGTTATCCCAGTGATTGGTCTTCTATATAACAAGACTGTAAGAGTAAATGCCACACAGGTCTTAAGCTAAAGTGGCTAAACACTATGACTGATCAACTAGTTCTTCTGCAGCAGGCATAGCAATAGAATTGTCCTAGAAAGCTGAATCTCTGGTCTAAATAAATATGCATTTGGGACAAAGCAGCCATCTTTCCAGTGAAGGTTTGACTTCTTCACTACAAGTATCCATACCAATTCAATTCTTTCTATTTTCATGTCATCTGATAGCAGTTTGACACAGCAAATTGTTAAGGACAAGAAATATGCTTTTATGGAGCATCTAACATTGTTTTGAAAAAGGAGCTCAATGTCTATACCCATGCTTCACAACTGAGACTACACCACAGTGATTTGAAAAAGCTTGATCAGCAGGAAAATTCACATTTTCTGGCATGTTAAGGAAGAGCACTTTTAGGCTCCACGACTGAACTGTTAGGTCATTGCGCTTCCCAAAGGAGCATCCTCCGCATGATCAGAGTTTGGATACTTAAGCTGACTTCAAGGAGTCGCTTCTCAGGTTATGCATCTTTGATGTCCAGACTGAGATCTGGCTTCATACCTTAAATTTTTCAGCAGTTTTTGTTCCTAACAGTAACACAAAACTTCCAGGTTTTCGTTCATGTGTTTTCTTCTGATACTGACCTGGAAGAAGAGCTTCTGCATGCACACACACACACACACACACAAAAGAAAACCAACCCAACCCAATAAAGCAAAACAAACCACAGAGATTAATTCAGGAAGTGCTAAAACATTACAGAAGCCAAATTTTAAAAAAAAATATATAATTCTGGAGCTTGCAGCATGTATGGTCAATAGAATTTTAAAAGGTTGCTATAGAAAACTGATATATCCTCCATGGTTACCAAGCCACTGTAAAGAGACGAAGCAAAAGGTCTTTGACAGAAGGGGAATTTTCCATCCTTTAACATTTAGATCTAAGTCTTTTCAAGTGACGTGTTTCGTAGCTATTACCACTGTGCATGAAAAAGTAAGGTTTGAAAAACAAGTAAATATTAGGTAACTTTTTTCTCTCTAGTAAAACTGTTGCAATGTCACGGCCTTCAACCACACGCATATATTTATTTTGAATTTTTCTAATGAACGGTTATATATCCCAAAAACAGTCATAAAGTTTTCAGATTAGGAGTAAAGGCCATTCAAAACAAACAGGCAACAAATATTGTATGGCCTGCTTACATTTAGGCACGAGGACTGCTGTCTCAGCAGCACTGTACTCAACCACATCACGCTTAGAAGCCTTTGCATCAGAACAGTGCAACTGTAAGGATGCAGAAGAATCCACGAAAGCCCTTGCCTTCGCTGACTACAAACAGGAGAACTGTTTCCTTCAGCTGGTCACAGGGTATTTTAAACTAAGCATAGTAACTCAGTATCCCCATATTCAGAGAGCCACACAAATTACTGAGGCTACCCTCTGCTGTTATCTTGAGATCCTAACTCACCTTAAAAAGAACAGTAATCAGTAACTGCACCTTTAAACTGCTCAGTACTTTTTGATGTTTCTTGACTCTTTCTTTCCCATCCAGTACACAGATAAAACCAGTCAGTCCCATAACCATTGCTCATTAATTTGGTAAAGTTTACTGCCTTGTTTTTTATTCCGAGTAGGCCTGTAAATACAAATACATTAAAGAAAACAGAAGCATGAGTATTAGGTAGGAAATTTTTTTTTTCCACAGAAAGGCCAGTAGCCTTACAACTTATTTCTAAGTAACCACACATATATTCTACATGTAATAACCTAAGAAAAAAACCAAACCAAACCCAAAGCACACAACTACACCTGATTCAGTAACAGGTAATTCGATATGAGAAGAGCCATCCCTTTTATTGGAACTTAACATGTATACTACTTACACAGCTCTGGTCTGAAGAGATAAAAAAGTGGAAAAGAGGAATCATACAAAGAACGTGCACATAAAAAAGGCTGATGATGCTCATTTTGTCACAGATTTGCTTTTAAGTTTCTTTGACAGTTTATCACTTCTTTTGCATCATTAATGTAATTCTAAAACATGCTGGGATTATTGAGACTGTGGAATATATTTTTAGGACAAAGAACACAGAAACTGTTCAGTTGTGCATACAGCTGATGATGTGATTACATCACAGGTGATGGAATGATTTGCTTGAAAGGCTATTATCTTCCACGTGTCTGTTGCAGTAATTTTTGCTGTGTCTGACCTTATACAGCTACAGCTTATGTACAGCTACAGCCTATGTTTTCTTACAGTGTCTCTGTAACCTGTGCTTACTGAACATGCGAGGTGCATTGTCTTTTGCATCTGTTCACTGGTACTGAGAAAAAACCCCAGACAATGCAGAATAAAAGTGTGCTACCTGAAGACATGCAATACACTTTGTTTTCCTCAAGCAAAGTTATATTGAATAGCTTTTCCATACGAGTTAAAGAGCTATTATTTTAATAGTAAAACTATTTTAGTATCACACACTATAGGTAGTTTAGTAGTAGTAAGGATCCACAAAGCCCATACACACATCCACTGCACTCTGCAAACTCACAAGGAGCAATGCTACTCGGATGAACAAATAGTTGCAGGCTTCAGAGTGCAATGAATTTCCTAAGTGTCCTTCTTACATAGGTAGGAAGGAAAGCTTAATTTTACCCACTAAGTTCCTTGCTTGTAGTAACACTCATCATCCTGCTCAGGTACTTAGTGTTTATAGCTGTGAGCTTTACTGGTATTAGGGAAATCTTAACTTAATAAAAAGAGTTACGATAAGAGTAACCACGATGATTATATGCTAAGATAACCTTCAAAAGTGGAGGCTGTTTAAAAGGCCTAAATGTCTTGAAATTTTACTTATGGAAATACTATAGATAAGAGTAAGAGCAGAGCAGTATAAAGGAATAACAAAAGATAAAGCAGCACCTTAGTTAGATACTCTTGATGAGATCAACTGTTTGTTCAGTATGTCAATAATGGAAACTGTGCTCTGCACAAGCCCTTCCCATAGGACACCAAAAGCAACAAAGGTGGTGTTAATCTAGAGCACAAGCCTTCTGAGGAGCAGCTGAGGGAACTGGGGTTGTTTAGCCTGGAGGAGGCTGAGGGGAGACATTATCACTCCCTACAACTGCTTCAAATGAGGCTATAGCTGGGTGGGCGTCAATGTCTTCTCCCAACTAACAAGCGATCAAACAAGAGAAAGTGTGCCAGGGGAGGTTCAGACTCGGTATTAGGAAAATAATTATACACCAAAAAGGTTGCCAAGCACTGGAACAGGCTGCCCAGGGAAGTGGTTGAGTCACCATCCCAGGAGGTATCTAAAAGTCATGTAAGTATGGTGCTTAGAGACAGTGTTTAGTGGTGGACTTGGCAGTGTTACATTTGCAGCTGGACTTGATCTTAAAGGCCTTGTCCTACCTAAGTAATTCTATATGATTTTTTCCTTCTTTCTTTCTTCCCCAGATCATGAAACAAGAATTCTTTCTTAAGCTTCACCTGCTTTATTGAAGAGAAACACAGCTTTCTTCTCATTCTCTAACTGTGGTATAAAAACTACTGCTCAGGTGGACTACAGCTTCCCTTCTGTAAGAACCCAAATGCCCAACTAGAAGCATCTTCACAAGCTCTACAAACCACTGTCACAGGGTGCCTCTCCATTGTACCTTCTTTTCCTTTGCGTTTTCTTTGTCCTCAGCAGCCCACTGCCAAACACTTTTTATTGAAAATCAAAAGGCCCTCTTGTCTCATAACTATTTACCATGATGGTCATCAGCCTTAAACTCTCTGCAAATTACATAAGCTGGTAGGGAGGAAACAAAACTCCTGCAGCAAAGTTTAACACTTAATTCTACAATACAACATTCTACAATATTCTACATAGCTTGCACGTAAGCACCAAACATGTTCTGAAACACTAACAGGTGAAGAGAGAACCCAAGAAGTTATGTGGGGTCTCAGCAGACTCGCTATGGGTCATTGGTTGCTGGGGAATTGCAGCAGTGTATCACCCAGGCACCACATATGCTGCTGGAGAGAGCCTCATTGTCACTGGAGTGTAATGCTTCAGCAGGTCCAGAGAGAAAAACATAAAAGCCACTACATTTCTGACTTCCCACCTGGTTGTAAAAGCGTTACCTTTGGTTTTGGGTTACTGTTTTATAAGGAAGAAGCACACTTGCTTTATTTAGTAAGGAGCGTTTATCTCCCTTGATAAAATGGAAAATCAGAACCTTAGAGCATCACATTCCACTTGTACTTTGTTAATCTCGCTTTGACATGTTTCTACCCACCTGTTCATTCATATTTCTGGATCTGTTACCCTGGTCTACATATGAGTGAGTGCAAGCCATCTCCTCAAGTTCCTCAAGCTTCCTTCTTTGATAAAGCAAGTACCAAAACCCCAGATCACCTTAGTATAAGAACAGAATGTGCACATTGCTGTAGGAAACTGAACATCATCACAGAAAACACTTTATAAACCTCTACCAAGTTTTCTGATATTTTTTGTGACATCATTTTCACCAGACCCCTACTTAAACAGCCCAAGTATAAATTGTAAACACCTCAGATGCAGCTAAACTGTCGTCATCTACTTAGCTCAGATACAATGCAAAACTACCCTTTTTCCTAAAGGGTACCTACACACAATAAGGATGCCTTTGACAAGGTGCCCGCCCTCTTACATCATATTTTCAACTGCTCATTTTTTCATACGTTAACTTCAAAACTCCAGAGTGTTCTTCTGTAGTATCTGCATGCACTTTCTAACACCACACTCAAGCAAAGACAATAAAATCAGAGGAAAAAAATCAAGTGAGACAGACACTTACCAGGTCAGTGTCCTGGCTTTCCTAAGTGGACATAAACTGAGCTGCTCTGTTTGATCCCCTTCCTGCAGCACCCAGACCATGGGGCGCTTTTGCAAGGTCACCAAGACCCGGGATGTTGGAGCAAACAGGCTCTTCAAGGTTTCCAGCTTCTCTGGGCATTTCAGTGGCACTCAGCATTACTGTCCTGCGATAACAGAAAATAAAATATTTACAGCAAGAGCTAACTGGTAGCATCCCTTCTTCAGGCAGCTAACAAATCAAAGCCACCTGATGGCTTTCAGCTTGGAGAGAGAAGACGAGGCTGATGGGAAAACACCAAACCACCCACATGCCCGAACAAAAAAAGCAAACAAAAAAAGCAAAATCAAAACGTCTTATAACAGGGATCAGCAACCCTAGTCAAACAGGCTAATCTCCACTGGGCTTCACCTAGAGGAGAGTGTTTCCAGGTGGTTTTTTTCCACCTGTGGTGGGTTGACCCTGGCTGGAGGCCAGGTGCCCCCCAAAGCCACTCTATCACTGCCCTCCTCAGCTGGATAGGGGAGAGAAAATACAACAAAAGACTCATGGGTCAAGATGGGGGGGGAGAATCATTCACCAGTCACCACTACAGGAAAAAGAGATTTGACTGGCACTGACATCTTCTGGCAGACCTCTGGAAAAGAGGAAACGCTGTGAATGCACCAAAGGACATCATCTAAACCAACCTGGAGCTAGCAAAGGTGCTTAGAGCTCAGCCAGTACTTGAGGAAACTCACTCAGGCAGGAGCCAGCCACACACCCGAGCGAATGCCAGCAAGCAGTTCCACATTCCCTCACCGAGATCTTCCAGCATTCGCACCAACGGCGGGCTCCTTCTCTCCAGCTCGGCTTCAGCGTCTGCCTGAAGCAGTGAAGAAGGCCTGGCACCCAGGCATCCCAGCTCGCCTGAGCCAGGCTTGCCTAGCTAAGGGGTAAAGAAACAGGACAGGGGCTGGGCGAGTCCTTCGGGGGCTGTATCTTACCGCGCACAAGGACGGGCTGTGGGGCCCCCACAGGAAGCCTCCTTGGTGACAAGTCGACACCTCTTCGTGCACAGGAGCCCTGCGCCGCACACGGGAGCCAGGAAAGCGGCTGCCGCGACCGGCGGCTCCTTCGCTTGCCCGCCGAGCAGATAAAGGCGCATCGCGGCGCCGCCGCAGCACACGCGGGGCCCGGCGCTGCTGGAGAAGCTGCCGTGACTGAGCGGCGCCCAAGCCGCCGCGGCCAGCGCACCCCCGAGTCCCCTTCTGACGGGAGACGATGGCAAGCCTCAGGGCCGAGCAAGGCTCAAGCCGCAGGCAGAGCGGGACAGCCCGGCAACGCGCCCTACCTCCGCGGGAGACTGAGCATAGCGAGCTACTCTCAACGGGCAACGCTGCCGGACGAGGTCAGGGCGACTCTCGGCGCTCGTCTCGAGCGCTGTGCCGGTTCTGCGCCGCGCAGCTTCCGCTCGGCCAAACGCCGGACACCGCCCCCCACGTGAAGAGGGAGGGACGCCAGGTACCTGCCAGCTGCCCGGGATAGAGGCAGCGCCTCCCTCCCGCTCAGCTGAGCCGCTACACACACCACCGGTCCCCACACTAGCAGGGACGGCCCGCGGCCGCGTGGGCGGGGCTCCCAGCCTGAGGCACGCCCCGCTCCCCTGTCAGGCGAGTTGGCGCCATTTTCCCCGGCTCCGACCGCGGGAAACGCCGGGTTACGTCTAGGAAGTTCAGCCTCTCTCCCTTCCTTCCAGGCTACGTTGTGGCGCAAGCCGGGCGAGACGGCGGCTGAGAAATGGGTCCTTCCGAGGGTGTACTGTGCTTCACAAACGTGGGTCCCTTCCAGCGGGTGCAGTCCTTGAGGAGCAGACTGCTTCAGCATGAGCGCCGCCCCCCCCCCCAGTGTCACAAGTCCAGCCTGCAAACTTGCCCAGCCTGTCCTCCTGTCTCGGTGGGGACAGAGGTCCTGACAGGAGCTTGCTCCTCCAGCACTGGATTCCCAGGGGTCACAGCCTCATTTGGGCATCCCCCTGTTGTGGCATGGGGTCTTCCACAGCCTGCAGGTGTATATCTGCCTCACCAGCCTCCCTCATGGGCTGCAGGGGAACAGGCTGCCTCACCGTGGTGTTCTCTGTGGGCTGCTGCAAGGAAATCCCTTGCTCCCGTGCCAGCTGATGTTTATTCTCTTGGGTCTACAGAAAGCTTCTAGCTGCTTCCTGTAGAAGCCACCCCTGCAACCCCCCTCCTCCTCCACCAGAACCCCACCACGCAAAACTACAACACTGTGTCACAGATAGACACCCAAGAATTGCCCTCAGAAATTGTCTATACTGATGTATACCACAGATAAGTTATTGGTAAGCAAATCACTGGAACTGTGGCTGCCTGACTGGAAAAGGGGAAGAACCCCCATTTTAAAAAAGGGAAAAAAGGAAGACCCAGGGAACTACAGGCTGGTCAGTCTCATCTCAGTGCCTGGCAAGATCATGGAGCAGATCCTCCTGGAAACTATGCTTATGCACATGGAAAATAAGGAGGTGATTGGTGACAGCCAACATGGCTTCCCTAAGGGCAAATCATGCCTGACAAAGGGTTTAAAGCATTGGTGGTTAAGGCAAGAACAACTTAATCTCATCTACCTGGACCGCTGCAAAGCATTTGACACTGTTCTGCATTATATCCTTGTCTCTAAATTAAAGAGACATTGATTTGACAGATGGACCACTTGCTGGATGAGGAATTCACTGGATGGTCACACTGAAACAGTTGTGATCAATGGCTTGACAGAGAATGAACTGAGAGCAGCCCTGAGGAGAAGGACTTTGGGGTGTTGATTGATAAAAAGCTCAACGTGAGCCAGCAGTGTGCACTTGCAGCTCAGAAAGCCAACCATATCCTGGGCTGCATCAAAACCAGTGTGACCAGCAGGTCAATAGAGGTGATTCTCCCCTTCTACTCTGCTCTCATAGGACCCCACCTGGACTACTGAGTCCAGCTCTAGGGCCTGAAAGATAAGAAGGGCATGGAGCTGTTGGGCTGAGTTCAGAAGAGAGCCACAAAGATGATCAGAAGGTTGGAGCACCTCTCCTGTGGAGACAGGCTGAGAAAGTTTGGCTTCTTCAGCCTGGAGAAGAGAAGGCTCCAGGGAGGCATTACTGCAGCCTTCTAGTAGCTGAAGGGGGCATACAAGAAATTTGGAGAGGGACTGCTTACAAGGGCATATACTGACAGGCCAAAGTGACAGACTTGAAGCTGAAGGGGGGTAGTTTTAGATTAGATATAAATAAGAAATTCTTCCCTGTGAGGGTGGTGAGGCCCTGGCACAGGCTGCCCGGAGAAGCTGTGGCTGCCCCCTCCCTGGCAGTGTTCAAGGCCAGGCTGGATGGGGCTTTGGGCAACCTGGTATAGGGGTAGGTGTCCCTGCCCATGGCAGGAGGGTTGGAACTAGATGGTCTTTAAGATCCCTTCCAAACTAGGCTGTGATTCCCTGCTTCCCATCTGCAGACAGGTATTCAGCCATCTCCAGGGAAGAAGGGCTTCATCACATGTAACAATTAATTAGAAAGACAAATGTAATCAGTTTGATATTCCACCCAACTCTCCGTGTACAATCAGTAATGCGTCTTGCTTTCCAACACAGCAAGAGCTGCTGCAGTGCATTCAGCCCACTGACTGGCTGGCTGTACACCTGTTTGTCCTAATGCAATCCCTACAAGCGGAGCGTATGCAGCTCCTCTCTGCTGCGTTTTTTCCAGTTGCCGTGTATGCTGCACTTACTGCCACCGGTAAACCCGGCCTCTTTTGTTGTGCTCTTCTACTGACTCGTCGTAAGGGGGAGCCTCCTCCACAGGAGATGTAGGGTACCTCCGAGGGGAAGAGTTTCCTCTAGCGTGGGCATATGATTAAATGATACAGTTCCTAGAAAAGTGGTGTGTGGAGTGGTAGAAAGGGTGGCTGTAAATAATGTTTCAGTTTCCAGTGTGTGACTGCCAGAGCTACCCCTGCGTGGGCCCATCAGTAGCCCAGCCATGAAGAGCTATGGATGTGCATACAGTCATGCTACCTTGGCCTCTGATTCTTTCAGTTTCTTGTAGTGCCCAAACTACAGCTAAAATCTATTTTTGCATTGGGGTATAAGGTACAGCAGAGTCCAAATTTCTGCTGTTTTGGCATTTGCCAGGTAGTGCCTTGCCTTGAGGTAGCAGGTGGGATGGAAGGTGGGCATGGAGTTGGTGGCAGGGGCAGCAGCAGTCAAAATTTTTGCATAAGCAAAGGTGCCTCACAAGACCCCTTCAGTAGAGAAGTGCTTCAATGTCAGGGAGCTGGGTGCGGTTCTTGTAGAAGCTCTCTGGCCTCTCCTGCCCAGAACAAGGGCCCAGAACAAGTAAGGGTGTGTGGCTGAAAGGCACTTGCTCAGAGCAGGTGGCAGCTAAGGGCCCACGTGGATGAGCTTGTGTAGAGAAGCACAGAGTACTACCCCATGCTGGGTACAGATATTCTTGCAGGTCTTTCTCACCTACCTTAGCTGATGTTTGGCTCACAAAGCAATAAATGGACACTTCCTACTAACACAACCACTGATCATTCTTGAATCAGACACCCACCCACCACTCCTCAGAGGCAACTCTCCCCTCCCAGTGGGCTTTACGTTGCCTAGATGAGACCCTAAGCTCAGGAGTTAAGCCATGCAACAGAAGCAGCACCATCTAGGTCTTTCCACCTGAGCCCACATCAGGCAGTGTACAGGATGGAAACCCTCAATGTCTGCAACCATCTTCACAAAGAGGCAGCAGTAGGACAGGACAATACTACATGTGGCATGGTCAGATCCATGAACACAATGTTCACACAGGGATGGCTGTTATCTGAGGTGGAGATGGCTATATCTGGATAAGGAAGTGTCAGCAGCCTGACTCTCCTCACAAAAGACATAGGCTGTGACAATATCCTTGTGTTCCCGGGAGATAGGAAAGTTACTCATGCTGAGAGGATTTTGGTAATCACATTCTCAAAGCACAGCAGCCTTGAAAAACAGGGGTACAAACTGCCCTAAACCAAGAAGGAGTTATGGGAAGGTATTTGGGAGTAAGTGAACATGGCAAGAACCAGCCGTAATAGATCATAGAATCACAGAATCATAGGGGTTGGAAGGGACCTTGAGAGATCATCGGGTCCAACCCCCTGCCAAAACAGGCTCCCTAGCTCATATTGCACAGGGAGGCGTCCAGATGGGTCTTGAATATCTCCAGAGAAGGAGACTCCACCACCTCCCTGGGCAGCCTGTCCCAGGGCTCTGTCACCCTCACTGTGTAAAAGTTCTCCTGCATGTTGGTGTGGAACTTCCTGTGCTCCAACTTGAGGCCATTGGCCCTTGTCTGGTCTCCACAGACCACTGGCAAAACAGCAGGTGTGTGGATGCTTTTAGACACCAAATGTAAACTAATGATGTTTAGCTATAAGATATGCTCATCAGAACTCACCATAATTACTAACCAATCAGTTTGGTGTGAACAGTGTGTGTAACCAATTAGCAGGTTTTTAGCTTGCCACGTTTGCAGTAACAAATGTATATAATCTGTGTGATTTCACCCAATAAACGGCTTCACCTAAAATTCATATCGAATTGCGTGTTGCCCATCGCTGATCTCCACAAGGAAGGAGATCTGGTGTGGTGTGCAGTGCCACTGTCTTTTACTTGAGCGTCTTTTGCCCTCTGATCTGTCCTGGTCACTAAATCCATGATAGACAAACTATGGTGAAGGTTGCTCCCCCATAAAACTCACCCATGAATAGTGCATTTTGCCAAGTGCAACTTCAAGGTTGTGCACGCTTGACTTCCCTAACATTCTGTGACTATGAGGCTCCTTTTAATAGGAGCTCTGAATTCACACACACTCACACAGTCTTAGGCACCTCCTCATCCGTCTCTATGAGGGCTGCCTTTTCCTTTTTAGCTCTCAGCCATTTCTTGCATGAGGAGACCTTGGAAGGAATTAAATCGCTGCTTCCCTTACCCCAAGCGTGCCATTGTTTCACCATAATGCTGTGGGTGAGACTGGCGTGGCCTCAGCGATGGTATGAGGGCATGGCAGGCTGCTCAGCATCATTCTGAAGGGCTGCATCTTAGGCAACGCGCTGAAATGCCGTGGCCTTCCCTTTTGGGGGAACAGGGAATAGCCAGTGATACATTCTAAGCTATAGGAAAATAAACTTTATCACATTAATAACGAGGTAGCATTAGAGTTATCACAGAGTGCGGACCAGTTAATACATTCTGGGGGTCACCCTTTCATCTCGTTTGGTTTGCTCATATGCAAACAGCCCTCAGGGCTGTTGCAGAGGTGCTTCCTTCCTTCCCAGTGGGTTCAGTGAGGCTGCACTGTTTCCTCTGGCAAGGAACAATGTGAAGAAAAACTCATGCACAGTAACTGGCTCAGGAACAATCGTTTCCTGGCCTAAACACCGATGACACTATAGACCTGATTCCAGGAAAACAATGATTGTTGCAAATAATTTTATGTTATATGATTTCTCTCAGGAAAATGATGCTGCACAGAAAATTGACATGCCTGCATTCACCTGCCTGTAAAATAATATATCTTCTATATTAAAAAAAAAAATAATCGAACCATGAATTATGAATGGCTTAGGCTACCACGGAAAAAAAAAAAAGAGATACATGTATGGTAAATTAAGAGTGTGACTATGTTTTTTTGTAGTGTTTCCATTGAGAGGAAGCACGTTGGTTAGCATATGACTAACTCTCTCATAAAAAGCATAGACATTATATACCTTATTACCATAAAGTGTGTCTGTGATCGTGACTTCTAAAGCTGGAAGAAAACAGAAAAGAGACCTTTCTTAATCATCACTTGGTGTTAATACAAAGGCACCAGAAGGAGCAGATGAAACAAACCATTTAAGTTAATATACACTTGTCAAGCAAGAAGCAGTATGATGGCATGACTCCAGCCTCTCAGAGGAAGGAAATTATTTTGTTCAATGAAAGCTGCTATCTCAGTAAGCCCCTGTCATGGTTTAACTCCAGTTGAATAAGGCAGTTGCTTACCACCAGTTGACCAATGCCCATCCCATCCCCAACAAGGGATCATGCTTCTGACCACCTTACCCAAATTTTATATACTGATCATGGCATGGGATATGGTATGGGATATCCCAAAATCAAATGGGATCACCCAAAATCAAATTCCCTTAAGGTACACATCAGATTTCTCCGTTCTCCCACATTACCCACCAAACAGTCACAGCTCCTTGAGCAAAAGCAATCCCCCAGATGGTTTTGTCTTTTCCTGAAGCAAAGATAACCCAGACTGTTTTCCCTAATATATTCTTAATACACACTATGGGTGCTTTATCCCCTTCTACAGTATGTGGAAGTTGTGATTGGGCAGGGACAGCTCAGTTGGTAGGTCCAACAGTGTTAACTAATCATGTGGCTTTTGCTAAATGTCCCAATGTTTGCGGGTCCCATGACCCATTGCTCTTTAACAGTATCACTCAATTTTCCCAGAGACTCATGCACGATAGGAGATGTGACACATGCACTCAGTGCCATGCTCTTTGGCCCAGGTGTCTATGAGGTTGTTTTGAAAATGAGTCCTGTTGTCTGACTGGTGGGTTGACCCTGGCTGGAGGCCACATGCTCATCTAAGTCCTCCTCAGCTGGACAGGGGAGAGAAAACACAACACAAGGCTCATGGGACGAGATAAGGACAAGGAGAGATCACTCACCACTTGCCATGATGGCCAAAACTGACTTGATTTAGAAAAATATTAATATGTTACACAAGCAAAACAGAGTGAGAAATAAAACCAAATCTTAAAACACCTGTCCCATTGCCTCACTTCTTCCTGGTCCCAACTTTACTGCTGATTTCTCTACCTCTCCCCTCCAGCAGCACAGGGGAATGGGCCACGGGCCTCACAGTCAGTTCATCACATGTTGTCTGTGCTGCTCCTTCCTCCTCAGGGGGATGACTCCTCACACTCCTTCCCCTGCTCCAGTGTGGGGTCCTTCTCATGGGACACAGTCCTCCACAGCCTTCTCCAATGTGAGTTCTTCCCACAGGCTACAGTTCTTCACAAACTGCTCCAGCGTGGGTCTGTTCCATGGGGTGCAGATCTTCAGGAACAGACTGCTCCAGTGTTGGTTCCCCCAGGGTCACAAATCCTGCCAGCAAACCTGCTCCGACACGGGGTCGTCTCTCCAGATAAAATGATTTATAACTCCAGAACTGATTTATAAAGCAAGGATGAAGCTTTTTCTCCTATCATTTAGTTACCAGGTTGTTTCTAAGCTACAGCTATGTCATGCTGTTCACACATTTCTTCACACACTTTTTCTCTCCAAGGACACATCTGGGCAGCAGAAGGCGCGTGATGAATTGTGCTGGTGATCAGGGATTATGCAATGCTCAGCTCTGGTGGCCCAGAGCGGGAGGACTGAACTCCACGGTGACCTGTACTTCCAAGACAACTTTGTTGAATAGTGTGGGTGTTGAAATTAAGCTGATGCCCAGCAGAGACAGCATTTGCTGTGTGAACTCCCCAGTGGCAGGTGCTTGCAAGAAGGTAATCACCTACAGCTTAGTGTCTGCGAAGAAATCACAGGTGGTGCCTGGCACACCATTATGCTTACCAGTACTCAGACTGTACCTCAGTTACACATTTTTGTGATCCAAGATTAAAAACTCTCCACTTCACTTCTTCCTTTTAAATGAAGGTACTTGATCACTCCTTCGTTTCAGCTGCCAGAGATTTTAACTAGTACAATATGTAATCATCTGGAAGAGGTCTACTCTTCTTTTGGTTGAGTGAGATTCAGACAGAAAAGCTTCAGCAGTTGTAGCAAAATGATCAAGTATAAGGATATGCTTATTTTTGGTGGCTTGCACAAGAGGAAGAACACAACTTTCTGTTCAGCTTTAAAGTTTATTCCTTCAGCTCAATACACAAAGAAAAGTTTCTCTGCGTTAACATTTTGCTTCTTTCTCCTGTGGATGCAAGTTGGTCTAATAAAAGAACTCCTTCCTTTTCTTAGTTCTCAAGAACTTTTCAAATCTTTGGCTAATATCCAGGTACTGAGTTTCTCAGGAACTGTGTACAAGACACATACAGTCTTTATTTGCCACTTAAAGCTTGGGGAAATGTACATAAATCCAAAATGTCTTGAGATTCCCTCACAGGAAGGTAGAAATTTGGAAGACTGTAAGTCTTGCTTGAAGCTGCTCTTGCGATTTTTGGGTGAAGCTGAGTCTGCCCACACTGGAAGAGCTGAACCACAATATTCTCACCAGGAAGCACATTTATAAAAGTTTTAATGATAACTGCTGTCAGAGTTCTGAAATATTTGTAATGAATCATTCAGTGCTACATATTGGCCTTCTCCCACTGAGTCATAATTTTCAGTAGGAGTAAGCATGGGCAAAATGAAATCTTATGAGCCCCTTTTGCCTTTCTCTGATGATTGGTCTACTGAGCATCAGAATTAATTAAAAGGCTGCTAGCAGGAATTTAATTTGGTGATAAGAAAAGGGCAACTATCATCAGCTTTAGTGGTAATTGCAATAATGAGATCATACAGGAAAGGCGCTCAGTGCCAGATACAATATGCAGATAAATCTCAGGTGTCGGGCTTCAAAATTACAAATAAAAACATCTGTTTAGTTGCTAACTGAATTCAAAAATATTGGAAATTCACTAGTCATCTCCAAGATAAGCTTACAGGTTCTACGTGTGCTACAGCTAAAGTTTTGATTCTGCTAAATTATCTCCTGGATGAATTGAGGTGGCATGCTGAAACTAGAAAGAACAACAGTGAAGTCTCAATTATGTCCAGTTTTCCCTTAGGCAGTGTCCATCTTGCTTCCATGAACCCGTGGTTTGCATACTCATTAAGGGTACTGAGGATTCATGTTGCCCATAAAAGTAACTAAGTCTTACAGCAGCAGGGAGGAGGTATATTCTGTAGGGACGTGTATGTCAGCAGAAGATAATGCCAAATTCATGGACCCAACATATACAGATAAACCTCAGGCGTCTTGATTATTTAAACAATAAGCAAGAAGAGCCCTATATCTGTAGATTTCCCAGACAATTTTATGTTAGACAGCTTTAGGGTCAACAGAGAACAGAGATGCTTTAGCAGAGATCAGAATCCAGAAGTCCCACTGCTGGGGCAATGACTCAGGGCAGCGAGTCCCAGGCCTTCAGCCCTCCTTGTTTCAGAACCACTGCTTCAGTGCTCTAACCGTAGCAGTGGAAGAGGTGTTGAGGAGCAGCGCTAGATATTTCAGCAATCACTCTTTTAAAAAAGTAGGGGGAAAAATGGATTGACCTTCTGCAACCTCTCAGCTGTCAAGCTATTCATGGAGAAAGACACTGTGTTCATTCTGTTATTAACCTTAAACAGCTCCCTGGTCAGCATGCTGGATTTGGGGCTGTTTTGGGAAATGGCTAATTCTCCTTCTGCAATGCACAGGAATCACAAATACATAACTGATAGGTTATATGTCTAAGTATTTTACTGCATCTAAATCCAAATTCCTAGAGCCGCAGTCTCATTTCATTGCCTCTGTAATCATTAGAGTATGGAATACATCATTCAGTAGCATTAAAGATCTGAGTATACAGCATCCCTGTATTGTCTTCACAGTGTTTGTGTATTCTCAGGCAAACAAGAAGTTCTACTAAAAAAACTGCAGGGAAAAAAGCACACTATAAAACGTCCAACTGCTCTAAAATATCATCTTGCAAATTGTCAGTAAAGTCTCTGTGGTGACTCACAATTGGGAAGGTTTTAGAAATTCTTCAGATCTTGTTTTTCTTTCATCACGTACAAGTACAACCCTTGAAATAACGTGGCTCCACTAACTCCAGAAAATTAAAATTGGTACTTTACTTTTTCCATGTGGTCCTGTAGCCTTAAGAATAGTCTCTGATGTGTCAGCATGGTTTAGATTCACGGACAGGAGTTAAGAACGTGGCTGTGCTGAGAGGTTGAATAAACATGTAAATTTTGCTGCTTTTTTTAGACAGTGCTGTTCCTGTCTGGAGTTGAAGGAATAAGGATGATCTAGTTATATGAGAAAGTCTGAAAGATTGAACCTTAGATTTACGATATTTTCACTCATTTGTGAATGCAACAAACTAGAATTCAACAGAAGAACCATCTCCTGTGTAAAGTACTAACTGGCCTACATCAGGTCCACCTCTGGTTCTGGTCCTCATCTGTCCAGTGCAAACATGCATTGGAACAGGTTGCCCAAAGGTAGTGTGGAGTTTCCATTTCTGGATATTGTCATAATATAACTGGACAAGATCCTGAACAACCTGATCTAAGTTGACCCAAACTGGTGAGGCTAGCAGTGGAGGAACAGCTGACCTCCAGAGGCCCCTTCCAATGAAGAGGAGGCTGACAGGAGACCTTATCACCACCTACAACTACCTGAAAGGAGGTTGTAGAGATATGGGAGATGGTCTCTTCAGCCAGGTGGCAGGAGATAGGACAAGGGGAAACGGCACAAAGCTGTGCCAAGGCAGGTTCAGGTTAGATGTTAGGAAAAGATTTTTCACTGAAAGAGTTGTCAGGGCCTGAAACAGGCTGCTCAAGGAGGGGGTTGAGTCACCATCCCTGAATGTGTTTTAAAAAAGGGTAGATGAGGTACTTAGGGATATGGTTGGACTCAATGATCTTAAAGGTCTCTTCCAACCTTGTGATTCTGTGATTCTGCGATTCTGCATATTATTTTATGAACTTCTCAATGAATGTAACCACTTGGTGGAGCGGTCCTGAGCAACTTATAAATTCTTTTAAGCACTACATTAAACATAACACCTCTAGGTGGGGACTGGTTTCTGTCAAGGCATCTGGATGGGCAGGAGCAGGATCTGAGGTCTATCTCCTGCTGCTTGGCATAGCTTTGAACATCACATGATACGGCTTTTTGCACTGCTATAAACAGGGAATCCAGACATTTGGAGGGCATCTCTGAAATTCTTCTTGTCCCAAGCCCTGCTGTGAGCGGATCAGTTTCAAAGTTAGGTTTCATGTAACTTCAACACATTTTATATGAGGGAGATCCTCAAGTTACAAGGCATAAAATCAGGAGTCATATTCTTCTCATCTTTTAATCTTGCAAGGAAATTCAGAATGGCATTACATATGTTGCTACTTACCCTAGCACACTGAAATGGAGAGTAGCAGACTAGAAATCACTTGCTGTGACTAAAGAGATAATAGATCATATCTAAGTTATTACTGGCATTTGATTCGTCTCATTTTTAGTTTTATTAATGGAATGTGCTTACATAAGGAACGATCAATTCTAATGGAAATATGGACCAACGAAGAAGCTGAAATAATTCCATGAGTTTAAATACTAGAGACATTAATGATTTAAGAATATTTAATATTAACTACCAAGAACTACAAAAAAAGTCAACCTAAATATGAAATGCTGAAAGAATGAGGGAACTATGGAGATTATGAGCTATAAATCTAAGATTAATATATTATTCGAATAATTTTGTATCTGAATTAATTTCAGAAATATTATTTCTGCTTCTTTGGCATTTGGGAACAAACCATACTCCAATTCTAGGCAATTTAAAGCCTCTGTGAGTCCTAATGTTTCTATTTAATAGCGGTTGAATAATTTATAGCATGGCCTCTTCTTTGTTTGCATCTAAAAATAGTAGTAATGTAATAGCAAGTACAACTTTTTTCATTCAAAATATCAATTATGCCCTTTCTGCAAAGGAACCTTATCTGTCTGTTTACTTGAACAGCAGAAAAGAAGTCTCTAGAAGGGCTCTTTGGATGTAGAAGTCAGGAGTAGAGCCTTTCAGATGGACTGTGGGGGCCCAAGTGGGTAAGTAGTATTTACAGCCCTGTGTTGGGTTTCCATCAGCAAAAGAAATCAATGATAGAATCACTTCTCTCACATACTCTTTATCTGTAGAGACAGTTCAAAACATAAACCTTTCCCGAATATACCGGGAACTAATCAGTAAGAGTTTCCTTGTGTATTATACAAAGTCTTATTGGTCAGTGCTGCTGGGAGGAGTCTTTCCCCACAGTTCTAGCAGTCTGTTGGCTCAGCTTTGTCTTCGGTGCAGATCTAATAACAAGTGCTTATGGCTGTTGGATACTGCAGGAGGCAGTGGGATGTGTCTGAGGGAGCTAGCTGAGAGTATTCTCCCTGCTGACTGTGTTGCTTGGGTCAGTGTAGGCCACAAGAAGCCACACCCAGAGAACAGAAATAATAACTCTAAGTACTGCCATTTACTTCTGCCATTTGTTTTTTGTGCATCTTTTGCTAGTATGACTCCTGGCTTTATGTCCCACCCATAACAGGTAAAGCTGGGGAATTTGATACAGAAAAAAAATCGATGAAATTTCCAGAAAGCAAATTTTTATTGCCATAGCATAATACTGCTACAGTTTGTGTTTCTTTTCTGTGATTCAGAAGCTCATGTGAGTCATCCATGATTTCAGAGGCAGTCCCAAGAGCTCAGGCAAAGAAATATTTTGGCACCATTTAGCAGTGCTCTGTCCTTTGAGTCCTGGATGAGACAAAAACAGTAAAAAGGAACACAGCAAATGAGTGCCCTTGGAACGAATAAAATGGCATGCATTTATGTCTTTTCTTTAATATCTTGAATTTTAATGATGCTACTGAGAATGAGATTCCTTTTACATTTGTAATTATAAAGGAGAGCAGATGGTGAAGGCTTAGCTTAAAGTGTTAATTAAAATAGCTTACACAGCCAAGCCTCTGCTTGAATAAACTACATCAGGAAGATACGAGACATGAGTGAGTGCCCTATTCTAGTGAATTATTCTTAAATAAAGCTGTCTTGGAGAAAATTCATCAGAGATACTTAATATCCTGTCAGTGAAATCTCTTCCTCTTGAGTACATGAAACAAGCACTAGCTGGCATGTTCTAAATCCATGTTTCTGGAAGGCAAAACAAGTCTAGATTCACTAGGAGGTTTTTACGCCTCAAATGCCTCAGTAAGGTTTCAAATAAAACAAAGTGATCTTCAAAAAACCAGGGCTTCCTTGTTCTTGCTCACGCTCTCTGTTGGCAGGCACGTGCAGGATCACTTCTGTGGGGGCTGTGCTGAACTGAAGGAACATCAATACACCTTTGGGATTCATCTCATTAATTCATACAGGTGACTCAACACAAGAGAGTTGGTTCGGAGATAGTACCTAAGCCTTCCAACTTCAAAGGAAACAGTCTGAGGGTGGTAACCATCGGCCTGATATACTCATCTGTCGGGAGAACTCCGCTGGGTTACAGAAGACACAGGTTTAGATGCTTTTTGTACTTGATTTGGGATAGAGCTCCGTAAGTCCTTATCAGCACGTCATAGCCACCTAGATATTTTGTGATCAAATATGCAGTTATTCTCTGGATCATGGTATAGAAGGCAGTTGCCCATATATCCTTTGAACTGATCACTGGACTAGTCATACATGCAAACTTTTTCTCATTTCATTCTCTGATCCAGTATGTTTTTTAATTAAGCTGTAAAAAAATGAAAGGCATGATTGTCTATTTTTAGTATTTGGTTTAATTTATTTAATTTGACAGTATCCATTTTAAGACCTCAGCACTTGAAACTAAACAATAACAGTAAGGTGGTTTATGGCCTCTCTTTGCACTCAGGCACAGTCATTTGATGTTTATTTTAAAGGTGTTTGATCCATGCAAGTCCCACTTCTCATAATCTGTGCTTCCACAGTTTTTTAACTTACAAAATGCATCGATTTGAATTAAACCAGCAAGTTTCTGACGCTTCAAAAAACTGAGCCACATCTTATTCACCTTTTCATATGCCAAAGAGGACTGTATTAAATATTCAGTATAGCTGAAAATGAAAAATTCAGCATAAGCATGGTGTCCATCAAACTATGTAAGAGATTGTCTTCAGATACAGTGAACTTCTCTTTCTAATATGAAAGTTGAGAAAGTTTTCACTGAATAGAAATGTATGTAAAATATAGAAACCTTTTATTCTTCACTTCCTATAGCGACCTTCATCTTTTCATTGGAGCATTTTGGCAAAAGCACTTCCATTCAGCTTTACTAATTCCCGATAGAGCCAAGTGGTCAGAAAATCCTATTCTGTGTGTACTTCTGCTCTTGGAGAACATGACAGATGGGTGCAAATGTTGCTGATGCAACATTATGTGCCCCTCTGGAAGACTCTGGGAACAAAACAACAGGTTGGGAATGATATAGGGAAATACATCTCCTCACCCTCAAACTCCTACTGTGTTCTACTCAGTCATCTGTATCCTAACATCTCTCTCTCTCTTTTTAAAATAATATCCTTTCTACATCATGAGGTCTTCTCGTTTCTCTTCCCCCTCCCTCCATTGGCATTCTGAACTGCTGTACTGGTGACATCAGAAGCGATGAAGATTGTGACTGGGCTGTCCTCTTCGGTTCTTTTTGTGCTGTAAACAGTTTTGAGCTATGGGTTAAGAGTATAAGACAAATGTATGGTAGCATTGATGCGTGCCATCTTTAGAGTGTCATCTTAAGGGAAAAATTCTTCCCTGACTGTAAACATATGTATAGAGCTCTGCTTTTAAATAGCCTGTATTAAAGCAGAAAGGTGGGGAAGAACAATGCATCTGTCAATCCTTTATGTCACTTATATTTGGTCGGTCTTGGCAGTAACACTGAAAATATTAAAGATCATCTGGTAAGAAAACAAGATGTTAAATGCTTAAACTGGCTTTCCTTAAGGGCTTAGGCTCTCAGACACTTTTCTCTCCTGAAAGGTTACTGAATGCTGTGTGTGTTAATAGCTCAGGTTTGTCCTTTCAGTTAGAAAAATTGTTCTTACGCTTTGGCTTGCTTAAAATGCAGTTGAGCACAGTCTGGAAACATAGCCAGTTAACTGCCTTCATAAATGCAGGTGTTTGCTAGTCAGTGTCTGAAACAAATACCCATTTCTTTGAAAGTTTCTTTGAATACTTCATGCCTAGCCATTTCCCATTGCTTCCACAGAAGTTTATTTCTTTTTAACTCTTACTGAATCTGCAGAAGAGATTCCTGTGTCAGAGATGGTTCCTTTCCAGGCAGGGCTCTCCTCTCATCCTCCCTTTTTTACCTGATGTCATTGTATTCTTGTTTGTCTTGGAAGCGCTGAAATATTCTGGATGGTTGAAATTTGAACTACGCTGACTGCTTCCAGTTGATCCCTGAGCACAACGAGACCTCGGAGCCAACCAGTTCCAGGCCGGAAGCTTTGGGGTGGAGGTACTACGGTAGAACCCGCCTGCGGCGCGGCCTAACAGAAACTGGCAGGTGAAGTGAAGAAGGTGGCTGTGGTTCACATTGGAGGACGAGTGAGAAGAGCTCAAGGGAGGAAGCCTTCCTCCTGACCAAGCACTTCAAAGCAACTGCATTGTTTGAGAGCAACCCATGTGGATTTCCCTGTGTAAGACTACATGTGCTCAGAGCACGTGCAAGGCAGAGAGCTGCATTTTCCCTTCAAGCTGTTTTCCCCCCGGTACGTAACGGAGTGGCCCGGCCTTTCTGCTCTTACAGTGCTCACCCTCCTGTCACAAGCTACAGTTATGGGTAACTTGTGCTGGGTTTTGTCTGAGCTCTAGGAGTGTGCATATTAGGTGCTGTAATTATGGTCAGAAAGCAGTCTAGATTTTAGATTTTGATAGGATTTTATAATTAATGGGTACAAATTAGAAGCCCCTTCCATTTAAAAAAAAAAACAAACCTCTCTCTCCCAGACTCAAAATGTCAACAATATCTTTTCGTAATAAAATCAAGCATCCACCAGGAACAGAATATCCTGCCTTCTGCATTTCAGAAGTTGGGAAGGAAACTATTTTTTCCCCTGCCACTTCATACTACATCCTTTCATTCCCAAAATACAGTCCCTGCTGTCTTTTTCAGATTGTAAGCATGAATTTGACTACTATGATTTTAGTAACATTTAAATGCTGAACAAGCCCCTCCTACCTGGTGTTCTGCACATTCAAACTTGCTCAGAGGTTAGAGGGTTGGATTAAATGATCTCTGGATGTCCCTTACAACCTCTGCAGTTCTGTGATTCTGTGAAATTAAGTATTGAAAGGAAAATGCCTGAGATATTGCCAGATAACATGATACAAAGACTTTTTGTACTGTACACTGTATTTTTTTCCTCCTTTTTTCTACAAAATTAAACAAGCTAACAAAAAGTCACTTCAGACCAGTATTACTTCAGATCAGTATTACATGGAAAAATTGATGTGTGAGCATCCAAAACCAAAAAGGCAAGCAAGTACAAATATACTTCACCTACAAAACAGCAGCTGTTAAGCAGATTCTTCCTAAATATCACCTGATGTTTCTGTCTCATTTTATAATGGGAAGAATACAATGTGAAAAATTACATTATAAAGGTTTATTGCTGATTTTATTCAAATATTACTCCATGCCATTAGTTAGTAGCCAGTGATAACACAATTTATGCAGGCTTAACATGTGAAGAATGTTTTTCTTACTTTGTTTAGTGAGAACCAAAAGCTGTACTTGAACTTCTATCTGATCTCTACAACATCATCTGCAAGTGTGAGATGACATAAAGAAACAAAAGCCCCTTCCATAGCCTTTGTTTCCTCACTTTGTCAAAAGCAGACATCAGAATAAAGTCATCTTGTGTTGATGCAACTATGGATGAAGTAAAAATTGAAATCTAATTGTTGAAGTTTGGCTTCAATCCATACTGCGCACAAAAGAAATTGTCACCATTCCAGAAAGTTGATTTGTCTTTTAAGGAATAAATCCTTAGAAATAGGAAAGTAAAAGTCCCTAACAAACCATATTTTAAGCATAAAATAAATTAATAGCATGAATATTACTTCAAAGAAAGGTAAGAAGAAAACTAGAAAACTAGCAGAGATCTTTTGAATAATATTTTTCTTTCATAATGAACTTGTCACAGAATCATAGAAATGCTACAATATGTGTTTTAAAATCCCACCTCTGGACTCAGGAATGAGCAGAGACGTGCAGTAGCAGATGGGGGAACCCAAATAACCCAGTCAGAGGAATAGAGGATTGGACACACTGCTGCAGTTCCTCCCAGGGATAAGCCAGGAGACCCTCAGCACCATTATCTCAGTATCACAAGTCACAAGGAGAGGCTGTCACCATCACCTTAAAGGCTGAGAGGGATCATTGCTTAAAAGACTTATGGGCCACGCTATGGAATGCATTTCAGGATTGCCCAAGACTTACTATGGGATGTTTAGGGGAGGAACCAAACGTAGGAGAAGGAGGGATTGTGGTGATTTGTAGAGGAACAGGCATGGAGAAATAGAGGGATAAGGAGAGAAATGTGGCTGTTTGTGTTTAAACAGGCTGCTGGTCAGTACGATGCCCGGTGCCAGACCAGCACCATCTGTCCTGTATTCTCACTTAACTCCATTTTCGACTCTTTTCCTGGGCACGGAGCTCCCTGTTCTGCATGTAGGTGTGTGTGTGTATGGGGGGTCTGCGTGCAGCAGCTGGGGTATGGCCATGGGTCGCTGGGATGCTTGTGTCTGCGCTGGCAGAGCCTGGAGCGAGTGCAGGTGTGTGAGGGGGTGTGTGAGCACTAACCAGGTCCCTAGTCTGGCCGTCAAACCAGACTAGCCATTGAGAAGGTGATGTGTCCTGGCAGCCAGGGCAGGGTGAGACCACGGGAGAAGCTGGCTACGGAGGGACCAGGGGATTCCTGGCCAACTGGCAGTGAGGGGTGTGAGTGTGTGTGTGCATGTATGTATCTCTGCATGTGCATGTACGTGTGGGTCTCTAGGCCTAAGGCACCTGGGAAGAGTAAGGGGGCACAGGACCAGCTACTCTGTGTGCTGTTTGTCCAAGGCCCAACTACTGGGAGATGACATGTGTGGTGCACATCTGTGCATGGCTGTGAGCAAGGGGCTCTGCACCAGCGGCTGCAGCAGGGATCATATGTCCAGGTGACGGCAGATGGAGAGACTGGGATGCCAGGGCAGCTACTGGGCAGACTGGGTGCCTGAACCCAGCTGCTGGAGGGATCCACTTTGTATATGCGTCTTTATGTATATCCCACTAATGGACCTTCATCCTGGTTGGACAGAGAGGAGAGCTGGATGATGCTGTTGGTCCCGTTTGTGTTTACTTGTGTGCTAAGTGTGCCTGCCTGCCTGTGGGGCCAGTCATCTGCATAGTGTGTACAGAGAGAGAGACAGGGAGAGACAGAGAGAGTATGTGTGTGTGTGTGTTTTGTGTGTGTGTACTCGTACAAGCTCAGTGTATCATTACAGGCTGGACCTGGGGCACGGTGCTGCAGGAGCTGCACCTGTATTCAGCCACTCCAAATTCTGAATTCCCAATGAAACTGATAAAAGTTTACTCGTTCAAGACTGTATGATAGAATACCAAAGGGATACCACCTTATATCATGTCCCACAAAACAGTTAATACAGTGTAAGCTGATCAGAGGATTGCAGTTTCAGGCATTGGCTTGTTTAGATAGGTAACTGGGTAGAGAAGCCAAATACATCAGAAGAATAGGCTGTTACATCAGGAGGAAGGGAGAAGGTAAAATGAATATATAATGCCACCAAAAGAATAAATTAGTCCAAGCAGGTCACAAATGATTTTGGACTAAACCTCCAGCCCAAGCCCCAACTAAATTTAGTTTCTATGTGGCTTAAAGAGACTACCTGGCAGGCACATCCTTTGTGGTCACATGCTGATAAATACCTTTGTTAGCCAGAAGGGGAGGAGTTGGTTTAACATACACAGCGTAAGAGAATCCTAATTCCTAGTCACAAACCTACCAAATGGGTGTGTTTCTGGAATGAGATTGCCAGTGCTAATATGATAAAGGAGGTATGAGGATGACTGGGTGCTTTTTTTTTTCCCCATAGAAAGTATGCTATAGGCAAGTAAAATATTCTTTTCTCATTTGTATTAAAAATGACACCAGCCCTTAATGATCCCTGTGGTATTATTAGGAGGGATTGTCAGCACTTTGTGGCCTTTGATTGGCCAGTATGTGAACTGATGCCTACATCAATGCTTTGTGATAAATTCGGCTGTGCTGTGCAGAATTTCATTATGTTTTCTGATTAACTTTCATTACAGTAATTTTGCAACACCAACATGAGATGTTGCACAGTTTGATAGGTCTCCTTTCCATTCAGTGGTAATTGTACCAGAGTACATTTCGAGGACTTACACAATCACACTTCTCAAGGGATTTTAATGATTGATTGTTTTGCTTCCTCTGATCTCAGCAAATCCTTTCCAAAAGTAGCAATTGTGAATATAACTAACACTTCTTTTTTTTCTCATCTACATCACTAATTTAAGTTTAATACCATTCCAGAAAATTTATGCTTTTGAAAATCGTATCTTAAACACAGAGAGTCATTAGAAAACTTGTATATTCCAGATGTTAATTACTTTCAGTAAACCACAAAATGCTTGCTCACTGAGACACTTCAACACCTGCTAACAGCTCAAGCATGAACACAAGCAGTTTTTATTGGTTAGTATTTTGGGTTCTAAATTTCCCCACTGTGTTCTTGTCAATATATTTCAGTGGAACATGCTGACAGAATGTACTCACTGTCGTATGCGCATTCAAACACGTTGACTTCTGATTCTTCTACACTGAAGACTTCCTTATCCCTCCGGCTGATCTTAGTATGTCTGGTATCTACAGGCTCCAGGGCACAGTTGGAACCTCTGATCTGTAATGTCTGAATGGGAAATTCCCTCACCAAAGCAGTAGCCTACAGTGCTCGTAGTCAGCAAGTTTTGCTCAGATTCAGATATCTGTATAGCTGCTGGTGGAATCATGAAACGGTAGATTATATTCAAAATATTATGGATACTGAGGCTTCTTCCACTAATTTGCACACTTGTGTGTGTGTGTGTCTGAGACCAAGGGTCCTGTGGAGAGGGGGTGGAACTGGCCATACTTACTGGGAGTTTTCTCTCAAACAGACCAAGACTCCTCCTGGAACTTCTCCAGTTCAAAGCATGTTTCTTAAAACCCGTGATTATTTCCATTAAATAGCTGTTTTGAGACTCTTAGCCAGCTGGGTACGAAATTTGGAGTTTTAGTTTGTGTCCATACATTTTTCATATCTGTGTTAGCTTATTCTCTCTCATTAGTGTTTTATACCCTGGACTGAGTCTTGAGCATATTGATTGGGGACAGAGCTAAAAAGGGGGAAAGGTGAGTTTCTGTTTGGCTAGTAAACTGAAGGTCAGACAGGGCTCTGTGCAGAATGCACCCGACATGGATAAGATGGATTCGGGTCGTGCTGGGTTTTTCGAAGGGAGAATATATTCAAAGGCATTTTGCTCTGTTGATCTGCACTGTGTGTCTGATGACTTCTGAGGTCTTTATCCATTAGGATGTGTCAGCTTCTTCAGGAGTCCTCGCTAGTCATCTCGAGGAGGTGTGGAAGGATATACAGGGAAATTTGCAGGAGTGTCATGTAGCTGATAATTTGTGTTCCAAGCAAATGGACTGGGATTATCTATCTGCCAATGACTACTTTTTGAATCAGTTCAGTAACCTGCACCATTACTCCTGAAGCAGACCATGCAAGTGCTCAAGCCCTGGCCTGAGCTGAGAGCAACTGAACTGTACATGATAAGCTCCTGAACACAACATGAGACACTTATGGGTGTAACAAGTATCGAGAAGCAGGCCAAAGTTACAGGTAGCACTGTGAGGGTTGGCTGGCCCTCACAGGCAGATAAGGGGAGTTCTGTGAAAGGTTTGGGGGCTGCACAGGGTGTCTGTGTGTATATTGAGAAAGTGCCCCCAGTCTCACTACCAGCTCCATCTATAAAGAGGGAACCACCCTAGCCTAAGACTACCACCGAGGGCTGGAGGCATACCTGGGGGTCTCTGCCATCACAAGGCCTGTGATTGCGCTGCATCCCCTACATCTGAAATACATTTTTTTCCACTTTCTGGTCCTGAAAGCAAACACATGCAGATGCAATGGACATGCAGTTAAAGAACATGGGTGTGAGAACACAACATTCTAAGCTTAGGTGTGAACAACGTAGGTGATAACCTGTTCTGCAGTTGACTTCATGTCCCCTGGAACTGCACGGATGTAAACTATTAGCAGAGGCAAAAATCAAGGTGTAAGATGGTCTGATCAAAGGAGAGACTGCCAATGTGATGTTTTTTGAAATACATTTGCCAGTTATCTCCCAGAGCATTCCAGGCAGTGAGAAAAGGTCTGGGGTGTTTTTAAAACGCACAACACGCCAGTGTATTCAGATGTGTTTTGCCACCTTAGAGGTTGACAGTTTCCATGGTGTTCTGACTGTGAATAACTTGCTGGAGAGAGAAATTTCTGGCTAGACATCAGGTGGTCACAGCTCTCTCACTGGTTTCTGTTCTGTTTGTTTGAGTGCAATAGTTGCAGACAACTTGGGGTGAGTGGTCTTTAAATTGGCCTAATTGTAGTATATTTGTTCAAAAAAGCACTTAAACACACAGGCAGCTGCAGATCAGTAAGAACTGTGCAGAGTGCCAATTTAAGACCCGGTGTGCTACTGCCACCCTTATCTAGGCAGGAATCACAAAGGCGAAAGAAAGCAATGTAATGAGTGTTATTTTCTGCTCTTTGGCATGAATAATCATTTGTGTGTCAGTCTCCAAATTACAGACCTGGAAGACTGAAGAAAATAACTTCTGTAACGATTCTGAATGCGTGTTTGAGACAGGAAGACGTGTAACCAAATACAGTTCTGGGGTGAACCCAGAGCTGGAGAAATTCTGAGAATGGAAAAATAAAGAAAAGCCACTGTTAAGAAGTCTGTGGCCACAAAATGCAGGGATGCAGGAACCATTTTCAAAGGTTGCAAGGCCTGTTTTATAGCAAGTAGCTGCTGAAGGAAAAGGTAAATCTGATCACTGGATCTAATATGCATCAAAAGTGAAGCTTCTGGATTAACAGTTACTTTGCATTTCTGTATAATATAAGATTTAGAAAACTTGAACAGGCTATGGGGCTTACATGCTCTAAAGAGTATCCCCTCCCCCACCCCATTTTTTTAATAATGTGTTTAAAAATCTGCATTTTGTTGACCTTTACAGAAGACTTTGATGGAATGAAGTCCCGGGGAAAGCTGGAGTTTTATTCAAAAAATCATCAGAACGTGACTAAGATTTTTTTAGCCTTAGGAAGAAATCTTTACCCTCATTACTGGTGAGATGCTAAAGTTTTAAGGTCAGCCTGAACTATCTCCAAAGGAACCCCCTGCCACAAAGAGGGAATAGGGCTGCGAAAGCAAAAATGATGTGCTTGTTCCTCCCAACCTGCAGTCCTGCCAGCTGTGTGGCTAGACACGGCTTTGTGTGGTTGAGTCACAGGACACACTGTTTCTCAGTCAGGAGAGTTATTATCACCAGAGATGCCCAGTCCCGTTGATGCAGTGGTGCACAGATAGTTTGCAAAAGAAACCTTGAGGTTTGTCATGGATGGTGGGATGGGAATTAAAGGAGGGCTCATACTCTTTTGAAGTTATACAGTTATTGACAAGTCACCTTTAAATGTAACAACTGTTTTTCCAAGATGTTTGCTCCAATTATTGTGAAACATAATGGATAGCCTAGTAAGAATAATAAAAAAAACCCCAAACAAACAACAAACCAAAACACACCTAGGTTTTTATTGCCAGATACAGAATAATATTGAGTATCTGAATTAGACAGAAGTTCCCCACAGGACCAGTTGGGGATATGAGAGGAAAGCTGTGCTGGAGCTGGTTAGAGAGCTTTGCCAAATCCCTCAGCTCTCACAGCTGTCCCTCTGTGCTGCTCAGAGAGGGAAAGCCAGCAGGAGGAGATGTGC
Source organism: Gallinula chloropus (assembly GCF_964237585.1). Lineage (NCBI taxonomy): Eukaryota > Metazoa > Chordata > Aves > Gruiformes > Rallidae > Gallinula > Gallinula chloropus. The sequence continues at coordinate 75,625,496 of NC_140086.1, forward strand.
AGCCACGCATACCTTAGTGGGTTGGGAAACCCATCATGCCGGGTGTGAAGGGGGAAAAGTGTGAGCACGGTCAGCACTGCTCATCATTTTGGAGAGAAAGCTATCCTTTCTTTGTATAACTAGGTAAAATTACATCCCAGACAAAAAGAAGAGAGTTTGGGATTTCCTATATGGTACAGTGCTTGAGATGGCAGAGGAAAAGAGAAGGTCCACCAAAAATCAGGTGTGCATTTACATGACACAGGATACGTGCAGAGTAGTAGAATGTAGGACAGGAACAATCTTGTACTTATCACCCAGCACATAACACTGGATGCACCTTGCCTGATGAGCGAATTGCAAAAACGTTGTAAATCTGTCTGGTAAACTTAAAGAACAAATTTTTACCACTTGGTGCTGTGAGAAATACGGATTTATTTATCTTTTACTGTCTCTTCTCCCCATGGAACAACTGTTTTCATCCTCTGATTTAATCAGTGGTGAAATGGCATGCATCTTGGATGAGTGCCAAAGACTACTGCACTTTTGTCAGAAATAACGTGTGTTTTAGGAGGCTGTTTTCCGCTGCTTATATTTGTTTAGAATTACACAAACCTGGATCGGCTTCTGTGGTATTTCTGACTCAGAGGGTTGGTGGAACCTTCCCCAGATCTGTATTTTAAGAGAAACACCTATGCCAGCGCCTGGCGTCACCAACTCGTCATGTTTCTGTTCTCGTGACCAAAAATGTACAACTTGCTGGAGGGGCAGGAGGCCTGGAGGGAAGTCAAAAGGATTGTTCTGAATGTTGCAAAATGGAGGTGCAGAGAAATCTGTTCTGACTGGATAAGAAGAGTTGGTTCTCCCCAGCTGCACTGTGGCTGGGGAAGATGACCTTAGGAAAAGAGAAACACCAAGTGTATCAACCATGCAGGACAGGAAAACGGGGGAAATGAGGAAAAGAGCCTTTAAGTATCAAATCTGAAAAGCTGTTTACCGCAGGAAAGGATTTCTTCCCAGCTGGTTTCTTGTTTTACTTTTGGAACTTAAGAAGCATGATAACAAGTTAGTTAAAAAACCAAAAATAAGCAGCATGTGGTGTGGATGTTGCCTGCTGTGCTGCCACGCACAGAAATACTGAGTGACATTCCAGTTGCAACTTCCGTACCAGAGATTACCTGGCAATTTCTTGTTAATTCTTTCTGTGGAAGGGTACCCTTTGGCTAATTTCCAGACATTGGAAAATATTTTTAGATAACCTGATACAATCTGCTATCGAGCCAAAAGATGAAAAGCCATGAATAAGCATGGAAAGTGTGGAACCTGAGGATCACAGGAATTTGGATGTCATGTGGACAGCCCAAGACTTCTTCTATTGAAGAGAAACACCATCAGTCTGAACAACACGTATGTGTTAACCACCAACCCTTACCCTTTGTGCTAATCAAGGTTAGCACAAAGACCCAGTTTTTGGAGGAATAATGCACCAGACTACAGCACAGACTACAGCAGAAGGCGTGGACTCAGACAGCACAAGGATGGCACCACATGGGTTGTGCCTTTCGTCATCTGGATATTCCAGCAAGAGGATTGACTGCAGCCACAGGACACCATAACAAAAGTCAAAGATATACAGGAAATAAGTCTTGGGGACTGGAGAATTAAAAATAGTTGAGATGATATTAAAGCCCCCCCATAGTTATGTCAGACATCAGACTTTATTATAAATTGGTAGGGTTTGCTCACACTTGAGACTCTTCTTAGGCTCAATTTCTGATTCTTGCATCAAAATTATTGCAGAAAGTCAAAGGCTTACTTAAGTAGATCTCAAAAAACAGAGCTAACATCTTTTGACTATGCCTGCATTAAAGAGTAGTACAGATATGTAGAGTGAAACATCTAGTACTGAGAAACCAATGTCCAGACTGCCTATGTTTCAGGGAGCTTTATTTTGATCAAGTCTTGGCCTGGTCTCACAGATGGAACATGGTGTTACATGGAGTTGGAACACATTAGCTATGCTGCTGAAACATGCTTTTTCATTTAGTTTCATCCCAAAGCAATCTGGTTCCTATACTGTGACGCCACTCTGCAGTATGTACTGCAGCAGGGAGGTGGGGGTGAGTCTTGCTTGAGAAGTACCCTCCTCACCCAAACCAAAACACTCTGCAACGTAATCTTTACACTAATATCAGAGCAGCAGCCTGCCTCCTCCATCCTGACTCACCCCAGTGGAAGCACAAGAATTTTTTTTTTCTGGAAAAAATACATTAGGAAAATTATCATTTTGCTTGAGCCCTTACTTAATACATTCTGTCAAATTAGTTAACCAAATAATTTTCATTAAGCCCACATTAGCGCTTATTATTTTATTACCATGGTTACATTATTACTATAACTTAACCTGCACGTCATTGCCAGCCAAAAAAGAACAAAGCCCAAAAGAATACATTAAAAAGCAATAAAAATATATAATCTTTTCTTTTTCATTAATAAACAAGGTCAGTATGACCTTTCCATGTAAGCAAGCAATCTGTCAACCTATCTGTAACACAACACAGTTCTTAGGCCTAAGTGTTCATGTTTTTGGAGAACTGAAAGACTTCAGGTGGGCAAACAGCACCCACCACTCCACTGCGGGGTGGAGCACATCTAGCATGCAAGTGATTCTGGACCCAGGAGCTTTCACAGCTCATTGCTTCCTCCACACAAGATGTATCCACATCATGGGACTTACATCTGAGTTGCTAGGGGTCTGTTTACAGTTTAGGCTCAAGGATTACTCATCTCTACCCTGTGTTCTAGTTGTTTACTCCTAGGTTTTCAGTACACTGATCAGAACAGACAGACTTCATGATATCTATCATAGGACACCTAAGAGTTTGATTAAAAAGAAGGGGGAACTGCCTGAAATTACGTCAGCGTAGCTCCAACAGAGACAAAATTCTAACAACACCTTCTGTTTAAGATGGAAGCAATCTGTTCTCATACTACCCCTTTCTCAGCTAACATGTGAATATGATGGCCTGATAAATTCTCTTGAAGAGCGGAGCATGCCAATCAAACTTGCACCCTAGCTTATTTTATAAATTCCTCTCTGGAGGCTGCTACTGGAGTATCTGAATGACTTGTAAGGAATAGTGACTTAGCCCACAGCATGAGATGAATGTAGACCTTCTGATGTAGACCTCCTTTAGGAGGCTGAGGAATGAAGTGAAGAAACAATGTGCACAAAATCAGAAAAGGTAAAAAAACCCTAGAGCGGTAGGTTTTGCAATAAAGAATTTGTGGTGTTAGGCAAAAGAAGAAAGTCTGCTGCAGCAGAACCAGCATGTAAGAATCATTGACCTGAATATCTGGGAATAAAATATGGCTTGCTATATCTTCTTCCAGTTACCTGGGGTTTAAAGGAATGATCACAAGATTTTGTTGTGATTCATAAGTAAAAACAGCAGAATATTTTCAAAAGGCCTGTTATACAATTTTGAGGAATTTTTGAGCATCTATTTTTCTCCCATCTTGTTTACCTTTTTAGGGTTAATACTGAAATAGAAACATGTTCATGTGGTAATGTCATCCCATGCTAACTATGCAGAATTGAAACAGAGCAAGCTACATTATGAAAGCAGCTTTATGTCAAATATGTCCAACACAGGGCAGGGAAAGATGTAATACACACAAAAGATCCTCTCAATGCCTCAGCTATGGTGCAGGGTTCCTAAAACTCCTACTTGGGAACCTTCATCTCTCATTTTGTCTGTGTTTGAAGTCATTTAGCTTTCCTGCTTCTGAGCATCCACAAACTCCTCAAATAGAATCCACACTCCTTGTTGTCTTATCTGAAAGCACTGCCAGTACACAGCCCCCACCCTGTAATTTCATCCTTTTTATAAAGTCAAACAACACTCCACACACTAGTCCCAATCCAATTCCTCTCCCTGCTCCCATCTACACTTTCCATACTATCCTCTTACCTTCAAGCTCTAACTCACCTAGGCCCTTCTTGCTCCACGTCCAGTGTCTTTGCATTTACACCCAAGTAATTTAAAATTGCATTCCTGACTGCATTTTAAATAATGGCCTCTTCCTGGATCCTTTCGTATGAGGTGCATTAGAAGGGGTGTGGTTAGTAGGTCAGTTAAGTTCTCCTCCCCCTCTTCTCTGCCCCACATCTGAGACCACATCTGGCATACTGTGTCCAGTTCTGGGCCCCTCAGTTCAAGAAGGACATAGAACTCCTTGAATAAGTCCAGCACAGGGCCACCAGGATGATTAAGGGAGTGGAACACCTTCCTTATGAGGACAGGCTAAGAGATCTGGGTCCCTTTAGCCTGGAGAAGAGGAGACTGAGGGGTGACCTTATTAATGTCTACAAATACGTAAAGGGCAAGTGACACAAGGACACAGCCAGGCTCTTCTCAGTGATGTCCAATGACAGGACAAGGGGCAATGGGCACAAGCTGGAGCACAGGAGGTTCCATGTGAACATAAGGAAAAACTTTCACTGTGAGGGTGACAGAGCACTGGCACAGGCTGTGGAGTCCCTTCTTTGGAGACATTCAAAACCCACCTGGATGCGTTCCTGTGTGACCCAATGTGGGTGATCCTGCTCTGGCAGGGAGGTTGGACTAGACGATCTTTCGAGGTCCCTTCCAACCCCTAACATTCTGTGATTTGGTGATTACCAGTACCTGTTGCTGCCTTCCTTCTGGCAGTTGAGGTCACTTTTCTTATCTGTCTCAATCTGTTTTTTTCTGGGGCACTTACAGTTTTAGTTGCAGACTATAAATATTAAAAATTCTTCAGAATCTTCTGACAGCAAAAAAAAGAGGATATGTCCCAGGCCATAAGAAATTTGATTAACTTACAAGTTAGCTCTGATTTCAATTGGGGCACTGAATTAGATGACTTCAGGATATCCCTTCAAACACAAATCCTACTATGAGTTTATGACCAGGAATGACTGTAATACCAAAGATCACTTTTCAAGTATGCACATTCATTGTTCAAGAGACATTTGCAATGATGTGATGGAATTATTGACAATTTCCCTGTAAAGTCATCCTTATCAACTTTGAAAGAGCACTTGGTAATACTAGACTCACCTAGATGTCTCAAAAAATACCCAAGTAGGCTGCTCTTGTATCCTGGGAAGCAGTAAATTCATAAAAGTTGTGCCTCTCTTAACAACGTGAGTAATGGAAGACACGTGGCTGAAACAACTGTGTTTACATTAGCTTTAATCAGAAGCCCATATACATACTGATTTGATTAGACCTGTGTGATCTAGATTAATGGAGGTTTAATGTATGTCTCCATTTTTTAACAAGATAGACCTTTTCAAGGATCAAGAGGTCTTGTTGTAACTCCTTTATTAACTGATCACTTTTTTATATAGCAGACATCACAACCAAAAGATAAGGGAGGATATAGATATATAGATGTAATATTCTATTAATATTACAGCAAAACTAATTTCCTGATTGCTTATCTTTATATTTAGAGATATGATATGTATGGAGAGTACATAGAGTATATACAGAGATTGTATATATATGTACACTCTACCCGAATATCTGTATGTTACTCTACCCCTATATATATTTAAAGGTAGAATCCAATACAATCTGTAGTTTAAAAAACTAACAGGAGTTTTGTAGAAAGCTATGACAGAGGAGCCATATGTCTTCAATAGTTCTGAAAATTCTCCTTGGAAAGGGACCAGCTACCCAATATCATTCATGTATTGAACCCAGAACTTTTGGTTACCATCCATAGCTGGTAGGAAGGTTATATACAACATGGATCAAAACAAAACAAAATGGAAGAGTTGGGTCAAATTCTTCCTGGAATGCTTTTCACACATGTAAATTTTTATGAACCACGAGTTTTCTTAGTCATTCTTCACAATGTTTCTTATCACTTTCAACAAGCACAAAGGTCTTTAGAAACTGGGAACCCAAATATGTTTTCCTTGGAAAGGCAAGGAAAGACAAACATCTTAGAAAATACAAATAAGAGTGAAAAATAATAATAATTAAAAAAAAAAATCAGAATCAGTGGGTTTTGGCCAGATTGCAAAACAGATTGCCAAATAGCTAAGTGTAGTGTATAATCTATTGCTTAAATCTACTTTGCTAACAGAGAAATAAAAAGTGGTAAATGTCATGCAGAAATTTTTGAGAAGTGCTCCCGGGTGCCACAAGACATGAAATCTGTTTTCCATGCAAGGAAGACTAAGTGAAAGTGGAATGAAAAATAATTCATAGATCTATAATTAATGATTAAACACGCAAAAGGCAACACAGTTTTTGCAGAAAAGCCGTCCCTCACAAATTCATGATTTCTTTTTTAGGAAGTGAACAAGGAAATGGATAAATATACTTGGATTTTGAAAAAAAAAAAATCCAGTCAAGGTGTCTCATCAAAAGCGTTCTTATTAAAAAAAATTAAAATTTGCTCATTAAAAGAGAAAAGAAAGGAGAAGGCTCAATGGCTGCTTCTCACTACAGATCTGACAGCCTTCTGTGATGGCATGACTGGTTGGGTCAATGATGGGAGAGCAGTGGATGTTGTCTAACTTGACTTCAGCAAGGCTTTTGACACTGTTTCTCATAACATCCTCATGAGTAAGCTTAGGAAGTGTGGGTTGGATAAGTGGACAGTGATCTGGGTTGAGAACTGCTGAAAGGCAGAGCCCAGAGGATTGTGATAAGTGGCACAGAGTCTAGTTGGAGGACTGTGCTGCCATTCAGTGAGATCTGGACAGAACAGAGAACTGGGCTGAGAGGAAGCAAATGAAATTCAGTAAGGGCAGGTGTAGGGTTCTGCACCTAGGGAGGAATAACCCCAAGCACCAGTACAGGTTCAGGGTTGACCTTCTGGAAAGAAGTGCTACAGAAAAGGATGTGGAAGTCCCAGTGTACAAGCTCTCCATGAGCCAGCAGTGTGCTCTCGTGGCCAGGAAGGCCAATGGTGTCCTGGGGTGCATGAAGAACCTGGCCAGCAGGGAGGTTCTCCTCCCCCTCTTCCCTGGTGAGGCCTCATCTGGAGTTCTGTGTCCAGTTCTGGGCTCTCCAGTTCAAGAAAGACAGGAAACTACTGAGAGAGTCCAGTGGAGGGCTACAGAGGTGATTAGAGAACTGGAACATTTCTTGTATGAGGAAAGGCTGAGAGAGCTGGGTCTGGTTACTGCGGAGAAGACTGAGAGAGAATTTTACCAATGCTTATAAATATCTAAAGGGTGGATAGCTGGAGGGTGGGGACAGGCCTTTCTCAATGGTGCCCAGTGACAGCACAAGGGGCAATGGGCACAAGAGGAAGTTTCAGCTCAAGATGAGGAAAAACTTCTTTACTGTGAGGATGACAGAGCACTGGCACAGGCTGCCCAGAGAGGCTGCAAAGTCTCCTTCTCTGGAGATACACAAAATCATCCTGGATGCAATCCTGTGCAGTGAACCTGCCTTAGCAGAGGGACTGAACTAGATGATCTCCAGAGGTCCCTTCCCACCCCCTCCCTTTCATGATTCTGTGACCTTCTGTATTAACAGGAATATACCATGGGATGCATGCTTAATATATTAATAAATTATCTAGAAAAGTTGTTGGGTAATGAGAAGTCAAAACTATTCAAAGCAGATAAAACTAAAGCTGATCACAAAGATTTGAAAATGACCTTAGCATTTTAAATGGCTGTGCAGTAGAACAGCAGAGAACGGTCACTGCTACTAGTCACAAAGCTGCAGGAAAGGCAGAAGGAAACAACCCTGGCTGCCCATGTGCAATGATGAGCTATTGCTAGTCCTGAAAGGAAAGGAGCTATTTGCAATTGTTCTTGGTGAACGCTAATGCTCAAGAAAGGGTGTGGGGGGGTGTGTGTGTAAATTAGGAATTAGAGAACAAACCCAAACCAGTTATTCTACTGTGCAAATCCACAGTCCATCCCAGGATACCGTATTTGGTTTTGACTGCAGTCTTAAAAAGATGAGTCATAACTTAAAGATACAGAGGAAGAAACAAGAGAAACAACAGTATATTGGCTTCTACTGAGCAGACATTATGTGGAGTTTTTCAGCCTGAAAAAAATAGGGAAACAAAAGGGAATGATGTAGATATGGAAAATCCTTCATGGCCTCGGAAAAGTGAAAAACTAATCTGTGTTTTCTGTTCTCAGGTTTGGAGGTCTCTCCTCGGAAAAAAAGTAATCACAGCCTGGCTGGGTAGAACTCCACACCCCAAGGACTCATCTTGCATAGCAGCAGATTCCAGGCTGAGGAGGTCTCAGAATGAACTCTGCTGTCAGCCCATGATAGCTTAGGCCTAGTCAGCAAGCATGACATGGAGGCTTTTGCAAGATCCCAGGCAGAGTGAGAAGGAGCTCTAACTGCTCCCACAATTCATAATGTGTCTCACTTCTGAAATGTGGAATGCTATGTAACTCTGGGGGACAGATGCTCTTCTGGATGGGAGATCCAAGTGTGTTTTTGTCAAACACTGGCTCGTGTTCTACCTACCATTTTCTTGACGCTCAAAACCTTTGGAATAGGAAAAATATGTTACCCCCTGTTAGGTAGCCAAAGTGCCAAAAATTCCCTGAGTAGTGTCCTGCCTTCTATATGCTGCATGGGGAAATTCCTGAGCTGGATGTAGTTTGATACTTAAAGCCAAGGCAGCTCACAAGCATAGGCACAAGCCATCCTGAGCTAGCTGGCCTCAGGGCCTGGGAATGTTACCAGGCACATCTAATTCACTGATGGAAACACTTGTCAGGTTCAATGTAGTATTCCTTTCCCATATTATCTTTTGGCCAATTTCAACAGGAAAATCTTGTTGCTGTTTCTTATGTAAATCTTCATCCTCTTTTTGAAGTCCTTTTGATGGTGTATGACTCTGTGCAGACTGTGTGGTTTCTGCTTGCTCTCTGCTTGTGTATTTGCTGTCTAGGCACAGTCTGCCCTCTAAGTACTGGGGCTACTAATAAGCCTCAACAGCCCTGACCCAGTGCTACCTGTGACCTCCACCTAATCACCCTGCCCAAAGGCCCAGGAGCTCTGTTAAGCACAGCTCTGGATGTTTAAGTGCCTGCCTGAGGTAAGTTGATCTCTAGTTCAGCTCAAGTCCCCATTGATCCAGAGCCTTGTCCTGCAGACTAACCTCCTGGACGTGGGATCCGCCTCATCACCATGAACTTATCTGAGGATCTGAACCTTTGGTTGAACCTGGTCACTGTCACTGGGCCTGCTGTGCTTGACTTGCGTGGGTGATGTGGAACTGGGCTCTGGCTGATGAGACCCTTGCCCTGTCAGCTGCCCTGTTGCACTTGATTCCTTGTCCTTTAGGGAGCAGCCAGCCATTGCTGCTCTGTCACATGCCCTTATCTGCCTCCTTTTCAAAAAAATCATTGTTTCTTGCAACTGGTATTAGTGTGATCCAGAACAGGACATTGCTGCTATGTGCTTTAGCTTTAATGGTGCAAACATTTTTATACCACTTATGAAGTCACTCTACTTGTATTGTGTAGGGTAATTGCACAGCATTCTCATTCTGTCTCAGTGTGAAAATGTGTTTGCTTAGTAGAGTCACTCTACTGTCTCTTTTGCAACCTTCTGTCCAGAAGGGACTCTAGGGTTATGTGTGTTGACACAACTTGTATTACACAGCGCCATGCACAGCATCTAATAGTGATACAGGATTCTCCAGGCTGGATAACATTTAATAAGCCCCTGTGGCAGGTGTTTAGCCACTCCAGCTGGGACACTTGTCAGCTATGCCTAGGCAAGATCCAGATGTGGGACCAATCCTAGTAGGCAGTATGGGCAATGTTGTGCCACTCTGTCATGTTTGGTCTGGTGGTCTTTCAGCCTTATCCCAGCTGACCTTGTCACTGCATCCTCTCTTCCATATTTATACTTCATTTAGGGGCACATCAAACATGCTAGCACTGTAGGAGAGAAAGACCTCCCTTCCTTCCTGTAATGTCAGCTCAAGGGAGGAATGCTCCCTAGATTTCATTATAATCAAAGGACAGCAGAAAGCTACGTGGACCAAGGAGATGGCAACCATGGTCTCTCCTTGCAGAGATCTCCCATAGGAATGGGTTCAGAAGAAGATTTGGGTACCAGATGTTGTAACATAAAAAGAGTAACTCTTGTAACTTAAAAAGAGTTAGCTCAGCAGCTGGGAGAGACAGGCTGCACATGGATGGGCAACCATGAAAAATTATAAATGTTTATAAATGTGTAAGATGGGGGATACCCAGGATCAAGACTGTATCCCATGTTTTAATGTAGTTAAGCATGGATCCCCAATTCTTTGAAAAGCTACCCAAAACACTCAGACTGGGTGATAATACAGAGCCTTTGGCCATTGGCAACCCAGGCTGGAATCCAGTGACTCCTTTTTAAGGTCACAATTTTCAGCTAGGCCTCTTCTTGGCCCAGTATGCTGGAAGGGGAAAAAGAGACTGAGGATGCCACAAAGGGCTGTGACCACTCATGAACTCTCACACAAAGGCAAGGAGTTCAGCTATTCACTTGAATGTCAGTAGCGTGCAAGGCCACAAAACTAGTTTATTCTTGACCAGACATGGAAAAACTGTGTGCATCTATCTGCAACCCTGAAACTGTTTCAGCTCAACAAATTGTTCCATGAGTCAGAAAATATGAGCCTTGCAACCACCTGGCCAACTAATGAACCGATCAGGAGAGGCATATGTCACTCAGTCTGACTTCTGTGTATTTAAAAACCAAACATTTACTGGAAAACTTCAAGGAGTGCTATGGATCTGAGTGGTCATAGTCCACATATTACCCCACAGTGGCTGGGGATGCCTGATGTGGCAACAGTGAATATATAGAAGCAAGTAACGTTTCAATGACCATTCTTAAATGGTATCTTAAATTAGAATAGTAGTATTATCAAATTACAGCTGTGATTAAATAAAGTTTGAGCTGTTTCCTATAGACCGTGTTGTGAGACCATTCCTAGCAAAGAATAGGGTTAGCTCAGTGGAGCTAAAGGGTCTCATCTCTGGGCCAACCCTATATTCTTTGTCCATGGCAGAATCAAGTCAGCTTGGTTACCATGGTTTCCAGTGGGGGAGAAGGAAGAAAGCATGGATAGATTTTTTCTAGGATCAGATGCTTGGTATGCAGTATACACAAAGACGGGCAATATGCCATGGTGAGTGAGGGGAGAAATCTTTCATCACTTATCTGATAGTCTCCTATAGCAACTGCAGCTGTAAAAGCAGTAGCTGCAGAGGCATACAGCTGCATAGCAACCAGTTGTGTCATATAAAAGGGTCCCACACCCCCTCCTAGCTCATGCATAGTACTATTAAGAAACGATTTTATTAGGTATGTGGATCACCCGAACAAGATCAAGCTTATTAGGTACAGCACCCAAATGATTCTGCTTCTCTGCCCTGGAAGAGGATGGGAAATCACTCATTCTGACCTCAAATAGTTTCTCTGGAAAAGCAACAAATGCTACTGGATTTGCATGATGCCACTTGAGTGGAGCAGGGTTTATGGCAGCGGCTCATCACCTGTGGCGTATTGAAAGGCTCGGACTCGGATTGTGGTGGATCGAAGACAACTTTAATAACAACTGAGCAAACTTTTATACCCTTTGGATGGCTGACACAGCAGCCTCGAGTCAGGTTTCAGGGCATTTCATTCATACAGGAACCACAACATACCTATACAAAAGGTTGTCCCACCTTGGGGGGACTCCTGCTGTGCAGGAGTCTTTGGTTCAGCGCCTTCCTGACCATGACAAAGCACACCATGCAGCCACCCTGCTAAAGGACACACAAATTCACATCTCCAAACTACCCTCTTCTCTGTTTTTTCTCTGGCTTTTGCAGCTTCTCTCCAACAAGCTTAACTGTCTCTTTTTCAGGCCCGCTTCTCCACTTCCCACAATCACCCACACCCAATGTTAGCCACAAGCCTGTTGCCAGCTCCTCAGTCTTTTCTGCCTCCCTCAACTGTAAGAAGGGGTCCCATTCCACTTCACCATATGGCGTCCCCTCAGTTCTTGAGTAGCTCTGTCTTGTCAGTGATGGCCTGTGGTCACTGAGCACACGCCAGCCGCTGTGCTGCCCCCGCCATTTTGGGGCATACCTGGTGGATCGCACCCAGAGCTCTGCTGCCAGGCAGATTCCTTGGGAGCAGGAAAGGAATGCTTATAACTCAAGTACAGGAAAGGAGGGTGTCTCTGAAATGGGGCACGATTGCAGCTGTTTGCTGTGGGCATGCTTGTGCAAGGCTGCTGTCTGGCCAGAGCCAGAAGCGGGCCAGGAAAGGTTGCTGTGATCACCACAAGCTGCCCTCCCTAGGGCACCAACGCCCGAGTTCCTCCTGCAGGACAGGTACATCTCACCCTGGTGAAGAGTCTGGACACTATGCCATGCTCCAAAAGAAGCCCAAAATCCTGGAGAATTATTTCTTGATCCCTAGTCATTGTTGAAAGAAGTTTCTCCTCCCTGCCCTCTAAGGCCATGTTTCCTTTTTCCTCTCCTAGGTAGACTGGAGGTGCCACCAAACCTAGGTCAGGCATGAACCCTGTGCACAGACCTCCTTTGTGTCGTCAGGGGCCCATTGGACTCTGCTCAGGTTGGTCTGGGCCAACTAGTGTGGGAGGCTGGAGATGGAAGGTCTGACTTCTTGAGAGCAGGAGGAGGAGCTGGGAGTTGTGAATACCAGATGAATGCTTCACCACAGCTGATCTTTGTCAGGAGACATTTGGGCCCTGCTGTGTTAGCTGCAGTTGTGTCTCTTGTACTTGAAAGACAGCAGTCTGTCCGACACGGATGCTGTCCATGCAAAACCACTCTCCAACTACTGACACTTTGATTTTTTTTTCTGGGCAGTCTGTCAGCTGAAGAGAAGACAGATGGTCCATGCTTCAAACCTCTGTGTTTGCTGCCCAGTACCATGAAGCATCTGATCCCAGAAATGAGTCCATGTTTTCTCCTCTTCCTTCCCCTGTTAGCAAGGGGAAAGGATACTTCTTATATGTGCCTCTGTTCTCAAGGCAGGTGCCACTAGTGCTGATGGTGGAGCAGGAGAGCTGTGACTCCTTTTGCATCAAAGCAGATCACTCAGGAATGCCTCCAGAAGAGACAGCCTTTGATGCTGCAGGCCAGGATTCTGGCCAAGGACAATGGTGACTGAGGAAAACAGGTGTTGTGGACCCTTAGTACTCAAAGACAGGAAACAATGGCACAAACAAATGTTTGGTGATATTAGCAGAGTGGGGTCAGCCACAAGCAGTTATGCCAGATCTGCAATTAAGGTCTCTAGCCTGCCTGAAGACCATTATGGACTTCTTAAATTTACCCTGGCACTGCTTCACAGCCTGTATTCCTCACGCTGCCACACTGTATCCCTCAAGGCAGCGAGGAAGATGCAGAAAAGACAAACTCTTGCCTCCTCCTGTGCTTTTTCTTCACAGGTAACTACCAGAAGTGGAGGGAACATACGAATCACCACCGGATCAGAACATTGCTTTTCAGTTCTCCAGAATGGGAATTTATGCTACCCTGGGGATCAGGTCTCTTAAGCATGAAAATTGTTACTGCTCTTTCCCCAACTTGATTGTAAAATAACCTTCTGTTTTGGTCATTCGTGGGCTCCAATGATCAGATTTTTCCTCCTGTCTGAAGCAGCAACCTTTGCAAGGCTCCTTGGAGGTAAAGCAATGTACAAGGGAAGAATCAAACATCTGCTGCAGTTCTGCATCAAGAGAGTACTGAGAATGATGAAAGAACAACCTAAAGAGGTAAATCATACATATAAATGAGACCGAAAAATCTTGGACATCTGGAGGTAGTGATGTCTGAACACAGGGAGGAAAAAGTGAGGTGAAAGGGATCAGAAAAACAACCTGGGACTTAACTGTAGGAGGGCCAAAGTCTGATGCTAAAGCAGAACAGCAGGTGCAGTGTATATTCTGCCATGACAAGGTCAATTCATCAAAAAATCTTTGCTAATTGGATTTGGCACAATGATTTTACACTAGAACTGGGCATTGCATCTTGTGAAGCATGACATTCTTAATGAAATAGTAAGAGGTCTTAAAGCTAAACTCTGAACTCTGGTCTATAAACACAAACAAGTGAAAATGAAAAATGTAGCTTTTATTAACAGTATCAACAGAATTAAGATCAAAATCTAAGCACATCTTAAGGCAAGCATATAAATAAAAATTAACTATAATTTTTAAAAATGCAACCAGAACGCCTGGCTGCAAGAAAGGTAACTTATCTTAATCTTCTTAAAGTTTATATATCTTTATATATATAAAGTTTATATCTACTTGGTGTGAACCAAGACTGATAGCATGTCAAGACTGCTAAAGAAGTAAAACCATGTTTTTACAGCAGTCAGAAAACACCTTAGGCTTTTTCCTGTGTATTGGCTGTTTGTACCAGCATTTAAGTCTCTCTTCTACAGTAGAAGCAGCCTGAACCTGTCAGGTCTTTGAAAGTTCCACAGTCTTCTTGTGGATTTGAAGGTAAGGGACAGCCTTAGCTGCCTTGACCCTGAGAAGGTGGAATTCAGGATCCTGAGAGAAGGGAGCAAGGCAAATTGCAGGATCACAGCCCCAGACTTCAAACTCAAGAACAGTTCATCATCCTGACATGCAGGAATTCAAGCAAAAGTAGCCAGCAGCTTACAGGGATCTTCCGACTAAAACAAGGATGTAGTGCAATGATATCCTGGCTAAAATCAGATGGTGTGCAAGAAGTGGGAACAAGGACAGGTCGCCCAGAAGGAATTCAGCAACACTGAGCCTGCAAGGATGGGGTTAGGAAATCTGTAAGACCATCTACAGTTGAATCTGGCTGGGAACATGAAGGGCAACAAGAAGGGCTTTTACTGAGGTACCATCAGCAGAGAGATGGAAACCACAGCCCAGTGCTGCATGGGGCAAGTCAGGGGACATGGAAATGAACAAGGTACTTCCTCAGATTTTACCAGTAAGACCAGCCTTGAGGAACAACAGGCCCCAGGGAGCAATGGGGAAGTCTGGAGCAAGAAAGGCTTCACCAGCACTTGAGTTATGGAGTTAGGGAGTATTTAAACAGACTGGACAGTCTCTGTGACCTGATAGGATGCACCCACAAGTGCTGAGGCTGCTGACTGCTATCATTGTAGGGTAAGGAAATGCTTACTCTCCCTTACAGTTAAGACCAACAGATAACGCTATGATTTATTTACAGGAACAACTAAAGAGGAAAACAAAAATCAAGTGCTACAGTTCTCAGTTCAAAAGCATCTGAGACATCAGATAGATACTTCCCCCCCACCCCTCCCCACCCCAAGAGAATCAACCCATTGATCTGTTTGGGGATTTTGTTGAAGAAGGCCAAGGAGAGTAGGAAAAGGGAGAAAGGTAAAACAAAGACCCAAGGAAGATACTAGCTGCTTGTATTAATTTTTAAAATGTTAATTTATTTAATATTAAGTATTATTTTTTTAAGCCAACCCTAATTCTCTGCCTTTTGGCTAAGCCTTCTTTTTTTAGGTCTGCTAAGATACAAAGTGCATTGGCAGTGACAGGTTCAAACGACTGCATCCTATCAGCTAGGCAGCACTCTGAGTTAATCTTCAGCTTTGAAGAGTTCTGGCTGAACATCCTCTTCAGTCTAAGGCTGACTTACCTGGATAATCCTGATATGGGCCTCATTACACTGAACTGCCAAACCCTGCAATGAAATATGCTGCAAACATCATTGGTAAGAGTGTGCAGCCTTCGCTATGGAACCTAATTAAATTGGTAATTAAATCGGTAATTAAATTTGGCTTTCTTGAAAGCCAAATACATGGATATCTATTAAAAAAAATTTAATGGCCTGTTAAAGGGTCAGGGTATATACAGGATGCCAGAAGCAGTCAGAGAAGACAAAAGGAGCCATCTTTTCTGTAGACATATATGAAGGTTCAATTTAATTGAAGATACTGTAGTTTCTCCTTCAAATCTGGTGATGAAGTGACAGCTTGATAAAAATAATAAAATTGCATTGATATTGCATAGGGTGATTGCATTTTTATTTCTACATAGCTGATCAGGAAGTTATTTGCTGGTTCTGTTCCTGCTTGCTTTAACCATGCATGACCATTTACACATCTAGTCACCAATCTTCAAAAAAAGATTTAATACAACACAGAAAACTGCCCAAAATTCAGTTTTTATCAGCTTTGTAAAAAAACCCCAACACCTTTTTGTTTATGGAAGAAACAAAAGCAAAACCCCTAGGACTCAGATTACTTGCCTACAAGCAGCAGTTGCTCAAGGTCACTGTCTTATGTTGAGGAGTAATATTTTTACAGTTTGCAGTAACTATTATGCACACATATGCTGTCTGAAGCATGTAGCATTGCAGTTAATTTATTGCTATGTCTAATAGAAGGCTTTGACTTTGTGGGTTTCTTCTAGGAGGGACTGGAAATAGAATGTTTTAAAGAGCACAAATAGATCATAACATTTTCTTTGATAATTTTTTTTTAATTTTTAAATAATTTTAAAAGCACGCATCATGTCCACATAAGTAAAGAAGGTCAGAGACAGAGGGAAGAAGAGATGAAGAAAACCCTGCAAATGCTGGCACTTGCCATAGCATATGAAAAGTCAAGACAGGTGAAATTTACTGAAAATTAAAAAAAAAAAAACAAAACCAGAAAATAAGCACATGAGAATCAAATGTGGAAAAGAGATCGAAATTAATGATCGATCCTACATGTAATGATACGTATTTGGTGATACAAAAGGTAGCACAAAATAAGAGACATTTAAAACTCAAGAGAGTGAAGGGATTGATGTCTCTAGTGAGTGGCATATTGAGAAAATTTGTCCCTTGTGCCAGGGATGCTCTGGTGATTATACTGCCAGTATCAATGCTTCTGTAGAGTTAGAATTCCTTCTTCCTCTAGAAAAATCCAATTTTCGCCAGTCAGTACATTCTAGAACTTGTAAACTGCATGAAAATATTCTTCCTTTAAAAATAAGGATCTATAAAAATGCACTGAAAGTTGTTTACTATTTGTTTTGCAAACCTGCCTTGCTTTGTGCATCTGGGAAGAAATGCAGTGGCGACAGGCTCCAACGTCCGCTGTCATGAGCCTAAGCCAACAGGAGGTCCATTTGAGCCAGGTCTCATTTCTGTATCAACACCTCTGCAGGCTTTCTTCACCCATCCAACATCCTTACAGCCACCCTTACAGCCCAGCAGCACGATGGGTTTCAGCCAGGCTGTGCTGACGGGGTTGCTTTGAAAAAACGTAAGCAGCACTGAGATTCTGTGAGGCTCAGAATGTGGAAGGGGCTTTACAGTTCTGATTTGATTACGGATATACTTAATTCACGCAGGGGTTTTGTAGAATCAGAGCGCTGCTCTGAACATTACAAGCCCTGTAAGAGCCCCATTGACTGGGAAAAGCCAGTCAGCACGCACTTTTGTCGGTAAAAAAAAAAAGTTTACCCTTTCTGTTGAGGCTACTGACATTTAATAGAAACACAGAATCACAGAATTGTAAGGGCTGGAAGGGACCTCAAGAGATCATGGGGTCCAACCCCCCCAACAATGCAGGTTCCCTAAGACATATTGCACAGGTAGGTGTCCAGACAGGTTTTGAATAGCTAGGGTTTTTTTCCCAAAAAGCTAGACTTCCATGGAAAGTGATAGTTCCTATGTCAATAGAATGATAGAAATGCATGAGAGTCCTAGATAAGTAACTACAGAAAGATTTTTACTACATTGATTTATGTACTTTTATATCTATGTACTAATTCATTTTAATAGGTAATTATTAATATTGATACTTAATATTACTGACTAGCAATACTTCATATATCAATTCATACATAAAGGCACACATTAATTCAGCTAGAGTGTTGCTTCGAGTTGATGCATAGGAAACAGCTAAACTAAACAGCAGTGTCAAATAGCAAGTGCTTCACTTTTAGGAGAACAGTTATTAAGCAACGCCCTGTTCCCCTAAATCTCTGGGGTTCGTTTGCTATACAGGCTATAGCTGAGCTTGTTTTGGTGAGTATCAATAAAAGATGAACTCCAAATATTCTTTGACACATAAATGCTTCAGACTTAACCCTGGAACGCATGTGAATAAGGCCTCTTGTAGCATTACTGGCAGGTACAGCCACAGGTCTAATCACAGGGTGTGCAGGACTAAGCTGCTCACCTGTCCTCGCCTTTGCCAAAGGCTGTGCCTCGTCTATGCTGGGAAGAGCTGTGACATCATAGGTCTGGGGCATTCCAGAGCACTGCACTTGTCCATTCTGAACCTTCAGGGCCTTGCTAATTGTGTTAATTGAAAACAACGTGGGTCTGCTGACTTAAATGATGGTTAGATGTTAGCATCCCTTAACCCTAACAATGGCTGAGTCCCATCTCACATCAGGGTGGTTGGATTTTTACATATCCCGGGTGGGTTTTTCTTTTAAATAAGCTGCAAGTACATTTTGTAAACCTAGTCCTGAAAGATGTGCCAACTTCAGATGATAGTGTTTTGATCCCATCGAATTAAAAATGTTGTTTGCTTTTGTATTCGGTACTTTCACTTTGATGAATAAAACCAAAAGATGGAATAGACTTCTGTTCCAAGTAAGGAAATACAGGAACTGCAAGTGCAGAATTGCAATTACAGAGCCTCTAATTTAAAATGATATAATTATCAAAGAAACCATATTTCTGAATTGCAAGGCTTTTAACTATAGGTTCTTAGTGAGCCAAAAGGTCCTGTACATTTTCTGTAAAACACACCGTGGACCATATTATTCACCAGATGTGATAGAGAATCACAGAATTGTAGAGGGGTTGGAAGGGACCTCCAGAGATCATCGGGTCCAACCCCCCAGCCAAAGCAGCTCCCTAGGACAGGTCACACAGGTAGGCATCCATATGGGGCTTGAATATCTCCAGAGAAGGAGACTCCACCACCTCCCTGGGCAGCCTGTCCCAGGGCTCTGTTGCCCTCACTGTGAAAAAGTTCTTCCGCATGTTGGTGCGGAACTTCCTGTGCTCCAACTTGCAGCCATTGCCCCTTGTCCTGTCCCCACAGAGCACTGAGAAGAGGCTGGTCATTTCCCCGTGTCCCACACTTGAGATATTTATAAACACTAATCATATCCCCTCTTCTAAAGGCTGAACAGCCCCAGTTCATTCAACCTACAGATATGTTACTATACAGGCTGTTAATAAAACCTAGCCTATGGCAAGGTCTGTCTCGTGAGAGTGGCAGAGGGGAGGGCAGAAGGCTTCTGCCCCCCATCTCTACCCCACACCAGACTTCAGTTGGTAACCCACTTCCTCCGCTTTAGGATTCCCGCTCCGATGAGATTTGAATGTGACTGTAAGGACATATGGTGGAGATGAACTTGCACAGGAGCAATGGAAGCCGCACAGTTTGCTGTCTGGAAGAAGAGAAGACATTTGGATTTGCACACACTAGTCCCCCTGCAGCCTATGGAAGGACCGTGCCGGATCAGCTATCCACACTACAGCCTGAGGAGGAGCCCACGTCACAAGAAGTGGACAGACCCTGAAGGAACTTTGGCCATGGAGGACCCACACAGGAGCAGTGTTATCCTTAAGGACTGCAGCCTGGGAAGGACTCACACTGGAGCAGTGTTATCCTTAAGGACTGCAGCCTGGGAAGGACCCACACAGGAGCAGTGTTATCCTTAAGGACTGCAGCCTGGGAAGGACTCACACTGGAGCAAGGAGAAAGTGCCAGGAAGAAGGACCATCAGGGAAAAACTGTTACAGTCTGATCTCAAGCCCCCATTCCCCATCTCCTTGCACCACTCAGGGACCAGATGGATTGGGATTGAAGGAGTGAAGTTGAGCCTGGGAAAGGGGGAGAGAAGCGGCTGCTTTAGTGTTTGTCTTTCCTACTATCAGATCAATAATTAAATGTGTATTATAATTGGCCAGAAATTAAGCTAATTTTCCCCAAATCAAGTCTAGCCTGCCCAGAGGTAATTGATAGGTGTTCTCCCTGTCTTCACTTCCACTGCTTCCTTATTCCTGTTCTTCCATTTTCCCATTGCAAGAGGGAGGGACGGGGGAAAACATTGCTTCCAGAAAATAAATACTACCAAGGAAGTAATTGAGATTATAAGGAATATTACCAAGTGATAAAGCAGCTCAAAATTACTCCTGATTTTTAAACTTAAAAAAATGTAATAAATCTGAAAGAGATTTCCCATAGCTTTAAATTAATCCAGCAGGATCTTCTCCATCTCATAGGAATTTATGCTAATGCTCATTTGTGGTTGGATTAAATAGGAACTAGCTAAAGAGACAAGTCAATTTCATTAAATTGAATCATAGATTTTCTTCACAGCTCTGAGCTAAAAAATTCCCAATTTAATTTAAATGAAGAAACCTTTTGTGATACTCTTAAAAAAAAAAGAAACAAAAAAACCCCCAAAATATGTAGAAATCATTGAAAGACTAACTCTTCATGCAGTCCTGAAGAGTTTATTTTTCATCAAACTTAGAAATCTTTTGTTCCATCTGCAAAATGTTATATTTTTCCTTTGAAATAATGAGCTAAATTGGGGAGAGGGGTGTGTGTGGAATGTAGGGGTAGATGATGCCTGCAAAATGATGATGCCTGGAAATCAAGGAACGTTTTGCACAACAAAAAGCAAACAACAATTCAAAGACCATGTCCTTGTTTCACCCTTACAGGTAACTCAATACATTGAACAATATATTGGGGTTTTTTTTTTTAGTTTTTATTCAGAAGTATGATAATCTGAGGCCAGGGCCTGTGCTTAAAAGTGTTTCTTCTTCAAACTCGTGAAAAATCAGTCTTTCTTCATCCATGTGAGAGGAACAAATAATTTTTTCCATATTTGTTTCAGAACCAAGAAGGGATATTTAATTCTTTGTGTGGTAGTGTTTGCTTTCTCCAGCAATAGTTCCAGCAGCATAAATGCAGTCCCACCACCCTGATTGGAAGCACAGACACCCAGCACATTTTGCTGGGAGATGAAGTCTGTCCTAACTGCCCAACATTCACAGGCAATTACGATGGTCTCTGCTGTGCCTTGTAAATATAAAGTAGCTTATTGAATGTTACTGAATATGGGTTATTAATATTATGCTTCTGGGCATGGGGGGAGGAGGGGAGCACTGTATGATTTTTGTGGAAGGAAAGAGAAACTAAAAAGATTTCTTTGCAGTTTTATTCCAGCTTTTGAGGTTCATATTAGTCCCAGGGAACTTGTGTTAAGCAAAGGAGAAATTCCTGAGCATCCTTCCTATTGAAACTATCACGCTCCTTTCAGCTATAATATTGAAAATGTTCTTTCGACATCACAAAGGGAGATGGGAGAATATTTAAATAAAAGGATGACCCTCTCAGTAAAAATGTCCCTTCTCCCCATGTGCAGCACATAACACCTGCTGTATCCCTATAAAACAATTGATTGATTCCGAATCACTTCGTATAGGAGAGTTACCTTGGGAACAAAATGGTCTACCAGCTGTGGCACAGCCATCACTCAGCAATTAGCTGAACTGGTCCTCAAGCAGAAACAGCATCACTTGATTTCACAGGTCAGAGATTTTAGGTCAAGGGAACATAGTTCTGTGTTTAATTTTATAATTCTTAGTCAGTCCACAAAAAGCTGCGAAGGGACTTGGGGGAAAAATGAAGGGGAAATCTTACTCTGTGGCCTACATATTTAATGGCATGGAAGTGACAAATATTAAATAGTGCCCTTGTTCACTGAAAAGCATAACTTGCAATATGGGATTAGGAAAATTTTCAATATTTTCTATATTTTTCAATGCTGATGAAAGAGACCCTCCCATAAAATGTTGCCCAGCTAGTAAATGCAATAAAACACACTCTTACTCTTAAACATAAGATGCTTCCTTTGATCTAGAGTATTCTATATTTTGAAAAAAAGGAATTAACTAAAATGCTAATTAAATTAATCTAGGACCTTTTATTAGTGAAACTACTATTACTACTATTGCAAAGACAGCTCAAGGGGTGACTTGCAACATGCTCAACCTCAAACTTTCGAAAGCCCTGTGGTTTTGCTAATTTACTCAGAAAAAGAGGCAAAATGGTGAGACACTAGTCCACTAGTAAGGACTTCATTTCTTCTGAAGGTCTACAGTAATTCTTTGAGATGCCACCTTTCGTTACGAACCTCAGTGCCCTGGCATGACTACAGAATAAAGGTGCCAGGAGTGCGGTGACATTTTCCAAACCTGCCTGTTACTTCTAATTCTTTCACATGACAGGACAGCAGTGATAAGGAGCAACCACCTGAAATTTTCAGGATTAAAAAAAAAAGCAGCAGGCTGACAGCCCTAACAGTAGCATCACCCATCCAATTACGAATAATGAATCGCAGCAAGTTCAGTCTGGAGTCCTGGCCTGAGCCTATTCTTTGAAATAGTTTCCTACATTTTCATAAAATCACAGGAAGAGTTCTGCTGGAAGAGACATCTGGAGGTCTGGTACAATCTCCTGATCAAAGCAGACCCCAATTGCTAGCTCTTATTCTTAACCACTTTTGTAACGTATCACCACCCCCCCTGCTGCTGTGGGGTTGGGTTTTTTTGCAAATGACAAAATGGATCAATAAAGGTGATGCAGACGAAGGGAGATGGGGACAGAACTTGAAAGTGTGAATGAGGCAAGTTTTAATCATTCAACAACCTTGATGATAGAAGAGCGGAGCATACAAAAACCTTCTACTCAGTTGGAGTTCCACCAGTCTGCTGTGGAGCAGAAGGAATTCTTTCCTCTCTGATTCTAGCTTTCCATGATTTTTTATGAATTTGCAGATTATCTCAAATGAGGAAACTAGCCACCTGAGGCATTTTATACTATTCTAGACTGCTGGAGGGGTAGGAAAAATTACAAAAAAGACCCAAACCCCACAACTTTTCAAGGTGGAAAAGAAAAAGTAATTTGTCTTTCCTTTCAAATGACAGTATTATGGAAAAAGTGAATTTTTTTTTTTATTAGTGAGCTGTGGAACAGAATTGCAGTGATATTTATTAGATCTAATTGTTAATACTAACTTCTAAATATCTCCATATTTATGTGTTCCGGTGCTGAAGAAACATTCACATGTAAGATGGTATCCACAGTCTGTTGATTGATAGAAAATATTGCTAAATATTGAACATTATTTATAGTGAAGGAAGAAAATAACCTATTACTAAAGCGATCATTTGCTACTAAAAAGCTACAACAAAACTAGGGAGTAGTCAAGGCTATATGGGATGGGTGGGGAAGGAATTGTGACTCACAGTAGCAGAGTGAAGTGTTCCTCTTAATGAAGGCTTTCTCTGCAAAGGAAAAGACTCCAGCTAAGATAAAGGCACGATTTGTGTGTCATTCTAACCTGAAAGAGTTAACATTGCTTTAAAAATCCTGGACATTTTGAAATATCTGACAGAGATGAAAGAAGTAACACGCAGAGGTAAATTTTTATCTTTGATGACCTGTCATGAAGTGTATTGAGTACCAGCTGCTGTGAATTTAATTTCAAAGTTGGTTTTGACAGCATGTTCCAATTATATCCTTATTGAAAGGCTAGATTTTTGGTACATTGACAAGTTTCCTTTTTATTTTTACCTTCTAATGAGCAAAACAATCTGTTACAGTATATTGATCCAGCTTATTTATTGCTGGATATTTAAAATATGGTCTGGTCTCCTTCTCTTCAGATACTTTTACCACCTGCGATCCGGCAATAAATATAATTGCATTTGCAAAAACAAGGGGAAAGTTGTTTTCAAGGAATTATTGCTTTGTTTTTCTGTGAGGAGAAACTATTTTATAATAGCTGTGGGCTTATTTTAGTTAGAGGAGGGATATTTACTATAATTAATAACATTGTATGTATCGACCAGACACTTTACCTAGGCTCCCTAAGGGTCAGCAGCACCCTCAGGAAAAACAATGGACGATAAATGAAAATCTACTTAAATGTCACAGATGATGACTAAGTTTTATTTGCCATCAACATCTGCTGGCCTGGTTCTGAGCAGCACACGAGGACCTGATTCAGAACATTGCTGGCACAGAGCTGTCCTACGACAGTGACATACGTAGAATGTGGGAGGAACAAAGAAATCCACCACATCTGTTCAGTCTCAGGATGGGTGCCATCAGCTGAAGAGAACTTCCCAGAGTGCAGCCAAAGGGCAGGAGGTAACAGCCACAAGTAGCATCAGGCGAAATTTTGATCGGACCCGGGGATAGAAATCTTTACTAAACCCAGGTTTAAGTGTTGCCCAGAGAGGTGGTAGAATCACTGTCCTTGGAAGGTTTTAAAACTGTCCAGGACAAGGTATTGTCCAACCTGATGTAGCTTTGTTGTTAGCTTTGCATGAAACAGGTGACTGTACAAGATGAGCTCCCAGCCTAAATCCTTTTCTGAATCTGTGGGGTTTTTGACAAAGAGGCTACTAATGACCCTTCCAGAGTCATTCACACTGGAAATCCAGAATGTGTGCCACTTACCAGAAAGAACTTTGGAAAGGCCAGCAAGTGGCTAGCCTGGCTGAGCAGCAGTGCAAAAGAGTCAAGTAAAAGCCAGGAGCACAATGATCCTTCAGAAAGGAGGGAAATGGAAAGTGTGATCGATGCAGGTGGATTAAATGTAAAAGCATCCCAATGCTGTTCCCACAGTGTATGAGTATTAATGTCTAAAAGGCAACAAAACTAACAATAAACCCTTTCTGAATGCTTCAGGAAAGGAAAGGCCGAGTGAGAATAATCAGAAACAGTTAAGTGATGAACATACTGAATAGACAGCCTAAAAATAACACAACTGTAGAAAACCTGTTCATCACCAATTTATTATTTCTGTACTATTTCTAGCTTAGCACAGGGAGTATCAACCAATTGTACCATTAATCCAATTCAGGGAAATAATTTTGCTCTAAGATTTAAGATCGGAATGCTGCAACCACACCACCAGTAAAATTCCCAGAATAAAGATACATGAGGCTAAAAAAAGGGACGTGGTCCTGAGATAACAGAATTAAAATGTGCCAAACTGTGATTAATGGTTATAATCGACTGAGTACAGCTGATGTAGGTAATTCAGCAATGGGGGCTGGGTCTCAATTGTGTTGATGTTAATTACATCGCATTTTGATTTAGATTTCTTTTTGTGTTAATTTAATAGGAACACAGGATATTAATGCTATTAAAGCTAAGGCAGTTTCCTAATCAGCTGAATTAGATTATGGCCATAATACGAAATTCCACCGGCGTGAACATTTGAATTTCCATTCTGCGAGACTCTCAAAAAGCAGATTTCAAAAATATACCTGTGGCTTTTCATATCACACATGAACGTGTGACCATGCACACAGAACATCATTAATAGGCCCAGACCACATCACTTAGCATTCCTGTCAGGAAATATTTGCACAGTAATTGCGTCCTTGCTTGTTTGTAGTGTAGTCTCTGTGTTAAAAAGGGAAACACACAAACTTGTTTTCTCATCAGTGTGTTCATAAAGCATTTACTTCACATTTTCAAAGGTCAAAAGATTGACAGAATAATGCAATCACACTGCTAAGGTAGTGTGAGTAGCAAAGGATCTCAAGGAGCCAGGAAGACCCCAAAAATTTAAATAATTAAGAAGTAAATTCTGTATGCATGGTAAAAACACATTTGTGTATATTCCAGTGGGATAACACTTAGGCAAGATGATATGTATTCAGATGTTAGTAGTGTATGGCATTCTTCCTTCTCAGGGGGAGGACTCCTCACGCTGTTGCCCTGCTCCTACGTGGGCTCCCTCTGACAGGAGACAGTCCTACACCAATTTCTCCAACGTGAATCCTTCCCACGGGATGCAGTTCTTCAGGAACTGCCCAAGTGTAGGTCCCTCCCATGGGCTCCTCTCAACATGGGACCACAGGTCCTGCCAGGAGCCTAATCCACTGTGAGGTTCCCATGGGGTCGCAGCTTCCTTCAGGTGCATCCACCTGTTCTGGCATGAGGTCCTCCACGGGCTACAGGTGGATATCTGCTCCACCATCATCCTTGCATGGGCTCCAGGAGGGCAGCCAGCCTCACGATGGTCTTCTCCATGGGCTGCTGCAGGGGAATCTTTGCTTCAGAGACTGAAGCACATCCTGCCTCTCCTTCTTCACTGCAGAGTTGTTCCTCTCACACATTCTAAACCCCTCTCTCCAACTGCAATTCCTCCTGGCAAATTTTTCTTCCCCTTTTTAACTCTGTTACACCAGAGGCACCACTACTGTCATTGCTGGGCTTGGACTTCGCACGCAGCAGGTCCATCTTGGAGCTGGCAAGTGTGGGCTCTGTCAGACATTGGGTAACCATCTAGCAGCTTCTCAGAGAAGCCACCAGTACAGCCCCTCTGCTACCCAAACTCTGCAATGTAAACTCATAAACATTATTATGTTATAAATGTCCTTATTTTGCTTTTTGAAAAAAACATGCTAGTGTTACTAAGCTCAGGCATTTTTTCTTCCTAAAAAATAATTATGTTATTTTTGAAGAAGCAGAAGAATGAACCCCTAGAAAAGGAGATGGGGTATTGAGTACTATGCAGTTCATTGCCTGAATGCAGTACACTAAAAATTTATTTGGCTAATTGAATCTAGTGCTATCAAACAGCTAAGTGACTCTAGACCCCTTCCAAAATAAAAGGAGAAAAAGCTCTAATTATATACTTATTCAAATTCTGTCAGTGTTAAAACAAAGTATGTCAGGCAATACTGTACCTTGTTGCTAGAAAGGTTTTCTCCCCTGCAATCTAAACTTCTTTTATCTTAATTACATCTTATTTATTCTTATTAAAGCTTCCCTTTTCTTTGGTGTTCACAGATTCAGAGATTCATAGGGGTTGGAAGGTTAATGTGTTTCAACTACTTACAGAATAAATTCACGTCTTTCAAATAAGATGTATGGGCTGTTCTTTTATTTTGTCATGTAACTTTTCAGAAGTGAGCTCATTTTAACTTCTCCTCCTCCAAATCTCTCCAGGATGTCAGTACTTGCTAACAAGAACAGCCAAATGAAATAGCACATAGAGTATTGTGTTGTTTAAGAATCACTTAAAGAGTGCCTATTCTTTTCCTGCTGTGCAATGATAGTTCCTCTTCATGTGCCAAACAAAACTTGGCACATTGCACTGTATGCTTTTCAAATTTATTATCATTCCCTCGCCTCTTTCAGCCTTTGTATTGATTATAGAAGAGGATACCAGTGCAAAGTCAATTTAATTCTCTCCTCTTCTTTTTGAATTAAATAACGTTTAACCTGTTCATCAGCTAAAATCAGCATACAGCCCTTTGTTTACTCCCTCTCTCCCTCTCAGTGGGATGGAGGAAAGAATTAAAAATTAAAAGGGGGAAAAAACCCCAAAACTTTCGGATTGAGATAAAGACAGTTTAATAGAAAAAAAAACCCAAACCACAACCAAACAACAACCCCCCCAAAAAACCAAAAAACCCAACCAAAACAAAGAAACATACACACCCCCCCCCCCAAGACAATAAGGATAATAATAAAATATGTAAAACAAGTGATGAACAGCACCTCACTACCCGAAGTTGATGCTCCACAAGACCTTGAGATAACCAGCCTTCTGGCCCACCCCTCCAGTTATAAACAGAACATTATGTCACATGGTATGGAATATCCCTTTGGTCCATTTGGGTCAGCTCTCCTTGGTGTGCCCCCCTCCCAGATTCCTGGCTGCCCCCCACTTTTGCCTTGACAGGCCAGCATGAGAAACTGCAAAGTCCTTGACTGCATGGCAACACTAAAAACATCAGCGTGTTGTCAGCACTGCTCCATCCTAACTCACTCCTAACACATTACACCAGCTGCTGGGAAGAAAATTAACTCTATCCCAGCCAAAACAAGGACAGGATTGCACAAAGGGAAGGCAGCTCCAAGCAGAGCTAGCTTCATAGCTAAATTGGGTTGTTCCGCTTGTGCTGGTAAGTTTGAAATATATTCAAAGCTGAAGGTGGTATTAACTCTCTGGGAAATCTCATCCCAGGAGAAGCTGCACTCCCTCTGAAGAGGTTTTTTTCCTTATGCTCCATGCTGCACTTTGCAATTGATGGCCTTTCTGTGGGCAGCCCAAGAGCCTCACGCCACGCTTCATGCCACCCCCTCAGGTCGGGGGAGACTGCACAAAGGCCCCCTCCTTCAGGTCCTCAGCTTAGGTAACTTTGCAGTCCTGTAAACGATAAACCAGTTTTCACCTTTTACGTTCCACACTAGAACCAGTGCGTGTATGTACGAGCCAAGAGACTGCCACTGGAGCAGCTTTACCTGTGGCAGCAGTACTGTGCCTTGCAGACCACAGCTACGAAACCTTCCTATCCCTTTTCTTTAGTTCCCACCACTTTTCCATTCCCCCAAGCCCTCCTCTGTCTCATCAATATTTGGATGTATGCATTAAAATAAGATAGCTGAGTTGGTTTTTTATCCCATGAATAAAGTAATGCCCAGTTAAATGTTTTTTTTTTAAGAAAAAACCTTGTTCTAAAGCCCAGTATCATTCTGAGGTCAAACTGTAATAGCTCTGATGGCTTACCACCCTTTTCCATGAGAGAAAGTGTAAGTACTCTCCACTCATGCGAGAAGGAAAGCTCTGCTAAGAGGAAACTGCACATCAGGGCTGACCTTTGTGAAAGACAATTTTTCCAGGCAAAACTATCACCTCCAGCCAAAAAACCATGTGACCCTGAGAGGACTACAGGAGCTGGCAGTATTTCTGCTTTCCCTTTTTTATTTTGCATCACTGTTTCCTGAGCCCCTCGAAACAGACACAGTTTATAGCATGCAGGTGTGACCAAGTAAAGATCCTGCTAAAGATCTTACTACAGGTTGTTGATTGCAGTCTTGAAGGTCTATACCAAATGTTTATGTTGCTCTACACCACTTTAGGAATTACAGGTTTACCTGAACAGATCCTATTTCTCTGAGAATTTTGTGTCGATAAAACTGTATGCTTAAGCATATATGGAAGTTCATTTAAAAAATACAAATCTACTTCTACTGTGGTTTAGGGCTTAGTTTTGGGGGCTTTTTTTTAGCTCAGAGAATGGATCACTCAAGTGCTGGACTTAAAGTGGTTACCTTCACTGTGTTGGCAAACCCAAACCATTCATGCAGCACTGGGCTTTTAACTCATCCTAAGAACTTAAACTCCTGTAACCAAAGTGTTGTGTTCTTCACACTGTACATTTTCACTGGCTTGTAAGAAGAATGTTCATGACTCTCCCATACCTTATATACTGTTCTTACAAAATTTTGCTACCACAAGGCAGTTTTGGGTCTGGTGTGCTATCTATGCTATATACGCTTAAGCATATGTAGAAGTTCAGGACTCTCCCAAGAGTCTTCACAAGAATATATTGCAACTGATGCTGTGGCAGTGGAGAGGTGGGACAGCTAACACAATTCTGGTTTCTTTTTAAATATGCTTCACTCTTTTGTGCATTTTTTCAGACAGGTCCTGACCTCCTTAGCACCACTTGGAAGTCAGGGGAAAATAACCATCTGCAAGAGTGTGGTGGTTTGACCCTGTCTGGAGGCCAGACACCCACCAAAGCTGCTCTATCACTCCCCTTTTCAGCCAGACGGGAGAAAATATCTACTGAGAAGCTTAGGAGTCGAGATAAGGCCAGGGAGAGATCATTCTGCAATCAGTGTCACAGCAAAACAACACGGAATTAAAACAAAACAAAACAAAACAAAAAAAGATCTAGTTTATTACATTGCACACACAGAGAAACCAGTCGGATTATGAGAAGTGTGACCAGATCTTAAAACACCTCCCCCCACCCCTCCCCTCTTTACAGCCTCAACTTTATTCATGATTTCTCTCTCTTCCTTCTCCCCACAGGTGTCACAGGGGGAGACTGGGATGAGAGTTTCTCATGAGTTGTTTTCCTTCTTAGCGGGGGGGTGGGGGGGGGGATTCCCCACCCCCTTCCCCTGCTGCACTGTGGGGTCCCACCCACGGGACACAGTCCTTCACCAACTTCTCCCATGTGAGTCCTTTCCCACGGGGCTTCAGCTCTTCACCAGCTGCCCCAGTGTGGGTCACTTCTACAGGGTGCTGTCATAAATCATAGAATGCCTCTCAGTCTCTCAAGCCCAGACTGCTCCAGCCTGGCTCTCCATGGAGTCACAATTCCCCCCCAGCAAACCTGCTCAGGCGTGGGCCTCTCTCTCCATGGCCTGCAGGTCCTGCCAGGAACTTGCTCCAATGTGGGTCACAGCATCTTCTGTACGTCCCCACCCACTCCAGCGTGGGGCCTCTCCACGGGCTGCAGGTGGGATGTCTGCTCCCTATCATCTTCCATGGGCTGCTGGAGGACAACCTGTTCCACCATGGTCTTCTCTGTGGGCTGCATGGGAATCTTTCTCTCAGAAGCCTGCAGCACCTCCTCCCCCTCCTTCTTCACCAGCCTTAGTGTCTGCACAGCTCCTTACATCTTCTCACTCCCTTCTCTGGTGGCACAAAGCAGCTGCTTGTGGGGTTTTTTTTCTCCTCAATGTGATTCCCAGAGGTGCTGTGACCATCGCTGATGGGCTCGGCCTTGGTCAGCAACGACTCTGGGCTTGAGCTGGCTGGTGTTTGCTCTCTGGGGCCTGCAGAGAGCTTCTGGATGCCTCCTGCAGAAGCCACCCCTGCATCCCCTGCTCGCCCCCCCCCCCGGCCCCACCCTTCTCCACCACAACCTTACCATGCAAAAGCACAACAAAGGGCGACGTGGAAAGGGCTCCTGGGCTGCCAAAATGTGTACAGCAGTTATTTGTGAACACCCACAGCGCTTCGTTATAACTTGTATTCACCACTCAGGTAGCATTCTTTAGAAGGCTGGTTTTTTTAAATAGGCAGCTCTCATTTGGGGACAAATTGTGAAAGTATTCTCTAAGCATCTATTATCTGCCACTGTCCCTACTAGCTCTTTTGCTTGTTGTAACACCAAGTACCATCCTCCTCCAGTATCCTAAAAGTGAAAACATGCAAAGGAAAAACAGCATGAGGAGAAAAAACCCAACAATTAAACTAGTGCCAGGGATAGGAAATGAAAGCAAAAGTAAGGAAAAAAGAGTCAAAAAGTAAAGCTGGAGAAAGGGCAACGAGAACAAAAACACCCTTGTCAAAAAATCATGCCCTTTTTTGAGTTGGCTTTAGTATTATTTATTGAGCTTGCCATCTGTTCATAGATACCAGTGAGTGCTTCTGTCGGTTCTAGGGCAACGCTACTAAAGATGCTTCTTTCCTGTTCCCACTAAATTGTAATATTAATTGTTGACTTCACAGATGCAAAGCACTGCACAAACTCTAGCTAATACATTTCCAAAATGTCCCATATGAATCACGTCCTCGTTAAATGTACCAGCTTCAAAAATGGCTAGTGCTCTGATGTTCTTCTAGGTCACAGGTAAAGCAAAAAGAGGTAGAGTCCATCATTCCTAGTAGGTGTTTTACCTGTGCAGAGCTCTACCAGTGATACTCTGCATGCACACTCAGGGTGCTTTCCCAGGGTGAGCCCCCATTCCTTATCTTGCTTTCAGTGGTTCTGGTGTCTTGCCCAGGCAGCTGTTCTTCTAGCCTTCTCAATCTCTTCTTGAATTGCCCCGTTCTCTTTAATGTTGATTTGTTGTGACAACTTTGGGTATGGATAGTAGCTGCAGCAATAGAGTATGGAGATTGACCGCTCTGATTCACTGAGCTGCCACAGCAGGAGATAAGGGTTTACCTAGCTTTGCTGTGCTACAGATAGGAACATGTTTCAGACAAGTGATTTCAGGAATTAAATGGAACTTCTTATCTCTCTGAAAACAATACCCAAAGGGTTTCCCTGTGAAAAACCTATTAATGGTTTTACCACTTCCCTTCTGGCAACAGATCACAGTGTGCCAGTAATTCCCATCTCTCACGATGTATCTCAAGACAGAAGACCACCACATGCACTGGTAGGATCCAGACATGAATAGTGCATTGGTTCTTGGCAGGGGTATGGACAACTAAGGAGTGCGTGAATCTAGATCTACAATCTGCATCTACATCCAGAGATCTCATTTCACCTAGGACAGAACACATCTTTGGACCTGTCAAGTGGAAGAATTTAACCACTGTGAGGTGAAATGCAGTTATGAATCTCCGTAGTGGAGAGCAAGCACCAAATCCTGTCAGATTTAGGTAAATCTATGCATCACTATAGGAAGTGGTGTATGATGTTACTTTCTTCCCTATCTCTTCTGCCAAGACCTTCTAAAACAGACTAAAGTATTCTCCTCCTTGATACCAGGAATGTTGAATTCATTTAGGTAGGTGTTCAAGCCTTATTAAAATTTTGAAATAACTGTTTGCTCCTTTTCACTAAAGCTTCTATGGAAGACAAGGGACTTTTTGTCAAGACAAAATCATTCATGTAATGTACCCAGTGGACAACCGTAACATCTTGTAATGAATGTGCTGCTGATTTTGTCTGTCCAAGAAATGCTGAGGAGATAGCTTCATTCTCCAACGTCAAACACTTTATTCATGAAGTTGGGGCTTTTCTTTCTGATGGGAGATACAAAATTCTTCTGCTTCACATCTGTTTTATCTGTTTTATCTGTTGGATAGTGCTCCTGGACTTCTAAATTGCTTCACAGCTTAAGGAAAGGAGATCTGTAATAAAGGTCCATGGTAATAAATATAGCACCTAATATGGAATAATGTATTACAAGTCAAGACATCTGTTCACATTACTATGAGAGTCTCAGTCCAATTATATTCACTATAAATTATGGAATAACAATTGCAATAAAGATGTGCACGTTATTGTTTCTGAGCTTGAGGCTAAATTGAAGATTAGGTTTTTGTGCATTCTGAATTCTGAAGTAATTTTCTGAGATAGCACAATCCAGACCTACTGCAATAACATACATAAGAAATTATATTCAAGAGCAGATTAAGCACAACTTTGCCAATGCATTTATACCTTGCATGGCCAAAAAAACCCAACCCAGTAAATACATCCAGGGTTTAAATACTATCTTTAAAAAAGGAACTATGCCACATCACACTGTCCTAGAGAGATTTTTTTCCAGCATAATATTTATCCATTTAAAAATATTTAATGCAATTCCATTGAGTTTAACCTACTGCTATAAAAAAACCCCAAAACTCTAAATAGTCTGTCCTCATTGAGATGAGGAAAGATATTATTTTTTCTGCAGGCATCAGCAGAATTACAGAATTATAGAATTTTATGGGTTGGAAAGGACCCATAAGGATCACTTGGTCCAAATTCCACCTCAAAGCATGACCAACTTAGATCAGATCATTCTGGGCCCTGACCAGTTGATTTTTTTAAATATTTCTGAAGTTTGCAACTCAGTGGAGCCTCCCAGCAGTCTTATTAACTGCATTTTTTTCCCCTAACATTTAATTAGAATTTCACATATTGCAACTTCTGTCCATTGCCTCTCTGATGATTTTTACCCTAAGAAGCATTTGTCTCCATTTTTTCTAGACCTTCCCTTTCAGCAGTGGAAGAAAGCAACAAGATCCTTCTCTTATCCTTCCTTTCTAAAGAAAGCACAAATAGTTTGCTCAGCTGTTCCTTGCGTGTGATTCACGGTCTCGGTGACCCTCTGCTGGAACTGCTCCAGCAAGCGAGTGCCTTGCTCATAGTGGAGCCACAAAGCAGCACTCCTGACACGATTTCAGCAATGCTGAATGGAAAGGGTGAGGAGGGGGTAACACTTCTCTCTACCTGCTGACTGCACCCTTGCTTATGCAGTTTGAAAATTGTTTGGCCCTCTTCACCACAGGGGTGCACTGCTGACTCAACACCTTGTGCCCAAGGATTCCAGGTCTGTTCCTTTCTGATGGCAAATGACATCAACAAATGGGAACGGGTTAATGCTGGCATTATCCCAAAGAAAAGATTTAATAAAGAAGAGGAGCATGAGATGAGTCCCCTGTTAAACACATTCAAGCAATTCTGTTTGAGCTTGTCGAAAAGGAGTGCTGTTGATTTACTTCATCTTATTGCCACAGTAAGTTGGATGTGTCACAGTATTAATATATTGGAGCTTCATCTTACCTCCATAATAAAACTCTTCTAGAAACTAACCATCATTTTCTTTCCTAATTTGATACTAACAAACTACAATTGTTCAAGTGTTAGAACCTGAAAGTTAGTCCATATCTACCCTGCAAATGAAACCTACATTTATTGAGTGCCTTCAATGACTCTCTTCAGGTAACAACTGGAAGCTGTCAAGCTGCTCTGATACATCAGCGTGTGAGCACCTTCCCTTCCCCTTCCCTGGCATGTTTATAGATTACTTGCCTGTGTGCTACAATTAAACACAAGAAGGCCATGGACAGAAATCCTGCTATCTGTTTTCCCCAACTTCTAGTAGGATTCTGTACCTCACGTGCTCTTCATTGACTGTTGATGGAAAGCCACAAGCTGAAAAAGACAGACAAGTGTTTCACATCCTTGTTTACGGCTGGGGTAAAATGACTAATAGGAACCTGGAAGGCACTTGAAGTCTTTATGAATCTAACAACATAATGAGAACAGCAGTGGTTAGACTGTAGCACATACATGAGATTCAGCAGTGTACGCTTTGGGTAACCCTAAACCTCCACAGAGACAGTACCTGGAGTTCAGCATCCTGTATGGATCATAGAATCATAGAATCATAGAATGGTCTGGGTTGGAAGGGACCCCAAGGATCATAGAGCTCCAACCCCCCTGCCACAGGCAGGGCCACCCACCTCTAGGCCTGGATCTACACAAGGCTGCCCAGGGCCCCATCCAACCTGGCCTTGAACACCTCCAGGGACGGGGAATCCACTACCTCTCTGGGCAGCCTGTTCCAGCACCTCACCACTCTTTCTGTAAAAAACTTCCCCCTAATATCTAATCTAAACCTTCCCTCCTTTAGCTTTAGTCCATTCCCCCTTGTCCTGCCATTATCTGCTCTTTTAAAAAGTTGAATCCCCTCCTGTTTGTATGTTCCCTTCAGGTACTGGAAGGCTGCAATGAGGTCCCCCCGCAGCCTTCTCTTCTCCAGGCTGAACAAGCCCAGTTCCCTCAGCCTCTCTTTGTAGGGCAGGTGCTCCAGCCCTCTAATCATCCTTGTGGCCCTCCTCTGAACCCTCTCCAACAGTTCCACATCCTTCTTGTATTGCGGGCCCCAGATCTGGACACAGGACTCCAGATGGGGCCTCATGAGGGCAGAGTAGAGAGGGACAATCACCTCCCTGTCCCTGCTGGCCACTCCTCTCCTGATGGAGCCCAGGATACCATTGGCCCTACGGATGTTCCTTCTCATTTCAGCAGAGTCTGAACCTTTTGCTTTTCAGGAATACTCATACTTTCTTACAAAGCGTGAAAGTCAGGCACTACAGATGGGATTATCAAGGCAGGTTGGCTACTATCATGGGTTTTGTTTTTAATCTCCAACATTTTATCAGCTTGGAACAATTATTTCCTTAATTTGGTGCTGCAGGAACAGAGAATGTTTTGCTATTTGTGCAGTAAATGAAAACTAAATTGATGAAATATATCCACCTAGCAGGTTTTAGAATAAATGCTATAGTGGTTTGTAATTCAGAGATTAATAAAGTCAGTTGTCTTCAAATTTAGCACCAGAATCATCTGCTTGGGTATGGCCTTCCAAACTAATGTTATTTTTCTTCTCTGTTACAAAACTTTGCTGGCAAAGACCTAATGCTCAGACAGCAAAATAGGAAACTGGGACCATCTTAAGTATTCAGAAGTATTTTTGAAACGTATCAATGGAACAGAGTTGTTTACCATCGTGGTTATCTTCCACTGTGGTGTCTACCTGAACATTTTTCTTACATTTTAATTTTTATAAGTTTTTCCACTTCGTCCTCTCTTTTTTAACATGGAAAATCAAGCACACTTAGCCCACCTTTCTACTGCTTAGATCAGTAGTACAAGCAGTAATCACTCCTTGTCTTTCATGATGTTTTATGTTTTTGCAGGATTTTTTGCCTTCCTTATTTTGGCTGTCCCTCTCTGTGTGTAATTGTCTTTGCAGTGCTGATATTCTGTCTCTCAGATCTCAGTAGCCTTCTCCTTGGCTGCACATCTAGTCTGCTTTTCTTTACACACTCAGGCCTCTGAGCTCCTGTTTCAACCTTTGGCTTAGTATCATGTTGTCCAGAACCTTGGGGTAGATCTGCCTGCACCTTTCTTAAAATAAAACTACCAAAAATATCCAAAGGCCTTTCTATCTTTAAAATTAGGTCTCATGAGAAAACAAACTGGAAAAAAAACAATTTTGCTGACAGTGAAAATTCAGCTCTTTTGGGTGAGATAATCCAGAACCAGTGTAAACAACTTCTCTCAACAGCTTTCCCCCTGCTGACTGTCCAGGTAAAGTTATGCCAGAAACCATAGCTATAGCAAACACCGTAACTGTGCCTCTGGATCCCCAAGGAAACCTCATCTGCCAGAGTGCTCCTGTGACCCCCTGGCTCTGCCCACCCTGACTTGAGCCCCAGAACATTTCTCCATCTCAAAACCTGATGGAGGTGCTGGCAGCCCTTTCACAATGGGGCTCTGCCTGCAACAGTGACATAGCAGGTAGCTACCAGGTCAGCCTGCCTGCCTGCTATCTTGCCTTTCCAACACCAGAGGAGTATCCACACACAGGGAGCCAGAAGGAAACTATACCGACTGCCACAGTCTACTTTCCCAGACATTAAGCTCTCCCATGGGCAGAGATATTTTTCTATACGCTTGATGAGAGGCCCCATGCGTGTTATTCAGAAGACATGATTTCTGCACCTAAACAGATGCCTTAGGGGAGAGGGCTGGCCAGCTGCATCCAGGCTCCAGCCTCAGTGGGACAGTGAAAATTCACTGCTGCCCCTGAACCACTCCAGGGACACGCCATGATGGTTTAGAGGTACAGACAACTACAGGCAAGAGCTTGAGTGTGTGCATGGGCTCTAGTTTATTTGCAGATGCAGAGGTGGCAACAAACTCTTGCAGACAATAACAATATAAAAAATGTAATCATTTGTGGCTCTACCTACACCAGGAAATTAAGCAACAGCAGGGCACAGGCCTGAATGAAAGCAACTAGCAACAAAGCTCATAATCAATATATGCCTTGTAGAGACCAACAAGCCTCTGTGGGAAAAAGGAAGGAAGGATATTATAGTTGTTAATCTGTGTCTAGTGGTTTGACCCTAGCTAGAGGCCAGATGTCCACCAAAGTTGCTCTATCACTTCCCTTTTCAGCTGGACAGGGGAGAAAATTGATATTGAGAGGCTTAGGAGTCAAGATAAGGCCAGGGAGAGATCATTCTGCAATCAGTGTCACAGGCAAAACAGAATAAAGGAAAGAAAACTCTCTAATTTATGACACTGCACTGCACACCCAGTGACACCAGAGTTGGGTAATGAGAAGTACAACCAGATCTTAAAGCACCTCCCCCCACCCCTCCCCTCTTTGCAGGCTCAACTTTATTCATATAGATTTCTCTCCCTTCCTTCTCCACAGGTGTCACAGGGGAGACTAGGATAGGGATGGCGTTTCCATCAGTTCTTCATGAGTTGTTTTCCTTCTTAGCTGGGGAAAGGGGCATTCCTCACCCCCTTCCCCCGCTGCACCGTGGGGTCCCACCCACGGGAGACAGTCCTTCAACAACTTCTCCAACGTGAATCATTTCCCACGGGGCTTCAGCTCTTCACCAGCTGCCCCAGTGTGGGTCACTGCTATGGGTGCAGTCATAAATCATAAAATGTCTCACATTCTCTCAAGCCCAGACTGCTCCAGCCTTGTCCTCCACGGGGTCACAAGTCCCCCCGCCCCAGCAAACCTGCTCTGGCATGCATCTGTCTCTCTCTTCACCAGCCTTTGTGCCTACACAGTTCCTTACATCTTCTCACTCCCTTCTCTGGTGGCAAAAAGCAGCTGCTTGTAATTTTTTTTCTCCTAAATGTGATTCCCAGAGGTGCTGTGACCATCACTGATGGGCTCAGCCTTGGTCAGCAGCGACTCTGGGCTTGAGCTGGCTGGTGTTTGCTCTCTGGGGCCTGCAGAGAGCTTCTGGCTGTTCTTGCAGAAGCCACCCCTGCGGCATCCCCCCCCCCACACTCCTCCCCACCCCGAACCCAGCCATGCAAAACTACAACACTGTCACAGATAGGCACCCAAGAATTTCCCTCGGAAACTGTCTGTATTGATGTACACCACAGCCAAGGGATTGGTAAGCACATCGCTGGGCTGCCTGCTCTGGGCCAGGAGTTCTCATAAGGCATGGGAGAATGGCTGCAATCCCACTTACATGCTGATGCAGCCTGCGGCACAAACACGGTCTTATTAGCCCCTCACTCTGACGGACACCTGACTGGAGTGCTTGTGGGATGTAAACCTGGGCTGCTTTTTTTGTGGTGTCTCCCAAGGTTTCACCATGAAGCCAGGACACAATGTACACGGAGAGGAATTTGAAACTGCTGTCATCTCTGGATCATGGGAAGTGGCCAGCACAGAAACTGGTGTGCTGCAAATGTGGGAGATGTCAGTGCTCTTCGTTTCAGGAAAACTCAAATGACCCAAACCAAAGCCACATACAAAACTAATTTTCTGACTCAAAACAAGTATGTCAGAACTCTTAAGAGAGACCATTCTGATCAATTCTCAGACAAGTTTTTCAACTCATGCGTTACGTACATGTCTGGATTCCTGCTTTTCTGTGTGACAGAATTACCCAGATTTTTGCTTTGACCTTAATTTTTGACAATGGTCTTGTAAAAATAAGTGACAGGACCTCCTGGTGGGAAGAGGAGATTGTTCCTTCCCTGGGGATGAGCTGAGTTTGCTCAGCATGTCATGCAGTAGGGAGAAGTCACAGCATGGAGGCAGAAGTCTACAGCTAAAGAGAATCCTGAAAAGCTTAAGAGTCAATTTGTTATTTTTAAATGCATTTGAAGAACCCTGTGCTTGACTTCTATGCAAAGCTCTTCCTGAGGCTTACTTCCACATGTGGTATATAAATGGGCCTGACTTCTCATGTGCATCTAAACACTTACTCTGCTGTTTCTCTCTATGTATTGGTCCATGCAAGGCGGTGTGTGGGAAACACCAGCTACACTGGGGCAAATGTACCATCCGTTATTCCAAATGCACACACACTATTGTTTCCAAGCACCGTCTTAGAGTAAGTCCAACTACTTTGCTCTGAGAAAAAAGCAAATGCAATTCCCACAAACACTTGAAATAGGAAGTACAGGTAAGAACATGTCAGAGCTGGCTCTTTATGCCAAACTCAAATACTTTGACAGAAGGACCTATGATACAGAACACACAGCCATACACTATAGCAACATTATAGAAACAACTATAGAACATGGTTATATGAATATATATATGTATATATGTATATACATAAACAACTATGGAACATAGTTATACATATGGAGCCAGCTGGTAAGGGCTCTGTTGGACCTTGCAGAAGCCACCCCTGCAGCCCCAACCCCCCTCTGCCCCTCCACCTCCCACTACCAAAACCTTGCCACGCAAACCCAAAACAGCTTTAAACATGGTTTTCAAAATTCAGGGTGTGTCTGTACTTTCAGGCTGCACATACATTGGTTGCAAAGGCAAACTCTGAATCCACATGCAAGTTCCTGGGCAAAGAGCATGACGGAATCCTATTTGGAAAGCAGAGCACCCAGCTCATTTTGGGCTCAGGACCACATTTTGGGGCTCTGGACCTCCTCCACTTCAGTAGGAATGCATCATCTCATACTGGCATACTGTGCCTCAACACCCACACCCTTCTGAAAC
The DNA here is from genome assembly GCF_964237585.1 of Gallinula chloropus. Taxonomy (NCBI): domain Eukaryota; kingdom Metazoa; phylum Chordata; class Aves; order Gruiformes; family Rallidae; genus Gallinula; species Gallinula chloropus. Next base: position 75,665,353 of record NC_140086.1, read on the forward strand.
ACCCAGCAGTCCTGGTGTGCCTGTCTCATGCAAGCCCATGAACACACAGATGACTGTAGGGCCTCATTACTGCTACTGGCAAGGCTTGTGTCAGGCCCATTACCAGGAGGTGTGCCTTGGGGAGGGCCACGCTGTGTGAGGGGTGCCTAGATACACTAGAAAGTGGGTTCTGAAGATGCTTTTCTTACTGACTCATAAATTCATACAACTGGTGGGGCTGGAAGAGGCCACTGCTGGTCATCTAGTCCAACTTCCCCCATTCAAAACAGTAGCCTGGAGCAGATTGCTCAGAGCCTTGTCCAGCCAGGTGCTGAACATCTCCAAGGATGGAGACTCTACAGTCTCTCTGGGCAACTGAGTACATCTGATCACCTTCACATAAAAAAAAAAAAAAAAAATCACATTTAAGTGGAATTTCCTGTATTTTAATTTGTGGCAATTGTCTCTTGCCCTGATACTAGACACCACTGAGAAAAAGTCTTCTTTATCTTCTCCCATCTGGTATTCATAGTACACATCGTTAAGATGTGTCTCACCAGTGCAGAGTAGAGAGGAAAAATCATCTCCCTTGACCTGCTGGTGACACTACTCTTAGTGAAGTCCCAGATGCTGTTGGCCTTACCAGCCCTCAGCTCCTCCACGCTGTGAAAAATTTGTGCTCTCCTGAACTGTATGTATTCACCAAGCTTTTATGTTTGTTTATGTTTTGAAGGCAGAGAATTATCCATTCACAGCAACGCTCCTTCTGCAGCCTGCTTTAGTCAACTTCCAGTTACCATGAGGAAGAGTGTTTTTCACATAAGCTCTGTAAACAGCATATGATGTGAACATTTTCACAGCAACATGCCCCACCTGCCATATTCAGCTCTTAATGATGTAAATCTGTGTATTATTAATTTTTGTGGCATGCAAAGCAGTCAACTTACCAATGTAGCAAAATCAGCCTCATAAACTATGTGGAATATGTATATATGTGGAATATGTATATACTTTTCTAATTATTACTGAGAAAGTCCCCAGCTCAGGAATAGGTTTTGGGTTTTTTTTCCTTATTAGTATTGTGAAGGTAAGATTAACTTGTGCAGTAATCTACTGTCACACTTCTCTTGAGTATTCCTAATGATACAGTCCTATGTGTGCAGTTCAGGCACTGAATTTTTTTGTAAAACGTTTCTTACAATGACAAATTTTGGGGCATAACTTGCTATCCTCATTGAAAAAACAGTGGAATGGATGCAAGAAAAGAGTGCTTTACACAGGGGCTTGACCTGATACATTTTCCTCTGCACATTAGCTTACAAGAAACAACAAGAAAGTAAAGTAAAAACTGTGGAGAATTAAAAGATAGGAGGAACCAAGACCCACTTACTGATTATTCCCATTTTTTCTTGTTCTGCCTTGGTGTTGCAGTGCGTTTAGGCTAGTTAGAGCTTCCTGTGCTAATCTGAATGAACAATGCATGCTTAAAAGTGGGCTCAGATGGCTTTGTCCTTTTGGGTACATCTGCTCTATTGCCAAGATGTCCTGACAGATCCATGTTAGCTGTAAACAAGCCAACTCAGCTACAAAGTCAAGTCAGACTGCTGGATAAACCGGTACAAGAGGACTCTTGAATCTGCCGTAGGGACGTGGGGCTGACACCTAATTCAGCAGGTTTATATTTGCATTCATTTGGCCTGGGTGCACACAAGTGCCGGGAGAAGGGGAAGCATGTCTCTATCAGGCTGTAAAAGTAATAAGCATTTGGACAGATTAGAGGTGGTGCTGACTGACTGCATCCTCATACGCAAAAAGTCACGGGTTTTTTTCTTGCCTTGGGATCAGAAACCTGCACTGCACTCTGTTCAGAGAGCTGGCTTCAGGCTAGACAAATCCCTATGTCCCACACCTCTCCATGGGGCTCTGCTCTTCTGTTTGGGTCCAGTTGTTGGGTTTTTTTTTTTCTATACTTTGCTTATTGTTCCTTTAAAACCTTCATGTTATATTATTCCTTTGGCTTGTCCTAAGTGGTCTCCTAAGCTCTTTTTCCTGGCTAAGGGATCACCTAGAGTTGCTTTGGCACATGTTAGTGTTGGTACAGTCTTCAGGTTTCATTTTTCCTTTCTCACTTGAGACACTCAAGCAGAAAACATCTTTGCAGCTGCTGAGATTTAAAAAAAAAAATGGACTTTTTTAAAAATGTGCTTTGCTCTTGTGTAATGCAGCAGGGTCCCTTCCGTGAAAATAAACCAAGAAAAGAATCCTGGAAGGCTGTGCAGAGATCTTCCAGAGTTTCAGCCTTAGGTGAATTATTATAGCTATGCTATAAATCCCTGAAATCACACAGATTGTAATGAAGATATTGGCTCATCCCCAGCGATACGGACAGAGTGCAATATTGTGTCCTTTTCTGATTTTGATCTAGTACACTGCTGCACTTTATTTCATGCAGATTGATGAAAATCAGTGTCTGGCACACAGAGATTCTTCATTTCATTGCGTTGTTCCAGAATACCTGTCTTCAACTGCATCATTTTGCAAGATAATGCATGAAAAATAAATAACTGGATTGTGATCCTAATATTGCTTCCAGTAGCAAAATCTGTGTTGCTCTCTTTGTCTCACTGTGTACTGGGTGGTTACCTTTTTCCTTCCGCTTTATTTGGCTGCTTAATTAAGGTCCTGGTTTACAATGCTGAATAATGCATATTGATTAATAGCTTTCACAAAACCCGCAAGAGTAAGATTGGCATCTGGTGGACTTGACAGATGCACGAGCCACTCACAATGCTTTTCTGTCAGGCAATTCAGTTCCCAGAAAAGAAGACTGCATGACTAATGAGTTTTGCACCTCCTCTTCATGTGCTCATCTGCTTTCCCATTGAAGTAATTTATTAGGCACTTATGTGAGTCATGGTTAGCACACTGGAGTGGGAGTGGTTGGTGGCAACCATTATAATAACTGTAAAGCAAATAAAACAGAAATCAGGAAAGTGGGAAATGATGTCTAAGAAGCAGAGAACACCTGTGTTCTGTTTATGGCTCCCCTAAATATTTGTAATTAATTAAACAGTTACAATCACAGTGTAATAATGTATTTATACTCACAACTATTTTTACAAACCAGCATTCTTGCATCATTAGTGAAGTTTTGAAGAGCAAGGTTTGTGCATCTCTACTGAATGAGAATTTTCATAACAGCTCACTGTGATGAACTGGGTCGCTTATGTGGCACCTCTTCACTCTAGTAAAACCTGCTGACACTCACATGATCATCTGATAAACAGAAGAGAGAAAATAGTTCTGTTTACTGCTGGGACCCACTTCTGTGGTGCACATAGACACATCTAACAAAGTAGCAGATGGGGTTCAAAATGAACTTCGTGTGCCTGAAATGCAGTGGAGCCATGCAGGGACACTGTGAACCAAGGACAGAAAGTCTTTGGGAACCGTCAGAAAGCTGCTGCTGTCTACAAGGGTCGATAGGAAGCAGTGCAGTTGTTTGTTTGGAAGCATACGGGTGCAGTACATCACAGTATTTTCTGCTTAGCCCATTGGCATTTGAGATGAACAGGAACATGGTGCTTCATGGGAATGAACTACACTACAGAAGGGACACTTTAGCAAGGAACACAGATTTGAGCTAGCACAAGGTAAATAGCAGTGATGTCATTGTATATAGGATTTACTCTGACAAAATACAGAAGTAGGGTTATCTAGGGTTTTTTAGGTGCAAGCCAATAGAACGAGTCATGAATTTCTGTTAGTATGCCAAAACTTCATTGCTAGAAGCCTAGAAAGCTGAAGAATGCTTGTATGCATGTCATAAGGGAGGGCATAATAAAGAGAGTATGTTCAGCAAGTTGTTAGGTATTTTTATAAAAGGAGAGTTTTTGCTGACTGTGGCAAATGTCTAGCACTCAAACACTGAGCTATTCATTTGGGAGAACAGAAACATGAAGTTCAGTAAGGAGAAATGCAAAATACTGAATCAGCATTGAAAGTTACTGCGGCAGACCTGGAGGTAACAGGGGATGGCAGCTGAAGAGATGACGACATGTGGCCTAGTTGTAAATCAGGCAGATTATGTACTGTGCCACATTAAGGTTGTGGCAAGCAGACTGCAGGAAACTACTAGACTGCATTCCTCTGCATGATATTACTGATGAGTCCTTACCTGTGTGCAGATATGGGCCTCCAAGCTTAAAAGGGCCATGGAGACGCTGAGGAGGGTCTAGCAGAAAACAGTTAAGATGGTCTGAGACCGACAGTGTACGTGAAGAGCTGGAGTCTGTTGGCCTCATGAAGAGGAGATCTAACATCAAACTGCAGCTATATAAATGGCAGTTAAAAGCTGCCACGGCACACCTTTGCAGAAGCTAGTGACAAAACAGTCTGTGATAGGCTTGAGTTGTAGCTTGTGGCTCAAGGTGGACATTCCATTGCACAAAACCATGGCTGACCTAATCTGGTGCAGCCACGGTCCTGCCTCAAGCAGGAGCTTGAAGCAGAGACCACAGGAGGCCCATCCAAACAGCATTTTTACACTTTTAGTGTGTTTTTCCTATCCAAGCTGCAAGTATTGTGAAAGCAGGTAGGAAGACCGAAGCACTATCGGCAGCACACAACCTAAAAGGCTGTCTTGGAACTGAAGCCAGAGATTTGTAGAGAATGCTTGCAAAGGTGCCAAAAAAGAGCGCAGAAGGTAATTTTAAACTCTGAGACAAGGCGGTCTGACACTGACAGAGGGCAAGCTGAAAAGAAGTGTTAGGAGGTAAGAGCAGCTTCAAAGTCTCCTTTTGAAGGATAAGAAGATGAGCTGTCATATAGCAGTACTGAAGTAAAAAGTTCCACTTATAACACCATTTACATGGATATATCACTGCAGTATGAAAATAAACAATGCCACTCAAAGAAGAAACAAAGAACCTGCAGAAGGAAAGTAGCTTTCTCTCTTATTGTCAAAGACCTATAAAGCCCCAACCATTTCCCTGCTTGTGAAAGTCCAACAAAGATGAGATGAAAGACTTGAATTCTTGGAAAGGCTCACTTCAACAACCAGATGCTCAACAAGGCAGACCACGTTGTTTCTCTTACAAGCTGTGGTGAAGTACTTCTTCAACAAGCAGAGAGGAGAGGAATAACATAAAATGTATCCATTTTCTAAAGTGTTTAAAAAGTCAGCGTAGCCACTGATTGAAAAGCAGGGCTTTTGAAAGGTGTTTCAGTAGGTTATGCCTACACTGTGCATACAGACACTTCCTGCAGACCATCACACCAACATTATGTGTGCAGAAACTAGTCATTTCTTGAAGGTTAGCGCTTAAATCCTGTATCCAGCATGATTTCAAAAGTAGAGGGAATTGAGCCAAACGCTTTTGACAGTAGCACAGCTATTTACGGATATAAATCAACACTCTGGCTGGGTACTGATCGAAATCTATCTGCAGTTATCCAAGATAGATTGGCACAATGGAGGATATGCAGTTTGCTGGTCGAATCGTTTGCTGCATTCGTATGGTGCTTGATTACCCAAAAGTGCTGATTTATGCATTGTATTTAATTTTTTTAACTGAATTTTGTTCTTGTGCTTATTAACGCGTTGCCATTTTAGTAAAATCATAGTAACTTAGCTTAGTTAAGTAATGGTGCTCAGTTCAGTAAATACTGATCTTTTCAATAGGGGTGAGTTGCATCAAATGAACATTGAGACCTTAAGTAACCTTAGACAAGAGATTTGCAAGTCACTTGTCTCTCTGCAGGTTCATTTCCTCTCAGCAGCAATTCAAAAAGAATTAATCCACTGCAGAATTAGCTCTCTCCAGAAAGGCAAATCTTCTTCAGCAGAACAGCGTTTCTGGACAGGGTAAGCAGTTTTATTGGTCAAGCAATTGGGGGTGACTTCTTTGAAGGGCTTACAGAATTTTTAAAGTGTGAAAGTGGTAGCAACTTGCAATCACAGTACAGAAGAAGATGCAAGAAAGCAGGAACCTGAACTGTATGGGAAGAAGCCAATTTTATAGCTTATGATTGCTATCATAACGATTTAAGGTATAACCTTCTCAGCTGCTGCCTCTGTTCCACTTTTGCTATTACAAATTTGAATTTGTTAATATTCGTTGCATTTACATTTCCTCCATTCTTCTGAATCATGACATTCTTTTGAAATCCAAAGTTAAAGATACAGGGTCTCATAACCCAATATCCTTTTGAAAAGTTTATTAATACCCTTAAATTAAAAAAAATAAAAGTTGCTTTCTTGCCTTGCAATGTAGAAAGGCATAAATTGGCAAGACACAACTTTTTTGAAGCAGCAGCAAATTAGCTTCTTCAGTAGCTACAGACATACCAGAAAACAATACTGAACTAACTTCAGCATAGTGGGTGCCAAAAGGGCTGCCATGGTTTAACCCACCAGGCAGCTAAACCCAACACAGAGCTGTTCACTCACCCCTACACACATAAAGTGGGGTGGGGGAGAGATCCAAAAAGACAAAACAAACCCAAAACCTCAAGGGTTGAAATAAGACAGTTTAATAAAACAGAAAAGATGGTAATAAAATATACAGAACAAGTGATGACCAGCACAGTTTCTCATCAACTGGAGCTTACACATAACTAGTTCCTGAGCTACACCACTTCCCAGCCAACCCTCCAGTTATATACAGAGCGTAACATCCCGTGATGTGTATGGAACATCCCTTCAATCAGTTTGGGTCATCTGCCCTGGCTGCCTGCCCTCCCAGCTTCTCGGGCAGCCCCCATTGTCAGGGCAGCAGGAGCAGCAGAGGAGTCCCTGACTGCTTGGCAACAAATGCAGAGGTCAGCATGTTATCAACATCGTCCTCATGCTCACTCCCAAACACGGCACTACACCACCTGCTCGGAAGAAAACTAACTCCAGCCCTGCCGAAACCAGGACAGCTGTTTGGAGTGGGGTCACAGGCTGCTTGGAAGGCAGCTGGGAGCCAACTCGTGCTCTCACTTGCTGTACTGTGGACACAGATGCCCCTGTGCGCCACAGCCACAGCCCAGCTGCCACGCGCAGGCCCCGTGCACACACCGAACGGGGAGCTCCACGCCCGGGAAGAGAGTTGGAAATGGAGCTCAGTGAGAAGACAGGACAGAGGGTGCTGGTCAGGCACCAGGCATGGCTTTAACACAGAACCCAGGAAGCCAAGTTTAAAGCATGTTATCCAAGATCTCTTGCAAAAACCCACTGTAATGCTCACTGCTGCACCTGTCGACCAGCCGTGCAGCCAGTAACACAACTGGATGTGGCTGTCGTGCCTGGGGTATGACTACACCCACCAATTTCCTCAGTAACAACCACACTGTCTGTTCTAGTGGGGAGAGCTCTTCTTGGGGGTTTGTATGCTTTGTTTTCACTGTCAGGCATGAACTATGTTAAAGGTCCATAAACCCAGTCTTGTGGATTTTAAAATAATAAAAATACTCCGTAGCTTTTTCTTCTTAATCACATGGTACTACAAAACTGGAATACAAGACTGCATAACAAGCTAGGAAATTTCAAGAGCAAATATACTTGCTGTAAGTTTCTCTTGTGTTTATCCAGATTTAAAATACTTTCGTGCAAAGCTTATTCAAGGCCAGCCCCACATTCTGGGATCCAAATGAAAATCACCCTGCCTTACTCATTTACACAAAGCACAAAAGTGTGGAAAGCCCCCTAAAAGCAGGTATAATGCATTAAATGAATACAACAGTCCACAAATATTTCATTGGTGAGAATTTATTATGTAAATTAGAAGTGGCTAAACAATAAAACAATCCCAAAATTTCACAAACAAATTTTAATTAGAAAGTACAGTTGCAAGAGCAGCCAGATTTGAAGCATGCTATGCTAAGCCATTAGGTTTAGATCCTGTATCATCTAGAATAATCTTCCTTCTCTACAATTCTAATGCTGGAGACAGCAAAACATTCAGCTATTCAAGGATTTGCATGTATTTTTGGAAACTCTAGACTGACTTTCCTGTCATTATTAGATTGAAGAATCAAGACTGGCCTGAAGCAGCAGTGAAGCGTAAATGCATGCATTTATTCTTTGTCACATGAAACATCAAAGAGAAAGATGAGAAAGAATATTTACTGAATGGAGTATAATTGACTCACCTAACCCGACTTCTGGAAGATGGCTCCTTCTCCACCTGCACATCTACAGGTGCAGAACAGGTTCAGTACCCTCATAGCAGGTGAAAAGCAGAACATCATACTTGTGGAAGTATCAGAGTTGTCCAAGCATAAACCACATACTAGCAACAGGAGGAAATGGCAAGGGATAGCAGTGGTAGGTTTCCTTTTGTGAAAGACCAAAGTCCCCATCTGCCTACTTGGCTCACTATCTACATTGATTTGTTGCTTGTCAGAGGCCCAGATCCAAGATGTTGCAGAGAAACCGCCAAGGCTCCCTGGCTGTTTCTCCCTGCTGCTTATCCACATGGGCACCAACTGTACTGCCAGGGGACACCAACTATACTGCAGGGGACACCAAGGGAGTCAAGAGCGACTAGAAGGATCTGAGAGTGAAGGTCAGGAATTAACTGACCAGCCTCACTGCTTCCCCTGCACAAAATTGCAGATCAAGACCCCTTGGAGCACATTTCTGGACCCACACAGGAGTAAGAAGTGATTAGGAAGAGTCAGCATCAGTTTACTAAGGGTCAGTCATTCCTGAACAATTACAATTTCAAGAACAGGACAAGAAATTGAAGATATCAGAGCAGTAGCCCCAGAGGAAACTTTCTAAGCCTCTGTTCACCTAGATAATAACCAGACACATCTTTAGAATCACCACCACACCTGCAGTTTTGAAGCATTTGATTGGAGAAAGCAGCCCATCCTTGCTCTTTGCTGAGTGCAATTTCCTCTTCCTTTTGTCTTCCCTGAACATTCCCCATCTGGGTGTCCCAAGGCCTTGCATGGAAATGTGCTGAGAACCTGCTCTGTCAGCTGTCCTCAACACTTAACATTCTTCTTTACCTTCTTCAACACTGCTTTTAGGGTCTTCACTTTCCAGATTAACTCATCTGAAGCTTTCTACTACAGATCTCTACAGGTGAAGTAGCACATTTATCCCTGAGGAGTGCCACACTCTGCCTGCAGACACACTCACACAGCCATGGACAGACCATTTCTGTTCCAGGAGTTGTTTCCTCCAGAAACAGCCACCAACTTCAATGAGACACTGAATATGGACATAGAGCACAGGTGCTTGCTTTCTGCATGGTAAGAGCTATGCTCTCATCAGCATATGGAAATCATTCCCTTATTGGAGGAATGTCTCCCCAGCTGTCCAGCTCCTGAACACAAAAGCAGGAAACAACCACAGAGCAGCCCTCTCCCCATGCTGGCAGCCCACCTAGAACATCCCTTTTTGTTCTACCACTCTCTGTGTGCCAGTGCTGACATATGTCCCCATCAACTCTCTACCATGATGTTCTCCATTGCTACTGCCACCCAGTTTTGCAAAAGGGCAAGGTGTCCTTTGGAGGCTCACAGTAAAGCACTGTCTCTGCGCTTCTGACTCTTTAGCATTCATTCATTTATTTAATAACACCTTTCTCAAGCCTAAAAAAAAGTAAGAAATTCTTCCCAGACTCTAAGGATACAAGGCAGTCATTGTCCATGAACAAGCAGGTTATGAAGCCAGGAGCATGAACAGCTTCAGAGGAGTGGAACTGAAGACTGTAAAGGAGAGGAAACTGGTAAGAAGAAAAACCACCACGTAAACAAATACAGAATAAAGCTGGCCCTTGGGGAGGAGAAAAGCTGCTATTCATTCTCCCCTTTTTTCTCAACTTAAAGAATCACAGATAGATTCAAGCTTGTCAGCTTTCCTAGCTGCTTTCCCACCCCTAGTCCCACTACTCAGCACTTAGGAGACAATTTGTATCAGACAGACCCCTGCAAACCTACAGAGCTTCCTTCTTCTAAGAACTCTGTCATAGACAAAGAAAAAATATTTCCCAAACACTTGGACTAAACTTCTACATGTCTCTTCATTCTCTTCATCCCTTCACAAACCAATCCCATACACCTGTAAGTTTTCCAGAGGAAGAAATAGCCTCTTTTCCTCTAACTTTCAACATTTTCTGTATCACTAAGGAGTTCCATCTCTTGCTTCCAGATCTATAACTACTTCCAAGTCATTGATCTGCACCCATTATGAAATAAGCTTTACTTACAAGCTGTCAGAGGACAACCCCCCCCCCCCCATACTCCTTATTCCTCTGGCTTAGATCGCTAATAGCCCTGAACTAACCTTATCAGCCTCAACCTGGGATCTCCATCAACACATCCTCCACCCATTCAACTCCATTTAAGCTCAGACATGGGCTGCTACCTCTGTCTTGAGCTTACATCTGCTTCTAATCTAGTTTGTGGACTAATTTCCTGACTGAATCTTAGGGTTTTCTTCTAAATAATTAATTTACAATTCTGCTTCTGGTCTTCTGTCAAGTAGATATCAGGTTTAATGTATGGCTTTCCCTCTGAGCCTCATTGCACCTAACTCAACTCTCTCAGTGCATCCTGAGCCAAATTTGTCATCTTGCTTCTCTTGGGAATGCTAAAAGAGCCTGTTACCAGCACCACACTCTACCTGCTGTATCTGGATGCTGCAAATTTGCATTCTTCTTGAAGACAGCCCTGTCTGCCTGTACTGTGGTCATCCTCAGCTTCTGGATCATCTCTTTTGTGGAGGAGTCTTGTTCTCACTGCTTCCTGGCACTTCTTGCCCTGTGTGGCACAAGGCAGTCCTCCTGCCATCAAGAGGCTGCATGCATGAAGCTGTCATAACTGTGCCTGGGAGTTCAGGTAATACTTTTACCTTGCTTTTGCCTAACCACTTTTTTTCTTGGGTATGGTTTCAGTGTAACTGCCTCTGTAATACGGCATTGTTGCTGCTAGCAACATTCCATAAGGTTTGTGTTAGGTTTGTAAGAGCTCAGGACTGAGGTTTGTCACGTTCTGTCTTAACTTCTTCTGACCAGCTGTCGGCTTTATTTTACTTGGTTTGAGTATCTTAGCTTGATACAGCCACAGTTTGCTATAGGTGGCAGTAACAAGCAGTTTTTCCAGGTAGACTGAGACTTTAACAACTCCAATACAATGATATTGAGTAGAGAAAAACAGGTCTGTGATGACAGTAGAGGCTTACATGGGGAGATACAAGATGTGGTAGACAGGATCATGGGTATGAGATGTAATGAGATGGAGCACATTGTTGGCACTGGAGACCATATGCTGTAAACAGCTCAGTAATGGTCAGCGAACAGGCAGTCCTGGAGCTGGACAGAACTGGATTTAGGGCTATATATGATGTTATGTAACCTGGAGCTGCAGACTAAAGAGGAAAAAGGTGTACAGGCATGTCAGCAAATATAAAATGTGTATATATAGTGTTGTGTAAATTATATGTGCATGTATCCGTGTGGGAAAAAAAAAGAAAAGAGAGAAAGTATAGAAGAAAGAAGAAAAAAACCTGTCAATCAAAATGAGCCTCATATGCCTTCTGGTAAAGGACTCTAGCTGTTGTCCACTTGCTGTAATATTCCTTCCCCTACCAACACTAGCATGAAACCACAGACTTTTAGACCCAGAAGAGCAGTGGAAAGATGAGGATAATATCAGGAAAAAAGCAGAAACTAAAATGTGTGTGCATTACAGTTAAAATTGTATTACTGATATTGCTATAGCTTTTTGCCTGTATATAAGTATTCTGAGTTGTTATTATTTTTCCCTGTAATAAATAGATCTAGACTAATGATTCCCATATTGGACTCAAGAGTGTTTTCAGGGAAGAAGTTCCCGCCCTGGGGGTGGCCAGAGCTTGCATCTCCTGAGGGAGATGGCTAAGTCTGAGGGATAAAGGCCTTTTCAGAGCTAACAGGAGGAATCTTTCTCTCCCTCTTAAGCCTTTTCTCTCTACGACCAACACAGGCATGCTGCAGGTCTACCAAAGCTCAACAGCAGGAAGCCTTTTCCCCTTTGCTTACTGAGAGGTGGATGAGGTTGGCACCCTAAAACTCTCTCACTGTGAGGCCTGCATGGTGTTGCTCCTTCTTGGGACCCAGTGTGTGGGTGGTATCCTAAGCCATAAATCCCCCATTTGAGTTTGGTGTCTCCTGGTCGAGGTGTGGTAGGAAGGTGGGTAGTGACAACCAACTAGCCATATCCCACATGTTGCAGTGTTTGAATTTAGCCAGGCCAGATAATAAATCTCTTAATCCATTCCACTAAAGAGAGAGGGGTTGTATCTGTGTAAGCAGAGATGAGAATCTCCATAGGCAGCTTTTGATCTGGGAACTCTACCTAGTGTACAGTAGAATCATTGATATTTGTCTATGTGCTGCTTATTACATGTGTATTCTTTTTGCTTACGTATCTTCTTGTCCAAAGGCAATATTACTTGTTTGGATTGTTTTACTGTTTCTGTACACATTGAATTAAACTCCTTATGACTGTAATCCATACTTGGCTTCTATCGCAAAGCAGAGGCATGCTCCCAGCAAATTATTCTTTACAACAAAATAAGTGAATGTTGCAAAAGTAAGTCAGGGAATCATACAATTATAAATATTTAGTAGTGGAATAAGTTACTGTCTTCCATTCCTTGCTTTCTATAACACCAGCCTCCAGTGCTCCCTTTGCAAGCTTGCTTACACAGTGAAAGTATAATGAAATAGCTAACCATTTGGGCTAGGGTTGCTATTTAAACTTCTTTGTATTCAAGTAAAGATTAAAACTAGTTATTTCATTAGAAGGAGAAAACTAAACATTTTCCATCTATATTCTGAATTACAAGGTTAGTAGTACTGTGTTTGTGCTAAGCATGAATGAATATATATATAAAAATATATATCACCTTAGCCTCTTTGGAAAATAGTCTGGGAATAACCAGATGACCTTCTGAGAAGGTCAAGGTGGAGGAAGCAAGAAGTGGCATTGATAATTTTCATGGGGCAAGTTTTACAAGAGTCATGCATTTAAGTGTTGTCCAGTTATCCCTCCTGGTGCATAGACTGAAATTTTAGATTCTCAAAAGTCCTGTTTGCTTGCTACCCAAGTCCTAAAAAATTTGTCTAAAAGTCTCAACACTTAGATGCTAATACTTTGCTCTCTTTAAATGCTTGCGGAGGATGGTCTCAGCACAGAGGTAATGAGGTACAGAGCTGGGGAGGAGGGACACAGTGAGCAGAGAAAGCAGTGCTATTATATCTTATAAAAAAGAGGTGATCGCTACGCTGCAGTGACTGTGTTTCTCCACCTGTGGAAATCTGGATGTAAAGAGGGTTTTTTGAACATTCTTGCCATGAAACTATACGTCAGCTTCTCAAGTGGCAGCTCATGGGCTAATTTGGATTGGAAGCAACCATCAAATACCTTGCTGATAGCAGGGGACTTTCTCTGCACCAGGCACTTCACAGGACATGATAAATGCATGTGAATGAGAGAAGGACCAGTGAACATTTTAGACTTTTGCCGTAAGAGTAGAGGAAATAGCACCAGAGCACCAATGCTACTTCCTTGGTCCCTCAATCCAACACTATCCACATGCATATTTACCTTCTTTTAGTCACCCCCCTCTCAAAAAAAATAAAAAAAAGGAAAATTGGTAGAACAGTCTTGATACAATGTGTTCTGGAGTGAAAAGCCCTCAGCCTCTCAACGTGTCCTACTTTATATGGAACAATTATTGGTTATTGAGTCAGATTTACATGAATTCTAGCTTAATTTTTAGAGTATTTGCCTAGAAGCTGCTGAATACTGAACATAACAGTGAGATATTAACAAAACAAAGACTGGAACCATTTCAACTTAAGGTAATGAAAATCAATACAAGAGCCTATGAGAAGGGAAGGTGATACTTATTTTAAACAAAACTTGGGTGTCTTTTGGCTGCAGTCTGTCTCCCTGCTGGAATACCAGGATGAGGGAAGGTACAGCCTGTGTGCTGAAACTGTGCTGCCCTCCTCCTGCCGTCAGAGTGCAGGTCTTCTGCTGATAAATCAATTGAACTCTCCTCTTGGTGCAAGAAGCACCTTCTTTAGTAGCTACCTGGTTTTTAACTGTCACACATGTTAATGGCTGTTGACAAATACCATTCTTCCAACCTGTCCTCTAGTGTTTCTTGTGGTGTTTTCACATAGATCCGTTTCTGAAGCTGCAGTAGGCTCTGTGCACCCCAGAAGTAGTTTTGTCTTGCTTAAGCAGAAGTGGCCAGAAGCAGTTCAAAGTGACAGAACTTGACCACAGGTTAGATATTTTTTTCCCAGCCTGGGTGAAGGCATTACAGATGATATGGGAGAAGGGCTTAAATCACATGCCTTTCTTCAACCTTTGTTAGGAGCTGGAGAGGCTCTCAAGGCACTGAGCTTTCCACACTCTTATCTGTAGGGAACAGAAGGCATGTAGGGATCAAGGGGGTCTGTGGCTTTATGAAACTGTGCTGGGTCCAGTCTCCAGAAGAAACGTATTCCTGTTAAGCCTTTTGGAGGTGCTAATTCAAACAAGAACAGCACTCTACACGTACAAACGTACTCATCCCAGCTGTAGAACCAGACCAGAGGGTTCAAGTGTAGGTATCCTCCTTCTGGAAGAGCTCCTGACAGAAAAAAAGAATAAAATATGAAATAGTGTTAGTTTGCCACTACCTCCACTTTCTTGCTCAGTTGCTTAAACCTTGCTGAAATAGAATAAATAAAACAGAACAAAACCCATAAAATGAATTATTACAGCAACATGCAGATGAGGCTCCTGTTCTCCAAGCTTCAAAACTTCAGATGTGAAGAGACAGACCTTGGTCCTAGGTCTTGTGCTTTTTGGAAATTTCTTTTTCTCTTGAAAGGCGATAAGTTTGCAGATCTGAAGTTCAGAATTCCTAAATTCAGTCACTGCTAAGATACTTTATTTTTAAAGCTTAATACATGTTCACAGCAGTATAGAATGGCATGTGTGGGAATAACCGTAGTTCTTGGTATCTGTGCTATGCTTATCTCCATGGCAGCTAAGCAATTTAGAGAAGAATAAGCAAACAACTTATTGCTATGTAATTCTTTCCCTCAGCTCTTTTCCTGGTTTTCTGTGTTTTGCTAGTAACATGCACTATGATGTCTGGATCAGAAAATGTCAAGGTTAAGAGTCGTGTAATCAGTGCAAATCACTTTATCTCCAGCCCTCAAAAGCCCTGTTGCTGCTACAGCTAGTTATTCAGCCTGGTGTGGAGTGAGGAGGGATTATCGTAACCACCAGGTATCAGCCAACAGCTTGTTCCAGAAGCAGGTCTGCCAAGTCTTCCTTTTCACACTTGAAGCTTCAGCCCTGATCTTGTTTCCCTCATCACATAGATAGTGACTTGTGTTTCCCTGTGCAGGTCTGGGCTTCCCTCCAAAACCTGGGACTCCCTCATGCCAAATGAGCTAACTGATCCCAAAACCAGCTCCATCAAGGAGATGGGCTCCATTAGAGGTGTGTGTCTCTAGAGCCACAGCCCGGAACACCAGCTTCACTTTTACCTTGATTTGTGGGTATTACATGACCCAAAGCAGAGACTATTAAGGTAGCTGAGGAATCCCTTTGGACACAGGAGACTACCCTCCCAGCCAAACTCCAGGAGGTTTCTCCTGTCCCAGCATCATTGCTGTGGCTGATGCTCTTCCATTTCTAGGCCTGATCAGGAACAAGACTGACTGTGTTCTCCAGACACACAGGTACACACGTGTCCTCACTTCTCTCCATTTTCCCATCTTGATCCCTCTCTTTCTCCACCCTTGTCTCTTCCCAAAGAAACAATCCGCTCTATTACTTTTTTCCCCATTGCCCCCAGTTTCCTTACATCCATAAGCACATTGGATGTTTCTGACACTGCTATCTATATAACATCTAGGCCTTGCATGGCATTATTGATATGGTAACCTGGACACTGTTTTCCTTCCAAGAGCACATTCTATGGAAAGATCTGTGGATCTAAGGGATTATAAGGACATAGATACATATCAAACACATGATAGTTTTCAATACTATAGAATCATTTCCCCTAAACCAAGGCTATGTCTTATACAAGAGAAACAGAAGGGACAGTCTTGGATTTTAAAGTGTAAGAGGCAGGGAAGCTGTTACAGAGCTTTAAGTGAATGGAAAGATACTGTCAGAAACTTAGAAAAGGAACTGAATACCACCTGGCCAAGGATGTTAATATTGTCTGAGTTGCCAAGCAACTATATAATAGGTATTCATTTCAAGATTAAATAAATTTTGTCATTTAAAGAATGAATTGAAGTCTACTCTGTATTATTTAGAGGAAACCAAAATTTACTTTGTAGTGATACAGTACTTCTGACTCTTCTCTTGCTTTACAGTCACCTGCTGCTGCTATTTTCATACACTAAGAAATACAAAATCCTTAACCCAAATTTGGATACGTAGATAGAAGCAGCCTTCTTTTTCCTCAGTTACCTCCACACCCCACCCTTTCCTTGAGATGTTTTAATGTCATCAAGCCTGAAGCTGATCTCTCTCACTCCAGTCCGCCTTCTTTTGTATCTGCATCTCTGTCAGTATATGACAGAAAGATGTATTACAGTAATCAGTGTTCTGCTGAAGGCACAGCATCTTCTTTGATGCTAATGAGATTTATGAGCTAAAATAAGTCCTGGTCAGCATAGGTGTTATCCATTTTTAAAAATGCTGTTAGAACCATAACAGAATACTATTTTAAATGAAGGCATATTAAAATCATTTACAATTCCCAGCTTGTGGCACTGGAGTATATGACAAAGTATGTGCAGACATTTTGAAGGTGGTTCTACCCCCTCAAGATAAACAAAATTTATTTAGTGACATGAAGAAAGATGCCACAGAGAAAGCCACTCAGGGTAAGAGGGGAAATTATTTAAAATAAGGTCAACAGCTTAATACTTAGCTTTCAGATGTATCTATCATGTGCTTTTTTAATTTTTATCATATAGTAAATCTGTCCCAGATACTTAATAGTAATATATCGATGATTACAGAACTGCTCACCAGTTAAAATCATTCTGCTTTTGACTGTACCATCAGTACAGTGGGGCCAAATGATAACTGGTCAACTAGTTAAAACTGGAGAGGTTTTACAGATCGATTCTCAACAGATCGATTTACACTGGTCAAGCACCCGATTTGTTTCCTTTCACACAGCCACCTCCTCACCTGGCCCTGCCCAAGCGCTACTTGGGGAAGGAAGGTGGTTTAACACTTGCTGTCTACCTGGGGATTTGTTTATTTCTTAATAAGGAAAAGTTTCTTCTGGGTATTATTTGAGAGTGAACAATAGCCCTAGAACTTGCTCCAAGAGCTCCTCTTAAGCACGGCAGTTGCATCATGAATATTTATCCGGCCACATGGAAAAGCTCTGAGCATCTTGGCGATGCTTTTCTCCTTCTGCAAGATATCCTCCTTTGTTGGGAGAGCGCTGCCATAGCAACCAAGGGCAGCAGAAGGCAAGGGGGCTGACTGTCTGTATATAAAGCAGGTTGGATTTTCAGCCTAATTAAGAGGTTTTGGGGGGGGGGGTCACCTTGCAAATGAGAGACGATGCTCAGAAAGCTGCGGCCAAAGCTGCTCAGCAGCAAGCGGAGCAAACGCACAAAGGTTCTCCTGGTGTTTACCCTTTCCTGAACACAACCTGTAATTTTCATGGTAACCAATGGCAGTGGCTCTAGAAAAGTGGTTGCCAGGTCATCTTGCTAAAGAGACAGAAGTTGTTTTTGTGGGCTGGACTCTAAACTGCCACTCTAGGTCTGGTGAGTGATGTGTGTCAGTGGACTCCTACCCTCGGAATCCTTTTGACGCACTTGCTAAAAAGCACTAAAAGTAATTTTAACACCTCCTGAAGGAAACGGACTTGAGCAGCCCTGCAGGCTCCCGCTGCTTCAAAAGTATTCTGTGATCTTGGTCAGTTCAGTGCTCTTTCAGTTTAAGGCTGGTGTGTTTTTTGATTATCCTGTTCAGTCTACCTGAAAAATGGGTATGGAGGCAGCTGGAGCCTGGTTTCTACATCTCCTCTGCCTGTGGCCTATGTTTATGTTTCCAATTAGCTTTATAAACCTCCAACTTGAACCACACTTGCCACAGGGTTATTGTGAAAATTATATTCACACTGCTCGTTGGAGGTACTCCACCCTACCTCCTGTTATTTTCCTGATGGCAGAGGGCTGGTAGTTTACTTATGCAGTAGCATTCAGTTTTTAAAAGCCATTTCACATAAGTGAGCACCAAGGACACTTTTAAACTGTGCAGGGTGTATATGTGGTAGACTCAGGCCACGCCATGCAGTGTGATACAGGGTGGGGATGTTGTGGGAGCACGTACCTGCACAGAGCACCTTGCCTTCACGTGCACGTGTCTGCAAGTAGAATATTTTGCAGCTGATATTGTTTACCTAGGATGTTGACAAAGACATCAGGATGGGCTTCTGTCCCTCAAGGGCTGTTCCCAGCCATGCCATTAACAAGATTTACTCTGTGATGGTTTGGGGTTTGTTCCTGTCCTCCTTTAGCAAGGTCGATCGGTTGCTTGCAGAGAGAAAGCATTGGTTACGGTGAGTCGTTGCTCTGGCAGCTCAGATCAGGTACATAACTGATACAGCTTGCTCATAAATTTCACAGTCATAAGGTTTAGTTTTCAAGTTATATCAGAAAGACAGTGTCTAACACCTGTATTTGGCCTTTACCTGATTTTTAATTAAATGTCATAACCTCGCTCAAGTTTAATAAGTCAGTCTAAGAAACTTTATGGTTTCCAATATTAAGAGTTTTACAGGAATGTAGTTGAGTAGGCTGGTAGGATGATAAGATGACCTTGCCTCTTCTGGCTGTATATGTAAGAATTTTCTAAAAGATTCTTTATCTTCTTTCTAATTCTTTTGATTTAACGTTTGCAGTTACTCTGGTTTTGTAATTTTTTAATCCTACAATAAAACTCAATCATGGTGTTGTATGAGAGTTAAAACCATGTAAAAAACCCAACCAATTTGCATATTCTCTCTGCAGCAATGGGGCAGCATCTTCCTTTGAAACACACTGTTCCTTTGAAATTAGCAAGCAATTTGCTGGTCAGCGTGCCAAAATGAGAAACGGACAGTAAATCAATGCCTGTGCTCACATCCCTGGGCAGCTCTTGCAAAAGGTGCAAAATTAAACAAGATTTTTATTCGATCCTATAGAGTCAATTCAGACAAGCAGGAGAATGGGGTGATATTGTCATTTCTGCAGGCAAATCTAAATCCTCCCTCCTGCCCTTTCCGGTGCTGTCTCAGAACCGTTGCAAAGACAACTGCTATAAAAATGGATTGGAGCAATGTTTTTGCCTGTCCTTCAAATTCAATGTCACCTCTCCTGAAATAATGCTGGCTGTGCAATGTTTTTTTTTTTTTCAGTAGCCAGGCCCAGAAGATGAACCAGCTCCAGTAATTTGCAGCAATTTATAATTATTGATGAGTCTCTAGGCTGCCTTCTTTGAAGGGAATACGTACCAAATTGGCTAGGCATTGATTATTAGAACTGTCTTCAGCCCCTCTTATTCTGCTGGAAACTGGACAAAATTGTATGGAAAGGGTTCTGCAGCCTTCTAGCTCTTCAGCTTAGCAGATCACTTGCAGAAAAGAAACTAGCAAAATTGTTGTAATTCACCTCAATTTTTAATAGGTCTCTTGTGCTGTCACTTTAATCTGGATGAAATTACTAAAGCCTGGACTGAAGAAGCTGTTGGAGCTGCAGCATGACCAGAGCTTTCTGATGAACGTGCAATACAACTCCACAAAGTCTATATATTTTCACTTATAAAAAATATGACTGATTATAAAACATAGAATTATTGTTCAAAATAAGAAAGTCTCTCAGTGCCTACATGAGAGAATCTTGGGCACAGCACAGTAGGGTGGCTAATTCATCAGAATCTGAGAGATGCACAGTTCCTGGCTGCGTGCAGCTGGGCAGCTGCATACCTGTATGTTTAAATAACGTTTTTATATGTATTCACATATAATTGCTCAAATGCCTCTGAGGCTATTTATTTATTGAAATGACTGTTTGTAAAAGCGCAGACCATGCCAGTTTCAGCCTTTACATATTCATTTAAATGTGTCTGTGTTTACTTGAACAGCCCCGGAGTGCAGCATAGATAAGAAAAGGAGAAATGCCATGGCAATAAGATATCATTCCTTTTCCTGTCCTTCTCCAAACGCATTCAGTCTAGTTCCCCAGGAAGGTTACAGGGGTGAGGTGACATGATATGATATTGAAAGTTAGTCCATTGGGCTGTTTTAAAAGTAAGATTAATTTTATATTGGTGGTAAGAGGACTCTAGGCTGGAGGATCCCTGTGCAACGGAGGATGTCTGTTAACTCCCCCAGTTTAACACTGACTCTTAAAAAGCACAGGTTCCTGACGCAGCAGAGAAGAAGAATAAAACACTCCTTGTTGTCCTTTGCCATACTGTATAAAAGAGGATTTTAAAGCATTCTGTCAGTGTTGGCAAAAGACAATTTCATCCTCTGAAAAAATACCGGACAGTGGTTTACATATGAGGTCTGAACTGGCACCTACTTTATGCAAATGTCTGTTTAAAAGCTGTTTTTTTCCTTAAATACTGTATTTTTGGATAAATAAAGTGTGTGCAGAAATCATTGTAGGACAGGAATCTAACCTGCTCAACTACACTTCTAAAATGTTAAAGAGGTACTTTTCAATCATCTGGGAATAGCAAAAGCAAGATTATATATGGGGCACAGCACAGATTAGAGAAAAGCTAACACAGCTTTTGGTACAGGGAAGGCTTTACATATCTATAGGGGACACTGTTGGAGCTCTCTAAAGGTGAACCTGAGGTTTTTTTGGATGTCAGTGATGCACAGACGAATTGTGTTTGGATTCCTTGATGGCCTTCAGCAAGATCCCCTTTGAAAGAAAACTCAGGTTTTTAAAAAAGGCAGAAATGAAAACTGGAAACAATTGAGAGAAGAGTGGCAAGTGTGATCTGAAGTATAAACCAGCTTCTGTATGAGGAGCAGCTAAACAAAATAGCCTTCAGCCTGGGGAAAAAGGGGGGCATATTATAGTGATCTCTATAAAACTACAGGAGATGCCTGCTCCCTCTGTCTTTTTGTGCAAGAGCTGAGAATGACATTAGTGGACATCTCTTCACAAAATACAAATAGACGCTGTGGAACTCCTCACCATGGGACTTTATGGATATTAAAGACTGAAGAGTTTCAAGATGCAGCCCAGCGAATTCACGGAGGGGGGAAAAAAAACCAACAACCCTGAGACTTCTAAGGCTCAAAGGTAATATTACATCAGGATGAAGACATCCTCACATGCTGAATCAGTAGTGGCAAGGGGAGCAGGCACAGTCGTCACCTGTGTAACTGCCACATCCTTCTGTGTCACAGTTTTCTCCATCCAGGAATCCTCTCTTCACACGTCTATCTTGTTTCCTCAGGCCATTTGTGTTCCTCAAATAATAGTAATAATGTAACAAAGTTAGGAGGAACAGCAACATTTCCATGATGAGCTTTATAACTGATTGGCTTGTAAAACTGGGAGCCCATAAAGTGAAAGAAGTGGTTTTTACTAATTGCTTCCTCCCTTTTGCTTTCACCAGAATCTCGGTGAGTTCCAGCACGTAATCAAAACGGTTCTTTCCTCTCCACTTGATCAAAATAGAGCTTCATTGCTGAGCTGCAAATTAGATTTTTCTTGCAAGCTTAATGCTCTGCAAGCATGACTATCAACCTCTAGAGATGACAGAGCCCGCACATACGCTGAACAACCTCAGGAAGTTCATTTGCATACAGGCAGAATTTCTGTCCAAGAAAAACGCACCTGTGAAGATGTGCGTCTTCTGCAACGCGTGGCGTAAGCAAGGAACTTCCCAGGCTGAGTGAAAAGCAACAAAAAAGAGCTGTCACACAATTTTTGCCTATTGTACTCTGAAAACATGTCTAGATTTGGAAGTTTTTCAATTTCCTCAATTTGAAAGATTATTTTTTCACATCTCGTAAATAAGATGTTCTGTACCACTCAATCCATCTTTTGTTTTGTTGAATAGCAGGCGCCTATCCAAGTATTCATCATTTAAGTATCATAACCTAACAGCTTGCTGGAGCCCTGTGTCCAGATCTGGGGGCCCACAATACAAGAAAGACGTAGAACTGTTGGAGAGGGTTCAGAGGAGGGCCACGAAGATGGCCTGTGGGGAGAGGCTGGGGGAGCTGGGCTTGTTCAGCCTGGAGAAGAGAAGGCTGTGGGGGGACCTCATTGCAGCCTTCCAGTACCTGAAGGGAACATAGAAACAGGACGGGAATCATTTAAAAGGGTAGACAATGGCAGGACAAGGGGGAATGGATTGAAGCTAAAGGAAGGAAGGTTTAGATTAGATATTAGAGGGAAGTTCTTTACAGAGAGAGTGGTGAGGTGCTGGAACAGGCTGCCCAGAGAGCTGGTGGATGCCCCATCCCTGGAGGTGTTCAAGGCCAGGTTGGATGGGGCCCTGGGCAGCCTTGTGTAGAACCAGGCCTGGAGGTTGGTGACGCTGCCTGTGGCAGGGGGGTTGGAGCTCTATGATCCTTGGGGTCCCTTCCAACCCAGACCATTCTATGACCAGAAATTAAATAGTCTTAGACCAAGTAACATTTCATGTTCAATAAGAGATCTATTCAAAGCCATTTTGTCTGCTGAAGCTTCTTGGGTCCTGGGCTTTTACCAGGAGAGTCTCTTGAAAATATATTGGTAAAATGTAATAAAATAATAGATAATAGTCTATTATTTAAAAGGTAATAATACGTTGAAACAAATAATAAGCTTGAAGATGGAATTTCTTATATATTTAAATGATAATCTGTCACTTTAGCAGTGTGTTTTAAGGTGCCTATGGGTAAAACATTTTCCCTACAATAATGGCACTACCAGTGATTTTGGTGACAGACAATTATATGTAAGCTTCTTTTTGTTTACGGATGAGGATTGAAATTTCCCATGACAGTACAGAAGTGGCTTGGTATATATCATTATGTCTATTTAATCACGTGAATTTTGAATCCTTAGCAACATTCCACATAAAAGTTTATAGATGTCGACAATTAACATGAAAAGTAAATGCTATTTTTTGCAGGAGAAGTGATATAAATATGGCCCATATTCCCACAAAGTACCTTGTTAAATAATGCAATGTGACAATAATTTCACATCGCCTTTTCCCAGATTATATATAAAAGTAGCTTCATCTTCCATTGAGGAATATTTGGAGAAGTTTGTTTGGTATAATGACCAAATTAGAAATACCAAGTAAATTAGATTCAAGTCAGATCTTTAGGAATGGGAATATTATGTGCTATTTCTCAGGATGTAAGAGGACTTTTTGGGAGAAGAGGAGGATTGTTGTGAAAATCTTCATACTGTGCAGGAAGATATTTCTTTTTTTACTGTCTACATTTCATCTCGTCGAGACGAAATGCAGTCTAGTTCTCAGCATGAAATGTGTCATAATACAGAAAACACAGATTCCTGATTTGAATTAAGAATATTAAAAGAGCAGTTGCAGAAGTATCTTTGCAGTGTGTGCCCCTCCATTATTGTAATTAAGACAATATACAGAAGGATGTGAAGTGTATGGAAGTAATTGGAGCACACGCCGTGAAGTCAGTGTTGTCAGAGCAGGGCAGCTACTCGTGTCACCTTGACGCTGTCCTCCGCAGAGCTGGAAGGACATCTGGCAACTGCTCAGGAATGCTGCAGCTATTAATCATAGTGAAGTAAGAAATGGCTTTCTGTTGAAACATGAGAATCCAGAAACATTCTTGGCAGCAACGTTTCTCTTTTATTAACTTGCTGTTAAGCTCAGTATGTGGAACACTCCTTACACACTTAAGTCTTCGTTTACATAATTTACCTTTTAAACACATCGATTTAGAGAGGTTTCAGTAAAACTTCAGTTAGTAGTTTCTAACTGATCCAGTTAAAAATGTCAAAAATCACTCAGGGAGAACAGAAACCACCCAATGTATTTATCTTCTCTATTTCTGGGATCATAGGAGAATCAAAGATGAGATTGCAGAGTATGTGGGGTAACTTTGTTGGGATCATACAATATGCACTTTCAGTCACTTGGGAACTGCATTCATCGAAGGAAGTCATTTATAAAAACATCACTGTAAAATATTCACAGTATAAAATATTTGTGAAATCATCCAACCATTGTCACCAGCAGTACTTTTATCAAGGAACTGATTAGAAAAGTGAATGAATCAGAACTAAACCACTCTACCTAGAGTGATTATTTTTGCATCAAGAAACTTTCTTCTGAGTGGTAGGAAACAGATTGCCACAGGAGCACTGGTAGCTCTTAGTCTCAGAACTGGCCAACAACCGGTTCTCCTTGATCTGCATTAAAAAACAAACCCTTAGCAAGAGCTATGAGTCAGATATACAAACAGCTGAGGAGATGCAGCATGTAACTCCTGTAACAGGTATGTCTCTACCTGCCAGGCTTCACCTCTTTGGGTGAGGCGTTCTATGTGGGGAGGCTTAAGCAAAAAAAGAGATTTCAAGGATGGAGGAAGGCTGAGCACGCAACTGCTTCTACTTCCAGTGGAAAAAAGGGGCAGACAGGATGCTGGACCTTTACAATTTGCAGTAAAATCCTTTGCACCTTCTTGACCAGTTTCTTTTCAAGCCAGGACAAAAGGATTTTATACTGTCTTTGTTTATCCCAAATGGAGTATAGGAGCACTCTCTCCATCTTAAAGAGGCATGTGCCCAGCAGCATTATCTAACACCTCTTCATTTCATAGCGTATATGGTAAGGATAATGGTTTTTAAAAATCAGCAACTGCCTATAATTCTACATTCCCTGTTATTTCCAAAGCTAACTAAAATTAACAGATACACTTGACATTCTGAACACTCATAGGCTCTCATACCTCTCTTCTAGATAAATTTCTATTGCCTTATAGTATTTTAGATGTTTTGTTGCCCAGCTGATGTTATTTTCAAATAAAATTCTAGATCTCCTCCAATCAGGCAATCTAGGTAACAGAAGGGGGCAGAGCAAAGTTGTAACATTCTCCTTTAACAGTTGTCCTGCAGGTTAGCACCTAAGGGGAGCGCAGACCGCTCCGATTGACACCCGTGCTCCTCTTCAGAGACCCAATTAACAAACCAGAGAAAAATTGGATTAGGTTTTTGTGTTCCATACGCAACTGGAAACAGAAAGCCCTATTTTGTTCTAGCAATTCTTGTTCTGCACTGTAAAGTCAAAGGCTCTTAGTATGGCTACATCTTCTTGTCTAAACCAAGCATAAATTACATCAGCTACCTCTCTTCCACATGATGCTAAATACAGATTGCCTGTGGCAGTTGCATCAATATCACTGTTGCAATGACTAGCCTAGACACAGCAAGTGCAGCAAGGATAAAATTATAGTATGAAAAAGTGTCACAACTTTAGAACTGGAGTTAAGACATGAAATCCGATTGTTCTGCTTTTTTTTTTTCATCGTCATTCCTCATGTAGAGATCCTCCAAGCCAAAAAAAAAAAAAACAAAAAAAAAAAGGTTTCTTACACAGACTCCCCACAAAACACTTGCTGCTGGTATCCCATAATGATTACATCATCTATAAGGAACATAATTCCCTTACCATGCAGAATCACAGGACAACAGGGGTTGGAAGGGACCTATGGAGATCTTCAACACCCCTGCAAGAGCAGGATCACCTAGAGCAGGCTGCACAGGATTGTGTCCAGGCAGGTTTTGAAAACCTCCAGAGAAGGAGACTCCACAACCTCTCTGGGCAGCCTGTGCCAGGGCTCTGTCACCCTCACAGTAAAGAAGTTTTTTTCATGTTGAGATGGAATGTCCTGTGTTCCAGTTTGTGCCCGTTGCCCCTTGTCCTGTCACTGGGCACCACTGAGAAGGGTCTGGCCCCATCTTCTTGACACCTAACCTTTAGATATTTATAAGAATTAATCAGATTCCCTCTCAGTCTTCTCCAGGCTAAACAAACCCAGTTCTTTCAGTGTTTCCTCATATGAAGATGCTCCAGTCCCCTCATTATTTTAGTGTCCTCCTCTAGACCCTCTCCAGTAGTTCCCTTTCTTTCTTGAACTGGGGAGCCCAGAACTGGACACAGAACTCCAGATGTAGCCTCACCACTATGTTTACCATGACCACTTAGATAGCCAGGGGCTGTATACGGTCCACACATTGTCTGTAAATCACCTCTGTCTGAGCCAGGGAAGCCTGGGACTTCTCCCATCAGCAAGCATGGACATCAGTGCTATGGGGGTAACCATCTACGCTGTGGCCAGTGGTGGGCATTTAATTTATTAACTAATGACAACAACAACAGATTACACACTTATATCACACACCTCTTGCATTTATTAGGGCCCTGTGTCTGTAGGGGTGCTCCCCTACTGCTCCTGGCTGATCTCTGGATGCTGCTGGAAGCTATGGCCAAGCATTGCAGAGGCAGACTGCAGACCTTCAGCCTTCCTAACATCTCCTGCACCCAGAGCAGTGCCAGCTCTGCAAACTGTTCGGAGGGGACCAGGTGGGGATGTGGCAAATTTATCACTGGGGCACAGCTAATTGTCCCTGCCCCCTCAGGGACATACCCAGCAGGCATCTGCTGCTCAGCAGTTACAACATCCCAGCCTCCGGCTGCATCACATCCCATATGGGCCAGGGCAACCAGAACACTGCTCGAGCACTCTGATGATTTATTCATTGCTTTTAGGCTGTTTTAGGGGAGGGGACACAATGGCTCAGCTGTGCCAAGGCTGCTGTGGAGCCCCAGCAGGGCTTCATCTGGCTGCTGATGGGCACTGCTCAGTTTCTGAGCCTGGCTGCAGAAACTGGGTAGGGAAAGCGACTCCTTACTGTGCAGCAAAGGTTAGAGCTGACCATCAAGGAGGAGCCAGCCTGTTAGACCTGGGAGTCCTGCAGAGTGGGGCAGAGAGCACACCCGTGTGATTGCAGGAGCCCAGCTGCATTTTGCTCCACCTCCCCTGCTTACCCCCCCTTGGAAGAGGGGAGCCTGTGAAGGTAGGTCTCATAACCTATGAAGCCAGAAGCACTGGCCCAAAGGGACAAAGTTGTTTTAAAAGGTCCACTCATCCAGCACAAAATAAGACAGAAAAGAATACTTCATGTTTTGACAAAATATTCTTCATTAATGCCCACTAAATACGATTAACAATTCTTATAGGATGGAAGAGTGAGACATGGAAGGAAATGCAGAGCCTGAGGAAGATAGTTCCCTTTATACTGCAAATTCATTGTTAAATGCTGGGATTCAGAGTAATCGCTGTTAATTTGAGTAACAATAGAATACAACGTGAAATAAAAACCCTACTGTATCTTTACAAAACAGACCCTAGAGGCTACTCTGCTTTCAGCTTTGGAGGCACAAGAGTTACGATTTGTTAGAATCCTCTCCAGCTCCCATTCCTTCTGCAAAAATCAACTTGCTCAACTCCCTCTGATAACGTTGCAGCAGCAGCACAAGGCCTTGCTGGCGTGTTACAGGGCTGGCAGAGTCAAACCCATGATCTGGTGCCCATCATCAGCAGAACACAGCCAAAATCGAACAATCAATGCTTCACAAACGAAGCAAGTGCAGAGATTCAGGCCCTTGGTGCAGCATTCCCAGAAGGGTGATGGTGTTGCAGTGGTAGCAAGATGAAGAGCCTTTTCCACAGGGTACAGGAGATGATACATGCATCAGTGCTCATGCAGCTGGGACAGAAAGGATGCTTACTGGAAAACTCAGCTAATCTCAAGGGCTTCCCACACAGAGTCCCTAAACACAGAAAAATCACAGGTTCCATGAACAGACTTTCTCTAACACCATCCTCTGCCCCAAAAAAAGGAAAAAAAAGAAAAAAAAAAAAGAAAAAAAATCTTTTCTTTCCCTACCCTGCTGGTCCTCTTACCAGGTAGAAATTGGGAGGGCTGTGGAGAAATGCTTCAGCTGCTGAGCAGGCAGAGGGCAGCTGTGGGGCATTTATACACCACACAGAAGTCGGTATATTTCTGTTAAGGAAAGGCAGTTTTCAGCACACACAAAAATATTCAGTATTTAAAAAAGTTACATTTTCAATTCTGCACCATGTTTTTATGTTGAAGGAACAAATGCTCTTTCCAACAAATCCATAGGAGTGGCCCTCTCCTCCTCACCTCACCTTTTCCTATCAGCATCCATACATTACAAGCTAACCTGATCCATCATTAGTTTTTACAGAGTATCTATAGCACAGAATATAAATACAGAAAGAAGACATTAGCTCTGATCTGATCAACACAAAGCTGGTCACCTTATTTCTTCTCCTCCTGCTTCAAGACAGGATTTTAGCCCCCAGCCTTTCTGTACTCACAAACAAGAAGTGATCTGAATCACGGAGCTGCAGATACGTATTGATAGGGAAAAGCCTCTAGAGATCACCCAGCCTGGGCCCTGCTCCAAGCAGAGCCAACTGCTAAGTCAGACCAGGCTGCTTAGGGCCCAGGGCAGGAGAGTCTTAAAAACCTCCGAAGGTCCTAACTCCCAAACAGGGCACTACACCACCTGCTAGGAAGAAAATTGACTCTATCCTAGATAAAACCAGGACATACCATTAATTGTCCAGAGAGCAGCATACAACAGAAAAGTGGTAGAATTTAGGGGTGTTTTTTCCAAATTTTTATTCAACAACTTGCTTACAGAAAGTGAAGAGAATCAAAAGAAAAGCTTACATTAAATACTATACAAAGTATTAACACAGTTGAGGAGCCAGGCCCCGAACACGCTCACTTTCTCTATCCTCAGCCACCTGCACTGCAGCTCTCACAGCTCATTACAACACAACAGGCTCCTGTTCAGTAGAATTTAGCAAGATTAAAGCAGTCAACTGTTTGCATTGTAATAAAAAAAAGAGTTTACAAATAAAAAATACATTTATCTTACAAAAAAAAAAAAAAGAGATAAGCCCACAATCCTGAAGCACGCTTTTGAGAAGACAAAACCCATGACACTCTGCTCTGGAAATGCACTTTGTGGGAAAAGCTGTGTATCCATGACCTGCAGTTAATTACCTCTCCAAAACCTTTCAGGAAAGGAGAAAGAGATTACCACAGGAAGATTCAACTGCAATGTTTGAGTAAGAATCTTCAGGGAGATTCAGTGGCTTTTAGACCAGAACCACCACCAATCCTCAAGGCTCCTTTGCAGTCCATTGCTGCCATTTTTAGTACAGTTGTTACGAAGGCTTGGATTCCCCCCCTCATCAATCAATCTTTCTATAAAGAGTGGTGCCAGTTGACGGAGTTGACGTTTCTTAGAGTTATCACAGGCCACCTTAAGGAGGAGGATCTTCTCCTCTGATAGCTTTGTACTTTGCCATGTCTTCTGGAAACACCTTTGTCAGTTCTTGAATTAACAGACTTTTAAATTTCTGGAAAAAGAAAAAAAAAATGTATGTATGTTATCTGCATCACTTATTTGAACTTCATCAAGCAATCTCATGCGCTGAACAGAAACGTTTGCATACAACACAGGTCTACATTCCAGTAGTACCCAAAAATACCCCAAAACTACATGCAAAACCCACAGAAACCTATGTTTATAAAATACACAGAAAATGCTCAAGTGAAACCTGCTAGGAAAGCACCAGGAAAACTAAAACTTTTTAGTTTCCCCACAAATTAAGTAGCATTTTCACCCAAGACATAAAAAGTAGTTGGACCTCTCTGGCAAACTCTGGTGCATCTAAATCTGTTTGATCTTATTAATGCAAAGCTGAAAAAGGGCCACGTCCTCTTGATTCAATATGGAATCCGCCCCCCACCTCCCAAAAAGGGACTCACACCTGGCTTAGAAATATGTCATTCTTCCAACAACTTCCACAAGCACAGATCACATCTGAAGAAAAAAAAACTTACAACATACAGAGACACCTCCACATTCTGCAACACAATCTGCTACCCACCACATTAATATTAAGTTGAGGCAAAGAATGTTCTGAAACACAGATTCCCTTCTCATATCTCACTGAACTTCCTTTTCTGATTTTATTTTTTTGGCAGTAATTCCAGCAGTGACAGTGTGTAGCAGAATGTTTAGGTTCAAACTAGATGAAAGAACAACTTCAGAATATCCAAGTTATTTTATAAAGATTAATTCATGCTCATACAGCACATTTGACAATTCAACACACTACGATCTATTCAAGACAGAAGAAATACCCCTTCTGTTTTACTCATTTCTAAGCTTATGCGCATCACACTTACAGATCTGTAACAATGTGAAGTATTCATTAGTATTCAAAATGAAAACAAAACAATAAAATACCTGTAATGCTACATACACCTTCAACCAAAATAAAATCATAGCGGGAACTGCACCTCCAGTTGTGGGGTGAGTTACAAGTTTGTTTTCCAGAACAGGCTGTGTTTGCATCAGTTAAAATACAGGGATGCAGAACAATCCCTAATGCAAATCACCTGGTAAGAGACTTCAGTAACTGACATACTGACCCCCTCTCCGCGTACAAGAAAATAAAACCTTCTGAAAGACATTATGACATCAGTACTTTCACTGTTCCATGTTTACCTTCATTGTGTCAATTTTCCCTTTTACTTGCTCATTTTTAGCCAGGGCTCGTTCCAGACACTCCTTAGTGTAGAGCTGAGGATTGCGGCCTTGATCGATGTATCTGGAAGGAGAAGAGACACCAGCTGAATGGTCACAGTCCAAGCAGCACGTTCTCTGCGGCACAGAGCGACTCACCTGCTGTCTTTTTGCTGCTGATGTTACCTGAAACATGCATTTTCTCAACACGTGCAGTTTAACTCAGTGCTGTGCTTTTATGTGGCAGGGTTCTGGTGGAAGGGGGATGCTACAGGGGTGGCTTCTGTAAGAAGAAGCCAGAAGCTTCCCCTAGGCCTGACAGAGCAAACATCACCTGGGCTCAAGGCCAGATCTGCCACCGACCAAGGCCAAGCCCATCAGCGATGGTCACAGCGCCTCTGGGAATCTCATTTAGGAGAAAAAAAAAACTGAAAGCAGATGCTTTTTGCTACTAGAGAAGGGACTGAGAAGATGTAAGAAACTATGCAGGCACCAAAGCCAGTGAAGAAGGAAGGGGAACAGGTACCCCAGGTGCTGGAGAGATTCTCCTGCAGCCCGCAGAGAAAACCACAGTGGAGGAGGTTTACTGGGTGTGGCTTGTGACCCTGTGGAGGACCAGGCTGGAGCCAGTCTGGACTTGAGAGACATTCTATGATTTATGACTGCACCCATAGCAGTGACCCACACTGGGGCAGCTGGTGAAGAGCTGAAGCACCATGGGAAAGGATTCAGGTTGGAGAAGTTGGTGAAGGACTGTCTCCCATGGATGGGACCCCACAGTGCAGCCGAAGAAAGGTGTGAGGAATGAATGCCCCCTTCCCCAGCTAAGAAGGAAAACAGCTCGTGAGGAACTGAACAAAACCCCCATCCCCATCTCTCCCTGTGACACCTGGGGGGAGAAGGAGGAAGATAAATCATAGAATCATAGAATTGTAGGGGTTCATGAATAAAGTTGAGTTTGCAAAGACGGGAGGAGTGGGGCAGGAGGAGCTTTGAGATCTGGTCGCACTTCTCATTACCTGACTCTGGTCTTGCTGTGCAGTGTAATCAAAGTTTCCTCTCCTTTATTTAATGCTAAGTCTGTATTCCCCATGACACCAATTGTGTCCTTACCTCGGCTCCTAAGCCTCTCAGTATGTATTTTCTCCCCTGTCCAGCTGAGAAGGGAGTGAGAGAGTGGCTTTGGTGGGCATCTGGCCTCCAGCTAGGGTCAAACCACCTCGTTCAGCCATTTTCAAAAGACTGTTAGAGGAGGACTAGGCCTTGGCCAGCAAACAGCTGTCTTGCTATGCTGTTTTAAATTGTTGTTTCCTTTTAAAAAGGTACAAAAGGCAAACAAAAATATAAATACCCAGCTCCTCATACGCAATAAGGGCACATGAATGAAGAAAGATGGTCCTTTCCCAAGCAACTGGTAGGGCAGTAACCCTTGAAGTACCTTAGTTGGCAAACAGTGAGCACATCAGAAAGAGGCACCCAGCAATTCAAGGATGAGGAAGAAACACGCATACCACAGTAAAAATTAGCTCACTTGTATTGGTAGACACATAAGTGTATTTTTGATTTGCAATATACGTCTCAGACAAAGGGAAATGCCATCATTGAATAATGCAAGCAGAACACTTAAGACCGACATCACAGATTTACGGACAGAGTGAAAGCCCAGCTAAGAGAGTCCTGTATAGCCAGTAACACACCAGAATATAGCAAGCCAATGACATCTCTGTATTTATAAGAAACACTAGAAAGTTAACCTGTCAACTATATCATAAAGTATTTCTTGTATAGTTCTCCCTCCCCATTCATGATTTTATTTTTAATGATCTAATTCTCTGCCAACATGAAGACTGCTGAAATTGAAAGTAAACATCCAATTTACCTGCCAGATGTATTTTCACATGCAACTCTACTTCCTGATTCTAACCCAGTGCAAAAAGCATATTTCCAAAATGAAAGGTTACTGAATCACCAGATTCAGCAGAATCCATATTACTGCCTACAGGCAACGCAAATTAACAAAGGAGAAAAAAAAATCTGACAGCAAGTGTGTAATTTATCAGTTTGTCACGTTTCTTACCCTTCCACCTCCTCACAGGCAGAAAGTACGTCATAACTCCTGCCTGCTCACATTCTCATGCAGCATTCCAAAGACGGAGCTTAAGAACCCAGCAGTCCTCAGTGAAAACACCGCACTGCAAGGACACGCTACCTCAAATCACTGACTACAGCACCTCCCCTTCCAGACACAGAGTTACTTACTCAAAGACTTCCAAGGGCACGCTGATATCGTGAAGCTGCTGCCGGCATTTGTCGATATCCTGCAAGCCCGTCACCATGAAATTCCTGTGAAGAAGAAGACGGGTCGGTTTTAGCCAAAAAGGGCCGCACTGCCCTACCCCTAACCCCGGCTGCCAGGCCACCGAAACGAAGCGCAGCGACAGAGACCCATTCAACGCTTCGCTACTGCGGAAGGGCGACAGAACCGCCGGCCAGGGCCGCCGGTATCCTGAGGCACCAGGCTCGGGGGTGGGGAGCGGCAGGCAGGGCCCCGCCGCCCGGCCTGGCAAGGGAGGAGGGTGGCGGAACGGCAAGCCCCTCACAGTTTCTGGTTGAGGCCAGTCTGGCTGCTGGGCTGGAAGTCGCTGACGATAATGCCGAGCTGCCGGATGTTCTCCACGAACTTCTCCAGGTGCTCCTCCAGGGAGTCGAACTTCTCCGCCATCGCCATTCCGCCCGCCCGCCGCTTCCTTCCGGCCGGCCGGCCGCGCATGCGCGGGCGGAACAAGGCGGAGCGGCCGCGGCGCGCGGAGCGTGCCGCTCTTCAGGCCACGCCCCCTCCTCCCGCGCGGGCGGGGGAGCTGGCTCGCGGACAGCGGGAGCGTGCCGCCGTTATCTGTGCGCGCGCGCGCTGCGCGGGGCCGGCGGGAGTGTGAGGGAAACGGCTTCGGGTCGGAAGCCGCCCCGCGCTGCACGAGTCGGTGTTTGTGGGTCTGGCGAGGGCGCGGCGGCAAACGGCGAGAGACATTTGGGGTAACCAATAGAGAGTCACGAATTAGCGGCTTTTATTAATGCCAAGGAGCTGGGTTATGACGATGTGGATCAGTCAGCAGCCTTCGGCAGCCACAGTTTTCCTCCCTTCCTCCCTTCCCCGTGTGACATCTCCAGGAAGTTTCTGTCAGATCTCGGGGGAGTGGGAAGCACACGACGCCGTTAGTAACATCTTCAGAAAAAACTGCCAGCACCCTTTCAAAGCAGCGAGGTTTGTAGGCTTGCTCCTAATTGCTATGGCCCGCCAGACACAGAGACATGGAATCACAGAATCACCTGGGTTGGAAGAGACCTTTGAGATCATCGAGTCCAACCCCAGCCTAACCCTGCTTCGTCCAGCTCTAGACCATGTCCTCAAGCACAACATCCACATGCCTTTTAAATACCTTCAGGGATGGTGACTCCACCACCTCCCTGGGCAGCCTGTTCCAATACTTCACTACTCTTTCAATAAAGAAATTCTTCCTGATATCTAACCTATATAATCTTCCCTGATGAAACTTTAAAACATTTCCTTTCATCCTGTTGCTTGTAATCTGAGAGAAGAGACTCTCACCTCTCTACACCCTCCTAGCAGGCAGTTGCAGAGAGCAATAAAGTCTCCCCTCAGCCTCCTTTTCTTAAGGCTAAAAAGCCCCAGCTGCTCCAAACCCTTCACCAGCTTCATCACCCTTCTCTGGACACGCTCCAGCATCTCAACTTCCTTCTTGTAGTGAAGGGCCCAAAACTGGACACAGCACTCAAGGTGCAGCCTCGCTAGTGCTGAGTATAATGGAACAGTCACTTCCCTGGTCCTGCTTGCCACTCTATTCCAGATACAGGCCAGGACTGCTGCGTCTTGATGTGTCTCTCTGACTTCTTAAAAAACAGCCTTTCCTACCTGTCCACTCCTACAAAACATCTACAGTCAACTCCTGTTTGCAGTTTCTTTGGTCAGTTAACCTCTTCTTTGTGCTCAACAAACAACTCATACTTTTAGACCATCATTTGGAATATCTCTGCCTTTGAGTGGTTCTCCATCCTGTGTTTTATAGATGTAAAACCATTTCTCATTTTCAGACTCGTCAAAAAGTTGTATCTGACTCCAATTTGCTTACTACCCTCATCCCGTACCAGAGGTTGAGCTCCAGTTCTCATTCCTTCCCTTCCTGAAAGGCATTCAAAAAGGTGGCTTTGGGCTTTTTTCCCATGCTGGCCTTTACTTTCAAGTGGCGCTGCCTGTGACTGTCCTATCACTTCACTGCATCCTGTAAAAGTCCTCATTAAATTACTTGCCTCGCTATCCACAGCCTGGTGCCTGCTGGCACAGGCTCTGGGTCAGGGATCATCTCTGAGAGGCTTGCAGCACAAAAGGACCCAACTCACCGGTAAAGGTCATAGATACAATGGGGGTACAGGTAACTGCACCGACCTCAACAGCAGGTGTTTTTCTGCCTGTCTCACTCCCCACATCTGATCAGCAGGTACAGTCAGTCCACACATGATCCCACACACAAAGGGACTACTTCCCTTTTATCTGGTAACAAAAACATCCCCCCCCCCCGCCCAGATCTCAGGATACCTGGATTTCAACCTCTTTTTTATCCACAAGGGTCAGAGCCTACAGAAATCCTTGGCCTCATAGGCTGGCATATATCTAGCAACGGGGTCTGTTCAATCCCAGTTCTACCTTATACAAAAATTAAGTATTGCTTGAGCAGTGGGAAGACAGGGTTTGGCATGCCACACAGAGAGAGAAGGAAAAGGCCGTGACTGATAATTGATAAGAGCTCATTATCTTCCCCACCTGTCTTGTATCTGCTAATCACAAGTGCTTTCCTAAACTCTGTGAGAAAAAGAAGCGGTAACAGGCAGAGGTTCACCTGATAACAAACACCACGATGGAAGTATCTGGGGAATGCTAAAATATCAGTCTATATTAAATAACCTACCTATCATGTTCCCTGGGGGAAGATTATCTGGCGTGCTTAAATTCCTGTGGCACATCACAGCAACCGTATGTTTTATAAATAGCTTGTTGCCAGTGTGTCTGTTGCCTGTTCGATCTGAGGCCGGTCCCGTAATGTCGGCAGATGAGAATCCGATGCTTTGATCCACAACAGGCGATTTCAATGAGCGACTGAAATAAGAACTAAACTAAAATACGTATGAGATTTAGTCAACACATTTTAATGTATCTTATGCATCTGTAGCTACAACTTGTGACCACTTCTGTTCCACAACGAGAACCATAAAAATC
Source organism: Gallinula chloropus (assembly GCF_964237585.1). NCBI lineage: Eukaryota > Metazoa > Chordata > Aves > Gruiformes > Rallidae > Gallinula > Gallinula chloropus. Next base: position 75,701,288 of record NC_140086.1, read on the forward strand.
AGCAGTTCTTAATTTCTTGGATCTATTTTTTAATTAGTTATGTCTTTTCCATTTATAATATCAGTGACAACAATAATCAATTAATACACCCTCTAATGCCCAGTTTCCATTCTGGTTTAATGCTGCTGGTTCAGTAGCAGAAAGTTGGGTCTTTGCTAAATAGAAAGCACTGTTCAGGAGTTCATAAGATTAAGTACACAAACACCAAATTAAAAAGTGAGTGATTGTAAAAGGCCCGAAATATTAAGGAAAATACAGTACTGCGCAAATGTGATATCCTAAAAACAATCCTAGGCTGCAAAAAGCAACTAGTCAGCTCTAGACATTGACAAGTATAAATCCATTGTCTATTGATCAGTAGTTGCTGACCCTCCTGTTTCCATAGTTGGCAGAACGTTCTCTGGAAAGCAGAAGTCCCAGAGGTATGAGATTTGAATACAAGTACTTTGCACTGATCACATGAGAGACCTTGTTCTGAGGAACAGAACAGCTTTTTATAATATCTGGGAAGGAACAATGTAGAATATGATGTACTTACAGATCAGATCTGAATATGGAGGAAAAGGGGGGCCAAATTTTGAAAGAACAGTCCAAATGCATGTGACTGTCAGATGTGGCTCTGCAGGCACAAGAGGTTCAAACAGAGGAGTTGCTTAATGTCCATCTTTGCTTATGGGCAAACACGTCCAGCGGGATTATGAAGCAGAATAATTTGCTTTAAATTCAGAAACAAAAATGGGCTTTGAGGTACAGTTAGCCCTTCCTCTCCTTCCTCTTGGTGCAAAAGCCTATGGCTGTTGGAACTGAGGAAACATGACTTCTAGCTTGTTTGTGTTGACTGAAACCTGATAGATGTCTATTACTGCATCTAACTCAGGTCAAGTATCTGACAGAAAAAAAATAATGAAAGTTGAACATCAAATGCAGAGATATCCAGCTCATCTGATTTCATATTTACTCTGATGCTTGTGTTAGGTGAGTGAATTGTGTTAGATAAAAGCCTGCAGTGCTTTTAAGATTAAAAACTGCTATGAGCATACTGCCACTTGTTAAATTTCTTCTCATGACACCAACTTGGACAGTGCCTTCCTGTTCAGGTTTAAAAAAAAAGCACAACAAAGAAACCTGAGGCAGGGAAGGAAAAGGGAGAAGGGAAGGGAAGAGAAGGATCTCAGTTCAAGATTTAAGCAACCATATTGCACTCCTACCCTGATTTCCATGCAGAGAGTAGGAAATTACTGGCTTGTAAGGCAGACATCTGCAGTGGGCAGTTAAGTAGGGTTTGTAATAAAGGATAGAATGAGAGCCCGTGTGGATCAATATGACCCATTTGGGAAGAGTAGCACAGATTACGTAAAAGAAAATCCTGTTTTGTAAACCTCTAATGAATTTTTCAAGGGGTCAGCAAGCATGGAGATAAGAGTAATCTAATTGATACAATCTACTTGAATTTCTCATCAGCTTCTGGTGAAATCCTTAACTAAAGTATTTTAAGGAACTAAAGCAATGGAACAGGGGGAAAAATGTTATACTGAATAAAGAACTGATTGCCAGATAGCAAATGCAGGATAGGGGTAAACATTAATTCTTTTAGGGGAGAATGGTTCCCGGGGGAGCTCTACGGGGAACTGGGCTGAAATTGATTCCATTCAGTGTGTTCATAGATGCCCCAGGAAAGACATCAGATGGTCAGTGAGAAAATTGGCTTATCAGAGAGTTATTTGGCGGAGTAAAGATGAGTACAGGTTGTAGGAAATGGTTGAAGGACCTGAAAAAACAACCAAGTGTCAGAAGAAATTCAGACAGATAATTTAAAGTAATGCACACAGCAAGTGAAAGTCTCCTAACTTCACGTGAATTTACATGGCCTCTTGACCGTTACAGGAACAAGCCTCAAGGATCAGAATAGAAGGGCCCATGAAAACATCATCTCAGTGCTCAGGCATAGTCAGAAATGGTGCAGAGTTGGGAATCATTAGGAAAGGAATTTGAGAAGAAAGTAGAAAATGTCATTGTGCTACTGCGTAAATCCACAGTTCACCCCAACCTTGAATACTGCTCACACCTCTGGTTCTCTGGAGTAGACCTGGAAAAGAATCAGAGCATGGCAGTCCAGATGACTGTGAAATGACTTCTCTGTGTGTATGTACACACACATACACACACATGGACACACACACGGACACGGACACACAGTGTTTAAGATAAACACAATGCAGTGTTTAAGATAAATTACTGAAAGTACTGGTATAGTCACTTTTTCTTCTTAAAAATATTAAAAGTGACAAATAATTTGTTTGTTTGTCCATCTCTGGAACTGTAATTCTCCTCCCAGATCTTGTTTGCTTCTGCTGACCAATAAAATAGAAGAAGTGAGTAAGGAAAACAAAACACATTGAGTTCCAATGATGAATGTTTTCTCTCCTTGTGTCTCTCTCATCTTCTCTCTTTAATCTTGTTACTGTTTTCTTCTGTATAATTGCATCTTATGCATCAGTCACTTCTTGCTCATTCTGCAAACCCAGAAATGGAGGCTGAAATTTCTGGTCATTAACTGGGAGCATCACCTGCCTAAGAATTCTGTTTTATGAGCCAGCTACCCTTCTTTGTTTTAATTACAACAGATGATAAGCAAGGGAGAAGCAGGGAATATAGATGCGAGCAGCACAGGGAATACCATTTACCTGCACTTGGTATATCAGGTTGATGGTATTTATGTCTAGGATGTTTTTCTGACTCACTCAGAAGCATGCTGTATTTTCACATTTTACTGCATAAAAATAATGTGATACAATAAAATAAAATATTTAAAGAAATCAAATTATTCAGCTGAATAAAAGGTGTAATTATAGTTTCCATACAGATGTGGTATTTGGCATCTTGCTCATTAATGACTTGAAATAATACGTGTTACCACAAATTAGCAGGATGACACATTTATGCATCATGGATGGATCTCAGTCTTGCTGAAATCATCTAAATTTATTTATCTAAGAAACAGCAGGATCAGGATTTGGTTTATATAATAAATTTTGCTTTTCCAAGTCCTGTAGATCTTGAGATGTTCTGAGACCTGATCCAAAGATAACTGAGCCCAGTGGGACTCTCTCTATCCAAGGGTATTGGATGACAGTCTGTTCTCAAAACTCAGGCTCCAAGGAGGTCAGCCAGATACAGCAGAGGACTTCTCAGGACAGGAATATAATTTCCACAGTATAGTGACAAACAATCTGCAACACTGAAAGTGTTTATTTCACAGTAACCTCAATATCCCTTAAAGAATGAATTCTTAATTTTGTTTTGTAAAAATATGCTGAGAAATTGATAGAATCATCTGGGATGTTTTTTTTCTCAGGAGTATTAATCTTATCCATCAGACTCAGTTGTTGGGAAAATACCAGTTGTCGAGCTCTGCTGGAATCGCCATTTGCTGGTTGGCATAACTAACTTAGTGTAAGTGGCTAAATTTGCTGAAGCCTTAGGCCACAAGCTGTGAACTTTCACCTAGATAACGTTGAACTTTTGCTTACTTTAAGAAAGCCCCGGAGCTGACCCAAGCTGGAAGATAAGGAAGCTTGACCAACAGCAGAATCTGAAGCCTCAGGGGGGGAAAAAAATGAACTGACCTGCCTAGAGACAAGGGAAGCACCTGGTGAAGGACATGAAGACCCCAGGCCCTAATATTAGTACTGGTCCAAACTGTCATGGGGGGTAAACTTCGATTTTAAGGGTATAACTGCCCAGGTTTTTCTTTGTTCAGGGTCCCTCTGTGGAGGCAGCCACCAACCTTGAGCTGTTATAACTGCTGTACCATCCAAATAAATTATCTCAAGGGCTTAGAGCCGAAAACACCACTGTGGGAAACCTAGGGTGAAGAGACTTGCTTAACACAGGTCATATTGCATCCCTAGTGCTGCCAGATGTCACTTGACGCAAAAGTAAACTCTCTTGTTCTGAAATGAAGAGTTGCTTTACATTTTTATCAGGTAACTTCACATGATTTTATTTTTTTTTCCCACAGGTGTAAGAAATATATACTTTGTACAAAAATACTCTTTTCATTATATAATACCAACAAGTAAGGCTCATTTGCCTATTGCTGCCTTTTTTCCCCCCTCTCTAATTCAGAGTAACGACTGTACTCTATTTAAAACTGATACTTCTTTTGTTAGCAGGGATACAGGAAAGAGGGCATAGGAGTACCTCAGTTGGTAAGATTTATAAAGACCCCTGGACCTCATGTGTGCTAGCAAATTCTCCAGCGCTGAATCCAACAGGCATGGAACAGCCTTTATTTGTATTCCAACTCCTGAAACGTGTCCGAAAGCAACTCTGGAAGAACATTGGTGGTTCAGGTGAAAAAGCTGGCTGGTTACTTTTGGAACAGATAAACAGCAGGGATGCCTGTGTTCGTGTGTTTGTGCCATTCCCTGGCACTTTTAGTTTTTCTAAAGTAGACCCATTACTCATGATGCACAAGGAAAAATGAGCAATGTTCACATGGGTTCAAAACAGAGCAAGTCAGAAAATCAGAAAAATTACTTAGCATTCACAAGTGAAACCCTGGAGTGGAAAGCACTTAGACCACCAAGTTGCACAGAGCCATGGTTACAGCCAGTGTGGGGCTACCGGCACTGTTGCCTCCGGGCTGGGAATAGTCCTGGAGCTTGCATAGATGTCATGTAGGAGAAGCTGGAATCAGCGAGCACTGCAGGGTTCAGCCTGATGAAGTGTCATGAAGGGCCTCACGTTCACCAGAACAGCTCACAAGCTGTCTCCAGTTCAAACTGGGACTGCCAGGTCTTCCAAGCTGCTTCTGAACTGCTCAGATTCAACCCCATGACATGGTATATGAGCTGTATGCTTTGGGGGACTTCAGAAGACATGGGGTAAAAGGCTTGAATTTGTAGCTCCTTTAGTCTATCCTGTTGGGTGGACACTCCAGGGACAGTTGTACTAGCTGGCTCTCTGCTATCCCTTATCCTGTACATAGGCATTCCTCCCTGCAAGGCACCATGAGAAAGGCAGGCATTGAGTTAAACACTCTCTTTCTACTATTCTTTTTTGGGGGTGTGGGTTCAAGTAACTCTTCATTTTTAGACTCATTTTCCATGCTCTCTTGTGTCCACATCCCACCCTCTTTACAATCTGCCTGCATTGCTGGGAAAGATACTTTGCTGTTTGTGTCCAGCATTCACTCTTTAAATGGGTTTTATTTACAGAAGTTGCCTGAGGAAGACTCAAATTTATAGCTATCGATTCTTTCCACTCCTCTGTCTACCTGCTGAAGAAATGCTTTATTGCCCAGTTAGTTTTGTTCTGAGGTATCTCTTCTGTGCTTTAATCAAATAATTGAATCACCTCCCAGACTTCTATATGATAAATTAACCACACTGAACTCTTCACAACGTTTTCTTTAATGACTTCCAGCTTTTTCAGTGTTTCTGTTTTTTCTGTATCATTGAGAAAAGGGAAATCATTGAAATCTGGTATGGGTCCCTGTTCTCCCACGCCTCGCACTGCTCGCTTCTTTCCTGCTGGCACGTCGCAGGACTGCAGAACTCCTCTTGCTACATAATGCCTCAGGGTACATTATGACCCCTAATTTCCTTTAAAGCTTGCCACTATAGGGAATGTAGTTTCCAGTAACATTAACTTGCAGTATTTGCTCCTAGTAAGATGACTTTGCAAATTGGTTTTATTAAAAAGCATTTGTTTTAAAAAACACAGCTATTCAATTTAGTCTGCTTTCACCCTATTTATCACTCCACTGGCCTTTCTTTTATTTGCCATTTTTATTTACCTCCAGATAATCAATAGAAATATTAAATTATGCCAGGAGTAGTCCCAGAGGGAACCTTTCTGGCAATATTGCCAAATAAAATCCTACTCCAGACCAGCCCCAGGAGCAGATCATCTGATCTGCTACATTGCTCCAAAACATGATTTCAGAGTGATTGGACCAGCCTGATGTGAGACAAATTCCATGTGAAGTCTGGTGTAAGGGATTGCTCCAGGGTCCTCTTTTTACAAACTGTGTGGATAAGGTTGTGCCAGATTTGCCTTCCTCAGCCTGCTAGTCCAACACTATCCCAAGAGGTCTTGTGTCCCTGCGTATCTTCACAAGCCCTGCCTGAGGCCATACCACATATATCCTTATCATCTTATAATAAAAGCACCATTTTCAGGGGAATTCAGTGTCCCTCACTGTCCAGGAGGGCAGCTGTAGTAGCACAGGCTCTCAGACTACTTTCTGTACTTTGAAGGCTGAAAAGATAGAGTAACAAATGCCTGCTTTTGTGATGACTGTCTCACAGTCAATATAGCTCGAGTCTTCTCTGTGTCCACTGCTTCCCTTCTGCTGCCCAGCACAAGTCTTTAGACAAATCTCAGAGCACTACCATGTCCATCCCTCTGGGGAATGCCTGGTGGCTCTCCTGTCTCAGCAGTTCTTCTGGGAAAACACCTCCAAAACAAAGTGTCTCCTAGAGATGGAGGTGTTGGCAGAGAAAATCCATATGATCAACAGTTCACTGTGGCATGTTGACACTGGGGACCAGTATCTTCCTCAATTCTCTTCCCCCCATGGACATTTCTGAAAGGGAGCTGCAAGCTCTGCCTGATCTCATCTTGGTGGGCTGTTGTGGCCTAACCTGGCAGGCAGCTAAACCCCACCACACAGATATTTATTCACTCCCCACAGCCCCAGTGGGATGGAAGAAACAATCAAAAGGGAAGAAAGAAAAAAAAAGTAAAACTCGTGAGTTGAAAGACAATTTAATATGACAGAAAAGGAAGATGATGATAATGATAATAATAATAACAACAACATATACAAAACAAGTGATGCGTAGCACAGTTGCTCACCACTTGCAGGCCACTGATGCCCAGATAGTTCCTGAGCCGCAGTCCATTTCAGGCAGCTTCCCCCCGGTTTATATATTGAACATGATGTCATATGGTGTGGAATATCCCTTTGGGTCAGCTGGCCTGGCTGTGTTCCCTCCCAGCCTCTTTTGCACCTCCAGGCTCCAGGGCAGTATAAGAACCTGGAAAGTCCTTGACTTGGTGTAAACATTGCCTGGTAACAACAAAATAGCAGTGTGTTATCAACATTATCTTCCTCCCAAATCCAAAACACAGCACTATACCCAGTACTAGGAAGAAAATTAACTCTGTCCCTGCCAAAACCAGTACATGGGCACATACTGTTTGTCAGAGGATGGAGAAACAGAAGACCCTGCGTGTCCTAGGGGCCATAACAGAGAAGACTGACCGTGGTCCCAGGAAGGGAGTGCCCTGCCCTGGTGCCAGAGAAAGGATGGAAGGGACCATCTGTTCTCAGAGGAGGAGGAAATCAAATAAGATAAACCGATTCAGGAATTCTTTCTTCCCCTGCCTGCGGAAGTCCCTGGTGCTCCTAGGCTGACATTAACCCTTCCACTGTCTTCCCTCTGCCACCAGAACTACGGTGGCAGATTTGCTTACAGCCTCCTTGGATGGGTACCACAGCTACAGCAATGAGGCCCTGACCTCATGAGACACTTTTTAAAATAATCATACCTTACCTAGAAGTCTAGATTGATCCTATTCTGGTTTTCACATCTTTTTCTGCCTTTGAATTTCATATACAAATGTCACCACTGGCTCAGGGTCCAAAAATACATGAGATTCTTGTGGTAAGATGGGTACAGGTAGATGAAGACCCAGTTTAAACCACTGTCCAGCTCTATGGATACAACTATATGCCATGAAGGTAAACAGCTGCGCTTGGAATTCTTCCTCCTCACTAGAAAATGTCTGTCCATGTTTGGCAGTGGGTGAGAGGAGACCAAGCTGGGAAGCTGGTAGAGTGGTCCAGTCTTAGAAAAGGAAAGAACTTATCTTCAGAGTGCAGCCCCTGCCTTTTCCTTCTCCTGGTATCCTGTGGTCGGAGTGAGAATGACGTTTGGGCATCCACCCATACAGTCACAAGGGTGCTGGGCCTACCATATCCCTCTCAGCATGGTCCTGCTGTGTGGGTCATGGTGGAAACCTCACTCAGAGACTGGCATAGGAAGCTGAGGCAAAAGGTTGTTGGGGCCAAGGGAAAGCAGGTAAAAGCCAGAAATTGTAGTGACAGGTTTCAAGAGACTGTCTTACATAGAAAAGGTACCGGTGTTATGACAGTTCGTGGAGGATTGTGCATCTTGTATGTCATTGGTGTCATTGAGGTATGGAGACAGAGTCTAGAAGAGGAAGGGGAAAGAAGGCCGGTCTTGTGCTGGATTATTGCTGCTATGATGCTGATCATTGTTTTGGCATTAGATGTGCTTGTGTGACCTCTCCAGATCTGGCAACCCTAGCAGGTTTGGTATTCCAGGTGGCAGAAGCACACCTTGCAACCAAAACAACCCACTGAAATGGCCGACCCACAGTTTTGTGTAAGGTGCCATGTGACCAGAACGAGCACATTGGTAACTTGATGGATGTCACCACCTCACAAATAGCTGGGCAAATGAATATACCACAGAGGTTGCAGATGTTCAGAGATCAGCCTACATCTGAAAATGGGCAGAGCAGGTAAGCAACGCCTTGTACGGCATGGATGCACTCGGGGGTCGTGAAGACTGATGTCAGTGGGTAAGAAAGAGAGACTGGCCTCACTGGAAGAGAAAGACTGAAGCATCATAAGTCAGGCAAGCTGTGAAGGCAGTAGTGTTGCATATGATTCTGCTGTGTTAGCCAGCTATGACTCAGTGTTTGTGTTTGGAACAAGCACTATTCATCACCGTGGTTGTATTTGTGGTTTAGGTCTATAACAGCCCTAATTTAATCTGCTATGAAGACATGTCTTAAACCCAAGATTTTCTGTTTCTATTTCCAATGTCTTAGTCTGGAAACAAGGGTGTCCAGGGTCATCCATTCTGTCTCAGACATCCAGATAAAGCACTATTCTTTAGAAGACAAGGAACTTGCTGATGTCTTCTAATGTAGTTAATTGCAACACACTAACTTCCACAGGAACAACCAGGTATGAAATAGCCAGCCAAGATTTGCTCTACAGTTGTCTTGACTCTGGCAAACATGTTCTGAAATACACAGCAGCTCAGTGACTGTGGTACCTCCTGGTACTTCCAGGACTCAAGTTCCTGCTGTCTTCTTGTAGGGGATCACAGAACCACAGAATGGTTTGGATTGGAAGGGACCTCAAAGGTCATCTAGTTCCAACACCCTCCACTAGACCAGGTTGCCCAAAGCTCCATCCAACATGGCCTTAAACTCTGCCAGGGATGTTGGGGAAAAAAGAAGTGCATGTTTTTGCTATATCAAATAGAGAGAAACTTCAATCTTTTGGCTTGTTAGCAACAAACCCAGCAGCCAATCTACAACTACCTATACAGTTTATGATAATCTAGGATCTCTGTAGGCATCTACATGTGTGGAGAGAGGGCAGGAAAGGACTGCTGACATGCACTAATCCCATGGGTGGAGTAAAAGCCCTTCTTTTACAACATCTATAACTGCAGCCATGGAATGACAGCAGAACATCATCAGGCCACCAAGCCATTCATTCTTTGCATGGTATATGGTAGTACTCACTAGAGGACTCCTAACAGTGGCCCTGCAGAAGGAGCAGTGGAGTGCAAGGAAATGGCAAGAAAGTGCCATTTCTACTTCCAGAATACAAATGAGTTGCCACCCCAAAATGTATTTCTGGAGCCTAAGCGTTGAAGCACAAGAGTGTCATCTAAACGTAAAAAAGAACCAGTGTTGTATGTCTGATGCTGTGAATTTAGTATGGTTGCTGTTCTAACCATCCTCACAGTCAACTCTGCTGACTGTGAATGCTGTCATCAGTTGGTCCTGTTCACATAATACAGGTCTGGCCCGTTGTCAAATTCCAAAATATACTTTGGGCTGGAGCAATGTTTCTATAACTTTCTGTAGGTGTGACGTCCTTCAGGACCTACCTGTCCTCCTGGGACCACTTTGAGTAAGCTATGTATTCATCTCTCCAGCCAAGGACCAGGGAACTACCAGCTGGTGGCAGCAGCAGCTTCTCCAAGATCAGGATGTGAGGAGTTGATCACAGTTCCTGGTGACAGTGTATGACAACGTATATAAATACACATGCCTCCCTTTTAAGGACACAAGCCATTGCCAGTAATCTTGCAACTAATCTATTTTTTTAAATAATTTAGCTTTTCTAATCCTTTGCCACCCCCTTTGAAAGTTTTCCACAGCAGCTTGGGATTTAGAACTGGTATCGAGAAACGCAAAGCTAAAGCAAGTCTCCTACTATTGTGATGGCAACGGTGATGTTAAGATCTTAGGAAGAAGGAGGAAGAATTCGTTAGCCATACGTGCGTTGCCATTGACCTTTCTTGGGGCTGTGTGCTGTAAAGAGGAAAGTGAGAGGATATGGTGAGATTTAAGGGAACATGAAGAGAAAGGATTGACTGGATGTAAAGCAAAGGTGTTTAGCAGGCATCAAAGGTGGAGTGTGTTGTTCTGGGATTCAAACATGATCTTATTAACATCTTATACAAAGGTACTAATACTTCCCCATCTTTACTACAAGTACCTCACTGAGTGCCATCTCCAGTCACATCGGTCTTTTTTTTAAAGCTCCATCACCCTGGAAGCACATCCTTCTTATCCCACTACCAACACACTCCTCTTTATTTCACCCTTCTTTGTAGGCTTCCCCATATTCATGGAAAAATTCCTTGTGGTTGGCCCCTCAGCACATGACTTTGCACCTTCTACTACTGAACTTTATCCTGTCTCTGTACTGCAGGTGAGCAAGAGGCCTGTGATGCAGTTCTAAAACTTTAGGGGCCAAAAATTACATGATGGTAGCACAAAACATTTGAGACTAAATGACTGAAATTCCAGAGTTCTGCCTTCAAAGTTGGACTTGGTGGGTGTGACTGTGCCTCTGTGTTAACTTTGTGTTATTCACCCTGACATCCATCTGTTACTTGGGCAAGGCTTAGTGCCTTTGTCTAGCCGGGGGTTAATGCAGCACCCTCCTGAGGTGGTAGTAAGCTACATTGGTGTGTCCCTTTGGTGCTGTGCTCTGGTGCTGGAGTGCTGAGGCACTGCTTTCAGGTTGGGCACTAACTCGTGAAATAGGTCTGGCAGCAGCCCCCAGCTTCGTGTGGAGCAGACTGCAAGTGGTACTGGACATCTCTCAGGCTCTTCTTGGAGTAAACAGCCATCTGTTATTAGCTGGAGACACTGCAGAGAAGGAGATACCTGGGGCTCAGGTGTGTGTTGCTTGCCCCCAGTTAAAAGCAGGAGAGCTGTAAAGCCTCAGTGATGGCCCTGGTTCTCTGGTTACATGCAGAAGCCCAGAAATGTTCATGGTCTGAGAGCTTCTCAAAAGCTGTTGCTGTGATATAATGGCTATTCATTTACCTCATTTATCCATTTACCCAAGTATCCTTTGCATTTACCTGGGCTTATTGTGTCCGTGGAGGGGAGGCTACCTCAAGTATTTTGTTTGTCTAACTCAGTGAAAGAGATCAGAAATGCCAAATGGACTTGGGACACTGAGAGGGAAGTAATTCTGGAGGACATGTTACCTAACAGTAACAGAGGAGCTGCACGTGCACCTCCACAGGCTTTTACATTCCAGGAGTGAACGTTTTTGTGTCTTTTTTTTTTTTTCCATTCTTGATGTTTGTTGCTGGAAATGCCTTTCCTCTTGATATCCTTTTAAAAATAAGTGATGTTGTCACTTTGGAGGATGAAAGGAGGGAGGCAAGTAACGAATAGGTGCCCAGTGAGATTCTAGTAAGCACTGGGACAGCTTAGGCAATGGAGGGATTGACAAATAAATAGCCTGCTAGTTGAAAAAAATGTCTGTTTGCAGGTTTACAAAGAACTTGCTAAATTAAACTCCATTTGATTCTGGAAAGGAGGCTGTGTCCCATGCTACAAAAGAATTCAATGGTGCCTACCAAGCTGATTTAGGTAAATAACCCTTCTAGATCTCCAGGGGTAGAGGCTGGCTGAATCCTGAGTATATGAGCAGGACACATAAACACCAAGATTTTAATGCCACCTATAGTGATCTATCTGCAGAAGAAGGCAAAAAAGACCAGCAGAGGACAAATTATGCATTGAGAAGAATAAAATAAAATCTTTCCCAACTCCACTGGAAGCCCTGAGGCATGGAATTATTATAAGTATAATGCAAATTGACAGTGATCTAATATATTTTCTCACACATTTGGGGATACTGACACATCAGATGCCCAGGGACTCATAATATAAGCTTAATTGCCTATCTTCAGGCATTTTCCTATTCTACTGTGTTGTACAATTATGTCCATAAGCTTCTCGGGCTCCGTCCTACAAGACTGAAAGCTACTGCTTCCAGCACTCGGGAGAATATTCGAGCCCTTCGTGCATCAGATAGCTGGAAGCCTTTAGATTTCCAGTCCAAATGTATTCCAGATTACTCACTGTACAGCCATTTGATCATGTGATGAAGTTAATATCCCTCTCTGAAATTTACTTCTCAAATATATTTATAAAGCACTACCACACTCCTGTTCAGTCTTTGCTGTGCTGTACTAAACAAGATCTTCCAATTCTCCTAAGATGATGTGCATTTTGTTCCCCTAATCATCCTAGAAATGCTTCTTTGCATTTGCTCAATTAAAGTACCATTTTCTACCACACTCAGCCCTCTAAATTGTCCTGCATTTAAATGGACACAAACAATACATGCATCTGAGATTTCCACTGAGCCCCAGGTACCTCTTTTTTTTTCCCTGCAGGCTCAGTAAGAATGGGTAAATCCCTGGCCAATATTACCCTGCTGGAAAGAAAACCACCTTGCTGGTAGCCCCAAACACCACCAAATTGGTATTGCAACAAGAGGTCAGAGCTCTGAATCTCCAGCTAGTGACAGATGCCTCTCTACTGCAAGAGGAGTCTGATACGCCCGCCCCCATCTGCAGGCCTGCACATGAAGCGGAGGGACGGTGCTGGACCTGAGTTTCTAACGCTGACCTGCTTCACTCATCAGCGTACAATGGCTGAGCCTGGAAGCAGCTCTCCAGCTAAACATGGAGGAGAAATACCTGCCAGAGGTCAGTCTCTTTCTTATACTCAGGTGCCCTTTAACCTCCCTGATTCTGAAGTAATCGCATCACTCTAGGATGTCTTTACAACTATCAAGTGGATCAACCAGTCCTGCTCCAAGGCAAGGACAGGAGCGCCATGTCTAGTCCAGTTTGACTCCAGCACCTAGCAATCTGGTGAGAGTGCATCATGATGAATAGACACGTTTCTACCATGTGAGATACTAAGGAAGAAGAAATGATGAGGAATTCAGAAAGAGAGAGAGCAGATGAAACTTTTCCAGAGTCTTTTGTCAGTCAGTGAGTACATGGATAAGGACAGTTTAGATGATACAGGAAGCTGCTTTATTCCCTGTTTTCTCTCAAAGCCCTAAGCTTCCAGCCACCCACAGTCTATCCTGGACTAACCACCTAATTCCCTTGCTGATGAAGCCTGAGTAATAAAAAAGAGAGGAGTTCCCTACGTCGCTACAGCCTTTTTTTTACCCTGCAGACAGTATGGACACAGGTTGTACCAGATTTCACTACTTCCAGCACGAGTGGAGCAGTCCCCTGTCACAGCAGAACGCTGTTCGGCCAGGCACACCTATCACACCTTCCACACCGCTGAAACAGCATTCTCATCACTTCCATCATTAATCTCATACTGTTTTACCAAACAATGGCACAAGGCCATGGATGGGCTTCTTGGCTACCTTTGCAGAGACCTTGCTCTTTTTTATGGCTTCACTGCTGGGTAAGATACCTCAGCAGTTATTTGAGACAGGTAAATAACTTTCATCACGTTACACTTACGATAGCGGCTCCTGCTGCCGACTGTCACAGGCACACCACGCAGAGGCCTCGCAGAGACCTTTCATTGTAAAACATTAATGCAGCCAACACACAGGCTCGGGTTGCTAATTGGCAGTCTGGGTCAGTTCAGCATTATGTGCCCAACTGTCCTGTCTTGCACTAGATACTCAGCCAGGGGCAACCACCTTGTTCTGCACGACCGCCTTGCCAGGACTGAAACTGCAGCTGAATTCTCTGTGACTTCAGGCTTTTGCACCAGAGCAGGAGCAGCCTCCTCCTGATCTGTGCCACCATGTTTCTCTGTGCCTTGCTCCAGCTGCTAACAAGAGGAGCAGAAATTCTATGCCTTACCTTCTCCCCCTGCAAGTCCTGCTTGAGTCACATATCCCTCACAGCAGCGACTGCTACCTGCAAGCATCACACACCGGGAAGTATCTGTGTGCAGTCTGATTGCACTCCAGAACTTTCCCGGCTCCATGGGAGGGCCATCAGTAGCTCCAGGGATGGAGTGTGCTTGGCACTTCAAAAGGTTCCTAAGGGAAGGCTTGGACACGCTTTCCAGTATCCTATAAACTGGAGGTTCCTCATTTATTCAAACATGGTAGGCTGCAGGGAGCAGGAAGGTAGGAGAGGAACGTGAGACAGACAGAACATTTCCAAACCCTTGAGCCCATCCACCTCACATTCCCAAGGACTTCTGGCCCCCCAGCTCTCTTAGAGGTCTTTTCCAACCTTAAAGATTCTATGATCTACCTTCTGGGTCGGTTTGTAAAGCTTGGCAAAGAGACTACATTTCACGTTATCTAGTCTGACATAGACACCAGTCACTACTGATCACACCAGTCCTCTGTGATTCAGTCTAGGTGATCCTGCCTTGGCAGGGGGTTGGGCTAGATGATCTTTCAAGGTCCCTTCCAACCCCTAATGTTCTGTGGTTCTGTGAATGGTCACTTGCTGAATATGGAGCTGTTTGCAAAACCAAGCGCTTTAAGTAACAGGAAAAAGAAAGGAGGAAAAAAAAAATCAAAAGTGAACTGACCCCAACAGTTTTTTGGAAGCGAGTAATTCACCCGGTCTTTGATGAAGACATAATGTGCCCTGCAGAATGCTTTCAAAAAACCCAGACAGTTTTTCTTCTGGAGCTCTTTACAGAAGCTCAGCAGCCTTTTTCCAGCGTTGGCCACTCTTCAAATCCATGGAAGACAGTGTTTGCGGCCACTTGTGGTGAAGGGCATGTTTGGGAAAGGTTTAATGGAATACAGTGCTGCTATATGCACACACAGCCCAGTGCTTTACATCCTCTGCGCAGGAGATAGTCACACTTACAGCCTTGCCTTGCCCGATTCTCCAATCCAAGGAGGCACACACTGCGTTTTCTTTCCTTTTTTTCTTCCAGTCTCTGAAGGTAAAGAGGGATATGGGGGCAGAGACTTTGGGAATGGGCTTTTCCTTCCCATGCTACACGAAGTCCCAAGAGGAAGGATGTACTGGGTCTAGAGGGGAGCAGGAGTTAGAGGGAGGGATATGTGTGTCTGCTGTGCTGAAGGACCAAAGATTGTCGCATCACTACCAACACTGAACCAACCAACCAGCAGAAGAGCCACACACACAGGGATGTATGCACTCGTGTATTGCCCATTTCCCACAGGCTCATCTATCAGTTTCTGTCGGTATATACAGTATATACACGCGTGTGCATAGGTGGGTAGGTGCACGCACGCCTGATACACATACACAGGCGCATTTAAATGCAATTACGGCCTCATACACGGGCACACATCAGGCACTGAGCCCGGGCGGTGTGTGATTTCCCGGCCCTGTGAGCCACGACACGCCACACACCCGTGTCCCTGTGCCACCCCCCCGCGGGTCTTCTCCCGGGTGGCGGGTACCGGCGCGGCGCGGCCGCCCCTCGCCGCCGTCACCGCCCCCGGCCCGCCTCGCCGGCGAGCCCGCGCCCGTGCTGCCGCAGCGCGGGGCGGAGCGGAGCGGGACGGCGCGGCCGGGCGGCGGCGCTGCGGGAGGGGGCCCACCGCCTGCCGGCCGCCGCCCCGCCCCCGCCCCGCCGAGGCCCGCAGCGGCGGTGCCGCCAGGCGCGCAGGCAGCGCGGAGTGTGCGGGGCGGCAGGCGGGCGGCAGGGGCGCGCCGAGCGACCCCTCTTCCCCAACCTTCCCCCCCCCACGCCGGAGCGGACGGCACCAACAAAGGGCCGGAGCGCGCTCCGCCGCTGCGGGGGAGCGCGGAGGCAGGGGCTGCCGCTGCCGGCCTCTCCGCCTTCCCCCCCGCCCCCCTCCTCGGGGGGAGGCGCCCGGCGCGGCGCGGGGACCGGCCCGCCGGGGAGCTGCCGGGGATTGGCTCGGCCGGGTGCGAGCCGAAGGTGCCTGGGAGAAGCCATCCGCAGCGCAGGCGATTTCGCCCGCTGTGCGGGGGTTGGGGGCTTGGGCTTTCCTTTGCGGGTGGTTTGGGGTTTGTTTTTTTTTCTTCTTCCTTTTTCTTCTTTTCCTTGCCTTTTTCGCGGGATCATGGCCGTGGCAGCGGGGCCGTGATGTCCCCGGCAGCAGCCCCACTGCTGCAATGCTGCCTGCTGCAGCTCTAGCGAGGGGAGGCGGCGTTTGATCGGCGGCCGGTGGCCGCACATCCTCCCCGCGGCAGCGCCGCCGCCGCCGCCTTTCTCTCCCCGCCGCCTGCGCCCCGTGCGCCCAGACCGGCGGGAGAGGGGCCTCGCCGTCCGCCCAGCGCCGTCCCCTCTGCCCGCCAGCAGCAAATCCGCCGAGCCGGGCTTTAAATTAATAATAAAACCTCACCAACCCATAAAGGCGAGGGGGGGAGAGCAGAGCCGCGCACAACATGGCCACTCTGCTGCGGAAAATCGGGCTGATCCGGCTGCACAACCGGGACACGGAGGACCCCAAGCACCACCACCACCACCACCGCAGCAGCCAGCAGGGCTCCTCGCTCAGGGGCAGGGGCAACCAGAAGAACAGCAGCAACAAGCCGCAGCCGCAGGGCCCCCCCGGGGGTGGCGGCGGCGGCTGCAGCAGCAGCAGCAGCGAGAGCAGCCCCGGGGGCCACAAGAACAAGAAGCCGCCGGAGCTCGCCAAGCAGCCCCCGCAGCCGCGCTCGGGCAGCGGCAGGGAGAAGCCGCGGGAAGCGGCCAGGGAACCCGGCGCCGGTAAGGAGGCGGCGCAGCGGCCCGGCCCCGGTCCCGGCTCCGGGTCGGGGCCGGCGCCGCTGCTGCCGCTGCCGTCGGGGTCGGGGCCGCTGGCGCCCGCGGGCCGGCAGCAGCACTGCACGCAGGTGCGGACCCGGCGGCTGATGAAGGAGCTGCAGGACATCGCGCGGCTCAGCGACCGCTTCATTTCGGTGGAGCTGGTGGACGAGAGCCTCTTCGACTGGAACGTGAAGCTGCACCAGGTGGACAAGGACTCGGTGCTGTGGCAGGACATGAAGGAGACCAACACGGAGTACATCCTGCTCAACCTCACCTTCCCCGACAACTTCCCCTTCTCGCCGCCCTTCATGAGGGTGCTCAGCCCCCGCCTGGAGAACGGCTACGTCCTCGACGGCGGAGCCATCTGCATGGAGCTCCTCACTCCCCGCGGCTGGTCCAGCGCCTACACCGTGGAGGCCGTCATGAGGCAGTTTGCGGCCAGCTTGGTCAAGGGGCAGGTAGGGGGCCCGTGGGCGTGCGTGTGGTGGGGGAGTGTGTGTGTAGGCACATCAGTTTGGATGGGAACCCCAAAGCACAGCAGGGGTCAAGTCCTGCCTGTGGCTGACCTTGGCCAAGCCTGGGTGAGGGGTGTCCCCGGAGGACCTGGTGTCACTGGTGGGAAGGAAACGGGGACACACGTGTTTTGCTCTGGGGTCGCTTCTCAGGCAGGTACAGCAGAGGTACCGGGCAGCTCGGAGGAGCAAGATGCAAATGCATCCATCGTGTCCTCCTGTGCGGCTTTTGTCCCCGTGCTTGGCTCTCTGCCCGCTCCGTGTGGCATTGAGATGTCATGCGTGTTGCCCCCGAGGGTCACCTCCCTTTCCACAGAGTGAAAGCGGCTCTTCAGGCTCCAGTGGGGTTTGGGATTCAAGTCCTCCGCCTCCTGCCCTTCACCTCGTCGTCAGCCATGCTTGCTGGTCTCCTGTGTGAAGCACTGCCTCTGGCACGAGGTACAAGCCTCCGAGCTGCTGCCCTCGGGTCTTTGTCTGGTGCTGGCCTGCATATGGCATCCCTCGGCAGAGAAGAGGCCACCCCCGTGCTCCCTGGGTCAGGGCTTGATGCGTAGGGCAGAGGTGTGGTGTGGGGTCACACCAGGAATTGCTCCCTGAGCTGCCGGCAAAGTTGTGCCAGTTTAAAATCTCTCTGACCGAAAGGAACAAGTAATTTTGGGTATGTACTGCAGTTAGAGCAGCTGGATGGACCCTGACAGCTCCCCTCTCCGGAGGTGCCAGGTTCCCCTGGCAGAGGATCTCACCAAACTGAATCAATGCGGTTTATGCTTTCTTTTTCTTTCTCTCCTACAGAATTTGCTTAGAAGGGAAGTATTTCATATTCATATTGCCTGTGAAACTCACAGCCAGTCCTTCCTTATGGTTATTATAGTGGGCAATATACACATGGCTGTGGCAGCGTGATTTTTCCTGTTGACTTCATGAACGCCCTTGAACCCAGGGGACACGCGCAGCTCCCCGTCTGTCAGTAAATGATGCTGAGCATACTTTTTAAATTTGTATCTCGGCAAAGACAGGGGGAAAGTGTAAATAATAACATATTTTTCATTTGCTTAAAAATGAGGTTCCTCCTGTTTGCCTCTGTGGAGCTGCTTGCATGAGCAGAAGGCTTGGTTTCTCTTAAGACTGAAAACTAATTTTATATAACAGGCTCTTCTGTAAGTGGCTTTTTACCTGTTTGATTTGGGCCTACTTCTCCTTTTTTTACCCACATAGCATTTTTATCCGCACTTCAATTGAAAGGTCAAGTTTCCTAGGTCACCTTGGGATATATAAAAAAGATCTACCAGAAAAAAAAAAGAGCTTTAATTTACATGGAGCCTGGGGTATCTTCAAGTTGTGTAGCTACTCTTATGGCATTTTGCTATTTGTTAATCCATATCTTTCTACAGAGATCATAGTTCTCTTTTTTTTTTTTTTTAAGCAGGGGTTTAGAAGGACCATGCTAAACTATCTAATTTCTTTTTACCAGTTCAGTATCTTTCTGCAGTATTGAATGTGGAATGTAAACTGGTTAAGTTAAGGTTTACTGGGATCATGAAGTGGCTTAGCGAAGGACTAGATTATTAGTAATAAATATTAAGCTATATAATCTCATAATTTTCTTCCCTAGATCACTGAGGAGATTCCCAAAAGTAGTCATAATTTCTCATAACTGAGGATTTTTACGTATACATCATTAATAAACACATCTAAAGTGCAAGAGTTTCAGTAATGCTCTTCCAGAAGTTTAAGAAGTTCATTTATAAAAAAAAAGAGAATGCACATGGGGCAGAATAAAAGGCTGAAATAAACTGCTGCCAGAAACTAAGTAGTTAAATAGGTTTGTAACATGCCTGTTTCAAAGTCTAGGGACATGCCTTTGGAGCGGAAATGTTGATAGGTAATACTGACAATAAATTTAATTTCTGGGTTACAGAGGTGTAGCCTGTGATGGGTTGGCAGCCTGTCATCATAGCCAGGCTCTGTGTCATGGGATCCACGTTTCTGTTATCGCACTCCCCTCGTTATGTAATCTCGACTCCATTGCATAATAGGGCTCAAAATACGACAGGCGCTCCCCTATCCCCGTTTCATTTTTCATTGTACAGGTAATCTACTTTTGACTCTTTTTTTTTTTTTAATATAAATTAGAGCCACAGAAGCACTGAGAGCCAAAGCGCTGCATTTCCCTGAGCTGTGGGGTTGGGTTTTGGGTAACTCTTGCCATGCTGTGGGTCAGCTCGGTGCCTGCAGGGAGCCGTCCTCAACAAATAGCCATGGCCTGCGCCAGGTTAATCGATTAATTCCTATAAGCAGCCTGCACCCTGCTGTAGTGTGAAACGCTCATCGTGCTTGCTATTAAACAGAAAGGCTGGAAGGGCAAGGTCTGTTCTCCACTGGCTCGCAACAACCCCGCGATAGCAAATGGCGGCAGCCATGAGGCCTAGCGGGAGGTGGGATGCCGCCAGCACCGGTGGGTAAAAATGGGGCCTTCCAGAGAAGTGTCACTTCACTGGTTCGCCGCGCCATGATTTAGCGTGCAGGCCTGAATACTGGAGCCCGTGACGCATCCGAAAGCACGCCTCGCCGTCGCGGGCGCTGGCGTGAGTAGGCAGGACTGAGCTGCCTTCCTCCTGTTGGTAATTCGAGTGATAAAGCCGAGGTGACTGACTTCATTCAACGTTTCTCATCGGTCCCGTTTTGCCGTGCGAACTGTAACGCTGCTGTTCTCTGCTGGCTCGTGGAAGAGAACTGCAGCGCTCCGTGGTGTGCTGTTTTGTCGGAGCTAATGGTAACCTATGAGCATATAGAGCCTTCTCTTTTCTTTTTTGATGAAGTGATGAGAAAGATGACAAAACTAACACCAAAAACGCATTTTTGGGCAGTCAAGGTTCTTGACGAATTCAGATTTTGGGTTTTTTTTTTATGGATTCACAGACCTTTTTAGCAGGGTGAAAGAAAAATTGAGAGAAATCATGCTGACGTCTCACAGGTGGCACATGTGACTCAGGAGTTACGTCAGTGAGGAGACTTTAACGTGCCACGCAGAAATTACAAGGTAGCACATCTCCACCACTTTTCAACACTGCCCTTGTATGCAGGGATATCTGGGTCCAGGTCCCCAAACCTAAGCGTGTCTCCCAAGGGCTGGATTTTAAAACAGTTTTAAAGCTGTTTCTCCTGATTTCACCAAGCAGGAACGAAACACCTCAGGTGACCTTGCTTGAGGGATGTCCTACTTTATGGGATGCATACTGCTGCTTCCTATCACGAATCTTGTGTAGCATTTTTAGATTTTTTTTTCTTCTGGAAAAAAAAAATGTTTAAAATGGAAGAGAGAAAATTTCTGTTTGAATGAAATAATTCAACAGTCCCAAATTGTGCTGATTCTTTTTTCTTTTTTTTTTTTTTAGCCAATTTTCATGGGGGAAAAAAATTAATTAACAAACAAGTTGGGGTTTGTTTGGTTGGATGCTTCAGCTCTTCAGCTGAGAAAAATCAATTATTCACACAGCTCCAGTCAGTATCTTGAGGGGAATTCTCAGTACATCAAAGGCCTAAGTCTCTTTATCTGTCTGGGATCCAGAACCTTATTTTAAAGAAACCTTGCTGTTGTCCTTAACTCAACTGTAGCCTTGGTGTGAAGGGGATGACTTTGTACTCGCTTCCTGCATAGTTAGCTGCTCACTGGCTCCCATCATCAGGGCTGGAAGCTTGGCCCTGCCCAACCTGTGAACTGGAAGCTGAGAGCTGCTGTGGCTGGAGCTGGGGTGTCAGCCAAGGAGGTGGGACGATGCTAAAAAAAAAGCATTTAAATACCAGTTGGTTGTTGTCCTGGAGGCAACTGTTTGACATGCCTGCCTAGGCAGAGCCTCTCATATCTGTCTGTCTCTATCCAGGCTGTGATAGTGGCTGGTTGAGCTTTACCCCTCCTTAGCAGCACCCTTTAAAAGAGTTTAATGATAATTTAAGAGAGCGATTGAAAAATGTGTCTGTTGCTCTCTGCTTCCTGATGACAGTGCCGTTGTCACGATAATATTAATAACTGATGGAAGGAAGGGAGAACAGTGCGGGTTGTAGGAGAGTGATGAGTCAGCAGGAGGTTCATTGTGGCTCTCCTTTGAAAACATGGTAGATGTTACGGTCCCACATGAAAAGGGGACCACTTTTTCTGTCCAAAAGTGGAAGAGGACTTTGTGTCCTCTACTAGATGCAGTTTTTTTCTCACTGAAGAGTGATGATTTCATGCTGGTTTGGAGGAAGTCTAAGAGAAGACAAGGCTATGTCTGCTGATGTCCAAATAATGCATCAGGAATTATTTATTTTTGAGAATGAATAACATAGCTGTACTTGTTGCCTTGAGGACTTTGGGCTTAGGTTTGTGGTAGTGTTGACTAGTAGCAGCCTTGTCCTCCTTTTTGAGCGTCCCTTGTTTTCTGTCTGTGGAGGATGGGGACAGGACTGCCAGCAAAAGGCAGCTCTCAGGTAACTGTCAACTCTGCAGATTATGTCGTGGAAGAGTTCTTTGTTTCGAGGAAAATACTCCCTTATTCTTCCAGTGAATAGAAGGAGCATAAAAAATTTTGTAAGGGCATACTAAAATAGGAATGGGGAACCCCTAGTTTCAAATATTCTTACTGTGGTGGCCTTTTTATTAAAAAATAAAATTTTATTTTTAATTAAGATTTCATTTTCTATAGGAAAATTTCCTGAATCCAAATAAAAGTTGTTGCTATGCAGTGCTTCCATCTCTCCTAATACTATAAATACCTCACTGGTATCCCATTAGTTTGCTTCAGGAGGTAGGTGCCTTGCATGACCATTGAAGTGATGTGTCTTTCCATTTAAAAAAAAAAATAAAGAGTATCCCAGCTGACTTCTGCCAGATTGAAACAGGAGAAGTAGGCTTTTTAAATGAAAAACAGATACAGAAGGTAGCAGTTAATCATAGTCTAAATGACTCCCTCTTCATCCTTTCAAACAAAAGTACGAGTGAGCAGATAGCAGATGGGACTTGCATGGTGTCCAGGAGGTCAGCAGACTCCAGGTCTTTCAAATACATTCAGCAGAAATTAATTGCAAATCCCTGGATTTTCATACTCCAGATGCTGGGTTGCAGGACTGTAACCATGAATAAATCAGCTAATCTCAAAGGCTGCAGAACTGTGTAGAGAACACAGCGGTGTCTGAATTATTTGGAGCCATTGTATCATATTAGGGCTTTAAAAAAAAATAAAGAAAAAAAGAAAAAGCTTGCTTTTTGCCTTTGATTAGTTGCCTGAGCAAATGATGTCAGTTATCATCAAGGGAAGAAATGTTGCTTTAGGTCCACGGTTGAAAAACACATTGACTCCTATGCGAAAATGTATTATGGGGCTGGTTCCCCATGAAAAGGTATTAAAAGCTGGGCCGAAGAGGTAACAAAGAGTGTTGTTTACAGAGGAAAATCAGATGTATCTGCCTTCTAGGATTTCTCTTTTCATTGCAATGGTGAAATCTAGGATTTTCAAGGCGAAGTTTAAGTGGGAGCATAGATATATTTGCTGTGTTGAGGTGCTGGGATTGATGAATGGGCTGGAAAAAAACATTGTTCAAGTGTACTCTGATATATTGCTGTTCTGACTATCCGCTATTGTTATGCAAATATATTCTACTTGAGAGGAATGAAGACACAGGGATCCCAACTCACTGAAGTAGGAGGCTGTTTTAATTCTTTTAAAAAGCAGGGGGAACGTAATCTCCATTTTACCCCTTCAAAGCATAAAAAGGAAACTGTTAAAATACTTTCAGCTATCATCCTTAGTGTTAAAATAGTCATCAAGCTAGTCAAATTGCCACACTGAAACAAACCACTTAGTTTAAAGCATGCTTTTATGGCAGGTAGAACTAATTCTTCCTGGCAATATTTGGCTCATCTCCTAAATAAGAATTTAAATGATGTGCTTCTTTGGATCATAAGAAAATGGAATTTGCTCAAAAGAGCGAGATTCTTCCCTGAATTATAAAAGAGGTCCTCATTTTTTTTCAGTGGAAGTGTTCCGATCCAGAGAAGGGGTGTAGCATTCGGGTGTTCTGTCAGATGCTTTATTGAAGAATTGTACTTTTTTTTCTCAGATGCAGAAAGAGAAGGAGGAGCAGCCTGAATTACCCGCTTTCTATTGTGAGGAAGATTTACTCTTCCTTATACAGGCTAGTCTTGAGAATATGCAGATTTCCTAGGTCTCCACAATGGTCAAGGATTTCCACGCATGACCAGAGACTTCCAGACCCAAGATTTGTAACTCCACAGCGATTCTGGTCCTCAGTGTTGCGGGAGTCTTTGCTGCCAGGCGTGATCCGAGGCACATCCCTCGAGTGGGCATCTGCTTTCCCAACGTGGGACGCTGGTTCAGTAATGTAATATTGGCTGCGTTTCTTTTCCCTGTCTAAGCTCCTTCGGGCTGATGAGAGACAGGGAAGATCTCCCCTTTTCCTTGGCGTATTCAGTCATTCACACGCAGTTGCCAGTTTACAAATTATTTCTCCTGTAGCTGTCAGAAAAGGTAACGCTGACATCAGGCACGAAGGGAGACGGGAAGATGGAAGGATTGCCAGGTGCAATTACTCCGTGGTTAAACAGGGAGAACTTCAGGGGCTGCGGCGATTATGCTGTCTGAAAGGCTCGGAATATATGTTAAATTCCATGTACGCAGGATCCACTCGTCTCGCTGGTAAATAGAATACCGGTTTTCTGTTGAATATCCTGTTTTCTGAGAGTGTGTGGCTTGGGGCTTTAGTCCTGCTCCACAGAGTCGTTTCTGGAGGGTGCTGAGCACTCCACAGCACTGGTCTTTTAAACTCCGTCTGGAAACGGGGGCAACTGGGTGGATCCTGGAAGTTTCAGGGTGAGTCCTGTGGGAAGGTGATGGCACTGTTACCTAACCCAGCTGACAGTGAAACAACCCAAGCTGGTGCTTGGAAAAGCATTAAAAAAAACCCCAAAATAGGTGTGCTTTGTTGAAAATGAATTTGCAGTACTTGTTGTTCTGCATGAAACAGATTAGCGGGCTTAAAACATTCAGGTGATTCCTCTCTGAAGCAGCATCAAGGTGCCGGGTCTGATTTGCCCCCTTTCAGTCAGAAAACGGACCGAGGAGCGTGTGTGTCCTCAGCCTTGTGGGGCAGGGAGGTGCCTGCCTCGCGCACGTGCGGAGTTTGTCCTTGGGAAATGCCTTCTTACCTGCTTCCTGATTTTGTGGGTGTCAATAAAATTGATTCATTAAATCCTCTTCTGCCTGGGCTCTCCAGAACCCCCGTGACTTCTGTGGTCAGTCCTTGGTAGAGTTACCTGTCGGTCACAATCCCGAAGACGAGCACAAAATAAACCCGAGGAAGAGGCAGTGAGCAGCCTGCGTTCTGAAATGGCCTGGAGCTCAGATGCTTCTCATAGCCAGGCTTTAGGAGCTGCAGAATGACTTGATAATGTCTCCTGTTTGTTACTTTGGGTTACAAACTGTAACAAACCTTCAGCTGCTGTACAGGGCTTGTTTCCATCATGTATGTCCCGAAGAAACCCTAAAACATCACAAAGCAGAGGAATTTGATGTTACTGCTTTTTAAAAAAATTGTTAATTTCTGTAAATGTCAAATTTTCTATAACTTTGACAATATTATTCCTAATAAAACATTGAAGTGTTCTGTAATTACTTGGCGGGGGAGCAGGATGTTTCTCAGAGCACTTAAGCTGAGGAGAGGTGATCTGAGTTTAGCTTCCAGGTTTTGCCACTGACCGCTGGTGCGGTCATGGGCAAGTCATAAAACTTCACTATGTTCCTCTTTCCTGCCGGTAAAGTACAGATACCTTCTTTCCAAAGGTTATTTGAGGATACATACCGAAAGCACTCAGAACTGGGGCCTCTATGAGTAAATGTCTGTGTGCATCAGTAGGAAACATAGTGAAGAGACTGACATATTTGCATAAAGAGCAGGGGAAAAGGCGCAGCATTGGCTTGTGACTCTAATCTCACCAAATTTGGTCTTAACTCAAGTAGTTAACTCTTAACTACTTAACTCTTAACTACCCGAGATAGTATGCTTTTTCTTCTTGGTTTTGGGGTGGTTTTTTTAAGTATGGTGAAACTTTGGGAAATGTGTTGTCTGGTCTGTAGCTCCTTCAACTTTAGGACCTGTTGTAAGGGATGGTTTCCTTTGCTTTGGTTGGGTTTACACCCATGGCTTGGGTGACTTCAGGTTCCTGATGTGGAGGACCTGTGGGCTGATGCGAAGAGGGGGCTAGGAGCCTTTCCATCTGGACTTGTCCTTAGTAGCTCTGCTGATGCCTGATTCCACAGAGGGGTGGTCCGGGGAGTTTGGCTGAGAAAAGGACCATTTGTCATCAAGCATCCATTTGACATCAGGAGAACAGGGACCATCTCTTTTGATGGAAGCTGATGATGCTGTGAGATGGCCCCTTCACCCCTGGAGGTGCTAGAGGCGCCTTCCAAGAGTGTGGTCAGCTGTCAGCGTTTTCTTTTGCCAATGCAGTTTGTCCCACCTGTGAAATGCAGGAAGGGAGGTTCTCAACCCTCATCTGTACTGAAGTCTGCTGCTGAGGCTGTGCTGTCTTTAGGGAAAGGTGGGGGAGAGCAGCACGGTGCTCTGCAGCTGTTGAACAGGGATCAGGGCTGTAAGTGTTCCTATCGATTAAGAGCTACTTGCACCAGGCGGCACGCGGGCAAGTGAGCATTAATTACTCAGCTGGAACTCAGCTTTCTTTCTCCTGGACAAAGAACAGCCACGTTCCCAGAAGGAACAATTTATAGGATGCTTTAAAACCGGAGCTTGCTGAGTTTTCAGTTGTTTGCATGGATTATTCTTAAAAAGGAGACCAAAAAAGGTGGGAAAATGCTGCTTCAGAAACTGCACGTTTGCAGGAAAACACCCCGGATTTTGTTTCACTTTTGCTGCAACATCAACGGTATTTGTCTGCATCATTTTCAGTACTGCTGTACTTCAGCTATAGCTAATAATTATATGTAGTGTAGTATAAAGTGAGTGCAGGTTTTGAGACGTGATTAACTGTGCCACATCGGTATATAAAGGAAAAAACCCCAAACCATGTAATTGTGAGGAGAGACTGACTACATTGCACTCTAGCAGTGATGTGACACGTTGCAGTCACTGCATGGCAGTACCTCACTTCATTGCTCTACTTTTGAATGCTCCTGTAAAGCCAGTGGAAATATCTTTCTCTGAAAACTTGTTTAAATACTGTAGAATAAGACCAGTTCAGGCTTAAGCATTGTATTCCTCTGTCACTTACCAGAAAAGATTGTATCTTTGCATAGTGTGGCAGTGTGAACAGGTGAGGCCCAAAGCCTTTAGTCACTGGCACATACATGGAATATGTTACGTCCTGGAGACTCATAGTGTCCTCCAGCGCATAGAAAAATCCACAAGTTCTGCATCATCACTGGAAAAGCCTGGGACAACAGATGTGGAAAATGGGCATATCCTCATGGGTCTCCTCCCTGTCCTCAGAGGGAGCACCACAGATGCAGTGTGTGGCATGGTGACTTCCTACCGTCTCTTGTGTGCCTCGCTAAACCTTTGCTTGTTTTCCATCTCCAGACGGTTCTCTGGAAGTGGGTAACTAGAGCCTGCTGTAGACATCCTGTAGGATTCTGTGAGCCCATGAAAGCCCAAGCCACCGTTACATAGTCCTGTCTTTCCAGGTGGTACCAGAAGTGATGCAGCACGTAGGCACACATGATGCAGTGTGCTATCTCAAAACCGTTGGGTTTGGGTATGGGAGCTGCTGTAGTTGGTTTGATGAGAGAGAGGAGTCCTGTAATCGCTGCCAAAGAAACCCCCTTGAGGCCATCTGCGTTTGGAAATACCAGAAGAAATGTGGGGACTGTTTTTCCATGACACATGGGCCAGATGTGGGCAGATCCACAGTTGTAGTGGGATTGCAGGGCTGAAGAGCTTCAGGCTTCATATTTGCTATCTCTGCATAGGACTTAACTCTGTCTTTGGACCACCTTGTGATGTGGTGGTGTTGGGGCAGAAAAGACAAGTCACGTTGCTGGTAACGAAACTGAGGGACTTCAGAGAGCTACTAGCTGCTGAGTATTTCTGAGGTTGAGCTTCAGCATCACACAGTCTTCTCACATGCTGATGTCTTTATGCTTGTGGAGAAACATGGTGGGAGTCTACTGTGGCGTCATTGAGGAATAGAAAAGCTTCCAGGTTTGCCCACGCTGGCCTGTGTGCCACACCCCGTGTGAGATCTGTCTCTGCTGAACGGGGCAGGAGGGGAGTGTTCCTTAGGCACGGCCAGGGTCCCGAGGAGGCTCCCTGTGGCACACTCTGCTCCAGGAGGACTTTCTCTCAGCCGTTATCAGGGTTACAGACCCTTAGCAGCAGCTTGTTCAAACTCGATACTTTGGGCAAAGAGTAGGTGAGCGACGTGCAGTTGCGCGTGGTGCCGCGCAGTCGAGGCGCGGTCGGAGCGCGAGTGAGGCAGGCATCTGAGCGTGTCCCCTTGCGTTTCAGCCTGGCTCTGTAAGCCAGTTGGATGCTGTGGCACTACTTTCACCTTTCATATGTTTCTAGCTTGTTAAAATTACATCTTGGTAAGTACACGAAGTCACAGCAGATGGCAAAATCTGAAATGTTCTCTGCAACTTTTAATTTTAATTAGGTTTTCGGCTGCCCCTTTACGAAAAGCGCTCTCTGAGTGTCTGCAAGTATTGGAAGTATTTTAAGTAACCTCCTGGTGTGACTTCTCAGAGCTAAAGTTGACATTAATATTTTTATTAAAGGCTTTCTTGGGTTTTCTCTGTTCGTTTTAATCTTCTGTGGGAGGTTTTGATCTCATTCAGATGCCGGTTAGGTACCTTTCCTTGATCTGGTGCAGGACACTGCAAAGGATCTGTATTCCTTACCACAGCAGGAGCGAGGGGTGTGGTTTAGAGACTGGTCTGAATGCAGTTTGTGTGCAGTTGAGCTACGGCCAGCGCTGTGTTTGCACGCTGTACCTGCCACATTTATCTCATTTACAGAATGCAACAGCTCACAGTCTCCTGACTTGAGTTAAAATCACTGCATGTCTAAGTAGCTGTCTGAAAATAAACTCTAGTCAGAGCTGGTAACGGTGCCTGTTCAAAGTTTGGGTCTTTCTTTTATAGTTGTGTGCAAAATGATGGGTTGCTTGGTTTGGGTTTTTTTTTTTTTTAGTTAAACTTGGCAGAGTTTTGTGGGAATGGCAAAAAGCTAAAAATCATTAGGACAGTCAACTGTGTTGAATGAAATTCCACCCTTCTTTCTTCTTACCTCTGGTGTACGTGAGGCACCGAAAAGGGAAACTGTCGGTCCTCAAGGTTAAATTTTATCCGAATTATAAACACCTGGCAGGATATTGGTTAATAAGAGATCGTGCTGACCACACCACCCGTAGTCTCTGTATAAATACATGAAACTCATGGGCTACAGTGGGGTAGTGTGTGCTGGGGTTTGGTGATGCGATTTGCATACAACCTTGAGGATACCTGAGTATGTTTTAGAAGTGTCTTTAATGATCCTTTACATTAATAGCAAAGAAGTAGGAGAATAAGCTCGAGGAACGATGCGCATTTCATCTCCTATAGCTCCAGTGACATTTTAGAAGATGTGGTGATACTCACTGCATTACTGCAGCAGCAAAGAATTCTTACTTCCCTTGTTTGGAAGCAGTAAGTAGCTGACATGGAACATGAGCAATAGCTGTGCTCAATGCAGAGATCCTGCCTCTAGGTAGGGATTGGTGTTCATACTTGATACATTGATAAAACTGGGGAAGGCATAGATCATGCTGTCAAAATGCCATGCATGCAATTCAGAAAGGTATCAAAGCCTTAAATGATAAAAAAAAAGTCATGTTTATAAGGCAAGAGGTGACAAATGGACTCCTGATGGAGGGGCAGAGTAAATTCTTATTTACTTTCCAAAGTATTTAATGCGTGAGATTTTGAGGACAGCATTTCCAGTGCTTTATCTTTTCCTGTGTTTCTCAAAGTATGCTTCCAACAGGAGCTCAGATCAGGAAGAAAATACAAAACATGTTTTGTAACAAGAAAAATGCTCCTGCAGGGTATGTAAGATAATTGGTCAGTAAGTTTTGTTTAAATGTTGCTCGGTTGTATATAATTATTTCTTTTGTCAAAGCTAAAAAGAAACATTTTCTAACAAAATTTATTAGCAGGGTTAATAAATGGAGTACCCTTCAGATCATCCTTATTTGGGAGATACTCATTACCAAATTTGGATGGGGATGGGGAAGGTGTCTTGCTGTTTAGTCCACCAAGGGGTATTTAAAGATGAAGTATGTTGCTAGTCTGTAAATGGCAACTGGGGAGAAAGGGAAGGAAAAGCATTGAAAGGTAAAATAGCTATTTTTGCGAAAACCAAATGGGTATAAATTGGCTGTGAATAAATCGAGGTGGGAATTAGAGCCCGTTCCTAATCTTTAGTTAAGGTTGGCTCTGCAAGAGAAGTCAAGCTGCACAGAGAAATGACTTATTAAAACTCAAGCAGGCAATGGCTTTTTTATCTCATGTGTCCACAGTTTTGTTATAATAAGAGCGACGCTGAACACAAAAGTGTGTCTCTGCAATGTCGTGACAGCTTTCTAGAACAAAATGATTTGCCCACACTGCAGAGTTCTAGTCTGTAAAAATAACTTTGAATCTCTAAGGACAGAGTTTGGGGGCTTGTGTGGGTTTTTTCTTCCATTTTTTTCCCCCTTGATACACCTGATTTTTTTCTCAGTATTATTTGTTACATGCAATTCCGAACAACTATTTCCAGATTAAATTCCAATAAAACACAGGAGGTAAAGGATGCAGCCTGATGCATCATTTTGAGCAAAAGAACGGGAAACAATGAGAACATACTAACTTGGTTCTTGATAATTGTAACAATGTGATGTGGTATCTGCTCATCAAACAGCATTTAATCTAAAAAGGGCTTTTAGTGCAGTCTATCAAACAGTTATTAATGTGATTAGACTTGGGACTTTAATAAACTTCTATTTTGTGACAAATCCAATAGGCATAAATACTTTAAAGAGTATTATTGCCAGAATAAATCTGTAGCTATATTCCTTTCTCCTGTCTCTGTTAGTTGGTAATTGATATGGATCAGTGTGAAAAATAAGGTAAGCTATTAACAATTCAGTAAACACCTCTCTTGCCAAACAAGGATTTGATATTATATGGTGCCATGCCTCTAGATGTAATATTAAATTTCAAGGTAATAAAGGTGCTGTATGTTTAAATGTGTATATTTTAATTTGTTATCAAACTTGTCATGGAAGCGTAATAAATCAGGTTATTTTTGTTTAATGTAGGCTGGAAGCAAGTTGGTTTGTGGTGCTCCCACCTTTAAGAAATGCCAGAGCTATTAGTTTCTCACAGGCAGGGCGTGGGGGGTGAGATACAGGCAACCCTGAGACGCAGCAGGCAGAAACGTTCTCCATAGTCATCGGCTCCCTGAGACTCACACCTCAGACTGTAGTACACGCGTGGCATGAAAATCAGTTTGAAACCTCTTTCTGCCTCTCCAGCCCCGAGCTGGTACTTTAGCACAGGTTGCAACAGCCTCTGCTGCCTGACACCTTCTCCATACACAGCCACCTGCCCTGGGGGACCATGAAGGGCTTGGGGGTGCTGGGGAACCCCTTCCTCTCCTGTGGCTGAAAAGGGCTGTGGGGAGACGCTCACAAAACCCACCAGTCCCCAGGAGCCTGTGGGAACCCCATGCCAAGGTGCCCTCTCCAAGGTGTGCTCCTTGCAGTCCGTCTGCTTAGGGCTGCACCCCTGACCCTGCGGGGTGGGCACGAGGGTCTGCATGCCAAAGGCTGTGTGCTGGAGCTCCCTTTGTCGGTTCGCGGGGGTCCCCACGCAGCGGAGAGGGCGGCGAGCCGTGCGGCACTGGCTGCGGCACGCCGGGCAGCGCGCCAGCGTGGCGGCTCGCTGGGGAGAAACAGCCTGACAGATGTCTTGTTCTTTTTTTTTAAATTTTATTTTATTTTAATATTTTTTAACTTTGCCAGATACTGTTTTTCATCGTCCCTAATAACGCGTTTGCCCGCTCCGGTTTGGGAACTGGGGTTTCTGGGGTGCAGAAGGGAATGCCTCGTGGCCGGCCTGACGCGTTGGAAAGTGGGGCTGTGGTTTCCAGCTGCCTGTTCCCGTGGTTAATGAAGGTTTTCTTCTCTTGTTTGGTGCAGGGCCGTATCTGCAGAAAAGCTGGCAAATCAAAAAAGTCGTTCAGTCGGAAGGAAGCTGAAGCAACGTTTAAGAGTTTGGTGAAGACCCATGAAAAATATGGGTGGGTCACCCCGCCCGTCTCTGATGGCTGATGTTAGCAACCTGCACTTGACAAAATTGCTGAACAAAAGTACTGTGACATCTCCTCAGTGCTGTACGCCGCCCATCCTTTTCTACTTCAGCTTCAGTTACATACCATGAATGTCAAGGAGACATCTAAGTTATTTATGAACAGATGTGTTTACAGAGGGGGAGAGAGAGAGAGAGAGAGAGAGAGAAAGAGAAAAAAAAAGCTGTGTAGGATTATATTTCAAGACTGGAGAATGGCCATCATTGAAGTCACTTGAGCGGATGCTGAGATTGCGTCATTTGCCCCCATACAGCCCACATTGTCTTCAGCTTCTTTCCATGACAGCAGCACCAAACAGCAGTACTGGAAAGTCTATCCATTGCTGCTCAGTTCATTTAAATGTAAATGAAACAGTTAATATTTAATAGGGAAGCAGTGCATTGCAGGTACATGTTTGCTGTGCTGTTTATCTTTGTCTCCTAGCAGGTCAACATAACTTGAAGATTTGTCTTTATGTGGAACTGTGGTCTGCTGTGACTAAATTTAGACCTCATTTGTGCTCTATATATGACCTTTAATTCATAAATGAAACCAGAATTAAAACGCTGAAAGGTCCTAGTGTTGAAAAGTGGAATCACCCAACCGGTTACAATGTGCTATCTATGCTGATATTGTGATGTGCTGTGCAGAAATAAACCAGTGCGGTTAGCTGAAGGTTAGGTGGTTTTTTTGAACACATCCACGCCAGGGCTTGCAGTGGTTGGTGGTAGCAGAACCATTCTTATCCTGCCGGTACCTTCTGCAGTAGCATGTGGCCTGTCAGTTCTTCAAAACAGCAAAACAAATGAATGGAAACGGACAAAGCAACCTTAAAAAAAAATCTGCTTAATTTTAAAAGGATATGCCAGTAACAGAGTGAAAATTTTCAAGGCAAATGGAACATGGTTTGTAAGATGGATTTGCATGACTGGAATTTTCTTTTTTATTTTCACTCAATAGACATTGTATGTACTTAGAGCCCAGTATCTGAGAAAACCCACCGATGTATATAAATGTCCTATTATTTAATCATTAAGATTTAAGTTTTTCTGGTAAACAATTTGGAAAACAAAAAAAAAACCCCAAACAAACACAACAACTTTTTAAGGGACTCCATAAAAGCTGAAGGTAATGTTTAGAATCATATAAGAAAAGCATTAAACAATGTGGATTCCGAATGGAAAATGGTATTGGACACGTGCTGAATAAAATCACCAGTATCGTTTCTGTTGCCTCGGGAATTCAATCATTTTGGCCAACCTTTGTATTCAGAGTGGCAGGCTGTCATTTCTAGTGTGAAATTCTAGGCCCTTCGTAGCTATGTCTGCTGTGATGACATTCGAGTCAGAAGCAGAACAGTATCAATTGTAGGACGTAATTTGGAGGGGGGCAGAGGGTCTGTGTTTGAAAACACTTTCCATTCTATGATCTACACAAGACTGGATCAAAATGTTTGACCTCTTTATGTTTGTATTGCAGCAACTCTGGACGCTGTACAGTGGGGTTTGGGGTTTGATTTAAAGCTACACATGGTGAAGAAGTACAAAGAGTTGTGAAGGGCAAAGGAGTCTGACCACAGGCAGAGAAGCAGCATGGCAGATACTTGGGCATAAACACTGGTGGGTTTATAAATGCTTTGGGGTTGTAGCTGTTTGCAGCCAGAGAGAGAGGAAAAATAATCAAAGCCTTCACCAGAATGGTTGCACAGGTCAGAGCCCCTCGGTTTTGCGGACGCGGCTGGCTTCTTCGTGCTTCTCCTCATCCCCACCCGCTGCCTGTTCTGTCCCTCCTCTAACCACCTGTGGTACCCACTCTAACCACTCTCCTCTAACCACTTGTACCCACCTGCTGTGCCTTACCTCAGTTAGAAGTGACGGTGCCTCGTACCAGAGATCTGCTCAGGTCTCGCTGTGATTTATCTCACCCTGCTCTGTCCTTGGAGAAGATGCTGTGATCAGTGCATATATACACTTTTCCCCTCAAACTGTGTATCAGTTCTGTGCCTCCTGCAGCAGAATGTATCTTTTGAGTGGGGAATAACATTCCAAGTCATTTATTTACTCAGTTTTCTAAACATTTTCTTGCTATCCTTTATGAAAGAAGAAACTGGTATGTTTAGTTTGGCATCAAATGATTTGCAGTTCCTAGTGGGACTCCCTGAGAACATACAGGGGGATCTAGCACTGGAAGGCAGAAGGTTTGTTATTTCCTCTTGGAAAAGCTCTTCCCTCACCAGCACAGTAAAGTTATGTTGAAAGCAGTGTGAAGGTGTGAGAAGTGTTTGGGGTGGGGGTGGGGTATTTCTTTCTCTGCTGTTTTTTAACCTGCCTCTTCTTTCTGTCAGTGGGTTATTTTAAATCTTCCTGAGAACCGTATCTTTAATACTTAATTAAAGGGTTAGCTGAAAGGAACGTAGTGGGTGGATTGCTACCGCTTCCCTCAAACCTACTTATTATGTGTCTTACTTAAGTGTGCTTTAAATAGTCAGAGCAAACATCATCGCTAAAAATCACAGTTAGTTTCTAGCTGTGGGAGGTTCTCTGTATCACTCAGAGTCTTGGAGCAGGAGGGGAGGCAAATCAAAAAATCTGGAGCGCTTTGAAGCTGCAGCAGAAGGGGAGCAGAGCGCCTGTGGGTAGGCTGCAGCAACAAACCCTGCGAGGGAGAGAGGGAAGGGAATGTGCGCGGCGTGAACTAGGCCAGGATGAAGCTCCTGCCGCACCAAAAATAAGCCGCCTCCTATTGAAGAGACGGCTTGTAGCTGGAGCAGCCTGTGCGGGGGGGACAGGCAGGAGAAAGGGGGCAGCGGGGAGCACGGGAGCATTGTGCTTCTGGCCAGGGAGGGAGGGAGGGAGAGGGCTAGGGGTGTGGCTCGTTAAGAGGTTTGGGAAAAGGGTTGATGTATTTTTAGGGAAAATCGGTTCATGTGGGGCTGGGTTTCTTTGTCCAGCTGTATGTATGCTGGGGCAGGTTCTGCCACAAGGCAAGGCTGCAAAAAAAGGTGAATGGGAGAAGTGGGAAAGGAAAGGTGGTGAGAGGAAGGGGGAGAGCAAGGCCCAAGGGAGAGGTGTGGGCTGGGGGGTAGTGGTTGTAACTGGGCGGCTAAAACAGGACAATAAAGCCTGACGATGGGTGTAAAACAAGGGATCAAAGGAGCACAGCACAGCACCAAAAAAAGCCACAAGGAGGGCTGAAGGACAGCAGTTTAGATAGGACCTACTGCAACAGCCGATTGTAGAGCTGCTCCAGCTGCCTTTTCTGTTGAGGGACCTTCAGTGAGGAAGATCCTATAATGTCCATTCCATTCGTATCCTAGAAAGACAGAAGTTCTTCCTCCTTGTTCTGTCCTCCCGGCAGCAGAGAAGGATGCTAACTGAGATCTGGAGCTGTGGTGTGGAACTCAAATCAGGCCATCACCTCTCTTCTGTGACTGAGAAATGAAAACAAGGGTCATTCCTTGTTCCATCCTAAACTTGAGGAGGCCAAAATCAAAATGGATTGGCCAATCATCTGCTTTATCAAGATTCCTCAATATCAAAGAAGTGGGAGGAATTTTTTTGCAGACACTAAGCATCTATATCCCCCCTTTTTTTCCAGGCAAAAACCTCCTTCAGGCTTCTCATAAAATTACCAGTCAGCACAGGTTCTCCAGCTCTCATTAGACCCATTTTATCAGGAATATTAATTTCCTTCTGCTGTCCCCAGAACAGATGATTAATTTGAAACTAGCATCTGGGGGCGTGCAAATTTGTATTAGGAAGTTACTTCCTGGCTTCCAAAAGGACTGTGTCCTTTTGGGGGAACTTTGAGTCTGAAAAAGCTGCTTGACTGAGTAGCATTGAATGAAGAAAGGTGACAATGGAGGAAGAAATCTGTCTTTGAATACCTGAACACTGAAGGATCCCTGCTGCTGATGCAGCATCAGAACAGAACTGATGATTTCTATGGGAATGTATTTCCATGTCACTACAAATTGGTCCTAAAAGTACAACCACCAAAAAGTCAGCAATCAAAAAGACCTCTTGAAGCTCCCCTTGTTTTTTCTCCCAAAGGCAGCGTGTGTCCATCCCAACCAAAACCCCAGTCCCAAATCCAAAGGAAAATAGCAGGTACAGTCTGCTCATGTGGTGCTGTGACTCATACTACATACTCACCTCATTCTCCTCGCCTGACACAGTGTGTAAGAACAGAGCTGCTTGCACAGACAGCAGGGCTGGGGCAAAGCCCCTCTGGTACAACAAATACACACGGTACGACTGTGTAAAACACAAACTTTTAGAAAACTCCTTTCGAAAGGCACTGAAGTCGTGTGTGTACTTGCTGTTCCACAGGAACTTGGATAGAGAGACAAGCACTCTTGGTAGGCTGACTTTACAGAGGAAATGCTGTTGAGCCAACTGGTATTTGGGATTTAAATCTCGCGGTTTTCTTCACCACATTTTGCTCTTCCCCCCCCCCACCTTCCCTTCTCCTCCCAAAGATTTTCAGGCACAGACATGTATCCATAGTGTCTGTGTCTTACAGCGTGGTTCTCACATGGCTCCCAACAAAGTGGTTGATTTCAGACACACTTCTTCTTGGTGAAGTTTTCAGAGGAGAACTGTCTTCAGGCTGAATGCTCAGGTGTAGAGCTTGGCTGATGCACTGAGAGGATTCACTTTCTAGCATTACATGGGCAGACAGGAGGCATGCTTGGGCATCTATCTGAAAGCTCACCTGAAATTACACAGGGAAGCATTTGCAGAGCCAGCATAGAAGGTTTGTCCATTCCATGAAGTAAGTAACTTGTGGTGAAGGAGATTCCTCTCAAAGGGTACCAGGAAGTAATTCAGCAGGACAACCTGCCTGTACAATGCAATTTCCCGGTTACCTGTGCCCTCCCTGACAAGCCCTGACCTGTACGAGATGGCCTGCTGCAGACATCACATTTCAGAAGATGACAGTCAGTAGAGACGCTGGAGAAAAGCTCCTGGGTTCGTATCTCCTCCAGCCTTCCCAGTGCATTCAGGGGCATGCAATTAGACAGTCAATAGGAGATGCAACCCCAGCTAAGTGAACAAGAGAGATGGAGAGGGCTGTGCACAGTATGAGCATGCACACACACACACACACACATCCGTCAAGTGCCAGCTGTGGGAAGCTTGAGGGGCAACAAGCCCCTGAGCTTACCTAGGCAATGCACATCCCTTTTTGTATTGATATGCCAGTCCTGCAAATACTTTACAAACATCTGTGTTACTCGGATTGAGGCAAAGGGTGCAGTACATTTCTGACCCCAGCTCAGATGTGCAGAGCAGCTGGGGTACTGAATGTGCACTGGAGGTTTCTGTGGAAGGTGGTGACACATTTAAAGTTTTGCTTTGCTCTCCCTGAGGAACAAAGCGGCTGTCAAACTAGGTCTGAGGACAAATAGTTTGAAAGTGAGTCACCTGCTATTATCACTGTTATCAGCACAGCAGCACTGGAGATGCAGTTTCGTTTGTTCATGGGAGGGTAGAGGTGAGGTGCTGCAGCAAGAGCAGTGGTAGGATGGTCAGGAAGTTTTAAAGGCAGAGCTAGCCTCTCTGTTGACACCACCCCCCTCCCCATATTATTACTGACTACTTAATTGCAGCTTATTGAATGCACACGGTTCTGCTTTGTAAGTCTTACCTCCCTTCATATTACCTCCAAGCTTTACTGATACGCCAACATTTAAACCCTGCATTTCAATCCAGAAGCATGCAAATGCCATGCTGGCACCTGTCAAACTGCACCCACAGCTTCCTCACTCACAGGGGTAAGCCTTGGACAAGCCGGTGATGACGGTATTTAACACAAAAATAGAAATTGTGTGATTTGGATGTTCGACTTAGTCTTTTCCCTGATTGCTTTTGTCTTTCGGTTTGATTGACTTCAGCCCAGAACGTCAAGCTAACAGCAGTGAAACTGTCACAGTGTTGTTTATTTATAACAATTCCTTTTGTTCATGCTGCTAAATAAGGTGACAATAAATATTCATTGTGGTTGTGTTTCACCAAATAGGAATTCAGAGATAATTCCTCACATGCCCTGAAAACCTCTCATTTTATCCTTGGTGTTTGCCACCACACTCAGTGCCCATTTTCTTCTGCTGTCAGATACTCTTGTGTTTTCTTACTCAGCGACCTCGTGTGTTTTAAATTATTTGTGGTTTACTTACAGAAATATTTGAAGGATGTTCCAGGTCCTCCTGGCAAAATCAGTGAAGTGAAACTGAACCAAGTGTAATTGCCTGCGTGCTTTAGAGGAGTTCTTCACTTGCTATTTGCATTTACAAGATCCATAGAATTTTTCTTTTCTTTAACTTTTTGCTAATGATTCCTCTTCTGGAGCTCCTCAACAAAACCCAGACTTCAAATTCAGCACGAAATCCATGCTGACATGGATTAGCTTGCAATTTGGGAATGAAAGCAGAGGGTCCTTAAGAGAAGTTTAAACCAGTTCCTTATTTGTGCCAGCACTGTTCAGTTCTGAGTATGCATGACAGCAGTACAGACACTTATACTGGATGGGATCGCTCTTATTATGTACTTGCTGCATAGATAGGATTTTATAATATGTTAATAGAACTTCTTGTAATCCCACCAAATTGGGAGGGGTGGTCGATACCTTGGAAGGCAGGGTGCACATTCAGAGGGACCCAGACAGGATGAAGGACTGACCCAGCAGGAAGGTAACAGGGTTTAGTGATGTCAGGCGCTGAGGCCTGTGCTTTGAAGTGGAGCCACCCATGTCACCAGCGCAGGCTGTCGGCCGGCCAGCTGGCTTGTGGCGCTGCAGGAAAGGACTTGGAGGCCCAGGTGGGCAGGAGATCTGTGGTGTGTCCTTGTCCTAATGACAACTTGCCACATCCTGGGCAGCACTGGCAAAAGTGTAGCCAGCTGGTCGAGGAAAGCAACTCTTCTCCTCTAGTCATCACTTGTGAGCTGACAGCCGGAGCACTGTGTCCAGTTTTGGCCTCCCAGAACATGGGACGTTTTGACAGATTGGAGGGAATCCAGTGGAGGAATCCAGTGCTCACAGGCACCAAGACTGGAGCCTGTGATATGCAGGAAGAGACTGAGAGCAGATTCTGCTTGGCCTGGAAAGAGCAGGCTGAGAGGGTGCTGAGTACAGTCTTCCACTGCCTGGAAAGGGATTACAGAGAAGATGGAGCCATACACTTCTCCAAGACAAAGAACCAAAGCGCAAGAGGCAGCAGGCACAAGTCAGAGCAAACAAGGTCCCAGGTGCATCAAGGGAAGAACCTCTTCATCACAGAAGCAAGCAAACACTAGAGTAAAATGCCCAGAATCATGGAATCTCCATTGTGGGAGATTTTTGGGACTCAACATGATAGTGCCTTGAGTAACCCAATACAGCTTTGAAGTTAGTCCTGCTTGAAGCAGGAGTTAGGACTAGAGATCTGCATAGGTCTCTTCCAAACTAAATCTTTCTACAGTTCTATCTTTTATATTATAAATACTGCTATTCAGTATTGGGGTATTGGGGAAACAAATTTCACGGCCTGTAAAACACTGCTAAACTCCAGGAAGGGGCAGCTGACCATGACTTTGTATACAGTGTAGGGTACCCTCTTCCAAACCCAAATATCTTATGCTCTAACTCAACTGCATGGACGTATGTGTGTAAAGTTGTGACAATACCTTTTGAAGGTGTCACTAGTTAGCATATCCACATTGAAATGTTTGCATACACATGCCAGCTACCAGTCCACTGTTATAAATATATTCCATGTAAATAAGTGTTTTGAGAGAGCTTTTAATTCTGTTTTCCCTGAAGAACTTTAAGCTTAACAGGTTTTTCTTGTTGTCTGTTTCCCTGCAATGCATGATTGAAAAATACTTCCCCCAGCAGAGAGAATAGGGAGGAAACCATGTAAAGCAAGCCTGGATCTTACAGATGGGATCTCCTGCAGGAAAATTCTCTAAATTCTGGAAGCAAATTACTGTAGCTGAAGTTGTCTCATGTTGCAAGGCTGTCATGATTTGCTAAGGTGAGCTATTCTTGCATTCCAGGAGCCAAAGCCCCTGTTCTCAATCTTGCCCTGGTTTTACCTGCACCCTCTAATCTTTCCACAAATTAATGTCTGAGGCAAAAAGGTGGCATTTCTGACTTTCACCTGGAATATATCACAGTACAGCTCATCTGCTCGTGTTTGATGTCCCCATTCTGCTGCACAGCAGATCCAAATCTAATCCATACATCTCCT
The DNA here is from genome assembly GCF_964237585.1 of Gallinula chloropus. Taxonomy (NCBI): domain Eukaryota; kingdom Metazoa; phylum Chordata; class Aves; order Gruiformes; family Rallidae; genus Gallinula; species Gallinula chloropus. The sequence goes on from NC_140086.1 coordinate 75,741,503, forward strand.
TCCCCGTCCGTCTTGTAGAGTCAAAAAAGCGGACAGTCCGAGGGCCGGGATATGCCTTTCCTTCCCTGCTTTGCATCACTGCCCCTGGCTAGGAACGCCTCCTCTGACTGCACTTATTTTGACCCTATTTCTGAGATAAAGTTGCCTTGTCAAGTACCCTTCCCTCACAAGCACAGCCAGAGCCCTCAGAAAAACAAAAGGGATGGAACAAAGGACTCGTGTGTTCAACGTGAGAAGCCCTAGAGCACAGCTGTTCACTTGCCACAGTGAACAGTGGAGTGAGTCAGCTCGTTTGTCCCCCGCGGGCCGCAAAACCTCCCAGCAGTACTGGAAGTGCAGCCGGTTCCCATGCCCAAGCACTGCAAGAGGAGCTTTGCCACTCTCAGGGGGTACAAGCGGTGCCCAGCTTTCCCTGGGTCTCTTGTGAGCAAGGCGAACCTGTGTTGAGTTGCCTGTCACCTCCATCGCCAGAGAGAGAGAAAAAAATCTGACTCTTGGCCTTATCTTCTAAACATCTACTCCACAGGCACGTTTAAATACTTTTAAATGTGTTTCTATATTTCATATTGACATCTATGTATGCATACATATGTGTATGTAATATAAAAATGCAGGGGAAACTTGGACCTAAATCAAGACCCATGCTGAAACTGATTTGTGGAAGCTGACTTCACAACTCACAGAGAGTTAGAAAGAAGGTATGTTTGTTTATTCAGCGCTGGGTGAGTGGGTGATCGCTCCACCACAGACATGCACACCAAACACGGCAATTCACCTTAACTATGTACAATAGAATGTTACATATTAATGGCATTTTGTAATACACATATACATATGCATAACCTGTCCCACTTTGTATTAAAATTAGTCCCAAGAAGTCACTTCCTCCTCCCAACTCCTCCCAACTGCGCCTGCACACTGCTGCTTGGTGGTGGTCGTCAGGGGTCTTAGCGATGAAGGCTCAAAGTCTTCATCAGGTTGAACTTTTCACCTCCTTCCCCTGGCACATGCATAGTTGTGGTTGTTCCAGATGGCACAATTAGAATTGGGATGTTTTCTTCTTACCAGTCCTGGGTCCACTTTAAATTATCTCAAGAACATTATTCACTCAAAACTAACCAGGAGTTGTTCAAGTAAGTCAGAGTTGTGCAAGGTCATCTTCTGATATAACCACTATGGCACCTCATCCTGTTAGTAAGCCCCCCTCTGCAAGCATTTTATTAGCAAGTGCCCTTTAACCCTTTTTAAGCATCTTGTTAGAAAGCCCCGTATCAAACCAGGCTATTCCGTTGCTCTTTCCACCACAACACCCGTAAGGCTTTCAAGCCCGGAGCAGAACTCCATACACATCCTCCGCAGCACCTCAGGTCTAACTGACAACCTAGTAAAAGCCATTCCTGCTCTTTCTGTACAGACTGTACCAAATTCAAAGGTTCCTGCCCACTGGAAGTGACCTGGAGAAAGAATGTACTTCTTGACAAAGAATTTCACTGACAGATGATGTGATCCACTCTACGACTCATGCACCAGTTCTCAGAAAGAGACAGTTCAACATTGCCCATAATACCCCTGTGTACTCACCCTTGCAATCAGCCCCTCCCCAGCTTTCCTGTAGGTCCCTCCAGGCACTGGAAGGCTGCTCTGAGCTCTCCCCAGAGCCTTCTCTTCTCCAGGCTGAACAAGCCCAACTCTCTGCCTGTTTTCACAGTTCAGCCTGCTGATCATCTTTGTGGCCCTCCTCTGGAGTCGTTTCAGCAGCATCATGTCTTTCTTATGTTGGGGGTCCCAGAGCTGGATGCAGTACCCCATGTGGGGTCCCACCAGAGCAAAGTAGAAGGGCTAAATCACCTCTGTCACACTTCTTTCGATGCAGCCCAGGATCTGGTTGGCTTTCTGGGCTGCGAGCACATAATGCTGGCTCAAATCCAGCCTTTCATCCATCAGATCTTCACAGCTTGCAGTGAGCTCTGATTTTGTCTATTACTGCAGCTGGTCCCACTGGAAACTTCAACATGCTCAAAGATGATTAAAAAGGAATCTTGGTTTTCTTATTGTTATGCATGGACCAGTTTTAGTTGGTAACTTTATAGCCAGGGCATCTGAAGACTCTGAACACGCTGTACAAACACGCAGGCTTTTCCTAAAGAATGCCTGACAATAGTTTATATTATTTCTCATAATCTTTCAATATTACTTGCAAATTCCATTCTGCCTTCATGATATGCAATAAAAACAACTGGTTTATCTTGTGCTTGGCAAGATTTGAAACAGGCATCTGGTTTGTATTCTTTTATATAATATGGAAACATTGAGATCAGTACAAATGAATTGTCCAGCTGGATGAGACAGTCATCTAATTCTGTATCCCAGTGCTCCGAGGGGGGCATCAGACCCTTGTCCTGGGGACCAGGTTGGAATGGAGATGATCTCATACAACCCCTTCCTCTGAAAAAGGCCAACTTCGGATCAGGTTTCTTAGGATATTTTCTGCCTGAGTCCCACAAGGTGGACATCCCACCACCTCTCTGGGCAGCCTGTTCTAGTGCTTAGTCACCCTCTGAGAGATTCACCTTTTCCTTAGGTCTGACTAATATTGTGGCTGCTGGCTCTTGTCTTCTTTCACGAGCCCCTCTGAGAGGAGCCTGCATTTGGGAGAGGCATAGAAATGCAGTTTCAAAAAAGAGAGAAAGCCATTGTTACGTCTTCCCAGTTTGTGTCTCAAGGTGACTCCTGGGTGGGTTATCCTCCTAGAACCACCCACAAAGCAGAGGTCTCCCCTGAGCTGTGTAGAGCAGCAGACAGGTCTTACTGACATGTTAGTGTTCTCCATCTAAAATTTAGAAAAATAAAGGGTTTTATCTTTTCCCTCCAGCTCTCTTTCCTTTGTATTCACTATGAGAGGCCGTTTATCTCTGTGGCCTCTGTTTACTCGTCTTTCATCAGGTTCTCCTTGGTTCAGTTTGCCTGGCAGTATTCTCAGGCTTTAACTGAAATGAGTAGCCATGGGGCCCCTGTAGTTTTTTCCAATTCACCATTCACATCCTTTTTCCAAATTTCCCAGTATTTAATAGGTCATGCAGATCAGTTGTTGAAGCTTAATGTTTTTAAGCATTGTGATGTTTCTAATCTTTTCCCATCCTGAAAATTGATTACTTGGGCCTATGCTGTTTTCTGTATCATGGCTGGATTTGTAGCCATTAAGAAGATTCTGTGTTTTTATCGCTGCTAAAAAAGGACTTCCTCAGAGGATTTTGAATGATTAATTGCAATATATAGTCCTTTATTCTTTTTATTATTACTATTATTATTATTATTTCAAATTATCAGTTAAACCTATTTGCCAACTGCAGGCACAAGGTTTACTGGCTCTTGATTCTCTGGATCACCCAGAAAGCTTTTTAACCTGAAAAAAAACCCTAGAACAAAACAGACACTCAGCATTTTGTGTATCTTTAACCTTCCTGCACAAAATCAGGTTTCAGTGAGAAAGTAATTGTTTTAAATATGTAATATATATTATTTTATACATTATTAATACTTTTTTATAGAGATAGAATGTATAATGCAATGTATGTAACTGCATCCAGGAAAACTATTTACATTATAGAACATATAGAACATAATATTAAATAGTGTGTGATATTAGGTTATTATATAATTTAGTAGTATATATTACCTATTACTAGATTGTGATATTAACATATGTATATATTATATGCTATGATTACATAAATACCTAACAATATACATATAGAATATATAGTGTATGTAGTATATAATACATGTGTTTTATATACTACATACATGTAGTTTACAAATAAGTAAAATTTTAAAATAATAGATTTAAAGTATAAATTAAACAAGCATTTAGCATAATTTAAGTCTATGAAATCAATTTTAGTATATATATATTTAATAAGCATTGAATGCACATTATGCATGAATGTGTATTATGCTTTATATGCTACCACACGATTTCATTTGCAGCTCTTGTCCTTTCCATGCTCTTGAACTTCCACACACACACACATCCCCCCCAGCTGGGGGTACTGGAAAAGGCTACTGTTTTCTGTGCCATTTTGGTTTGGTACCTACTGTTTTATTCACTAGCTTGTTCTCACCCTCCTAAGAGCTCATCATCACTCCCAGCCCAGAACCGGCCTGTCTTCAGCGCTGTCTGTGGAGGCCGTTGCCATTAAGAAATGACGTGTCTTGCCAGCAATGCCCTTAATTGCTCCCATGAAGCACTCAAGAGATCAGCTCTTGCGCCGACACGTTTCCCTCAGGAGCCAGTAAGTGCATCAGTGCTTAAACGTGTTGCTCACTCCTGGAAAGCCACCGGTTTAGCGCCGTGCGGACGCACAATGCCCCAGGTGCATCTTCTCTTTTTAACATTGGGTATTTGAGCTTCAAAATCATGCTAACCTTCCTCTAATCCACAGCCAGTTGCAAATTCATCATTTGCTTGTTACTGCAGGTGTTGCAGGATTCACAGTATATTAGGAGGAAGGGACCTCTGGAGATCATCTAGTCCAATCCCCCTGCCAGAGCAGGATCACCCAGACTAAATCACACAGGAATGCATCCAGGCAGGATTTGAATGTCTCCAGGGAAGGAGACTCCACAACCTCTCTGGGCAGCCTGTGCCAGGGCTCCATCACCCTCACAGTGAAAAAGTTTCTCCTTATACTCACATGGAACTTCCTATGCTCCAGCTTGCACCCGTTGCCCCTTGGTGACCATCACTGAGAAGAGCCTGGCTCCGTCCTCCTAACTCTCACCTGTTACATATTTATAAACATTAATAAGCTCACCCCTCAGTTTCCTCTTCTCCAAGCTAAACAGGCCCAGCTCCCCCAGCTTCTCCTCATAAGGAAGGTGTTCCACTCCCTTAATCATCTTGGTGGCCCTGCACTGGACTCTTTCAAGGAGTTCTATGTTCTTCTTGAGCTGAGGGGCCCATGTCCTGTTTCTCCCAGCAGCCTTACCCAGCTTCCGAAGTTTCTCCTGGTATGTATCCCTTGGCCTCCGACTACCCATGAAGTTCATCACTTCTTCTGAAAGCTTTCTGTCCCTTGCAGCATCCCCAGGGACACACAGCTCCTTTTGCTTTGCTGCCAGGAAGCACAGAGCGGTTTGCAAATGGACACATCCACATGAGAAGTAGCAGGCACAGCATTTAGCAGCATATTCACAGTCAGGCTAAACAAGCTTCCCCTCAAGGCCAGGAAAGTGCTGCAGGGGCATATATGGTGGTTCAGCCACAAGCAGAGGCTGAGCACCACAACCACTTGCTCACTCCCAGAGGAGAAACAGACAGAGCCTCCCTGGGTTGGGATAAGGGCAGTTTGCTGACAAAAATCACCATGAAAGTAGAACAATAACAGCCAATTACACTCACACCTGGTGATAACACAAAGTACCCTATTGACCCAACAACAGAGTACTGCAGGATAGGAGGACTGACACAATTCTCCAGCCATGCTCCAACTACCCTGGAAGCACCCAGGAGTGCCCCTCCCCAAACAGCCCCTTTTATGGGGAGTGATGTCAGGTGGTGTGGAAACAGCCCAGACTGACTCAGCTCACCTGGGCTGGCTGCTTGGGGAGGTTGACTCTGGCCTGGCCAGAACCAGGATAACATCTTATTAGAGGAAGCAGCTTTTATTTTGCAGTGCTCCCACTCGCCCACCTCTGAGGAAGCATTGCTCATACACACTGTTCCACCCTGACATGCTTCTTCAGCATCCTGGGCTCCTGCAGACCCCTCCTACATACTTTGGGGTGCAGTGGTTTTGAGCAGTTTATTGAACAAGGTCCTCCAGCCTCTGAACATTTAGATAACGAGAGCTCATAGAGCTGTTATCATGGGCTGCATGTGCTTCAGCTTCCCGTGACGTGTTGTTTCTGGGCCATTTCTTACATGTGCCATAAGTGAGAGCGATCTGTGGCTGCTGGCACACAGCTTCCACACGTAAGGGCATGAGCAGCTCTAGAGCCAGAGCCAATCTTCCTAGCTGTGACCTTCACTCAGGGGTCTGCAGACAAATACAGTGGATTTCCAGTAATCATGATGCATTTGTTAGACTTCTGTGCCCTGATCTTGCCTGGGAACAACAGCTGACAGTTTTGCCTTGTGCCATAAATTCCAGTGTTGTCCTTACCCAACCTTCAACAACTTTTTATGGTCACAGAATAATCACTGAATGATAAGGGTTGGGAGTGACCTTGAAAGATCACCTAGTCCAACCCCCTGCCAGAGCAGGATCACCTAGATAAGGTCACACAGGAACACGTCCAGGTGGGTTTTGAATGTCTCCAGAGAAGGAGACCCCACAGCCTCTCTGGGCAGCCTGTGCCAGTGCTCCTACCGTTCATTTTTGCACAGTAAGGCCACTCCATTGGCAGTTCGAGCAGTCAGCCTGACAAAAGGTATAATTTGCATAAATCTCTGGAGATTCTTCGTGTAAATCAGTGGTAACTTCCTGGTAATCACTCATTTCCTACTGAGACCTCTCTGGTCTCCCATTTACTGCATTTTTTGGGGGGTGTTGAGCCCATACGCTGCATTTCAGGAAAAGAGAGTGGTCTCTCAGCCCGGGCGTGCAAGGGGCCAGCTGACCTCTGCCAGCAGCATTCTGCTGAACGGCTTCCCAGCAGGACTGGGTAAGCACTGGAGCAGTTGCCCAAACAGGCAGTGGACACTCCACCCGAGGACATTCCCAAGACCCACCTGGACCCTGGGCAACCAGCTCCAGCCTTGAAACCTTCATGGTGCAGGAGCACACTGGCTTCACTGCACACCTTTCCCAAGTCCCTTCCAACCCAACTTCTTGTACTGCTTCCACATTTCCAGTTTAAGTGTATTTAGTCGACTTGAAACTCAGCCTCGTTTGCCTCACCGCCTGGATATTAATCTAGAGGGAGATGGAAAATTAGGCCAGCTTTTCATAGATGGTTGGCACATTACAAGGAATATATCAGGGAAAATGCCCTGTTTTGTGATGTTTACCTTCCTGGATCAAAACTGATTTAATGTGCTTTTCTGTGGTCTTCTGGAAGGAATAGTGCCGACTTCTGCTCTCCTTCCAGCACAGTTCACCGAGGTCAACAGCATTACCCTGTTATTACAGCACTGTACCAAGGAGGGAGTAGAAAATGTTAATGTTCTGCCCTGTGCTCAGACCCCTCACAAAAATATTGTTGTCACCATTAGTGTTATCTCCACTACCCCTCCTATTTCTTCTCAGAGGGCACAGCACAGTCTCTGTAGTACCATGATCAGAGATTTTGTACTTTTTTAGCCCTGCTAACCCTTCTGTATGGCATCAGTTCTTAGTAAAGCATGCCCCTTACATGGCCTGCTGCAGTTTGTCAAAGGGAACAATAGAGTGAGTTCTTCTTTAGGGGGTTTGAGCGAGGTATCATGTGAGTTTCCCCGAACACTGGAGATGGATTCAAATCCTCTTTGGGTGTGAAAAGCAGAATAACCGATAAAGCCCAAACCCAATTTATTTGCTTATTTGTTTGGCAGTTGTGATGATTGATTTCTGTAGTTAAAGCACTTTTTCTAGGTTTTTCTATAGCTCACCTTTTTGCCACTGCAAGGCATACTGGTGTTGCTTGAAAAGGTTTTGCTAAAAGAAAAAAACCAACAAATTACGTTTTTTTCACTAAGAAAACCCAGATTGACTGAGTTTCTTTTGCTCTTAGCCAAACACTGAAGTCCCACCCACAGAGAAGTAAGATTCAGTTACCTTCACATTGTCTCTGACTGTCTTTAAGATGTTCGAGAGCTTTGGGACCATCTCCAGGGGATGAGCTGGTATCTCATGGAACTTCCTAGAGGCCCCTCAGCACACGATGTATCGCTTTTCTCCACAGACCATTTGTCCCTGAAATGGTCTCATGAGCCATCTAGAACAAAGTAACCACTTGCTATCAACTTCCAGCAGTATTTCTTTCCTAGAGAGGAACTTCCCGACCTCCTTGACACATGCTGAGGTGTCGCCAGGATTAGCAGCTGTTACTCCTTCAGTGCCAAGGCTTCTTCTCTAAAATGAGACACCCAAGAAACTAAATCTCCTGTGCCCCTGATTTTATCATGTGCCAGTTGCCAATGTCCTCTGTCCCCTCTGGGCAAAGCTCAGTCCTAGGCTCAGTGGCGGGATGGCGCTTGTTAGGGTGGATGGCCCAAACTCAAAGGGAATGTGGGCTTTCCTGAGCTGTAATCCTGCCCTCATTTCAGGTTTGGGGTTTTTTTGTTTGTTTTGGTTTGGTTTTTCTTTCAGGAAATGAAAATGTCCTAAAATCACTCAGATCTACCCTTTCTATCTGAAATAGGGCCACAAAGATGATCAAGGGCCTGGAGCATCTCCTCTACAAGGAAAGGCTGAAAGAACTGGGTGTTCAGCCTTAAGAAAAGACGACTGAGAGGGGATCTGATTAATGTTTATAAATATCTTAAATGTGGGACACAGGGGGAAATGGCCAGCCTCTTTTCAATGGTCTGTGGGGACAGGACAAGGGGCAATGTCCTCAAGTTGGAGCCCAGGAAGTTCCACACCAATATGCAGAAGAATTTTGTTCAAGGTGAGGGTGACAGAGCCCTGGCACAGGCTGCCCAGGGGGGTTGTGGAGTCTCCTTCTCTGGAGACATTCAAGACTCGTCTGGACACCTCCCTGTGCGACCTGTCCTAGGGAACCTGCTTTGGCAGGGGGGTTGGACCCGATGATCTCTCGAGGTCCCTTCCAACCCCTAAGATTCTGTTAAATTCATAGTTGTCAGGTACAACTCATCCTTTGCCTCTAGAGACACTGTAACATTTATAGCTGAACATATGACTTAATAGAACCAGGAACATTTCAGGCCTGCAGATGCCTCGCATTGCTCATGTACCGTGGCTTCCTTCGGCTAGGAACGCAGCGCTGGGAAACACAGGACACAAGTCACCAGCCTTGCACCTTCTGTAGCGTTACTGATGTCAGGGGGTGGTGTGCTGACACAAAAAGCCAGCGGCAGAGGCTCATTTCTACCATGGCAATTGAACGTTAGCAGTTACATCAATGATTTCAACTCCGTTTTTTGCCCTCTGGTTTATGATGCAGTTGAAATGACAGTAAAGCTGTTCCTGCTGCATTTTGCAGATTCCACCAAATTAACTTGAATTACCATAGAAGAAAAGTACCAGCAATACTGAACTGCTGTATGTAGTGGGTAGGGGATCTAGTGAGGGTGCTGTTACATCATGGCGTTCTCATTTATCTTCAGTTAGGCACGTGCACACGCTTCCGGTCATCCCTAAATGCCAGGCTTCCATCACTGAACTGCCCAAGGGTGCCTGAAGGTGTATTGAGCAGGAGAGTGTCAGAGGGCTGCACTGTCTGAACGTGGCTGAGGGCATTCTCCCTGGGGAGCATTCCTGGAATCAGAGAAAGACTGAGGTTTGAGTCAGCTGCTCCAGGCCTCAAAGTAGGGGTGGCTTCCTGGCTAGATCAGCTTGCTCAGGCCCTCGCTCAGCCAGCTTGTGGAGATCTTCAGGATGGAGATCCACCACCTCTCTGGGCAACCTGCTACAGTGCTCGACTCTTCTTGCGGAGAACAATTGTTTCCTTATGTCCAATTGGAGTTTCCTTCGAAGCACCTTTTGTCTCTTGTCCTTTGTCGTGAGTCCCGTCACTTTGCACCCAGAAGAGGCTTTCTCTTTTCTGTAATCACCTGTTATTTACTGGAAGACAGCAATTAGATCTCACCTACCATTTCTTCTCCAGGCTTTACAAATCCTTTTCTCCTAGCTTCTTCTCACAGGGGATGGGCTTCTGTCTCCTAACCACATTGGTGGTCTTTCACTGCTGTCCTTTTAAGCAGAAAAAAGGGCTCAGAAAAAGAGTGGAAATTTTTTCAGCTTGCTAAGGTGAATGTAAAAGAATACATGCATCTAAGGCAGAAATATGTGCAAAAAGAGATTCAATTTAGCAGGAGAATTACCGGATAACAAGAAATGATTCTCTGTGGTTTGTTCCGGCCTTGCTGAATGGCCTGAAGAAAACACCGTTAAATGTATTCAAGGGAAAGGAATCTGCAGGTGATTTCAGGCTGGATTGCCTATTACTTCTTTTGAATCTGTCCTCTCTGAAAAGTAATTAATGTATCTACAAAGATGAACTGGCCATTTAAAGAGATGAGGCTGTTCATGCACATAGTATCGATGAAAAGGTCTCAGCGACCGGAGAAAGAACAAGGTAGAGAATAATGAAATAAGGTAGACCTAATGAAATAAACTAGACGTCTTCAAATTAGACAAGCCTGATAAACATCATCCAAGGATACCTAGAGAAGCGGCTCTTGCTGTCTCAGAAGCCTTAGCGGTCATCTGAAAAAAACAAGTTATGGGAGATTAGAGAAGAGCAGATGTCTGTGAAAGGCTGAAAGAGAGGAGCTGGGGAATAATGGAACAATCAGCTTGACTTAAAAGGCTGTCAATCTGACTCCTTTCACAAGCTCTACATTATTTTTTACCACAATGATAAAAAAATGTAAATCCAGGTAACTTAAGCTGATACTGCAGCATTTGATTTAAACTCTCCCGCTCCCACCATGCAAATATATCACTGAAGTGTGAAAGAACACGTATTTCTAAGGTGTAGACCACCTCAGACCAGCTGAGTGCACGTATCTCACTACACTTTGAAAAAACACCTCAATAGAATATAGAAACACCTATAAAAATAGGTTCACTATAGACACCATGACATCTGTGCCTATGCACATGACAGGCTTACAAACAGAGAACAGACTGGCTGAGACCATAAAACTCAAGGTGGTGTTAAACATCCATAGGAACAACTGAAGTTGCACCAGAAAAGTAGAAATGTTCAACCGTCTTGGAAAGTGGGGACTGGTTTCTTTTCATCCTTGCAAATGGCTGTTCAGGAAGAAGGTGCTGATGGATCCTTCCCTTCCTTCCTCCCTTCCTTCCTATCACAGTTATCCTTTCAGTTAATTATTTTTTTTTCTAGGAGGGGGAAGAAGCTGGCTGGATTCAAGCCTCCTTGGGATAAAAACTCTGTGACCTAACATCCTAACCTGCTGGTTGATGAAGATTTCAAGCTTGGGCAAAAAGCCCACATCAGAAATCCAGACAGGGCCTCAGACAAGGGGATGGGAAGCAGTTTCACTAGTACTTTGAGGCTGTCCCCAAGAACAGATCTATGATATGCTGGCCTAGACAGCAAGACTCAAAGCACTTACTCTTTGACTGTAGGACATATGTGTGTAGGCAGCAGACAAAGCTGGGAGCTTCTGGCTGTTCCTTTTCTTACTGTAATGTAGTCACGCCCTTTGGCTTCAGTCTGTACTGCAGAGAGAGCTCAAAAACCTGTTTTCTGCTTCCACAGCCCAGATTTCTAGAACAATTCATTCATCCACTGAGGCATTCCCATGAGTTGCAGCTCTTTTCTGCACCGAGGTATGCATTTTGAGCCAGAAAAGAAGGTACGTATCTTTGGCTGAAAGATGATCCACACGTTAAATATTGTTTTTTTTTTAAATCCTCATTCAAAATAATTCACATTTTTTATTATCATGAGTGTGCCACTACGTGAAAAGCCTTTGGGCAATGATTCCTGTAAAATCCTTGCATTTCATTTTAGTTTCTTTTTGTATTGAAGAGACTTTTACACAAAAGCAGCTAGTTATGTCTTCTTCTTGTTCAGTAGATTGGCAGAGTTTGCACCTCTGCACAGGTTTCTTCTGTCGAGAGAAAAGCCATTTGAAACCCTAGAATGTGAAAAATGAAGTTACAAGGAATGGTAACCCAGCAAGATGATTCTAGAATAAACACAGCAGCATAAACTCTTTGAAATTTAAAGCAGTCATGAAGTAGGCAAGGGTTTGAGGGTGGCGATTACTCCCTTCTACCTCCTGTGAGGCAGTATCTGCAGTACTGTGTCCAGCACAGGTCCTCCATTGGAAGTTTTGCCAACAAACTGGAGAGGTCCATCAATGAAGGCGCACCAAGATGGTTAGGAGATTACAGCATATGATGAAAGTGGAGGGGAGAACTAGAGAACAGACTGTTAAGGGGGTTTCAGCTGCTCTCTTCAACAACCCAAGATGGCTGCAGAAAGGATGGAGCCAGACTTTTCTCAAGGGTGCCCAGTGATAGGACAAGAGGCAACAGGCATAAGCTGTGGCAGGGAAAACTCCAACTAGACATATAGGAAAACCTTCCCCCCCCCCCCCCCCCCCCCCCCAAAGGTTAAAGATTAGAAGAGCTTGTGCAGACTTGTGGTGCTTGGAGCAAACTGTCCCATCCTTGAAGTCAGCCCTGCTTTGAGCAGGGGTTTGGACTCCAGTGGCCCCTTCCAACCCGAATTCTTCTGTGTTTCTGTGATTTTGCAATCAGAAAAACTCCCATTGACTGACTGGCTCCTGATGCTCTGTCCTCAGCTGCTGTCTGCAGGCCTTCATCTGCAAGCTCAGGCTGATTCACCTTTCTGTGGCAAGGCAGTGTCAGGTTCCTGCAGGATGGTTCAGCCACAGAGTGGCTGGAGCCACCCCTCCCGCCCAAGCAGTGCCTGGGTAACACTCTGTAGCAGCAGCCTGCTTCAACGTAACCCCAGAGGAATGCCAAGTGCCCAGGTAAGAAAGTGACTTTAAATCCTTACCACAAGGAGCCACACCAAGTAAACCAGATTTGAGGCAGAACACAGTGCTCAGTTTTGTTCAAGCAGCACCCAGCAACAAATTAAATGCTAATTAAATACAACCCTGTGTTTGACACAAGGATCAATGCTAGGTGAGGAAAATCCTCCTGGAGAGACAGGACACCCTGCGAGCAGCACTGTGCCTTGAGGGTACACACAGTGCCGTGCTGCCCTCTGACCCTCCCAAACCAACCCTCCCCCCAGTGCTCTGCCCCAGCAGCAGCAAGATGCCCTGACCCCCGGGCAGGCTGCAGGACCCCCCCACGCCCCGGCCTTTCCTGAACGCCAGCTGCAGAGCGGAGCAGCGAAAACACGCGGCGCTACGAGCGCACTGGCCGACTGGATGGGGACAACAGAACTGCTGTTGTACCCACACCCCTTTGCCAGGGGTTGTTTACAGGACATCCTGGAGAGACAGCAGGGCCAGACAGTGTGCCCGCTTCGGCTCTGGCAGCGGCGCGGCCGAGTACACCGACACTGGGCTTCCCGGCTGGGGCCTTCCCCACTGGAAGCACGGCACACTCCGCCTTCCCTCTGCTGCAGCCTTGGGTCGGGGATGTTACATAGGGGACCTAAATTGCTTTCTCTTACTGCTAAGATTAAATTTGGCAGGGCTGTGTCAAGGGGTGTGTGTACACTGAGAAGTCCTGACGGCTTTTTAATAGGATTCAGACATTTAGGAAACAATAAAAACCACCCCCCATGGCAGGTAAGTAGGGGATGCTAATTTTGCAGCGAGCCAAAGTACAAAAATTCTAACAAACTTCCACAGCAATGACTTACAGCAGGTAAATACTGAAGAAGAAGCTGCAGAGCATCCCATGTGGCACTTCCCCTCATTTTCTTTCTAAGTTTTTGGGTCAACAGCTTATTTTCTGAAGGCTCCAGCAGCTTTTCCTGAGGGCATCTCCCAGCACAACACAAACAGACTACACATTTAAATGCAAAAGTGTTTTCTGTTTCCCCTCTATCACATATACACCCCCCCCACCAGTGCAAACACCTACAGTCCTGTGTTTCTAAAACCCAGCAACATCAATCAGAGAACTCTCACATGTAACAGGGACTGCTTAAAAGGATGGATTTTCATCATTCCAGAATTTCAGAACTAGTAATTTCTAAGACTAGTGACTTTCTAACACTGCGTATCACTTCTCTTTCATCTTCCTTTTACATTATTTGCAGTAACCCACATTCAAAATCAGCCAAGCAGAGGTTCAGCCACCTGACTGCAAGAACTGCAGTAGCACATTACCCAGCAGAGACAAACAAAACACATCTCCTTTCACCAAGCACCCAAGCTCATTTCGTTCACTAGGTCTGGGAAGCTAGGACAGCATTTTCAGCCACTACCTAGAGTTCTGTGCATCTTTCTTTCTGGAAATCAAGGCAGGAGTAACTGGGACAGAGCAACTGGTATAAGTATCTAAAATTCTGCAGCCTTTGGGTTTGAGATACAAACTGCAAGTCAGATTAGATTCCCGTTTTCTTGGCTGAGATCTCCCATTTGCCCTTGACAGGAAAAAACCCAAAACTCCCCAAAGCTTAAAAAAAGCCAAAAGCAAAGCAAAATTTCATAGATAATGCAGGAAAATGGGCCTACTGAAAGGATTTAAAATGATACAGATGTGGACTTTTATTCTATTAGAAGTGTAAATCAGGCCTGATTTCAGACAGTTTATGATCCAAGAACCTACTTTTCTTTAGTTCTCAGATAAAAGCTTTCTACTCTCCTTTTAGCCTGCCAGTGCTAAGGTAAAAAAAAAAAAGAAGAAAAAACTCCCAGGTCTGTTCATTTCCTGTAGTTAGGTTTATGCTGATTTATTGCCTGGCCCGTCTGTATCACCAAGTATTCTTATCAGCTTAACTTGTCATAAAATTGTGGCCTTGAAGTCACTGACTGAAAGGAAGCTTAAACTGCTGCTCGGGGACTTCAGTTTATAGTACCAGCAGGCATAACTCAAAGCAAACTCTGGCTTCTTTACATAAGTTCTAATATGTGACCTTCTGATAATTTTAGCATAAAAATATCAGCTGGATTAAAAGCAGTCACACTCAGGGACACATACTGTAGACCAGGATGGTGATGAGACCTAAATGACACCTGTCTTCTATCCTTCTCCCATTTCAAATCCCAGTGTGTCAGCAAGGGTATGGAAACAAGTTGCTGTGGTTTTTTAAACTCATATACTTTTAGGAATTAAAAACTGTACTTTGTTTACATCTCCATCCAAAAGGAAAATGCTGCTCTGCTGCTCCTCAGCCTAAGGAGCTGCCAAAAAAAGAACCTGTCCAATCATAGCTCTCAATTCAAAGAACAAGGTCAAAGCTTAGCAAAATACAAGGGCTGGAACTGACTTTTTATTGACCTATTTTACAGGCTCTCAGGAGGGAAATGAGTCCTGTCAGTGGTCTTCATTGCACGAGACTAATATCAGAGGACATGGCATTATTTCACTGTTACGTCTCTCCCTCCAGAATACTCCTGCTGAAGTAGTTCAAGGGCAGGCTTCAGAAAGTCTGGTGTAGCAAGGCACAGCAAATGGATCCAAGATGCATTAGGACTTCCATCAGTAGAAATACACAGGGCAAAGCTTAGTTTGACAAGCAATAAAAAAGATCTGTGTCACCATGGTCCTCCTAGTGGAGGACAAAACTTTGAACCGATGGCCACTTTCAGCTCAACTTGATACAAGTATGAAGAGCATATACACTAAGTATATATATATATATACTACATCCCCCTATACTAAGCCACAGAGGATGGAATTTATATTCTAAGTTTCTGAGGTAGCCAACTAATTTATTCTTCTTTAAGTCCAATTAAGTGTATTACCCTTCTGGAGCTACCTAATAACCTTCTAAACATCTACAACACAACAATACATATACACACCACTGTTACAGCTATCAAAGGTAAGTTGTAAAAATCAGAGATGACTCCTATGTGAAGAAATTAGAGAAAAAAACAGATGACCGCAGTAGATTTCAGGGGCAATCACAAACCCTTAAGCAGGCACGTTTCTAGGTATGAGGCATGCTCAGCCTACCTAAACATGTAGTCAAGGACATCCATTAGCTGTGCCCGTCAAGCAACTCACCATACTGAGGAAGAATCTGAGACGCCAGTCTCTGGTGAAAAGCATTCTGCATTATTTTTCTCCCCAGGATGCTGTGCAGTTTTAGGGTGAATAAATGTCAGCCAGGTTGTTAGGCAGCCCATACATGCATTTGTATGCATACTCACACTGACTCCCTTCCTTATCTGTTAAAGAACCTGTGTGAGTAGCCACCAGCCTGGGCAGTAGGTGGGGTAAGCAGTCTTACGAGAAAAAAACTGATTTCTAGAACTCATGTGCTTTGCAAGAACCCCCTTTCTGCTTCTGAAGGAATCCCTGACCAGTTACACAGGCAGTGCATTCACACCTACCATTATTCCATTTGGAATCCAGGCTTGAGATTTTACTGGTGCCTGGTCTGTTGCCAGCAACGGAGAAACAAACCCACCAGTAACACGGAGCTTCAAACGGTAAAAAGACAACACAGCTGAAGAGGAGTATCTTTATAGCTTTCATTTAAAAAATAAAATAGGCAAAACTTTAAAAGAGAAACATCCCATTCCAACTGAAATTTTAAAATATACTTCCATGCTAAAAGCAGAAGTCTGGATGTGAGCCTCACGGAAGCTCTCCGGTAATAAAGAAACTTAACCTTTCACATTACTCATATCCGTGTCTTTGCTCTCCTGGCTTACGTGAGTGTTGGCATTTTTACTAGATTGATCTAAATCCTCAGTTTTGTTTTCTACTTCCATAGCACTGCTATCCACAGGACTATGGGAAGATTCTTCACCTATTTCTGCTTCCATTTTTGTGACTAAATCATGTTCTTTATCTTCCACATCCATTCCTTCCTCTATCTGTGCCAGCCTATGTTGAACTTCTTCCTCTGTTTTACTTTCAGATTCTTCCTCCTTCCTCTTTGCTTTGAACACTTCCACTCCCATCATCCTCAGGTAATGCAGCCTCTCATTCTTGGGCACGAAGGCACGGAGCGACGTCTTTCCCTGCCAACCGCACAGCACTATAGGGCACTGAAGATCCTCAGGTTTTCTACAAACAAGCAGTTATGTTTGGTCAGCTGGGAGAAAGTTTATCTTCAAAATAGAATTTTACAGGCATGCCCTGATAGTATCTGAACAGTTACTTGCTTGTCTACAAGCAAGCAAGGGGAAAAAACCCAAGAACTAAACAAACCCACAAAACCAAAACCTCATTGCTGTTAAATTTCTGCATCAGGCAAAATAATTTTCTGAGTCCAGTTTCAAATCCAATACAAGCAATAACAAGACATTTAAAATTTCTCAAGAGTTTCTGGACTTCACAGGGAAACAAAAATACATGTGATACTGGGGACCTCTGGCAGAACCCACTCTTTGTAAGCTGTCTGGCTTTAAGTTGATCTCACTGCATCCCTATGCCTCCACTTGGATTTGGCTGAATAAATTATTGTCCAAGTTTTAAAACTGTGTAAATGGAAAGTAACACATCTACTTACTCAGGGTCTGGGTCATACTTCAGAACTATACTGCCCATAGCTACAGGGAAAGGGGGAGAGAAAAACAAAACAGTTGTGTTACTTCTTACAGTGTTGAAACAAGTGTAATTTGAAAATGTTCAAGAAAACAAGTTTAAGACAGCCACACAACATGAGAAGAATAGCAGTGATGTGTATCAGTCCAGTGAACTATAGACAATAACAGGTTTCTATTCCTTTTTTTCTTCTACTTTTTTCCCCCACAGACCGAAGTATCTATATAGTTATAAAAAAACCCGCCTCCCCTGCTCCCTCCCAATCCTCAAATTAAAATACAAAGTCACATAGTGGATTAGTTTACTCAGTGAATCTAGCAAGCAGCTTTTGCTTTAATGAAATGAATGTAAGACTTCTGAAAAATTGTTCTTCCTGTATTGTCCCATCAAACACTGAAGCACAAGAACCAGAGCGACAACTTGGAAATAACATATCATAAATTAACAGAAGCCTGAAAACCATGTGAGTAGACATTGCTCCCCATATTTAAGAAAATCCACTCTGACTACCTGTATTTGATAGATAAACTGGTGACAAACAACTGCAGGTGACAAACAAAGGGTTTCAGGCAGAGCACAGACAGGCATACATAAAACCTTTGTTCAGCAGGTATTTGAAAGGCTGTCTCTCAGCACTGCTTCACTGAGGTCACAAGTCCGGCAACTCTTCTGTTCTCCAGAGTTGACAAACATTAAAGGTCGTGATCAGAAAGGGCTACAATTTCTAGCAGCACACTGGGTTTCAGTAATGTTTATGAACCTAATTAACAAGTATATCTAAGATGAACTTAACCAAATTAGAAGGCTTACCCATGTCTTTTACTTTCTTCTGTGTTTCACTGCTGAATTTACTTAAGAACGGATTTTCCTGGGTTAGCAGAATTTTAACATCTTCTATGCAGACATTTATAATCCTTGCATGAATAAACGGGTACAGAGTATAAATTCCCTGTTTGATAAAAAATTACAATTATTTCAAAGTGCAAGCTCTACTTTCTGAGGGAAAAATGTTAGAAACAAGTATGTCTTTTAGTTTATATCAGAAAACATTTTTCACACATTTTAAACCATACTGAAAATGCAAATTGTCATTAATGTGACAATGTTAATGCCAGCTGTGCTACAGGCTCCAGAGGAAACAAAAATATCTCCTTCAACAAGACAATGCTACATAATTACCTCTTGTGCTAGTCTGAAGGCACATCCAAACTGTTCCCCATCGCTGTTGCGAGACCAGACTTTGATTCCTGTGTTAATAACCTGCCAAGGCAAAGCCAATACGCATCATGAAGGAGTATAAATTCTAAATCACCACTTTGAACTAGGCTTTTCCTCAACTGTTTCACTAAAAGGAGGAAGAAAGGAGAATCCTGCTGTAATACTTGTTCATTTATGCTGGACAGTGAATTAAATTCATGTGACGATTCACTCCAGGGAAAAAGGAATGCCATTATCAAAGCATAGTTCTAGCTCAACATAAACACATTTTACTCCTTTCCACGTTGAAAACTGAACACTGTGAGGAAGTGTTCACCTGAAAACGAGGGCAACGAACTATTCAGATCTAATTTTAATGTTAGTTTGAGTAAGAATTTCCTGGGTGATTCTGGGAAAGTCAGTGAAGGATGGGATTTTAAAAATGCACAAGTGCTTAGTATTAGGACACTGTATCCTTTGTGGTACTCAAAGTCTTACTGCCTAGTAAAACATACCAGTTTCTTAAAATTTTGTCAGTTTCCTGCACATGGGATAAAAGGATAATTATTTATCCATCTCAAAGTTCTGTAGAAAAGATGTAATGAATATCCTTGGGAATTTTCATTATTTGGCTGGATAAGGCCGTGAACCAAATCTGATCGAGCTTTGAAGTTGGCTGGGCTTGGGGCAGGAAGGAAGCTGGACTAATGACCTCATTCTAATGTATGCAACAACTTTTAAGAAAAACCTTTTTCATTTGGAAGGCATTTTCCACAGGGAGTCACATTAAACAAATTATTTTTCCCTCCAATCCACAAAAACTGTTTTTTATCCCACCGTCATTCAGCTTCAAAACCTTCCAGAATATTCAGTTGTTATTCCTTTGAAACAATGTCCCCGTGTAACACGGCCAGCTAATAATTCACTGGAGTTATCAGTTAGTTTTGGTAGACTTTCAAAGCTCTTAATCCTTTTATAATTAAGGATCTCATAAATACCTTCACCAGTTTACACTGACACTGTTGTATCTGAAGGCCACGTAACAATGCTGGTATGCACACTGCAGTTACATATTCCCTTCCTCTACTCTTACGTTCCCTTCCATCTGCCAAAACACATACCGATTTTAATCTTGGAGACCGTCATTTACCTCTCAGACAACTCTTAATCTCTTTAACAGAGGAGGGATAGAGAGGAAAACATTCATTCAGCCTAAAAGAAGAAAAGGCCGATCAGAGGGCTAATCCTCTACAGAAAAAATAAGCTTGGCAATGAAGTTCAGGGAGACATCCACTGATGCTTACGATCTTCACTGGGAAAACCTGAAGGGATGAACCATACCTTCATCTTCTCACTGTTGTTCAGCAGCACGTTCCTCAGCTCCTTAGAAACCATGTACAGCTGCCTCTTCTTCCCTTCTTGAGTTCGGGTTAGTAAATTCATCTTGGGAAATGATGGGTCCAAGGCATAAAACTTCCTGTGGCCATAACACTTGTTTTGATTAACTGAACAATGAAATTGCACGCTCCAAGGGCCCGTTTCCTCAGGCTACCTCTGCAAACACCCAGCGTTCTGACTCCAGAACACACAGGTTAAGTCTTTCTAAAGTGCACGACATCAGAAAAGACAAGTTGCCACAGCCACTAAGATACACACAGAAATTTCCAGCATGAACTACAGTTGGCTATTTTCATTTAAGAACTGTTTAAATGTTGAGGAGAGGAGCACCTGGTGCAATGTTAGGGAAAACGTTTGATGTACGACCAACCAGACCCATCTTTGGTGATGAACTGAACTACTAATATTCCTAAACTACTAGAAATCTTACTGCCAAAATAGAAACATTTTTTTCTTACTGGATAGGAAGGAATAATGGATCATCTTCAGGGAGAAACACAAAAGGGTCTTCTTTAAAACCAAACAACTTCATTTTTTTAGATGGTGGTGGCCTAAAAAAGAAAGTAGCATTGCACTGTCAATTTCAGTAAAAGGACTTGGTTTAAAATCATTGTAATTCAATCCACTTAGTCAATACTTGCCTTATGGTAACAGTAGCATGCCAAACAACACTGACATTTCCCTGTGTTTCACTGAGACAACAGTACCCACAATTTAACTTCTTAAAATAAGGGAGTGAAAGCAGTGCTTGAAAACAAAAATCACAAAAGCAAGTAAGCAGAGATTTCTGAGGGAGTAATTGTGAAGACAGTAAAGACCTTCCAAAGGTTAGCTTCTGAAAGTAGTTCTTTCCTGAACAAAGAAAGGACTAACAGACTTTGCAGATGCTAATAGAAGTGGTTATTTTCCTAACTTGCTGAAACACAAGACAGAAAACATGGAAACATAGGACAACTGAGCCAATTCATTAGATCTTCTTGATCGACTTTTAAATGAGTCCAGTAACAAAAGGACTGTAGAATACTCAGCAATTATGAAGCTGCCATAGACCAAAATACTTGGACATGGTCTCTTACCCACACACTCCTTCCTTCTTGCTTTGCTCAGTGTCTGAATTCTGCAACTCTTGCACTTTCTTAGGCTCGTCGTTTTCAGCAAGTGCTGGCTCTTCACTGACACATTCAGCACCGTTACCTGAATTAGCTGCCGTTACTTCAGCATCTCCTGTCCTTTGTGGTAATTTCTGATGAACCTATTTCAAATTATAGTATTTTCAGCAAAGCAGGTAGCATCTAACTTGAAACAAAAGGTACCTGTGTTCTCTTTTAATATATATCTTAATATATCTCTTATTTCTTAGCAATTTCTAAGTGCTTAGACAGATCCACTGGGGAGTTAATCTGATTACTAAATGAAGATATCATTTTAAGTTGCATTTACCTTGGACAACTTCTTACCAACTGTCCAAGAAAGCTATTTTTGTGCCATTTACAGAATCATGTTCCAGCATTCCCAGAGAAAACTATTTTAAGTTGGGATCTGCTGCGCTCCTCCTAGCACCCAGTGACACACACATCCTGCTGCCGTACGCTTTCCGTAAGTGCTGCAGCATCAAGCTAGGAGCAGCAGAAGTTCTTTGGATGACGCTTTTCCCTTACTGCCACATCACATACATTTTACCCATAAGGTGTTCTAGTGAAGCAAATCAAATAAACAGCTAAAAGGGATTCACACAGAAAGTTTCTCTCAAAGAAATGAGCAACCTAAGGGACGAAATAAATCACGTCAACTTCAAATCCTACTGACAGGATTTTAAAGACAATTGACAACAAATGGATTAAAGTCAGATGGCTGAAGCTGCTGCTGCTCCTAACAGTTTTACATCAATTCCCCTTACTGTTGATCTGCTAGACTAATCTGCTAGTGAATCACTCCTGAGCAAACAGCCACAGAGTAAACTAAACTGAAATCAGAATTAGCTTACAACACAACAGAAAAAAGCCTTCAGCAGAGGGACCACACACAGCTGAAGGAAGTGACAGCTTTAGCTATTCAATCTAATCTGCTTCTGTAATTCTTTTAAAGCCTTAATTTTAGGTTCAAGTTTTATCTTGCTGATTTGCTATCATTTCAAAATCCCCCTTTTTAGTTTGAAAAGAGATATTTAATTTTTTTTGAAGTCCTTAAGGGATTTAGGAATTTATTTTTAATTGACACACTGAAGGGCAGATACAAAACAGTTCGAGTATGCAAGCTTTCAAAAAGATTCCAGAAATGTTACTAAAATTTCACATTTGAGCTCTTACTTTAAGTTACCTTAGGCTGGCGTTTATTCCATGGCATTGGAGACTTTTTTATTAACACAGCCACAAAGAAACCTCCCGTGTTCTGGTGATGGGGCAATATCCTAAGGCTAGGGAGGGAGAAAACAAATACATGTTGCAAAGTATTCTTCATCAGTATTCAGGCTCTGACAAAGTACTAGAAGTGTCACATTCATATTTATTTTCAGGGTAAACTAAGTCTTCCCAGGAGGACTGCACAGATTTAATTTATCAAGCTAGAAACAGGATCTAAAATAGAGTATTCTGGCAAAATAACTCACACCAGCGCAGCACATACATTTCACCATTCACATCTGAGCTTTAATGACTCATTTCTTAACACTATTTTTATTACAGCTATGGCAAATCTTTCATAGAAAATAAGTCACACTGTTAAAATGTTAAAGTTTTCCATACTTTTACAGTATTTTTGGCTACATATCTCTACTGGATGCAAAGAATTTGTGTGAGCACTTATTCCTTGTAAGCAACTTTCAGTAATTTCTTTCAGTTCACTGGAATTTAAGTGTCATGTACTGACATTAGAGATGAAACAACCAAAATATACTCAGACCTACACAAGCATAGGTCCTTACTGCAACACATTCCTCACCTGACCTCCCAAGTATAATTTGCCTGCCACCATACAAGGCAACCATCAAATCCTCATGAAATCTACTCTGGGAAAACCTACCAACGCTCCAGATTCATTGCCTTCAGCTTCTCTTCGTCTTTTACTGGGAACATAGTGGGACGTATTTGTGTTTGTCTGTTTGAAGGCACGTCTTTCCACTCTTCAAACCACTGCCCATCTTTCAGCATTACCTGCAAAAGAGTAAATACAAATACTGTGAAGCATATGGGTTACCATCTTGCAAGCTGTAATTAAAATACTTTCAAACCGAGGTTCAGATGCCAAAAAGAAAAAGAAGCTATTTTCTTATACAGTAAAATAAGTTCTTCAGAGTAGGCTAGGGCTGTAAGAAAGGTCACATCCAGGAATGTGTGGGGCAAATGCATAAACTTAATGACTGAAATGAAAGCTTGTTGGTTTTGTTGTTAGGGTAACGTAATACTGAAGTCAGAGATGGTGACTTCAGGACTGGCAACTATGACGAAACATTTTTATATATCTCGCTGTGATTGTCTTGAAGTTTAATTAAGTGTTCTACTGGAAACTGGAAAATAAGATTTACTGAGATTACAGTTTCATTAAGGACATTACAACACAGATTTCAGCATCATGAAGGCTGGCATTTCTCAGCCACCGATCAGATAACACCTAAAATATTGCGCCTTTGCATGCTCCTGAAATAGAAATGACTGTGCTTCCAGAATTAGTACCTCGTGTCGAAATATGCTACATGTCATATTGCTAGATGGAGGCAAGATAGACTGTGATAGTGAACTGCTGTTCTTTCAGAGTTATGAGTTCAGCTTCAGTGAAACAAACAACAGGACTGATAAGTAACTGGAAGTACAAACAAATCTAGAACTATTTTGGATGTACTGGAACAAGCACCTAACAGCCCTGGTCTGTTCAGTTTTGGTTGACCAGTCTAAACACACAGTGTAACTGCTGGAATGACAAAGCATCAAAGAACATACCAAAATCTTCTCTACCACACATTTTGCCAGCCTCTTGCTAGGGTGGAATAAGGACCAAAAGCATTGCAGAAGCAAATAACATTTCTGAAGTTAACAAGTTCACTTTTCCTTCAAGATTCTGAAATAATTCAATTGTGTTCACGCATCATCCGGTTTAAGGACAGAGCACTGAATGTTATTTCCAAGCACCTAAGTGTCCTTTGAACAAACCCTTATGTTTATTTTGCTGTTTCCAGAGATTTACAGTCAACTGGTGCTTAGGAATATTCAGTTCACCACTAAGTCACAGAGCTTCCATTGAATAGACATTTCATCAGCAAACAAAAGACCCCACTAAGTAAAAATGGCACCAAAGCAAACTAATACTTTCAATGACAAGCTAGCCAATGAGGCTTGAAAAAAACACAGGATCAGCAAGTACGAGCTGAAGGGAATCTTGCCAGTTTTCAACAGATTTTATTAGCCTACTTTTTAAAATACCAATTAGGGAGATTTATATTTCAACTGCAAATAAATGTCACACAGAATATCATATACTCTTAGTGATCTTTATGTATTCGTTTTGTAGCCTTATGCAGAAGAAGAAGAAAAATGTAAAATTAAGATTATATACAGAGACACAATCATGTATTTTACATTTATCCTTCAGGTACAAGCATAAAATTTGGAACTGTAAGAAGGAAATCAGTTTCTAAGCTGGATTTCCAGTGACAGACATAAGCAAGTCTTTATTGCTTGCATCTTGTTCATTAGCCTACACACAGGCGCCACTGCAAGGGACTAGTAAAATGGTGAGTGAAGTCAGACCAACCAATGGCACTGTAAAGGCACTCACTCATAATTAAAATTTAATCAAAGCCTCTTTCCCTACTACCAGAATGGCCTTCCACTCTTCTTGATTATGCTCTTAAAAGGAAGCTGAAGAAGCTTTGGGATTTTCTGTCCCTCCCTACCAATCTGTTTCCAGAACTGAAATCACATAAGGCCTGGAATGAAATACAGGATTCTATTAATACTCTCGGATTACTCACGTAAGTGTGGTTTTTATAGCTTATTTCCAGAAAGGGTTTAACAGCTTTTACTTCCAAATGATTCAAATGGACCAGCTGAAGAACCACAGAACCCAACGCTCACAGACCGTGAAGAGGGATAACTTAAGTGGCTGAAATTACGTTGCCATCTACAGGCCACACACTGCGTGCAACAGAAAGGGGAATTTATGAAGAAAGCATAGGTGACAGAGCAAAGAAAAGCCAGAGGAAAAAGAGGGCAGATGAGAACTTGCCATCAGAAAGATTTTTAACCCTCTCCTCTACAATGCTTTATCATCTACAACCCTAAACAACAAATCAGTACCATTACTTCAGCTCAATCCAATCTTCTGAAATTTTACACTTCAAAGTTCCCCTAGTTTGACACGACACAACAGAGGAAGAACATCCCAGAAATATCACACGAGTACCTTCCATTTTGTAAGTCCTGGCATCCTCTTCAAACCTGGTAGCTCAGAAGAGACATCAGCAAGTTCTAAGGCACCTGAAACCCCAAGAACATAAACATCCATGAAAAGAATTTGAGACTTGTGCTTCTAATTGACTAAAAAATAATTTTCCTTCAGGTTTTAAGACCATTTCAAGACCATTACTTTTTAAACCTTTTCAAGGAACAAAATGTTATACAATTACCATTCAAATCAACATGAAACATGGCAAGGCCTGTTCATAGTAACTACAGAATTTTGCAACCTATAAATAAACCAAAACATAATGGTTAGATACTTTTCATAGCAGCTGCATAGAGTAATACACTACAACACATCAGTGTTCCAGGCAGTGCAACCACAGAAGTTTATCTTCTCACTTAGAAGTTGGATTTAAGTATTTTATTGCAGAAGTGCACTTTTGGGATGACTAAGCTTTTTAAAATGCTTGATGTATTCTGATAGACACACAAGCTTAATATATTCCAGTGTGAGAGGAAAAGCAATTTACTATTTTTCAAATGGAAAGTTCCAAACTGATTAACAGGAAGGTAAGTACCATAAACCTAGCAGGACAAAAGACTATGTGCCTAAACCACAACAGATTATTGGAAAAAAAATCAACAGTGCATAATGTAATCAAATAAATAAAAACTTTAAACTGCTCCAGAAATAATGGTATAAAAGTTTATTGTTTAAATAGGTGAAGAAAAACCTTAAAAATTCTTTTTTGTGACTCTGAGTACTCACTTAACAATCAATCAGGTAGGCTTTTCCTCATGTTGTATGCAATTTATCAGCCTGTGCTGCTTGACTAACCACTTACAGTGACAGTTTAAGCAAGTTTTTTAAAAAAAATGAAAGATACATGAATTCACAGATGAATTCCAAAATGACATTTCAAATCTGAATAAACTTGGAACTATGTGTTCATCCTTTGAATATTCCTGCCTACCTATGGCATGACTTCAACTGATGCCTCAAGACGGCATCGGACTGCTCAGCCATTAAAGGGTCTAGCAGAAGAACAATTCCCAGAGAGAAGCTCCACCAGCAGCAGTGTGACACAGTGCCAGGAACTCAGTTAAGACCAAATAACCAACAAACCCTCCGGACTCACCTGAGCAAATCCTTGAGGTCCAATGCCCCTTGCAGGACACTCTGCTACCCCAACCTTCTTTAGCTACCCCTATGTTCAAGCCTAAAGGGTTTTACGTTTGCTCACTGGGACACACCATAGCCTCCAAGTAAGCTTCAAAATACCCTCACTGGGCAGAGACAGGATCCAAACGCCACAGCCCAATGCTGCAGTTAAGATCCTTACTTCCAAGTACTGAATTTGCCCCAAATAACACAGTTGTTGGCCACCATCAACATCCACACTGCTTCATTCTCCCATCCAAACTAGTCCTTTCTGCTTTCCAATCTTGTCACCAATAAACTCAACTCTGGCACACTAGAGCCTTCAATAAGCCAAGCATACTATAATTTACTGGAAACACATCTATGTTGTTTTTTCAGTCAGTCTGCCAAAAACAGTACCTCTAAATGAAAAAGTCCTTTGAGTGGAAATTAAATAGTCAATTCCTAATTATCTGAAGACTTTTTAGCTAAACTGCTGTTTGGGACACAATAAAATTTCAAGCATGATTTGAGGCCAGAATAGTGACCAACGAAACAGAAACGTTACACACAACAGGCTATCCAACTTCCAGAACCAGCTCAGCTCCCAGAGTAATTTAGCTGCTTCTGCTCTGTACAAGGCTCAGCTTAACAAACTGTGAAACTTTTAACGCAAAATCCAATTAGACGCCTCCAAAATTCAGGTTACTGACTTGGAAAAATACAGCCTATGTCAGCTCAAGACCAGAAACCTGTGTTATTAAACCCTACTGTAGTGAACTGATGCAGTGGAGCTTCCTGGCTCATCTTAATTTTTGCACCTCTTGTTACTTAAGGTGATGGAGACTTCAAAGTAAATTATGCAAGCCTTCATGTTCAAGTCGAAAGTGTGAAAAAAGTCACGAGCTTTAGGACATTCCAGGCATGTCAAAATAGGTGTCAAAGGATGCCAAAGCTATTGGTGACTCCCACCTACTGGTGCACAGTAACATTCCTCTAACTGCTTAAGAGCAGCCTGGGCTTCTACTCCTACGGTGTGCAGCAGTAATGTCCCACCCTGTGTTTTCCACAGGGAACAGGAACAGCAGACAGGAACTCCAACCAGTGGAATCCGTTGGCAGAAGCCAGGTCACACAGACTGAACTCCATTCATCTGCAGAAGCCTTTTGTGAATCATTAACAGAACTTCCTCGGTTTTTACCCCTGCACCCGACACTTTGGCTCATTCAAGAAGACTGCTCACACCAACACCAACGGAACTCTCACCAAACCCTTGCCGCAGCAGTTTTGCACACCAGGAGCACATTACCTAGACACCCTTTTTTGGGCTGAGAAGGAAAGATGTCCCCACTTTGCCCAAGCTCACGGCCTCACCTTGACTCTTCTCCAGCAGAGACGCGATCACAGCCTCATTCTCGATGGGGTTCAGCGAGCAGGTGGAATAGACCATCCTCCCGCCTTCAGCCAGCTGCTCCACACCACGGGTGGCAATTCTCAGCTGCAAGCTAACAGAACACCCTTGGTCCAGACAGGTACTGTTCAGCACCAGACAGGCTTGCCACAGAATTTCTTACAGGTGAAGCTGTACTGCAGACACAGTAACTCTCCACTGCCTAGGTCAGCACACACTATGCCCCGCAGCTGTCACCAGCACACAAATTAAAGTCAGTTTTAAACTAAGTCAGTAGTGCAGTCTACAGTGCAGACTCACTCACAATTACACACAACAGCAATTAGGTCAAAGGTTAACTCTACTGCATGGTAACTTTTAACATTTTGTTCTTTCTAGTGCCCCATCAATTTTATAAAGTACTCAATATTAGAAAAATAGCCCCCATAACCTTACTTCTCTTCTCTGAATTAAAATGAGAGGCAATCTGATCATTACAAATATTATGGATGACACAGCTTAGCTAGCACTGGCCTCCTGAGAAAAGGAGGCTGATCTGGATCACCAGCTTATACCCTACCTGCTGACTTACAACTAAAATAAAACCTGCAATTACAAATGAGTTACCAAACAGCAAGTAACCACAGATCAGCTGAATCACAGACTGCATTCCCAGCTTGGTACAAATGCACAGTGAATTGCCCTAAGCTTTTTCATCTGTGCTTAAATTACTGCTTTTCACCATGCACCGGGCTAAGTACACACCATCAGTTAACACAAATCAGTCTCAGGTAACTAAAACCATTTACACATGCTCTCTAACAGTCCAAAGGCATTAAAAACATTACTATTAAATTTTACAAGTTTCTGTATTTTTCAAAAGTGTTTAACCTGCCTAAATGTGACACAACAAAATTATTTGTTCCCTGTTTTATTAGCTGCTTGTCTAAATTAATTCAATAAATATCAGTGTGTTAAATATTCAAAAGAATTCTAGGAATTTATATTCACACACTCCACTGGACGTTGACCTCACACTTGAAACACTGCACTTCCTCTGAGTAGCACATAAGCTCTTGATCTGAGAGAAAGCCAACTCATCTTGGTCTCTGCTTTGTCATATATTAACATATGAAAGCACACAGATGTTAAAGACAGAGGAAAAGGCGGAGAGAGAAATGAAAGACGTGCAGATGTGTAATAAGCATTTTTACCCATGGAGCTGCAAACTGTTTTGTGTCGTCCACTTCTTCCACACATCAATGTTTTTCCTCATGGTTCCATCTCCACTGTAACAGAGTTTAACCAGATTTTTATTATTTGTGGGTAAAACTCACTTCATATCCAAGTCACAGCAGCAAAAAATGAACAGTCCCTCTCACATTTTAACCTCTCCTATGCTGTACCATTGTACTGTTTCTTCTTACGCTCCCTTTGTATTTCATTATCCTGAGTGCAAGTTCAAAATACGAAGCCCTTTAGCTGACTAAATTTAAGTACCACTTGGAACAAAAAAAAAGTTCACCTTGATTTGGTCTCCCCTTACCCTAAGACAGTTTAAGTCATTCAGATATTCTGGAAGTTTCTACACATCCCACAGTTTGGTAACACAAAAATTCTAGCGCTGCATTTATTGCAATAAAACCCATGTGTTCAAGATTACATGTAAAATACCTGCAGGGGACGTCACACAAAATCCTGTCATAGAAGAGGACCTCTTTCCTTCCATCCACGTCTATCTGGAGATTAGGAATGCTGGAGGCGTCATGGTTCACCACCATGATGCACGGGCTGTTTAATCTCTTCGCCTGATGAACCAGCAAATAGCAGCGCTTGTTGTCGACGTCATTAGCAATTACAAAACCCTCTGGGAACGTAAAATAGCAGGAAGATGTTTTACTACTAAACAGCTGTATACTTATACAGAATGTGCTGCCTCATCTTCAACGTTGTGTATACCTTTCACAAGACATTTTTACTGCAAAGATCAACAGAGGACCCCTTGCTGAACACAAAACTAACATGAAGCGTGTCGAGGTTTAACTGATTTCTCAAGTGTAGTCTCAAGAGTACCAGCTTGCATGCAGGGGAAATAAGACACAACCAAGGGCCCTTCAACTTCTCACTCAAACTAAAACCTCTGCAACAGAAGGAACCTCCACTGCCACCAGACAATCTCTATACAACAGCAGGTTTCCAGCAGAACACAGAAAGAATACACTCCCCTCCTCAACTTGACAGTTTGTGGGGGTTTTTTACAGTCCGTATTTTCTGAGAGCATTAATTGAAAGTAAAGACTCTGAACTTATAAAAAAGATAAATATCATGACCACTTTAAGGCTAAAGCAGCTTAATCCAGTATTTGCAGGATACCATTAAAGCCACAAGGGCTCACAGACCACCATCTGAAATTAAGCTCTGGTAACATTTACTGTAATCTGAACTGTGAAGATGTATAACCCATTTCTCTCCTTCAAGCCAGGGAAGCCCAGAAAGTTTCAAGGAAAAAGTGGGGTACTTCCCATGTCATGTAGCTCAACTAATACGAAATCAGTATGTAGTTAAATGCAGTTACTTATTTGTGCTGTTGAAAGCAATCTTCTAAAAGAAAAAGAGGAAATTCAATGCCACAAAGAGTTTGGGCAGTTTTTCCAGACTGACTTACTGGGAAAAGGAGCGTTCATGTCTGCATGCAGCATTTCAATGAGTTGTGCAGTCTTAGATCCAGGTGCAGCACACATATCTAGGATCTACAAACAGCAGAAAGTTAAAAACAATGCTACCTTGCACTTTTTTGGTACTTACTATGTGCTCTTGTTCAAATTAAGTATTTCTGCATACACCTGCAGAATTATGGCTGTTCTGAACACCAATCTGCAGCAAAAAACAATCCATAAAGTTCTGTTCTTTGTATACATCATGCAATGCAGCTTTATCTCTGAGGGTCTACAATATAAAAAGGACATTGGTTTGTAGGGAAAAATACATCAGTTGAAAAAAATCTGAACGAGAAATCAGAGGAGGCTGAGGGGAGACCTTATCACTGCCTACAGTTACCTGAAAGGAGTTGTAGATAGGTGGGTGATGGTCTCTTCAGCCAGGTGACAGGAGATAGGACAAGGGGAAATGGCACAAAGCTGTGCCAGGGCAGGTTCAGATTAGATGTTAGGAAAAAAAATTTTACTGAAAGAGTTGTCAGGGCCTGGAACAGGCTGCCCAGGGAGGGGGTTGAGTCACCTTCCCTGGATGTGTTTAAAAGATGGGTAGATGAGGTACTTTGGGTTATGGTTTAGCATAGGACATGAGCGGTTGGACTCAATGATCTTAAAGTTCTTTTCCAACCTTGTGATTCTGTGAATATAAATATGGGCATATGGTCCTTTTATTAGCCCATAAGCAAAAGTGGATGAAGTTAACTGGAGCTTTATGTATACACATAAACACTAAGTGAAAAAGTTACATTTGAGAGCAAGTGGTGCTTTTAACTATCAATAAATCAAACATAAAACTATAGAACACAGTTGAGTATATAGATTTCATAAAAATTAACTGCTATCCCTTCTCATGCATTTGCATTTCAAAGCAAAAAATCAGGGCAGCATAAACTTCCCATTTCTCTGTCCTGGAAACAGCACTTGGGATGTATTCAGTCCCTCACTGGGCAGCAGAACAGCATATACAGCAACACCTGATTTACAGTGTATTTCTTCCTTCTGGCTCGTCACTTGGTTCGTGAAGTCATTTACAGAGTCGCTTTCACAGCAAGTTGTTAGAAGCAGATTAAAAATGAAGACAACTACTGAGAGGGTTGACAGTCATTAAGCTGATCCTTGTGTTAAGACAGAAAATCAGCATGTAAGACATGATGTACAGAACATGCTGGTTCAGCACGAAAAGAGACCTGCAATTCTGGTGGTTAACAAACAGCACGAAAAATAAGGCACTAAGAACCATAAAACGTCCTACATGAGAACAGCCAAGACAGTGTTAGGGCAGCTCTTTGCTGTCCTGTCACAAGAGAGGATGAAGAATCTGACCTGAGCCTGATTTATGAGGAAATTTGTGAAATCTTACAGGCATCTTTGGAAAGTGCTCACTGAAATATAGTTACCAAAGTTAAACATTTAATGCAAAAACCCCATCTACTGCTGGCTTAATACACACACTATAAGCAAGCAGTATGCAAAAATACTCTCACAATTTGGGTATTATATTCAGTCAAATGCATTCACTACCTGTTCAGCTCCAGACAGAACTCAAAATACACCTGTGACACATCAGGACTGAATCTCTCTCAGTTACTGAAGAGAGATCAGAAGACCTTGCCTCATGTAATGTTGCCATCAGCCCTGTGTCACGCGGTGGGTTGGGGTGAGAGCAGGAGAAAATAAACTGAGAAGTTACATAAGCTCACTAATGTCAAATTAAAACTATTATCTACAAATGAGTCTCTAAAACGTACAGGTCAGAAATCTGAAAAACTGAAGAGCTTCAAGAGCAGTCATGAAAAATTTCCTAAAGAAGTACACACAATGTTGGCTTGAGATAGCATCCAGGCGTTCCTAAGTAGCTCACTAGTTCAACAGATTAAGAGAATAAGATCACCTGACAGATTAATTTTGCAAGCAAAACATGGCACATGAAAACATCACTAACGTACAAACAGGAAGTTTGCTACCAGGTATCCCCATTCTTACAATCTGCCATTAGAAGAGGCCATGGGCATTCCTTAGACACCACAGTTACACTCAGCAATCTGTGTTCTTTAGTCACCATCAAGACCGTGTTTCAACTTGCCCAAATTATTTTGCCTAACAAGATTTATAGAGCAGAAGCTTATAACTTCTCCCAAAGGCAGAGAGGGGTGAAAACTACCTGGTAAAGAAAACTATCATTTGGATCTGGAAAACTAGAGCTGTTCACAACGTGAAGGGTATTAGGAAGTTAAAATCCAGGCATTTTACTTTAAAATGTATTTGAAAAAATTAATATTTAACTTAGATGCAGCTAAATACATCTACAATTTGACAGTCAGATTATGTAGCTATTTAAAAACTGGGTTTTTTACAGAGTATTACATAAAGCTGAAAAACCAGATGTTTCCCCTGACAGTCTATTTGTGATCTGAACTTGAGTTTATTGTTGTGGCTTTCATGAAGAAAACATAAAATCAACCAACACAAAACAGAATTGTGTTATCAGCAGTTGTAATTTGTAGAAAAAAAAAACCAGAACACGTCTAGCACACAGTATGTGACAGTTACCTTATGATGAGGTTCAATGCTAAGCAGCAGAGGTGGGATCATACTGACAGCTTCCTGACGACTGATATTTCCCTTGAAAGGAAAAAAACAAAGCAAACTCCTTTTTATGCTGTTCCAGAAGAATGCATTTCTTTTACAGTATTTTTTAAAATTTCCATACAGTAAAATGAAAAAGCCATTGAAAACACATTCATATAAATTTAGGATTAAATTTTGTTAGTATTTAGCATATAAAATCACAGCATTCCACCCCACTAAAACTTCTAATTAATTAATTGCATATTTACTCTGATTTAATTCATTCTGCAGATGCAGTTTCTGCTCAAGAGATGAGAAACTGGCTTCAATCAAGTGAGAAATATCCATCACTAAAGGTAAGTCTTGGTATGTACACACATGCATTTTTTACCCAGCTCAAACATCTGTTTTCTAACAACAACTGACTGTTTTACAGGGCCTCATTTCCACTTTCTCAGACAAAGAAGCAATTAGTTTAGGTGGTGTATCTGTAACTGTGGTTATGAGCCAGAGTATGGGGATGAATCACTGTCAACAGCAGGTATTAAATCCAGATTCTTCTGAGCTCCTTAACTTTTAAGAGAAAAGTTACAGTCTCAACTTCTCATGATGCATTTAAGTAAATCACTGGTGTGGATACAAAAGGAAAAAAAAAACAACAACCCAAACCAAGGTCTTTTCAAAACTTACACACTCTGTCTCGCTAACCAGAAACTGGTGAAACTTTTCCAGCTGTGGTGATTTACGTAAGATCTTTCTACTCAAGTTAGTGTGCCAGGCTAACTCTTCTGGATACCTGGGGGGAAAGAGACAGGGAAAAAGGCCGGAGCCAGAGAAAGGAGGGAACCGATTAGTCAGGCTCGGTGTCAGGAACACGCAGGGCGCCTTATTTCCCTTCCACTCACTTACCAGCTCAGCGACTGCGGCATTTCGACTTTCTGGCCATCTACCTCCAGGTCCTGCAGCTCTCTGAAGTACTTTTCCTTCAAGCAGTGGAGAATCTCCTTGGCGTGACTGCAAAGCAAGGAGACCCGCACAAGAAGACGGGATCGAGACGCACCTTCCGCGGACACCAGGTCCCCCCCATCCCGGGTAGAAACGGCGGGTCTTTGCCAGCCCCGGGCACCGGGGGGAGTGCCGGCTGCCCGCCCGCCCCGCAGCCCTTACCTCCGGTAGCCGGTGATGCGCAGCGTGGCGGGCAGCGGCTCCCTCAGCGCCGCCATGAAGGCGGGCCACTCTCCGTCGGGCACGATACCCAGCTCCCGGTAGTACCGCTCGAACAGCTCGTTCTCCTTCACGATCTCGGGGTAGCCACCGGCCCAGCCCTGAAACACGCCGCTACCGTCAGGCCGGGGGCCCCTGTCACCTCCCCTCCCCGCCCCGCCTCGGCCCAGCTCTCTCACCGCTTGGTCCCCGCCGCCGCCGCCGTCACCGCTCCGCTCCGGCCGCTGCTGCTGCTGCTGCTGCCGCCTGCGGTCACGCGCCCGGCGGCCCATGGCGGCGGCCAGGCGCCGAACGAGCTCCCCCCCGCGCCCGGCCGTGCGGGCGGCAGCTGCCGGCCAGCGGGACCACGGGGACCGCCGGCTGCCCAGCCGCGTGCTCGCGCCGCCACGCGCGTGCGCAGGCCCCTCTCCCCCGGAAGTCCTTCCGGGCGGCGGCGGCGGCGGCAGCAGCAGCAGCGACGGCTTCGCCGCGAACGCGCCGCCGCCCCGGCGGAACTTCCGCTTCCTAGCGCGCCTGTCCCACTCGCGGAGGCCCCACCAACCGCCGGCCGGAGGGGGCGGTGCGGGCCGCAGCCCCGGCGCCGATTGGCCCTCTGCGGCGGTGGGCGTGTCGTCGGCTCGCCGATGAATGGAGGCGCCGGGGCGGGCGCGGGTGCCTGCCCGCGGCGCGAGATGGGGGCCGGCGGCGCGTGCGGGTTCCTGCGGCGGGTGTCGGGCCCGGAGGAGCAGCGGCTGCTGGAGCTCCTCTCCTTCGGGCTGGTGGCGCTGGGCGCCGGCTCCGCCCTGCTGCTCTGCTTCATCCCCATGCCCTACGGCCGGTACTCCTCCCGGCGCTTCGGCTGGCTGCTGCCCGCCCGCCCCGCCTGGATGCTGCAGGAGCTGCCTTCCCTCCTCGTCCCGCTCGGGCTGGCCGCCTGCGGCGGGGCGGTCACCGCCGCCTGGCCCAACCGCCTGCTGCTGGGCTGCTTCGTCGTGCACTACACGCACAGGTGCGGCCCGAGGGCTGGGGTTGGGGGGGGCGGGGGGTGCTGGCAGCGGGGGTCCTGTGCGGGAGCGCTTGGCCCTTTGGGCGCTCCCGCTCGGGCTTGTCCAGGAAGGTGTGTGGGGAGAGGGTATATGTGTGTGTGTGTGTGTGTCTGGCGGCAGCAGTGCGGTTCTGCGGCAGTTCAGGGCCAGCCCTGATGGAAACGCCTGGCTGCTGTGCCCGGGCTGCGGGGACCGGGGTTCTGCCGTTGGCCGGCGCTTACCGCCTAACGCGGCGCTGGGCTCGCGGCGGGAAGCGGCACGAGGAGGAGTGTGTGGCGCTCCCGGAGCCGCGGGGGTTGGGAAGGGACCCCGAGAGATCATCGGGTCCGACCCCCCTGCCAGAGCAGCTCCCTAGGGCATAGCGCACAGGTGGGTATCTCTCGGCGTGCCGCGCCGCCTGGGTGCTGCAGCGCTTGCGGTGACTCGACTGGTAGTCTTAGGGATGCAGCATTCCAACAAGGAAAGATCCGCTCTGGGTGCTGGTGTAATGTCAATTTAATATTGTTTTATGTATGTTCTAATTATGTCTTTTGATATAACGTCTAGTCCAGGTGTTGGGCTCAGTGGCCCTTATGGGTCCCAGCTCAGGCTGTTCAGTGATTTATTAAGATACTGGCAAAGCTGATGCTGAGAGTCCCCTGTAGTCAATGGCATGGGGGTGTCTTGTTGAGCTATCTGGGAGAAGGTGGCTTGGCTGGACCTCAGGTAAGGTTTTGCTGTTCCCTTCCAGTCACTGACAGCAGCTACTGGCAATACTCCACAAGCAATTCTGCCACTAAATTAGTAATACAGTTGAGATAAACTTGTCGGGCTAATTTTAAGCTGAGCGTGTGGCTGGTAGGCAGTTGGTTTTGAGTGCTTATTGGGAGACACTGTTGCTTTTGACCTTGCGGTCAAGAGGGATGCAATGTACAGTTGGCATGGTGGCTGACTTTGCAAACCCAGAAGTGTGTCTTTGCTCCCTCTTTTTCTATTCTTAAGAGTAAAGAGATAATCTTTGGCATGGGTTCTTAACTCATCCTCAATGACTGTGAAAAGCTGGAAATGTAAGGCAGAGGTTTGTGCGGAGAGCTGAGCTTTACCTCCGCTTGCTTATTGCTGGTGCTGGTCTGAGGGATGGGTCTGTAGCTGCTTATAGACTGGAAGCCATCTCTCTTCTCCACTTCTGTTTGTTGTAATGTAGTGGGCTTTAATCATAATAATGAATTTTTTATGTTTTCTGGAGAGCTGTCTTTGCCCCTTCTGGAAGGGGTTCAGTAGTACTTGGATAGCTGGAACACATGAAGAGTGCTTAGGCTTCAATAATCCTGCTCCTGTCACTGTAGACTATAACTAAATTGATAAGCAATGGGGAGTTGGCTAGTTACAGCAGGTATGGCCCACAAACACTCACCTGCTTTTCTTGTTTGGAGCTTGTTTGTTTGCTCAGCTGATCCACAGGGAAAAGCGATCAAGATTCCTTTCCCGAATTGGATGGCAGTTGTGGATTTGTCATGCCTTTCACAGGTGTCATAGGGTAGACCAAGATTGTCAAGGCAAAGCAATTAAAATTTTTAAGTGATGTTTAAGGCAAGGAAGATACTGAGCTCAATTGGGTTAATTTCAAGGGGATTGACTTTCCTCTCCAGAAGTGTGGTGGGTTTGGTGTAGGGACTGTGTGACCTGGCTTGTTTCAAAAAGGTTGATGATACCATGAAGAACTTGGGTACAAAGGAGGACAAAAATAGGCTGCATTTAGCATCAGTTGCCCTACAACTCTGGCCAGGCAATTGCCTTGGACACAAAGTTGAAAGTTTCTGGCAGAAGGGGAGCGAGGACTAATGCTGTAATTCCAAAGGGGCACCAAAGTTAAGGTTTAGGTATTAAAGCAAGTGTAACTATCCTTCTGAACTGAGATCAAAGGCTCTGATGAGAATTTGAAAAGCGAGATAATCTGAACTGTGGATTATAGCTTTGGACACAAAAAATATATGTTCTTTGTTAATGCAAGAATCTTTCTTTCCTTGTTCACTCCAGGGCACTCATATTTCCTTTTCTGATCCGGGAAGGAAAACCAACACCATTTTTCACTTTCGTGCTGGCGCTTCTGTTCTGTGTCTATAACGGGTATTTGCAAGGCCGAAGCTTAAGCAACTATGCAGAATACCATTCAGGCTGGTTAAAAGATCCGTGTTTCATTACAGGTGGGTTAAAACATGTTATGAGAACATTAGGTGTGGATTTTTTTTTTGTCTTCTCAGCTTTTTATTTTTATGATAACTGTATAAAATGGGATTGAAGGTACTACAACTCTTACCGTAGTTAATTTTGTTGTTTGCCATAGCTGGAAGCCTTCTAGCCTTTTCTGGTTTTCAGCTGTGAACAAACTGATGCTTCTTCCCACAGTGTCAATTCTAGATGAGCTGACTCTCATCTTTATTCTTTAACATCAAAGCAAATATGTGTTATGTATTTTTTTTTAATATAGGAACTTGAAGCCTTAAATGGGACCAGCAGCATACAGGTTTAAAACAAAGCAGATATTTCCCACATGATGTGTAGATTAAACTGAAATCCATGGTTTCTTTGTTGTAGGTGCTCAGGTTTTGTATGCAGTCAAACAGCAGTGAACAAATTCATGGAGTGAAAATCCAGAAGGGGTAGCTGCCAAATACCAAGATAGCACTTCTAATGCCAAACGTCCTTAGTGTCAGGATGTTTACACCAACCCACCCACTCCCCTAATAGGAGTGAGCTTTGTCAGAGAATGAAACTGGCCCATGAGGAAGGGGGTGGTGGGGTTGATCATCCACTCCTGTCAGGAAGTGAGGTTTGTATGTTATTACATGTTTAAGCCATTCATATGATGAAACAGCTAAGATGCTTGACAAAGTACTGTGCTTTTATTCCTAGACATCTGCTTTTGCTTGCTGTCAAAACCATAGTTCCATTTCTTTGCAGAAAGATGTTTTTGATCTGAAGATAAACCAGAATATTTTTTCCTGTTGGTCAAAGGCAGAATACTGGGCTGTGCGGATCCTTGATATGATCCAGTACTACTAGTGTTCTTGTTGTTACAGAGCCAGGATGAGTTAGTACTTCTCCCAGACTTCTCAAGCCTCCTACTGCAAGAATAAAAAATTTTATATTTTTGCAGTGCTATTGCAGACTACAGTAGGGGACCAAAATGCTAAATGTTGTCATGACTATAAGATTGAAGGATTTCAATTTAAATAGATGGTCTTGCCAGGATTTGTTGGTTGACTGCTGACTGAGTATGAGTCAGCAGTGTGTCCCGGTGGCCAGGAAGGCCAATGGCATCCTGGCTTGTATCAAAAATAGCGTGGCCAACAGGTCTAGGGAAGTGATTGTGCCCCTGTACTTGGCAGTGGTGAGGCCACACCTCAAGTGCTGTGTCCAGTTCTGGGCTCCTCACCATAAGAAAGGCATCGAGGTCCTCAAGCATGTCCAGAGAAGGGCAACCAGGCTGGTGAAGGGGCTGGAGGGCAAATCACGAGGAGTGGCTGAGGCAGCTGGAGTTGTTTAGTCTGGAGAAGAGGAGGCTGAGGGGAGACCTTATCACCACCTACAGCTACCTGAAGGGAGGTTGCAGAGAGGTGGGCGATGGTCTCTTCAGCCAGGTGACAGGACAAGGGGAAGTGGCGAGAAGCTGCACCAGGGTGGGTTCAAATTAGATGTTAGGAAAAAGTTTTTCACTGAAAGAGTTGTCAGGGCCTGGAACAGGCTGCCCAGGGAGCGGGTTGAGTCACCTTCCCTGGATGTGTTTGAAAAAAGGGTAGATGAGGTACTTAGAGATATGGTTTAGCATAGGACAGGAGTGGTTGGACTCAATGATCTTTTCCACCCTAGTAATTCTGTGATTAGGAGGCAGTACTGCTTGTGTTCTAAAAATGAAGAACCTGAGGTGCAATGGAGTGACTCCAATGGGTTCTAGACACTTGGATTTACTTGAAATACTTTTGGTACTTTTGAAATTCCAGTCTCT
Organism: Gallinula chloropus; assembly: GCF_964237585.1. Taxonomy (NCBI): domain Eukaryota; kingdom Metazoa; phylum Chordata; class Aves; order Gruiformes; family Rallidae; genus Gallinula; species Gallinula chloropus. Next base: position 75,780,838 of record NC_140086.1, read on the forward strand.
TTAAGCTTGGATCCACTGAAAAATCTGATTAAAAGATGCATTGATCAAGACTCTTGAAGATTCTGATGCAACACAGACTTTACTTCTGGTGTCCTAGTTTAGTACCTTAACCAAAAGATATCTCAATACAGTTCTGTAAACAAGTCATGAGTCAGGAGCTATAAATTGATTCCTCCTTACTGAAAGATATTAATTAAGGTATTAAGATGGTTGCTCAAGTTTCCTTGGGTTTTTTGTAGCCTTTCTACTGTCAAGGGTTTCTGAAAGATATAAATGTATAAATGACAGTATTTAGGTTTGTTTGCCTTCAGGTATGGATACTTCTTTGTATGAATTAGTTTGGAGTTTTGTTTTCCAAATAATACCAGTCTGGGATATATACTTATGTATATTTATTTCCAGTACCGCTTATTGTAAGCGAATTGTTGCTCTCATGGCTATTGTAAGCCAAAGTATTGCTGTAAAATGTTATCCTGAAAGTTAAAGTGAAGAATCCTGGTGTACGTAACAACCATTTTAGTGTCACTTGCTGCCTTTTTTGAGACAGTTAGAATAAATCAGTCAGCAGAGCCTTAGTATCTGGATTGACAGGGTTTTTTCAGTGGTTTGGGAGTTAATTTTGGGAAAGCAATAGCCTGTAACTATAGAAGCAATTGATTTGGTGCAGCAACAAACTTTTGATGTGGTTCCTTTATGGCTTTTCTGGACTGTGTGTTGGTTTAGGTCAGAGCAGAGAACTTCTGTGTTCAGAGGAAATAGAAGCATTCTGCTTCAGATGCAGTACAATGTGATAAAAATCACAAGCTTGCAAGCCAATATGGGAACACCTTCATAACCTTTCAGCACGTACCCTACACGTGTGCCAATAAAAAGCTTGGTAATTTACCCATGGTATTCTGAAGCAGTGAATGCTACAGGGATATATGCACCTGCATCTTTCACCTTTGTGCTCTTTCCTGGGCTGTCTGCATTTCTGGTTGGAAACTTCTTCCTTTCTTTGCTTTAGCTTCAACAAAACCCTTTTGCAGTATGCTCTATGTCTTTTCTTATTCCTTTAAATCCCCATTCAGCTACTACCCTCTCTTGATGGCTAACTCTTCTGTACGTTGTATTCTTCTCCTCCTCTGCATGTTGTACTCCTTTGCAGCAGCTCTGAGAAGCAGAGCACTACCTATAGCTCAGAAGGTGCAGATGGCAGAACATCAGCATCTAGTTGTTCACATGAGGCTTTTTATCTGGTGGTCAGGCAACTAAGCATATGCGTGCTACCTCTGCTCTCTACACAGAATAGACAAGAAGAAACCATGGGCACTGTCCATCTCTGGATATGGTCTTGTGACTGAGGAACAAGGGTTAATATCTCCACTAATATCTCTAGGTTGCTCAAGATGATCTTGCACCTTCTTGGGAAGACTAAGCATGTGATCTGATCTGAGGCACTGGTTCACCTGAGTTGTATACTGGGCACTTTCAGTGCAGCTGTAGAAACTGGCATCCTGCTGTTCCTATGCAGCATCTTGCACTGTGTATTCTTGAAGCCTGGAGTGGGGACCTGGGCCAGGCAGCAGTTACTGTACTGCCGGTCTGAAATGGCCTGCAGGACAACAGTAGATCCCTTTTGCATGGGATTCTACACAGATCAGGGTGAGGAAGGCACCAGTGTGACAGCATATGCATAGTCTTCTGTTGCACTAGGTCAGCTGGTAATAGAGACCTAGTTACTGTCCTTCTTGGGCAAGTGTCCTCCTACTATGAACCCAGGCCTTAATCTCCAGCTTTATCCTGATGAAGCAAGTCTCTTGAGCTTAAGTCTTGTGAGGTCATTTATGTTCCCGTGGTCCTAGGAATCTACTGGAATATACTGTAACTCCCTTCCTGTTTACCTGTGGCTGTCATAGGTGGAATCCAACTCACTGTGGTGCATAACTGGCTCTTAGCTTTGTGGAGTGCAGTCCTAGGACTCGGCCATTATGAGAATCTTGAGGATGAGGATAGTGATGTATAGTGCTCGCAGAGTATAGCTGTGGGAGATGCAGCACTTCAGAAGAAAGTGGATCCTCAAACCAAAGAGGCATGCTGTAAAAGTAGCCTGCACTCATCAGCTTGTTGTCCATGAAGAGAGATTTGATTGTTTCTTTCTGATACAGGTAATTTTCAGGCAGAGGGGCAAGAACACACGGAATGAAACTAATCTTCTGTAACAGGCACTCTTAAAGCAAGTTCCAGTCCTTTTGCAGTATTTAAACTACTTAGTAGTTAATATACTAATTCACAAACAGATACTAATACAGAATACATGTTCTCCAACTGATACTAACTTTGTAACTGATACTGACTTTGAGCATGGCCTTTTCCTTATGCTAATACTGAAGTAAATTGGTAGAAATTTGCCTGGCACAGAAGGATGTGGGGGTGCTGGCTGGTATCTGGCTGAACATGAGCCAGCAGTGTGCCCAGGTGGCCAAGAAGGCCAACACTGTCCTGGCCTGTATCAGTAGTAGTGCAGCCAGCAGGACCAGGGAAGTAATTGTGCCCCTGTACTGTGTTGGTAAGGCCACACCTTGAGTGCTGTGTTCAGTTTTGGGCCCCTTACAACAAGAAAGATATTGAGGGGCTGGAGCAGGCCAAGAAAAGGTCAATAAAGGTGATGAATTTCTTCACTGAAAGAGTGTTCAGGCATTGGAACAGACTGTCTGGACAGTTGGAGTCACCAACACTGAAGATGTTCACAAAACATGGATATGTGGTACTGTGGGACATGTTTTAGTTGACATGATGGTGTTGGACAGGTGGTTGGACTGGATGATCTTTGTGATCTTAAAGATTCCATGGAATATTTTTTACATTTAAATAGAATTAATCTGTGTGCTTGTTAAGAAATTTCCTTTCAAATTATTGTTTGGATAGAGATAATGGTTTGCTTATTTAGTTGTATGAGTAACATCCCCACCCCTTGTTTTCCAAGGTAGTCTCAATCTTCTCTGGCAATCAGTCGGTTACTAATTGGAGAATTACTAAGAGAAGCAGACTATTTTTGTTGCTGGATGTGGTGAGGATTTAATATTTCCTGTTTGGATAGAGATCTGTTCTGAAAGAAAGTTACCAGTTTCCATAAATGTAGAATTCATGAGCATTTGAATTATTTGCCTTGTGTTTTTGAATGTTTTCATCACTTGAGTTGGTCTGTAAATTGCTCGTTATGTTGATCTAATCTATTTCATGATATAAGATTTCAATGAAAATGTAGCTAAAAGGATAACAGGAAATTTTTATGACAAAAGACACTTTTCTTATGGCATCTACAGACCTTGATCGCCCATGGAAACTTAATGTATTGTTCTGTATGAACAAAATATGAAGAATCATCCTTCTTCCTAGGACGAAGTTCTGCTGCTAGTTCTGTAATGTAAGCAGATTGTAACAAGCTTATTAAACGACATATTTTTATTTTTGTAGTTAAATATGGAGAGAGCTTTCATGCAGAAACCTCAGTAATTTCTTCCTAATCCATGTGGAAACAGACAACTAGGTCTTCTAGGTAAATGTGGCCCACAAAGGATTGAGAGAAGAAAGCTGCCTATTTTACCAGTTGTTTGTGAGGCAAGGTCCTCCTGGCAACCTACTGGTCTTGCAACATGTGGCCTTATACAGGGGCTACTGGATTTCTCTGTACTGAAAGAGAGCTGAATGAAAGAATCAAGTTATGCAAAAAGGCAAAGCTTTCTTAATCTGGTCTGTGAGATAACTTTGCTCTAGCAGCGCATCACTGGAATTTTCTTGGTAACTTAAAAATCAGTAAATTTGGAGGTGGAGCCAAGCCATGCAATGGGTCACCTCTCAACCTGAATCTTGTCTGCTCCTAATAACAAGGAATGCTGCCTTCAGATGAAGTTAACATAGGTAGTGTATCCAAAGACTCAAAAATGCAAGGATAAAAATACGGATTTTCTGTCTTAAATTCCTTTTGATTTACCCCATGCAGTTATGGCAACGAGATATAAGGATGCAGAATGCATCAGTAAAAAGCTCAGTTTCTATGAAAACCCAGTATAAATTGTTAAACCTTTTTGATGAATTACAAAAGTAAATAGGGCATGAATTCCTTCACAATTTTATTCTTTTCATTGTGCAAAAATCTGTTGTGGAAACTCTGGTATATTGTCAGTTTAAAAAAAGAGGCAACTAGATGCGTCCCTCTGGCAGGAATGAGGCTGACTTTGCAGTGTTTAAAACTTTAGTGTATTCTGTATGGAAGTTGAGGAAATACACACATTAAATCTGTATATATGCACATGTGTACACTTAAGTCTAGCAACATAAGAATAAACTAACTGTGCAGTACTTGTCCTCTCTAGACACCTGTTGATTTCTGTGAGCTCTGCTACTGGAGAGCTCAGTGTAGGACTGGGATTGTACAGGATGCCACTGGAATTGCTTATACTGCCTATGTTGGTACTACCTTGAGATAATATGCCTAATATATGATACATGACTGTAGTTTGTTTTCTGAACAAGCACTTTGTCTCAATGTATTAAAGATAGTATTTTAAATATTTCTCTTCAGGTTTTATAGGGTGGTTGATCGGCATGGCAATCAATATTCATTCTGATCATATTCTCAGAAACCTGAGAAAACCAGGGGAAACTGGTTACAAGATACCAAGAGGTGAGTAAAAGTGTTACAGAAATTTATATAGCAAAAAGAAAGCGGCCTCATGATGAGGGATGGAGTGAGCTGGGGCTGTTTAGCCTGGAGAAGAGAAGGCTCAGGGTGATTGCATTTATATGTCTAAATACTTGATGGGGGGAAGGAAGAACAGAGAGCCATGCTCTTAGTGGTGTCCAGAGACAGGAACAGAGGCACTAGGTGGAGAAAAGACCCGAATTACTATCCTCACGTGGGGATGTGAGGGGAAGGCAGAAAGTACTCAGCAGCTGTGTGTGGCTGGCCCATCTTAGGTTGTCCCATGTATGAAGAAGGAAGGGATCTTGGTTAATAGGAAAGCATCAACTACTGTGGTAAGGGAGATACTGGGAAAAGAAAACAAATCCAGAGGAAGTGAAGCATTATAAATTCTGGTCTTTGTGAGGAAAATAGGGTATATGAGAGGACTTCTTACAGAGCCTATTGAAGTGTTAAGGTATATTGACACTTTTGGATACATTGGAATTCATGTATATTATGTTCAATGAGAGCAGAAAAGTAGTTTCCTTTGAATTCTGCTGTTTTTTTCCTTTGGTTGTGCTTTTTTGGTTTTAGTGAAAATTTTTAATGAAACAGGAAGAGCTACATAAATAATAGCCTACTGCTTTATATTTCTCCAGGATAGTAATGGTAACTTTATGTTAATAGATGGAAATCCAAGTGCCATGTGAAAAATTAATATGAGCATACTGTTTGGTGTAGAAAAAAGTTCTGAAGGAAGTAAGGTGTTATTGGATCAGGAGGATTTGATGTTTTTGATATTGCTTATGCATGTCAGGTGCTAGAATTCCACTTCCTTTTTTGTCACAGAAACAAAGTAATTAAAGCAAGGTCAAAACATGTCCTTTATTATACTTGGCAAATAACTGTTTGTTTAGTCCTGCTGGTAAAGCACATACCCAGTTGTTATCAATTTGTACACTAACTTTGGAATTAGGGTGAAAGTTCTTATTTTAGAAAGTTTCCAGCAGGTAAGTACTGATTGCTTATACATAATTGACTGTAAAATACATTTAACAGACTGCCAGTGACTTCTTTCACTGTAAGGGCTGAATATTGTTCATAATTAATATTTGAAGTACTTAAAAAAAAAAAGCCTTATGCTAACTAATTCTATATGTATTTTCTGGGACTCTAAAAGGGTAGGATTTCTTATATTTTTATGTAACTTATAAGAAGTTTAGTTTATGATCAGAAAGCCAGTTTGGTATCACTCCTAAGCAGTTATTTACAGAGGTATGAACTCACTTCAGATAGGGGTAAATCTGCTATTCCTTAATGATTTAAAAAGGAAAAACGGAGCTGGAGAAAAGTCCGTCTTAAAATGAGGTGTGAAGTCTCATCCTTCATACTACAGCTTGAACTGAAAATGCTGCCTCCACCACCTTAAAAATTTTATAGAGATATTAATGATCTAGATCTTACTTGGCTTGCAGTGAGAGATAGCATTGGAAATCTACTTGATCTAGGTGCTTTTAAAATAACTGTCTTGTTTTCAGGAGGAATGTTTGAGTATGTCAGTGGAGCCAACTTTTTTGGAGAGATCCTGGAATGGTTTGGGTTTGCCCTCGCTTGCTGCACTGCTGAAAGCCTTGCGTTTGCATTGTGTACGCTTTTCATCTTGGGTTCAAGGGCAAAACAACACCACCAGTAAGTGTTTGTGTCTTATAATTTCTGTTGTCTCTATGCCACACTTCATTTCCATTTCACAAACGATGCCTCATCCCACAGGGATGTTGCAGAGCAAGTCTTGTGAAAGACTTTGTTACTGTGGTGTAGAATGTGATAGAGAATACTCTGAGTAGTATGAAGCGCTGAAGAATTTCAGTGGGATGATACTGAGCATAAACACATACAGCGTACAGCAAAGTGGCCAAAATGTTTAAATGAACATCACATCCCAGTTTTGCAAAGATCATACACAGATTTGGGAAAACTGTATTGATTGGTCATATATTATACTTTTCTTTGTGGCTCAAACTTCTATAACACTAAAATTTTGAAAATCACTCAGGTCTTTTCCAACAGGCACATGTTATAGTCAAGTCTGTATCATGTCTATAATCCAGGGTATAGACAATACGAAAACAGCTCTGGTAGATGATACTTAGTAAGGTCTTTGTAATTAAACAATCTGACAATGTACTGTACAATGTGGGTTTCCTGCTAACAGGCTTGTAGTTTGAAGAGATTTGTTCCTTGAAAGGAATCTCTTTAAGAAATAGCATGTTTAAAAGAATCCTTGCACCCTAGTCTTGGTGGTACTTTCGTCTTTCATATCTTAATCTTTGGTTATTTTCAGCTTTCTGCTTTGTCTCATGCTGAAAAATCATAAAATCATAAACTTGTTTGGGTGGGACTAGTTCACCTAGTTCTAACCCTGCTGCCATGGGCAGGGACACCCTCCACTAGCCCAGGTTGCCCAAAGACCCATCCGACCTGGCCTTGGACACTGCCAGGGAGGGGGCAGCCACAGCTTCTCTGGGCAGCCTGTGCCAGGGCCTCACCGCCCTCACAGAATATAATTTCTTCCTTCCATCTACCCTCTTTCAGTTTAAAGCCATTCATTACCTCTTGTCCTATCACAACATGCCCTGATAAACAGTCACTCTCCAGCTTTCCTGCAGGCCCTTTCAGGTACTGGAAGGCTTCTGTAAGTTCTCCCCAGAACCTTCTTTTCTCCAGGCTGAACAAGCTTCACTCTCTCAGCCTGTCTTCATACATGTACTCCAGCCCTCTGATCATCTTTGTGGCCCTCCTATGGACTTGTTGCAACAGCTCCATGTCTGTCTTGTACTGGGCACCCCAGAGCTGGGTACAGTTCTCCAGGTGCAGTATCACAAAAGTGGAGTAGAGGCAGAATCACCACCCTTGACCTGCTGGTCATGTTTCTTTTGGTGCAGCTCAGGACACAGCTTTCTGGGCTGCAAGTGTATCCTGCTGGCTCATGTTGAGCTCTTCATCAGTCAACACCCTCAAGTCTTCCTCAGGGCTGCTCTCTGTTCATGTTCTGTCCAGCCCATACTTATGCTTGGGATTGTCCTGACCCAAGTGCAGGACCTTGCACTTGACCTTGTTAAACTTTGATCCACCTCTCAAGCCTGATGAGGTCCCTCTGGATGACATCCCTTCCCTCCAGTGTGCTGACCACACCACACAGCTTGATGGTTTTGGCAAACTTGCTGAGGGGGCACTCAATCTCATTGTCCATGTTGCAGACAAAGATGTTAAACAGCACCAGTCCCAGCACTGACCCCTGAGGAATTCCACTCATCACTGATCTTCATTTGGGACACTGAGCTGTTGACCACAACTCTGAGTGAGACCATCCAGTCAATTCCTTATACACCAAGTGGTCTGTCCATCAAATCTGTGCCTCTCCAACTTAGAGACAAGGATGTCATGCAGAACAGTGTCAGATGCTTTGCACAAGTCCAGGTAGATGACATCTGTCACTCTTCCCTTATCCACCAAAGCTGTAACCCCATCACAGAATGCAACCAAACTTGTCAGGCAAGATTTGCCCTTAGTGAAGCCATGTTGGCTGTCACCAATTGCCTCCTTTTCCATGTGCTTGAGCATAGTTTCTAGGAGGATCTGCTCCATGATCTTGCTGGGCACCGAGGTGAGACTGACTGGTTCCCAGGTCGTCTGTTTTCCCCTTAATAATGGAGGTTATATTTCCCTTTTCCAGTCAATGGGAACTTCACTGAACTGCTATGAGCTCTCAATTATGATGGAGAGTGACTTAGCCACTTCATCTGCCAATTCATAGGAGGAAATAAACATGAATTCATGGAGGAAATGGGTTGGGGGAAAAGAGACCATTGCTAAGTGTCTGTCAGGGCAGACACGGCTCTGTCTAGTGGAGTCTTGAAAACCTCCAGAAACAGAGGTTTTCCTGCACTTTGTTTGCAGGTTGTATCTGGTCTGTATTGCCCTTGCAGGAAACAAGTTTTTTCTACTAACCAACCTGAACCTTTCAAGCCTGTCAGCTTGTTTTACCACCTGCTATTACTGAACAGAGTTGCAGATTGTCTTAGGTTGGGAGGAGCATCCAGTCATCTGGTATGACCTGCTCCAACCAGGGCTAACTGCTAGGCTACAACCAGTTGCCCAGGGCCTCATCCAGTTGAGTTCTGAGTGTCACCAAGGGTGAAGGCTTCAGCACATATCTAGAAAAGCACTGGAACAGGATTTTTTCCTCATTCTCACAAGGAAGAGGGTTTTTCCTTATGTCCAGATGGGTTGCAACTTTTATCACCTGCCACTTGTCTCCTAGCTGTGCACCTCTAGGAAAGTTAGGGCTCTGCCTTCTCTCTGATACCACTGTAGGTAGCAGAAGTCTGCAATTAGATCTGCCTCTTAATTTCTTGTCCAGGCTGAACAAGCCTAGTTCCCTCAACATCTCCCATTATGTGGTGCAGTTATGCAGTTGTCTTAATGACCATCTGCTGGATTGTTCTCCATTTTGTGGACATCTGTTGTACAGGAAGCTGAAAGCTGGGGGCAGATGCAGGTTCTCAACTGCTGAATAGTGGAGAATAAACACTTCCCTTGACTTGGTGGCTCTATGCTTGTTAAAGCAGACCAGTATGCACTTAGCTTTCATCACTGCATGGATCCATTACTGATTCACATAGAACTTCTCCACCAGGATGTCTGTGACCTTTTGTGCAGGGCAGCTGTCTAGCCAGTCAGTCTCTAGCCTGCACTCTTACGTCAGGCCAGTGCATTCCAGTTAACTCCCAGTGCCTGTAGGCAACCATGACAGGATCCCTTAGTCTCTTCCTTGGCTGACTGAGCAGTGCCAGGTTCCTCAGCTTCTTGTACGTTATGTTCTTCTGGCTCAAATTCTGGGGTTGGTTTCTGTCTGCCTTTGCCATCGCTCTTCCAGAGCTCTTGACTTCTCTAGCTCTTCATAGTGCTCTGTGTTATTAAAGGAAGTAATTTGCCACAAAGGAAAAGTGCAAAAAAAAGTGGAAGAGGGGTACAGGAACATCCAAACAAACCAAACATAAAAGTAGCAAGTCATTGTCAGTGAAGAAATGTTTTGGTGTAGTCTTAAGTTTGAAAAATTTAGAGTAAATTACTGAAAAGAATAAATAGTGTAATGCTGGTATTCCACAGCTGCAGGTGGTGACCATGCACTGCCTGCCTTGTTCTCTGCTTATTCCAGCTTTGATCTTGCAGTTAGCTATTGATAATCTGGGCTCAAAGGTGCAGGTATTCATATGAAGTTAGGGTTTTTATTTTTAGGGAACTAGAAAAAGAAATACTTGAAAATGGGAGTAAATGTGTGTGTGTTACATAAGGTGACCAGGCAAATAACACTTGAAAGTGCTATGCAGTTTTTTAATTGTCTAGATTTGAAAACAGTGATGGTCTTTGAGAGAGACTAGCAGTAAGGCCAGTATAGTGTTTGTCACATTGATCCACATTCCATATCCTGACTGGAATTGAAGATGTTTCTGCCTACAACAGGACTGTCATTCCAGTCTGTCAGGTATCACTTGCTTCCACATGAAGTCATTATTCAAGGGGATAATGTGTCAAATTGCATGTTTTTGACTTATTTTTCTTCACCCCTACTTCTAACACGGAAAGGCTTGGGATGCATAACACACATCTTGCAGCAAGAGGCTATTCCTTCCCTGGCTGCTCTCACCACATCTGTTTGGTTTGATTTCCCATTGCTGGCAGCAGTAAATTTTGTGTTATAGTTGGTGATTAGATGATGTTAGGATGAGTGTGGTGGATAACAGTCTTGTATCCAGAGTAGGTTCTAAAGGCATTGTGCTGGTTTGTAGCCAGAAAATACATGGATTATATTGAACACACTATAAAACTACTTAATTTCCTTGATAGCATTTTGAAGACTCCATACTCATTAGACTTATGTCTTTGTTTTTCAGGTGGTACCTTGAGAAATTTGAAGACTACCCAAAGTGCAGAAAAATTGTGATCCCATTTATCTACTGAGCTGTGCTGTCATCACTGCTCTTGAAATGGATGCAACAGCTAACAGGTTAAAGGTTTCAGCAGGTGAACAACATACTCTGACCGTCACTGTGACAAAGCCTTTGTGTCTGTGCTGCTAATGGTTACTGTTCCTCCTCCTAATGACAACCCAGAAACTGATGGACATGATGAATAGGAATAGAAATGCTTTTCCAACACTGGAGTACCATCACAAATGCAATAAGGCAATGCTTCTGATGTCTCATCATGGAAAGTATTGAACAGGCTTTCTGGTGCTTCCTTTGCTGCCTATCCAAGCTTCTGCTGTTTCCACTTGATCTACCTACACTGTCCTGAGGATGTGCCGTGAGCCCAGCCACCCTCGCTGCAGTCTGGATGGTGTGTTCTGCCTGATGTTTGCCTGCATACACAAATGGGCTTGGCTTTATTTCTGCCTGCCCCTGCCTTGTCTTCCTAATCCTTTCTTCCCCTGCCTGCATTTCCAGGAGAACTGATGCTGCAGACTAAGGACATTAGATGAATACAGTTGCTGCTAGGTGAGAGACAGTGTTCTTCCTTCTCTTTGCACTGGTATGCAGGTATGGACACTGTATAGATAATATTTACTGCCACTTACATAAACAGCTGTAGTGTTAACTTTCCTGAATAACAGAGTAAGCTTGTAATCTACCTCTCAAATTACTATATCAATATTTAATGTTTCCTCACTCAGTGCTATTTATAGAAGGCAATCTTTATTTGGGATACTTAATTCAGTCTAGCGTTGTTAATTGTGTAATTTTTTCTAACTTTATAAAAAAACCTTAATATTTTACAAGATTCTCTAGATGTTTAGAAAAAAAAAGTGTCTTCCTTTTCCTATTGGTAACAGTCCAGGTTATTTTATATTCCAAAAATCTGGACTACTAGTGCTGCTTGTCTTATTAATGTCAGTTCTCATACCCTTATGGTTTTTTTCCTAATGGACTCCAGAAGGTTTTCAAAACCATGACAGGGTCCCAAGCATACTGACTTATAAGTTTCAGAACTTTTAAAGAACTTTTTAGAGTTGCTAAAAAAAAAAAAACTTATTCTACAGAGTTCTCTTTAAAAAGCAACAAACAAAAACATCAAACCATCAGTCAATAATAAATACCACCACCCAAAAAAACCCCCAAACTAAAATCCCTCAAAGCCCAAAAACTCTTCTGCTAACGTACTTTAGAAATCAATGGAAATCAAACTTTTGCTAAGTGTCTTCTGATCTGTTTACACTGTATGTGTTGGGTTATGTTCAAAACAAACTGGTGATGTAACTTTGCCAGATGCTGAGTTTTCTAGTGTGGTATTGCAGTAAGCTTTGTCTAAACCGTAGAATTCTCTTTGCTGTTGAGTTATGCTGTGGTTATAATCAAAGCAAAGTGTCTGATGAACTTTATCTAACATGCTAAAGGTAAAAAAGTGCATTCAGGAAACAGGCAATGAAGAGGGGACTTTGTGACCCAAGCTTCTGCTGAACAGTTGTTTCTTCCCCCTGTCCTTCCTGACACAGCTGTACAGCACTTGTTGCACTGAAGTCTTGGCTGTCGCTAAGGAGTTACTTAGTGGTGTTTACGTGTGTAACAAAGTCTATTGTCATTGACTGAAAGAGTCAAAAGAAGGAGGGTTTAGAAACTGGCAGCTCTGCGGGGATGATGACTTACCTACAGCAAAGCCCTTGGGCTGCCAGTTGCTCCTTATAATGCTGACTGGATGGCTGATCTTGCTCTTGGCCATAACCAGACCAGTCCAGCTGTGGGAAAACATAGGAATACCCATTCTTTTGCCAGTGTCATTACTTGATTCTCATTTTTTTAATCATTACTTTAGTGTTTACATCTTTCCTTGGTGTTTTACAGGAAGCTCAAGGCTTCCCCTACTGTTTTTTGTTTGTCATGCTATAATTTGAGTCTTGATCCTAGTTGTTTTGATGAACATCAAGCTCCCTGGGGCCGGGATAGTGGGGAGGATAATTTACCCCTAAATACTAAATTGGAGTTAATGGACAATAAAAGTTCAATAGGATCACTTAAAGCATATTCTGGAGAGTATTTTAGAAACCTAGTCTTATATATTGAGATATTTTTAAATCCTATCACTTAACAATGGCAGTGTTTAAAATGGAAGTATCTAAATCATCTAGCTATTGAGATCTGTTTTAACCCTGTAATTTTTTTTCCCTAAAAGAGCACTGTCTGCTCTAGGTGTTTAAATACTTGCATAGTTTACAGTGAATTAGTATCAAATATCTCTATGTAAGATAAAATTACTAGTAGGACAACCAACCAATACAAAAGATCTGCTGCAGCAGTTTAGTCTAATCTACCACCTCATTTAACTTGTGGCCTTTTATGAAAAGGCAAAGATTCTTTTAATAGTAAATAGTGAGAGAAAGCAGTCAGTGTTCAGTATGTCTCCTTACAGTTGAGAACTGGAGCTTCTAGTCAGCAGTCTCTATCATAGCTTACAGAGAACTTGTACTGATGCTTCAGTTTTGCTCTGCTGCTATGTTACTAAATATTTTTATTAAAATTCCAGCTGTTTTGTTCACATAATGTTAATTTCTGATTTACCTATGGTAGGATGGAGATCTGAAACATGATGCTCTGACAGCTATCTGTGTTCTTTCTCTTTTTACAGAAAAGGAAAAGATAAGGTCTATGGGATATGAACGAATATCAGTGCATTGAGAAACTAGTTAATTGAATTACAAGAAAAGAAGGTTTTGGTTTTTAATGTTTATATTCTCTTATGCTGCTGGAACCTTCCTTAAGTAAAGTACAGAAACTGAGGCAGTTGATCAGAGCACAAGTCTTCTGAGGAGCAGCTGAGGGAACTGGGGCTGTTTAGCCTGGAGAAGAGGAGGCTGAGGGGGAGACCTTATCGCTCCCTACAACTCCCTGAAAGGAGGTTGCAGTGAGGTGGGTGTTGGAATCTTGTCCGAAGTAACAAGTGAGCAGACAAGAGGAAACTGTTTTGCACCGGGTAGGATTTAAATGGGGCATTTGAAAAATGCCTTCATGTGAAAGGTGGTCAAGCACAGACGGGCTGGGCAAGGAAGCGGCTGAGTCGCCATCCCTGGTGGTATTTAAAGGACACACAGATGTGGCACTCAGATGTGGTTTAGTGGTGTACTTGGCAGTGTTAAGTTAATGATCTTAAAGGTCTTTTCCAATTTAATGATTGCAGGATTCTTGCATTTCAACATTGTGGTGCATCAGTGAGAAGTATATGAGAACTTGGACAAATGCTAGGACTGTGTCCTGTTTAAACAATATCCCATTAATTTGTGATACTTCACTTATGCTCCTTTCCCATTTCAGCAGCTTTGACAGACTTTTTTTGACAGAAAATCTGATACTGATTTTGGTTTTTTTCTTTTTGGAAAATTGGTAGTGTGAAAATGAATCTTGTTCTTTCCCTTCCAGAATGAGAAAGCATACATGCTTGCTGTAGCAACTTTTAAGAGACTTCCATTCAGACTGCCTTTGTCTTTCCCAAAAATTCCCTGTTAATAAAATATTGTTTGTGGTGTTTCGCTTGAATACTTTTTCTTGTTATAACTTGTGGAGGTTGACCAAGGCTTTTGTAACAATGATTTCATTATCAAATGAAGTCTTCAGGACTGTAATGGTAAGGTTGTATTAGATTAACCTAACTGCATGTGTGAACTTCACAAGATAATCGGGAAATAAATTATTCAATGTTATAAGATAAACTTGTCGAGTGGTATGATCTTAATTATGCTAAACACAGTACATAACTGCAAGTGTACGTCATCTCAGCTAAAGCAAAGAAGATCTAAAGGGTCCCTTCCAACCAAGACTGTTCTGTGATGAACAGAAGGAGAGGCTACTTGTTTTGAGTTCCTCTTCTGCTGCTAGGTCATGGTGAGCTTTCTGTTTTGAACAGCTGGAACACCTGCTGCTTCAACTATTTGAATTGTGGTTCAGTAGCATGTTGTCCTTGAGGAAAGAAGACTGTGTATAAATGATTTGTCATATAAACTTGTATTCTTTCAGCAGGCAAGAAATCCTGAGGGCCTACCACAGAGCTTTTACAGCCTGATTGGGAAAAACACCTGTTTGTTCATCCAAATGAGTAATTTGAGTATAAGAATGTTCCAGCCTGTTTGAGCACTAACAGTTGCACTTGTCAGGGCAGTCTTTGGCACCTGCATGGAGACAATTTTGTAGGGAAAACAGGTCTCTGGGTAAAATTGCACCACTTGCAGTGATGCAATGTTTGTATCAGCATGTGTGTGCCTACAGAAAAACACATGTGAACAAGCTATTGTGGAAATTCCTGTTGCAAGACAATTGAAGGGGTGTCTCACAACAGGACCTAAACCAAGGTTTGCATGGGAGAGTTGCACAACTGCAGCTTGCTCTTTAGCTATTTAAAAAAAATCATGTCTTGTAGATGCCTTGCCTGATTTACTGTGTTGGCTTGAAAGCAAAACAAATGCATTGTGTGGTGTTGTGTACGAGCAGGTGCTGGAAGCCATAGGTGATTTGTTCAGAGGTGAAAGAACACCTATATATAATGACTGGTACGGTGTTTGGTGCAATGATGCATTAGTCTGGATCTGAAGTGGGAGTGCTAGTAGAGCCATGTGTTCCAGCTGCTCTGTAAGGGAGTGCTCCATTTCATTTTGGGGCTATTGAGAGGGAAAAGCAGTATGAACTTGGGTATAAACTTCTACCAGAAAAGAGGAGGCTGTGTGCTCATATCCATGAACTGTGGACAGCAGCACTGTCAAGGCCAAATAGAAGTCTACCACTGTAAGCCAGTGGAAACTACCCTGTGTACTTGCTACTGCTCTGTCTTGCTAGCTGCTGTATGGGGTTGGGATCCAATTTTTTTACTCCCTAACAGTCCAATACCCCAAGTATTTGCAAGAGACCAGGGACCAGATGCTGTGCTGAGCCAGGGTTTTGCTAATATGCAAGTGGCTCAGGAGGAAACGGTGTGATAAAGGAGCCCAGTACACTTGTACAGATTTGGAGGATTTTTAATGTTTTTAACAAGCAAACAAAAAGGCAAAGGATTCCTCTGTCATTCTCTGTCTGCCTTCTTGAAAAATGGTGGCTGTATCAGGAGGGGAGAACTGACTTAACTCCCTGGGAGCACTTTGAGAGCGTTTGAATGTTAAGCCGGAGTCATTAATGTATACTAACACTAGTAACCAAAGAAGAAAATAGTCTTTAGGATGTTTCAAATAATCTTTGCGGATTTTATTAGGCTTCAGAACTGAAGACTCATAGATTAAGCATAACATTTAACATAAATCAATATAGTAAATTATCATTATTGATGGAATAAGATACCGCTAGAAAAAGTGGCTTAGAAAAATATATATTTCCGTGCAGACATCATACACCAACCTAGTCTTCTGGATAGAAAGCTAAATGACTGAGAAATATCAGCTCTGAGACAAAAATAAGCTGCTGTATTTTCATGAGCAAAAAAAAAGAAGAGCTAGCTTGTTGATAACAGGATATAATTGTTGTTAATTTTAAATTGAGATAAGGTAATATATTTGATTTAGACTGTGATAATTTCATATTAGTCATTAAAATAGTAAAGGAAAATTTTGGATGTATGTATTGGATCTGTGTTCACCCAGAATTTCCTATCTGAAGACACTCAAAACCCTCTTTGAAACATGACCTCCAGGTGCAGATAGTAAGGTTTTCCTGCCTTAATAGTTTAATTCCCACTAAGTTTTTCCTAAAAGGTTTTCCTGTAACATTATTCCTGGATATAATTTTAAGGTCCATGCCTTAGAGTGGTGAGGGGGAGAGTGCCATGGAGCTGCTTTGACTTTCTGTCCTTTAAAATCTTGGTTGTAAGCATCTATTTTTTTTTCCCTTTATCCTGTTCAGTCTCTTTTCTATTACTCTAACTTCTGCTAATGTTAAAAAAAAAAAATGTGTAAACCACATTGTTCCTGTTGCAGTTTTCTCATGAATCATTATTTGGTCCTGATAAAGTAAATATTTATGCAAGCTTGTGGTGGATTGACCTTGGCTGGATGCCAGGTGCCCACCAAGCTGCTCTATTGCTCCTCCTCCTTAACTGGGATGGGGGGGGGAAGGTATGATGAAGGGCTTGTGGGTTGAGATAAGGACAGGGAGAGATCATTCACCAACTACTGTCCTGGGCAAAACAGACTTTTATCTTGGGAAGTGAATTTATTTTCATTCAAAAGTCAAGAGTAGGGTAATGAGAAGTAAAAAGAAAGTTTAAAACACTTCCCCCACCCCTCCCTTCTTCCTGAGCTCAACTTTGCTCCCAATATCTCTTCTTCCCCCTGAGCAGCACAGGAGGAGGGGGAATGGAGGTTGTGGTCAGTTCATCACACATGGTCTATACTGCTTCCTCCTCAGTGACGATTCCTCACATTCTTCCCCTGCTCCAGCCTGAGGTCCCTCTCGTGGGAGATGACTCTACAGCCTTTTCCACCATGGGTCCTTCCCAGGCTCTGTGGTTCTTTGTGAACTGCCCCAGCATGGGTGACTTGCACTGGGTGCAGACCTTCAGGAACAGACTGCTCTAGGGTGGGTCCCTCACAGGGTCACAAGTCCTGCCAGCAAACCTGCTCCAGCCTGGGATCCTCTCTCCATGAGGCCACATGTCCTGCCAGGAACTTGCTCTAGCATAGGCTTTTCATGTGGTCACAGCCTCATACCACACCTGCTGTGGTATGGGGTCTGCTACAGGTGAATGAATATCTGCTCTGTTGAGGACAGCCAGGGGAACAGCCTGCCACACCATGGTCTTTGGACTGCTGCAGGGGAATGTCTGCTCCAGCGCCTGGAGTACCTCATGCCTCTCCTCCTTCACTGACCAGGGTGTCTGCAGAGTTGTGCCTCTTGCATCTTCTCACTCCTCTCTCCTGGCTGCTGTTGTTCTACCACAATTTTTGCTCCCTCCTCTTCTTAACTCTGTTACCCCACCACTGCTGGTGAAGGGCTCAGCCTTGGCCAGTGGTGGGTCTGTCTTGGAGCTGGCTGGTATCGGCTCTGTTGGACATGGGGGAAGCTTCTAGCAGCTTCTTGCAGAAGCCACCCCTGTAGCCACCCTACTAACAAAACCTTGCCATTCAAACCCCAAACAGTTTTATTTTATAAAATTGCAAAATAGAGCAATTACATGGTGCTTGTAGCAAAAGTCTTTTGTCAATTGCTTTAAGTGATTTTTCTTATGCTGAAGCTGTTGTGCAATGTTTTGGAAGGCAGACATTTCAAACATCAATGGATAATGTGCTATAATTACTGCTTTTAAGAGGGTTACTAGCAGAAGTCCTCGAAAGTGAAGTAATTGTACTTTGTTTCCTAACTCTTCACAGTAGATGAATTGCCACAGCTTTTAATTTGAATTCAAAGTAGACAAAACAGGCAACTCTTGCAAAGGTAACCATGTCTGCTATTGCAGTGAAACCTCAGATTTTCTTGAATATTCCCATTTCTGTTGCAGATCAAAGAAGATAAATCCCAAGCAATGCTGCAGAAAACAAACAATGCCTTATTTTTTATCAAGTAATAATGTCATCTTCTAGGATTTGGTGTGTGCATTAACACTAGGCCAACTAGAAACCTGAAGTGATGCTAACTTGTTTTGCTACATAGAAAATCCAACCAAACACTCTTCTCAATTGTCTTACTGTGCCACTGCACAGATGTTCTCTGGTACCTATTGCATCATAGCTTCCAGTCCCCAGTAAGCACTGCCTAGAGCAGAAAGCGCTGGTCACAGCAGGAATTGAGGACAGTCCCCTCCTCTAGTTCAGGGTTATGCTTCTCCCAGATGTGAACCTCAGAAGCAGGCAAGAACATGCCCCCAAACAAGCACCCAAATGTCACCATCAGTGGTCTTCACCAGTTGTCTGTGTCTGTTGCACAGCATGTGGAACAACAAGGGATGCCAGTCTTCGTGCTCATGATGCTCGTTCTCCTCCAGCTCCCAGGGCAATAGGCATCAATGAGCTGTACCGCAAACAGGTAACTAGACCAGTTCCTTGCCAACACCTCAGGCACAGAACCTCACCTGGTATCACAGTACTCAGCCAGGCAGGCCAGGGAAGATGGAAATTCACAAGTCAATTTTTAATCACATAGAGAATTTTTAAATTCAGCCTTTCAGAGGCTTACAATTTTTGTTTATATTTGGAGTTTTTTGATGGTTGTATTGATTTGGGTCACTTTTGGGGGAGGGGGGAGAGGAGTGTGGAAGGGAAGGGCAGGGGGAATGAGCTATCCTACCCACAGATTTCTTCATTTTTTGCTGTACTGTGGATGAGGCAGAGGTGTGGGGAGCAGAGCATGTGCCCATCTGCAACCCATCTATACATACGTGCATGGCTGGCCACACAAACCTGCACAGGCAGCACGCATGTGGACACAAACAGCACCAACAGCCTCATCCTGTTCCCCTCTCTGGCTGATCAGGAAGAAGGTCTGTTACTGGGAAATAGGCCAATGAAAATGTACAAGGTGGATCCCTCCGGCAGCTGGGCTCAGGTGCCCAGTAGCTCCCCCAGTGTCCCAGTCTCCCCAGTCACTGGCACCTGGATACAGAAGCAGCTGAGCATGTAAAACTCTGAGGCCAGCAGCCTTACCCCAGCTGCTGGTTTATTTAATCTATTATCTTCTCAGATTTTCTCTAAACATCTTCAGGTTTTGGTTTTTTTTAAAGCAACTATTCGATGTTTTATTCAGTAATGTTGTTTTGCACATAGTGAATTTATGGACTATCCCATGAATTGATCACAAGAAGGGTTACTGGACACCAGATACTAGACGATCATTAATCGTGTTTGGTCATCTCTAATGCTGCTTCTGTTTCTTAACTAATGAGATGTAACTTTTACAATATTTTCTTCTCTGAAATAATTTCCTTTTAGTAAATTACATTTCGCTTAGCAATCTGAAATGGTGACATAAATACAACATCTCCCCTCCAACCATCTGCCTAAAGAGAATTATTCTGGTGTTCACATGAGGAATTTAATTTCTCTACTTCCCAGAAGTGATGTACTTGCACATAAAAACTCCTGTGTTGCAGTGACCTGTGTCTGTGCAGGCTGAGCAGAGGGGCCTTCCAAGCATCCAGAGAAAGCAGAACAAGTGAGACTGTGGCCAGCTAGGAAAAGCAGGTTTCTGTATGTCACTCACGTGATTATTCTCATTAGTTTGACAGCATTAGTCCCTGTCTAGAAAATAACTAAAAAAAAAAAAGAAGATACTGCTTTGAAGCAAAGGTTTATAACTTGATTGGGTTTTACTTAGCTCTGGGGTTTTTTTGTCCTTTGAAATAGTATCAAGACTCGTAACATAGAACTGTTTGTCTTCTACTACGTGAGTTTAGCATAAGAAGTAGGGGAATAAAACGAAGGACAGTTCTGTTGTTCATAGATACTGCTTTCCATAACACCACCTTTTTCAGCTGAGTGAAGTATGCCTGCATGGGTATTCCAAATGGCAGCCTTGGAATGGCCTTTTATTTTAAGTAACTCAGTTTCTTAAAGGCTCTCCAGCAAGCTTTTGGACTGGGTATTAGTGAAGTCTGCAGGTAATTTTGGTCTGTGAGAACAAGGTCTCTTACCTCTGTTAACCTTGGTATAGATTGCTCCAGAGAAACTTACTTCCTTTTCTACTTTCTCTCTAACAGCAAGGCCAGCTGTTTGGCAGCAAGGCCAGGCACTCATCCAGAGCTCTCCTTTCTTTCTTTCCTAACGTATATTGTCAATATTCTGTTCTAGGAGATCTGATTGGAAATTTTCCTAGGTGGTTGACAAGACCTGCCCTGAGACACCACAGATCATTTCTTCTTCCTTGTGGGTGTAACTGCAGATGTGATTTCTGTGAGACCAAAATACTTCATCCATAATTTCGGCTTCCATGTGAGAGAGTTCAAAATGAAAGAGAGAGTTTGAATCAGGCCCAGCAAAGAATCATGCCAGATGGTGTAAATGTCGAGAAACCGTTCTTAGCAGTTGTGCAGAAAGCTGAGGCAGAGGTGTTTGTGCCATTTATGGGTTAATCAGGGTCAAACCACTTCCACTTGGTCTCCTAGACCAATGCCAAAGCCATTACTAGAAAGGAGGTTGTTGCCAGGTCAGCAACAGGATCCTTACAGCCTGGCTAAGTAGGGATTTGTGCTCTGTAACTTGTCCTCAACAGGAAACGTGTTACACTCAGGGCAGGGGAAGGATGCCCCTTCTCACAAGGATGCACAGAGTAGGAAAAGGCAGGGATAAATACGGGGCAAAAGGTGAAAGAGGCAGCTTTCCAATCCTCAGGACAGCAGTTGTAGACAGATCCTCATAGTTTTCACGCTCCAGTCCCAACAGCTACAGTCCAAGGAAAGACTGAGGTGACACTTCGCTTCAGCCACGTGTTTATGCAACAGCACTCTTGAAACATCTCACCTGGCAGATGGGGGATAGACTAGTAGGATGTATTGTCCTCATAAGCCCGTTAAGGAAAACAATCAAGAGAAAGTCCCCAGTACAGGTGCAGAGGGACTGGTCAAGCTACAGAAAAAGAGAGCTGGAGGAGGGTGACTGAGGGAATTGGCTGAGACCCTGACACAGCATCCCATGAGAATACTACTCTCAGAAAGGATCACCTGCAGACAGCGTGACCTGGGCTGTTAATGGAAGGCATCTGCTCAAGCATTTAAAAAATAAACAAAGAAGCAACAAAGTTTTCCAGGAAGCCCTTCAAGAGTAAGTGATAACTGTGTGGTCGGAAAGGGCAGTAGCATGGCCTCATGCTCACATCTGTGGAGTTTTCTTCATGGACAGTGTGACTGAATTTCTCATGACTCATTTTAGAAGAACTGAGAAAATAAGGGTCAGAGACTATGCAAGTGCATTTTGTTCTACAGTTTTCTTCTACCACGTAAGACTCGCTGGCAGGCTAGATCTTAACTCCCCGTACTGCTAGCCGCATGGCTTAGCCAGGTTCTGAGAATTCTGCACAATCCTAAAAACCTTGAGGTTTGCATCGTGTCACCTTCTGTCTGCCACTTTCTCAATTTATGCTCAAAAGATTATTTCCTTCCAACAAAACTAGGTCTCATGAACCACGTCTATCACCACCTCACAAGGAACCGCTTAGGATAACTTCATAGATATCACCAGGCAGCTCTGAGTGAGAAAACATCTACAGCCTTGTGATGAAAAGAGGCTCTCCAGGTCCTACTAGGCAACTCTAGAGCCACAGGGGCATCTGTCTTTTGTCCAAATTAGTTTCCAATGAGAAGGCAGCCCAGGCATCCTCACTACCACACACAAAAAAAAGGCAGAGCAAGTTTTGTGTTTCTGGGTGCAGAATGGGTGCTCCATCTATCTGCTCCATGACATCTGGGAATGCCACACCATGAGCTCTGCCAGAGACTCTGAAAGAAAAGAGTAACCCATTGGGAGCTTCATCCAGCAGCAACTAGGACAAAAAAACTGGCTTCTAGTTAGAGCTGTACTGGAGGCCAGGCTGTTCAAAGGCAGGCTCCTGGCTGCAAGGAAGAACTCTCACTCAGCTGGGGAGCACAAGAATCATAACTGAACTGTCTGGACACCAGGACTTGGCAGAGAGGATCACCAGCCTCTGAGGCCTCGCTGTGGCCTCACTGGAGGCACCTGGAGCTGTTTCCAGCCTTCTGGATGCTTCAAGACAGTGGTATGTTTGAGGCATGGAGAAAAAAAAATGAAGCTGCCCCTTTCTGAATTTACATGGGTTCTTCACCTTGGCCTGTGGCAGCAGAAATGTCAGCCTCTCCTTGCTCCAGCCCATGACCTGCTTGGAGGGGCAACAGCTATTCTGCTAGCTCAACCTAAGCACAGTCACCACAGTCAACCAGAAATCCTGATCTGTTTCAGCCCTGACATTTCACTCCTCCTTCCTCATGCCTTTTCTGCTCTCACCACAGTACATGAATGCTGTTTCTTCGATATTACCTACATGTCCATACAATGTTCATTGGTCCAGGAGCTCAGAGGCACAGACCTACTGCTGGACTGATGCTTGTTGAGGCTGGGCACTGGTATCATGAACAGACTCCTTAACCAGTTGACATGGCTGTGAAGTGGAGACTGCCATTGCAGATAACTATCATGTTCAATGCCAGTACCCACAGACAGGAGATACAGGGGCAGTCATCACAAGGGGGGGTTGGGATATTGATGTATGTCCTGCTCACCTACAGTCTTCAGGATCCCAAAGGTATGTTTGTGCCACTGCATATGCATAAGACCCAAGATTAAATGGTACTGACAAACTGAACAAGTCCTGGAGAAGGCCCAGCTGATATATGTCCACAGTCTGTCCATGCACCGGGAAGAACTGATGGTGATGCTGTTTGTCATGTCTCAATGGAGGTGGAGGAATTTGTAAATCTCTATACTACTGAGCTCAGAAGGATTTGGTGCAAGAAAGTTGAAGTGCTGATAAGAAAGTCCGGGGGAGTGATGTCTCAATACTGTTGTGCCAGTCCCTGACCTTGATTTTAGCTCCTTCAAAAAGCAAAGGGCAAATATGTGTGCTGAGAGATGAGTCAGCGCTCTGCCAGTTTTCCCACCAACATCCGCATCTGTCCACTCCACCTCCTTCGCCCTCTTTACTCCTAGCCCAGGTCTTTCTCCACAGCAGACTCAATGTTCAGCCTTGCTCTCTTACTGACTCGCACTTTTCCCATCCTTGTTTCTATTCTCATTCTAAAGGACCTGCTAAACCATACTATTCTTTTCTATCAGTCCCTATCTAATCTATCCTACATCCCCTGCACAATAATATTACCTAAAACCCCTGCCAAAAAATCCTGCTCTCCTTTGATCTTCTGTACTCCTCACTTATCCATGGGCCAATGTGAATCTGGTTTGAGTCAGCACTTTGAAACTGGCATCAAGCTCCTTCTCTCTTCCTGAGATGTCCAAGTGATTTAGTTGTGGTCCAAGAACAGTTAAAAATAATAGCTTTGAAGGTGGGGCTGCAGGACAGACATATTTAAGGAGAGGGAGGTGCACTGCAACGCAGTGCTGTTTCTATTTAAGGAGCAAACACGTATAGGTATGTGCATGTGCTGCTTATAGGTGAGGACTGGTGGGCAGGATGAACCAGTGACAAGTAATTAGGCAGCTGACCATGTGAGATAAATTAGCATCTAGAAATCTGTGCAAGATCACATATGGCTTTGATCTCGCTTGGAAGCTAATACAAGCGAGCTACATCTTTTGCTGCGACAGTCTCTGCTGACACCCAGTGTAACTCTACTTTAACTCTATCCACAGCCGCTCTGCTGTGCACAGAGGATTCTTCCCGGTTCAGTGCAGAAGCAGCTGGCACACTATCTGGTGCCACGTTAACACGGCAGATGAGGGCTCCAGGGCACATCCTCACTAAGCAAATTTTATATCAGCTCTCTCACAGCTTGTCCCATACATCTTAGTGCTTTTTTTTTTTTTTAATACTGTTTTTTTAATAGTATCTTGCTCTCCTTAGCAGAAAGCTGACATTCAACAGATCTGAAGGAAAGCACCTTTATTGCAATGTTGTTCCTGGGAGGAACAATGTATTGCTTACAGATTCTTCTCCTAGCAGAAGGTCTAGCTAGATCTACTTTTTCCTTCCATTTAAGAGCATGCACAACCACACCATGAGCTGGGATCCCTCCCCCTTGCCAGGATTCACACAGCAGGTCCTGTGTGCCTTCAGCTGTCCTCTGCACAGTAGCCTGAAGAATGACAACTTAAAGATGATCCTAGGACCTCCCAGACTGCAAACAGGAGCAAATGAGAAATTCAGAGCAATTCATTCCCATGAACCTTCATGAGAGTCTCCTTTACATGTTCTCTCAACCTGTTGTTCAAAGGCAAGTGATCCTTCTTACAAACACAACTCTCTGCGGGGTTCTGCATTAACTGTAACAGGAAGAGAGAGCACCTGATTTCATACAACTCTTCAGATCCCCCTTAGAAAAATATTTTCAAGAGCTTTACGGACATTAACATAAACTTCATTTGTTTATGATCGCTCTCAGAGATTATTTTATACCCTTAAAATCATTCTTAAAACACTCTCTGTGCTTCTTATCACAATTTAATTTCCGTGTCTAAATAAGCCTTTGAAGAAAGAAAGTCTGTAAGATTTCATTTTCCTCAATGAGATGTTAGTGCTGGCACCATATCCTCTCTTAAGAAATCTGACAAGTTTTAAAGGCAGAAATTCCTCATATCTGAGTTAAAAAAAAAAAAAACCCTTCCAAAATCTGTGTCCTTCCAAACTTTCTGTAGACGAGGAAGAAAATAGAACACAAAAATAAAGATTTGCACAGACCATCCTTGAAACAGAACAATTAAATAATGATTTGTTTTATGCCATGGGAAACTATTAAAAATGCTGTGTTAAGTATTTAATTGCTGTGTAATAAGCCAAGATAAATATTCATAACAAAGCAGCATTCTGAAAGTAATCCCTATCAGAGCCCCAAATATATCGATGGAGACAGAACTTGGGTATATCAGGGTGAAACATTTACCTTGCTCCTGCTGTAGCACTGCACATCTGTACTACACACACAGTGACTAAAGATCTCGGAGCCAAGAGTTCCTGCAAGACACGTTGACTCACATCCAGCTGTGTGAGGCAAGAATGACACCTGGTTGTCCATGCAACCTCTCTACCCTCAAGCTACCACCCTGACTACAGATGTAATTGAATGACTTGTGAACCGCCTCCCACGCTCCCTCCATTTACCACCCAGCTACCTCATGTAGGCAGCTAGGAAAGAATTTTCATGTGTATGGACAGGCCTGGCTGGAAGCTGCAGCTGTTCAGCTGTTGATTTATCATCTGTTCAGCTTCTCTGACATGGGGCTGGCAACCCTCGGAACAGCGGGGGAAGACGGAGTGGGAAGAGGAGCCGGCTGGTGGTTGACAGCTGTTTCAGCTTCTGCACTTTAACTGGCTCTGAATATGCCTCAACACCCTAAATTTGGCCGGCGCTCTGTGTTCATCAGAAGAGGCCGCTGAGCCACAGAGAGGGGAAGGCCTGAGCAGAGTGGAAGATTTAAGGAGGAAAAGATGATATGATTTTAGCCATTTCAGGGTTACTCCTGCCAGGTCTTCCTCCGTGAGACAGGAGCCATTTTGAAGAGGGTAAAAGCCCATGTCTCCGGCGGGCAGATCACTAGTGTGCCCTAAGCATTGCCTTGTAAGAATCAGAAACTCCTGTCCTGCCTTTCCACGCCTCTCTCCGCTGTGATCAGCTCTGTTTGAGAGAGAACTCTATCTCCAGTCTCCTGTCCAGGAATGTGGGGGGTGGGGAGGGGTGGGAAAAAGTGACAAAGGAAGCAGGTAAGGGAACTGTCCTCCCATCACCTCCCCCCCAACACTGTCTCCTGCTGACTAGCACACTCTGAAGATCACTTGTTAGAGAATCACCTCCTTGGCTGGACAGCTTTTCTCTTATCCCCTCTCCCCAGGTCAAGACTCTGTGGGGTTTTTTCAGTTCTTCCCTCTTCCTGCCTTCAGCAGATACGTGACTGATCAGAAATACTACTGAACCTACTCTCTGTGCTTCCACCATCCATCCTACGGGTTGCAAAATCTATGAAGGAGGAGATAAGAGCTGGTAAGTGTGAATGAGGTAATGTACCTGCAGTGAGATCGTGGGTGACCATAATGGTCATCTGGCACAAAATCCTGGGTATGTCCTGGAGAGTGTAAACTGTTGGAAAACCTGTTGGTTGCCTCACAGCCACTGCATCACCCTGGTGGAGTCCCACCTGTTGTGCTTCCCAGCTCCAGAGAGCAGAACTAAGGTTGCATCCCATGGGTATGCTGTATTTGCATCTCAGCATTTCCAGGGGTGTAAACTGAGCCATATTAAAGGTGTGAGATACTATCTGCCTTTGTCAGTGTTAATGAGTACAGAGGGCTTGTTAAAAAAAACCCAGATTAAAAGCAAGCATTGGGCAACATTGCCCTGCATATACCCCACGTAGGCATTCAACTCAATTGCCACTATTTACCAAGACATGACCCATTCCCTGTTTCGGAATTGCAGTCATCAGGACATCAAAGTCACCAGCTACCAGCTTACCAAAGACTCCAGCACTGCCACTGTTGCCAAATGAAAAACATATTTGGCTGAAGCTGAAACAAATATAATCTTCATCCAAGAGGGAACTGTGGTTGTGTTTTCTGTGTCAAGCAGACAGATTAAAACACTTTATAACAGATTAATTAAATGACCTCAGAAGTAATGGGACTACATTTTAGTCACTAATTCTGTAATGTCACAGTTAAATACTACCTTAAAGAAACTGAAGTCATGAAAAAGAGCAGATATAAGGACATTGTGTTACTGGCATAAACCAGGCAGTATTAGTACTAATGACAGTAACAATCCGAATCAAATCAAGCATTTGAACTCCCCCACCACAAACAAGACATTGTGTCTCCTGACGTTAGGAGCTTCGCAATGTCTGGGTCCTCACAAGTTCACCAGTGGGAAGGAAGTTCTCTGGAAAATGAAGCAATCTTTTCTGATGATCACAGCTGGATTTGGCTTTCAAACTTTCGGAGAGCCTTGCTGTCAGCGAGTACTTTTGTTAGGTAAAGCACAACTGAATTAAAACAAACCAGGCTTTTTTTAAAAGTCAAACCTTGCAAAGGAAATTGTCACTTTAAGGACACAAGATTAGAAACGTGTACATTTCTCAATGGGGATGCTTGACACAGGGAAGAGTAAGAGCTGACATTAGAAGACGGAATTTTTTCTTGTCCTTGTGCCACGACATTGGGTGTTATTGGGTGTTATTTCTTCGTACTGTACTTATGAAGGAAACATGTTAATGTCTCCTTTTCTGCAGAGATATTTCACTGAGTTGCCACAAGCTTTGAAGAATCACCACGGGACACAAGAGTGAGCTGGTGTGCTCACAAACCATTGCCTACAGACTTCCTTCTGTCTTTTCTTAAAATGCAGAGCCTCAAGTAGGTTGTGCCCAAACCTTCCATCCCATGCCCACTATTACACTCACATGGAACTTGCTGCCTTGAGTCCACAGAAGGACCTGACAAGGCACCATTTCAGCTTCAGAAATACTGTCTACAGGAGCACAGTTCAAGTCAGTGAGAGGCAACCCCTTCTGAGAAGACTGGAGCTAGTTCAGGGAACAGCCTCCCGCCCTTCCACACCCCACTCCCAACCGGGATTTGTGGGAGTCTCAGGAACACTGTCTCTCTCCTCAATCAAAAGCCACCTTTGAGTTACTGCCTCTTACAGGGGAGTGGTCTCTACCAGCTACACTCCCAAATGAGGTTGGAAATAACATTAGCAGCGTTAATAAGGGCCTGTTGAAAACATTGAATTGTAAAAGATGGCAGCAGGACAGGGAAGGAAACAAAGAAAACAAGTCATGAAACTGCAGAGCTTGGAATTGCTTCCATAACATCAGTCCTTGTGTCCTTGTTTGTTTTTTTTTTTTCTTTTTTTTCCTTCCCAAAACACTGCTCAGTACTTCTTTATTAAGTTTTTTTACTCAGCAGCTTTAAGATGTGTTCTTCACCTGTAGTGTGATGGCAAAACATGGAACTAGAAAGGCTGAGATCTGGGCTCTATGGCCTCCTCAGCCTCCTTACTAATCCAGACTGCACCTACAAAGAAGCCATTCTAACCACCACATACCCCGCTGGCTAGGCTTGCGGAAATACTGCCCGTCTTTGCCTCTCCTGGCTGAACCTGGGCCATGACAGAGGCAAGAATGCAAAGTATTCAGGGCTAAAGGAAGAGAGAGACAGTATAATCCCGTGGTTTATTTCTTACGGCATTCGCATGGGGACAGACTTGAGGGACCTGTTTATTTGTCTCGAGTTCAATTAAAACCAAACCGAAACAAAAATAGCCAAAATCGTTTGGGAAGATGAGCTGGAAAACCAAGGACCACATTGCTAATGCAAGTGGACGAAATCTGTGCTGAAGATCTATATACCTAGTTGACCTCACAAGTTAGAAGTGCTCTTTGGTCTCACCCAATGGAAATTGTGGTGGGCATGTTTTTATATGAGACAAGTTTAATGGCTCTTTCATGTGGTTTGGTTTTGGTTAGTTTATTGTGTACTTTTATGTGCAGCTTGGCTCTTATTACTGAAAACAGATCTGTTTCTTAATGAAAGCAAATGAATGACATGCTCTTTCTAAATGACTTCCAACAATAAACATTAGGCTCTCACCCTCAAATCAGTTTCTCTTGCTCTGAAGTCTCAGAGTGTAAAGAATACAGCTGCATCAAATACAACTGTCCTCTGCTAACAAATGACAGTCCTGTTCTCCTTCCCTCCTTAGAGCCAGCTCTGGTCACAAAGCAAGCTCATTCAAAATGAACTACTGAGAACTATTGCTTTTCTTCCTAGCAGAGTTTTCTGCCAAATTAAAAAGTCTTATTGGCTCACTGGTCAGTATCAGGGCTTGTGCAAGGGAGCAAGGGAAGAACACAGTAGGATTACGGAGAGTGGGACCTCTCTTTTTTTCCTCTTCTGTGGCACTAAGTTGTAAGTACAATCACCCAAGAAGTACCACACTTTGGAGGGCTGCTGGAACTGGGATTCCCTGATAGGCTTTGTCATTATGGATCTACAACTCCTCTCTGCCACTGTGCAGTCAGGTAAGGGCTGTATCCAACTGACTGGTGATTCCTGGACCACTGTAGACTATGGGGGAAGCCTGGGGAGAAGTCACTTGATCCATACTCATGCTGAAGCTGCTCAAGGAAAAGGCCAAATCACTTAGCTAAAAAGAGAACAGTTACAAAAATCATTCTAGAGGACTGCCTGTTAAACCTTATCTTTGGAATACAGAAGAAACGTAGCACATCTGCATTTGATCTCTCCCAACGGCGACATGCATTTCACCCAGTGATCACTGCACGTAAAACCCACTCCTTACAGAGACACCTTCCTGGAACAGGGACGGGCCCCCTGTGAGTCACACCCAACCAACCGAACTCAGCACCCAGTGGAAACACAGTGCTTCACGGTGCTGTCTCGGCACTGGAAAGCCAAGCAGGAGACCCTCTCCTTGCTTAAAAAGCGGTGTGCTGCTCGGCCCACCCACCCCTGGGCTCCCTATTCCTCCAGGGGGTCAGCAGGGCCCCGCTCGGCCCCCGCCACTCCGCCCCTGCAGAAGCAGGCCTGCCTGTCCTGGCCTCACATGCAGCTACACCCGTGGGGACAGAGCCACACCGCCCCACAGGGGCAAGGCCCGGCACGCAGGGAGACAACGCGCTGTCTGCGGAAAACCGCGGCCTTGGCCTCGCACAGGCTCCCGGTAACAGCAGCCCAGCTGGCAGCGCCCCGCCGCAGCGATACCTCCCACTCCCCCGGCCCGGCCCGGCCCCGCCAGACGCGGCCGGGGCTAGAGGAGGGCCGCTACCGCGCAGGCGCAGTAGATGCAAAACGCCCCCCTCCCACCCGAGGGCTTCCGAACCCTTCCGACGTCCCGTCCCCTCCCCCCCACCCCCGCAAGCGCATGCGCAGGAGGGCGAACGCTCCGGAGCGAGGGAAGCCTTCCCAACGTCCTTCTCATTCCCTCTTCCCGCCGGTCTCGGCGGGCCTGGCCCCTCCTCCTGGGGCGGCCAGTGCGCATGTGCGGTTGCCAGGGCGGCCGTCTCCGGTGAAGGTTTAAAATCTGCGGGGCATGCGCAGTGCCGCTTCTGGCCCTGGCGAGGGGGACGCCACATTGGAACGACGAGGGGAGCGCTCCGGGCAGCGCCGGGCCGGGTACAGTTTGCGCCGCCTCCGCTCGCTCCCGAGCCGCGCTCTGCCTCCCCGCCTCCCGCCGCCCTCCCTCCTCCCCGCGGCACATGCCGCTGCGCCCGCTCCGCGTCTAGCGCCGCTGCCGAGGCCGGCGCGCTGAGGCGAGGGGGTGCGCGGCGGGCCGTGAGCGGGCGGCGGCGCGGCGCTCTGGCCGGGCCGTGAGTGTCGGGAGGCGGGCGGGCGTGGATGGATCCCCGCGTGGCCTGGATCCAGCCCGAGCAGAAAGGCCCCGCGAATGCGCTGTGGATGCAGATCTGGGAGACCTCGCAGGGTGTGGGGGGCCGGGGCGGCGCCAGCTTCCCTCACTACCTCTGCCTTAACTCCCCGGCGCTGGACTCCGCCGCCTCCCCGCCCCGCGGCCACAGCTGCGTGCGGCTCGGGGCGCCCGGCGGCGGCGGCGGCGCCTGCTGCTCCTCTTCCTCGCCCCCTTCGCCTTCGCCTTCCCCTCCGGCCCTGCTGACCGGACTGGTTCCCGCGGCCACCGCCGGCTCCGCGGCGCTGAACGGCGGCGGCGAGGGAGGGCGGCGGCTGCAGAAATCGCCTTCCGTGTCTTCCTCGTCCTCCTGCTCGTCGGTGGAGTCCGGCACCGAGAGCCCCGGCTTCTCCTCCTCGGGATCGTGTAGCGGCGGCGGAGGCGGCGGCTCCTCCTCTTCCTCCTGCGGCCCCCGGGCGGCGGCGGTGGCTCCTCCCGGGCTGCTGGGCAGCGGGGCCGGACCCGGGGAGTTTTTTAACTTCCACGAGAACAAAGTGAACGGTGTGAACGGGCACCACCAGCCCCCGCACCTGGCGCGGAGCTCCCACCCGCCTCCGCCGGCGTCTCCCCAGCAGCACCAGTACCACCCGGGCCGTCGGAAACGAGAGAATAAAGCCAGCACCTATGGGATGAATTACCTGCTCTCCGGCAGCCGTGGCGTCGCCATCAACAACTCCCCCCACCAGCAGCGGCAGCCGCCTCAGCCAGCACTGCAGAGCCCCGGCACACCCTGGAAGACCAGGAAATACAGCCCGGGCGTGCAGGGGTGAGCAGCCGGGGCCCTTGGGGCTGCTGCAGCCTGAGAGGAAAGGGGGGGGCTTCCACAGCCTCTCCTGCGGCCACGGGGGTGGGTGGGTTGGGGCCGCACAAACTCTTCTGGAGCTGCCTGCGGCTGTGAGGTTGATGATAAGGGGTGGTGGGCAACAAACCCGTGTTCTTTAGTAAATCACCTTGGGCTGTGCTGGCTCCAGACTGAAGCAGTGATGCAGGCAGGGCCTGAGAGCCTGTAGCTGCAGGGGGTTAGGCCTTACCTTGTAGTAGGTTGATAGGTGATGTTTTCAGGCCACTATCAAAAGGCACCTATAGTAATTAAAGCAAAGATGGGTGGGGAATGCCTGTCAAATGTCTAACGGGTCAATTCAGATTGTAAGGGGAAAGTGGAAGGCTTCAGTTCAGAGGGGTTCAAAGAATACCCTTGCTCTGATTTTTAAATGCCTCTTCTTAGACTGTTGTAGTGATTCAATGAAATGTGCTGGCTACTTTTGTGAGCGTTAGGAACATCAGTTGAAAGGGATGTGCCCAGTTTTAGCTGAAGAAAGCAGGAAAGTCAACATGGTCTTAGAAGATTTTTAAGGGAAATGTTCTAGCTCTAGAATAGATTGTCAGCAAATACCTGAAATGAAATGTTGGCCTTCACAAAGAGAACACTTCATGAAGCTTAGCCTATTCTGTGGCCATAACTTTCTCATAAGCGGGTAGTTAGTAAGGCTGAGTATTCGTTTTGACCCTGTTGGCATGTAGAAGGGATTAAACTTGAACAAAGTACCTCTGGGGTGCTCCATGATATTTCAGTACTTCAGCTGTCAAATTTCCCTTGGTCAAGGGGAAATGTCACTTTCTAATTAATGGGAAAAGTGTTAGCTGCATTCATTGACCATGGCAAATTTCTGATGTAATTTGAAAAATATTTTCCGGGAACTTTTAAAATCCAAGATTCTTGGATGCTCGTGGAGTGAAGGCACTGCACATTTGCAGAGGGAAATAGATAAAGGTAACAGGGTGTGCTTTCAAAGCTGGAGAAATTGGAGGAATAAAGTTCAGTGTCTTCATTATCTCTTTTGGGTGGTGCTGTCAGGTGTTGAGTAAGTTGAAGTTATCCAGAAGTTTTAAAAGATGTTTCTTAAGTTCTCTCTTTGTAAACCACAGTCCCCCCTGGGGAGAACAAGACTTCTGACTACTGCTTTTTAAATTCCAAACTGACAGTGAAAATAAAAATTGCTTACAGAAAGATTTGGGTGTTTAGGAGGTGTCATGCTTGGGTGCTGTACAAGTAAGGTGTATGTCTAAAATTCCAACAGTACCTTACAAATAATCTGAATTTCCACTGAGATGCAGTAGAAACACTGAGTTAACATTTTAAGTTATTTGTGAAGACAAATCAGTGTTGCTGAGGTGACTGTGCAGGCAGGCAGAGGGAGATGCCTGAGGTCATGCAGCAGGTCTATGGAAAACCTGGTAATCAAATCCAAGCACTGAAGGCGCATCTGGCTGTTGTGTAACACCACCTATCCTTACCTTTCACCTTCTGCCCTTTTGTTTTCTGTTGGCTTTCCTGTAATAAAAGTTATGCCAATTTTCAAGTATAAGGTTATAGAGAATACATACACAAGAAATCTGTGTAGCCAAGCTTCAGTTGCACTGTTTGGTTTTACAATACAGGTTTGCTGATGCATTGCTAACAAATTCTTGGCTGAATTTCTTTGAATGTGGAAGCTATTTCCTGATCTTCTATCTAGGATCTCTATTAGTACAGTGAGACCTGATGCTAGGAGTGGAGCACCAGTAACTATAGCGTGGGTGATCCTATAGTTCCAGCTTCCCTTAGGGTAGCGGGGAGCTAGTGCTGAAGGAGAGCACGTAAATTGGAACCATAGACTTAAGGCAGAAATCGCTTCTCTCATTTAAAATTTGAGTACTGTGACTTATCCAAGGTGACTCTTGGACAAGAGCATATTCCAAAGCAATTTTCTGTTTGTTAGGATCTTTTTAAGTGCTTAGACGATGGAAATAACAAAAATATTGTCACCGGTGGAGTGGTGTTAGGTGTCTGTCTTCTGCAGTAATTTGTGACTGCTGGTGAATTGAACTTAAATCTTCCTGAATCCAGGCTGGTGCACCATTTGGCTGTTCAAGTAAAAATGCACTGAAGAGACTGGGATAGGAACAGATCCCTGCAGAAGTTTCTTCCTGATCCTTCATGTTCCTGACTTGTTGCCTGGTGTTTCTTGGATCTGAAGTCCAAGAAAATCGAAAAGTCCTAAAGCATCACTTCCATAACTGTGATGGTTTATTGACAGACCCTCTTTGGTGGTGTCAAACTGGTGTATGTGACTGTTGAAACATGTGATCCTTGCAGTCTGCAGTTGCAGTCTGCTTTGGACATAGACTTGATCAGAGATGCTCTTATGCTCACATTATTCATGAATGCTAGAGCTTATTCTGCTGTGAATATTGTTCTCTGCAGAACATACAGCTGCTGAATTTTGAAGTGGTGTGCAGTAGCTCACAGTGTTACTGTATTGTTTTTTTGGTAACAGACTAAGAAGGGTCATCTCTCCCAGGCTGCAGTAGTACTCTTGAAATACATGCACGCTTTCAAATAGTACTGTGTGCTCTCAGCTTTCTCATTAGGAGCTGGAGATGGGCTGTAAGCAGTGCAAGTCATCACCATTTGTTTCAAATAGATGATATTCAGGGGCTTTGTGATGTGGTGAGGTGTAGAAATGCTTTATGTTGTGAAGGCTGCATATTGCTCTGTGTCTAGCATTCCTTTTTTGTAGTGGACTCGTACCTGTTGCTTTTCCCACCTTCTGACAGCCACATGCCAGTCTGTGTGTTGTGAAGGAGAGTCTCCCCCTCGTAAAGCACAGGTGTGAATAGCCGAGCTTGGTTAGATTTCATCCTAAATCGGTGCTAAAGCTATAGATTGGCCTGTGTCATCTTTTTCCAGATCTCTGGAAGATAAGGAGGCAGTTTTTATTCCGGTACTGCGAGTGATTAGTGTGGCAGCACTATAAATTCTTAAATGCCTAGGTTTAGGTTAGGAGTAGAGATGACAAAACGAATGGTTTCACATGCAATGCAGATAAGGGTCCTTTCATCACAGAATCATTAAGGTTGGAAAAGACCTTCAAGATCATCTAGTCCAACCATTCCCCTACCACCTGTATTACTAAGTAAACCATGTCCCTAAGTTCCTCATCCAGCCTTTCCTTGAACACCCTGAGGGATGGTGACTCCACCACCTCACTGGGCAACCCATCCAAAGGCCTAACTACTCTTCCTGAGAAGAAATGTATTAGGAGGTTAGCTCAAACTGTTGTGATTGACATTCAGAACTACCTGTAGTTTCTTGCTACTGTGAAGTACTTGCTTAAGCAGTTTAAAACTACATCTAGCATCTGAGTCTGCTGCCTTTGTACATCAAAGTAATACCTTCTGTCTCTATAAAGGCAGTATTTATATGTATGACTAATTTAAGCATCCAGAGAGTTTAAAATGTTTGAAATGTATTTCTAAATACGGAATCAAAGCTATTCTAAACTTTATTAAGGATTCTATTCCTTGCGGGTAGTGCTCGAACAGAGCACTTTCTCGTAAGGTATAGCTAACAGCTTATAGTATAAAGTCATATCTGAATTATTCTGCTGCTTAATAGGAATTGAACATGTTGAGTGATGAATTAAGGTAGGTGTCTTTAACAATATGAGCCTGTTCTACTTAATTTCAACTAATTACTGAGATTAATTGTAGATGTTGAATGAGATTAGTGCTGAAATACCTGGCATATCTGCTTGGTACATTACAGTGCAGAAACAATAGAACTGGCTTGTTGAGGATTGATGTGGGTACCAGAAGTGTTAGGATACATTGGAATGGAGCCCTGACTGGGTTAATTAGTGTTGCACAGTATTTATGGCTATGCAATTTATTGCATTCACTTCTCCCCCTCTGTACTTGTTGTCTTTAGCCACCTCTTGATAATGACACACAAGTTCTGTCGTGGAGCTTAAGAGCACCACGTTTGGTTAGGCTGAAGGACGATTCAGGCTAGTGTTGTCTGGTGGCCACAGCAGATACCTGGGAAGAGTCCTCATAAGCAAGGTAAGCCTAAGGTGATGCTTTCCCAGAGGACTTGCGTCAGTGTTCACCAACTTGCAACTCAGAGATGCTGTGTACCAGAAGTCATGTCCAGAGATTGGTTTCTGTAGGTACTTAGATGTGGTGGTGTTAAAGTATCCTACACCTGTATTAGGTTTTGGTTATTTCTTGAGCTGTATGCTGAAGCGTTTCCAATTCCAGGGTGGGTTTTTTTTTGTGACCAAGATTAATTTAATTACTTGGGTTTGTACAGTGTGCTATTAAAAATAGATTGTATTCAGAACTTTCCATAGCTCTAGCTCCATGTTTGTCAACCCTTGCTGCTGCTTATGCTGTTGTCAGAGTTGGACAATGCAAATTAATGTGTAGGGGTGCCACACTGTCAGCCCCTTTGGCAAATTTCATTTTCTTTTACTTTGGCTGAGCTGAAAAAAATGCGGATTTAGGAAACTGTAAATCCTTTACTGTCTGCACTGGGTTGCCTGGCACTTGTAAGGGCTTTAAGGTATTCCCAACGGTGGTATTGTAACTCTTCCCTGTACTTAACAGTGCTGTCTTGTTGTAACAGCTTCTAATAAAGATCAACACAGCAGGCTATGCTTCATCCACACTATTGCTAAATCATTAGTGTCTGTTACCTGCAATGGTAGGTGGATACCTGTAGTGAAGGTCTTAACGTTAAGAGGCAGGCAGTGCTGTACACTTGATTCTTGTTTCATCTGGCTTTAGGATCAGGGCAGCATATACAGTAGAATGCACGGAGGAGGCTGGTAATAGTTGCTTGTTAGTCATAGTAAATTTCTGGAGAGAGACCTTGAGAGAGCATGGTTGAACAGATAGTGTTCATGCCCAAAGGCTGGTGTGCAGCAGAGTTCAAGGTGGCTGTTGGATGACTTGTCAAAAGAACAGAACATCTTTCATGTTTGACTAAGTTGAGTAGGTAAAGCTCAAAGTTTCCCTGCAAAGTGGATGCCTAGTGTAAAGTTAGAGCCTGGTGCTTTCAGTAAAGGAATGAAAGGATTATTTTGGCAGCAGCAGATTTGAGAGAGAATGTAGTACTAGGAGTCAGAAAGGCTGAGCTTCAGTAGTAAAACATGAGAAGGCTTTGCATGACAGGTGCTCACATCTGTGTGTAAAGGAGAATGGGAGATGTTTGGAGTAGTTTAATCCTGGCATCAGCTTTGTGATGCTTTTCACAGTTGTTAGACTTTGGCAGTGGAGCTCATTGTCACTAGGAACATAAACAGCTGTACTGTGTGAGACCATTAGAGGCCAATGCCAAATATTGGGAGAAGAATATATCAACATAAGCCTGTGATGATATTTCCTGGAATAATCTCTCAAATTTAAATAATTTGTGGTTCTCAGGCTACCTAGACTACAAGCAGTGCATTGTTATGCTTATTGTGGATTTTATGTGTAATCTGTCTCATCTTGAACTGGTATGAACTGCTGGGATCAGCAGTATCCTGTGGCAAGGTGTTCCTCCGTTAAGCTATGCATTATGTAAAGGACTGGGTTTGGGCTTATTTTTTCTGTCCCAAGGCTCTTGCTAGGGTTGTAGTTGCTCCCAGCCACAGGCCTGTGCATTAATGAGGCAGTCTGTGAGCGCTCTTTGCTGCTGACTTGAAAGAGGGAAGGGAAAAGTTGAATGACCTGGCAGTTCTCTGTTCAATCATTCCTGCTAGGGAAGCTGTTACCTGCCTCTACATGTCTTATCACCTCTGTGTGCTTTACAGTTCTGTGTGTCTTTGGGACTTGGACAAACCAGACCTGTGTGATAGTGTAACAGTACTCCTACATCTTGGGCTACCTTGTACTTTGTTTCCTGATTACTAACGTGAGATGTGTCTATTCTTTTTGGCTACAGGGTTTTGAACTGACCTTTTAACAGAATTCTTATTTGAAGATCTTCATTCTCAGTGTTCAGAGCAGTTGCAGAGCCCCTCATTACATCTTTGTAAGGACAGAATTTTCTCATATGCCTCTGTTCTGCTTGTATTTATCCTATATCAAGTCCTGCCTGCTGCTTCATTGTTCAGTCTGCATTTTACTGTCCATCTGCAGTTCTTGATCTAGTTTATTCTAGATAACCTTGCATCCTTATACTTTTCTGCTTTACTATTTGTCCCCTTGCCAGATGACTTAGGAGAATGTTTACTAGTGTTCTGTGCTTTGAGACTTCAGCAGTGACCTTCCTTTAACATGGAAACGAAGAGTTCCAGCTGCCTGTTTTCTGTTTAAAGCAGTTCTTTGTCTACATAAAGGTCTTCTCTCTCATCCCATGTCGGCTTAGTTTCTTCATAGGGGCATGTGGGACCATTATCAAGTGCCATTTGGAAATCCAAGTGGATAACAGGATTTCCTTCATGTTTCACTGATTCTTGAAATAATTCCTACAGGTTTTCTTTAAGACACTACTTCATTTACAAAAGCTATGTTGACATTCTGATATAGTCATAACTACTCATGTGTTGCATTGATTCTACTTTTGACTGGTTTGACTGTTATGAATGTCAAAAGTAATGCTTCTAAATTAAAAAAGAAAGATGTCTGGTAAATGTTCTTCTGATACAAATGCAGTTATCAGAGTGCTGCATCTGGTGAATACCAAATTATGAAGGATAAATTTTGCTGTGAAGTGTTTTCTGTAAAGTTGGTTTGGGAAAAGTTCAGAAATGGGAAACATCTGAGAGATTAAACCCCACCAAAACAATAACAAAAACCCCGACCTAAAACCCAACTAGTTTCTCTACTTGTTGTGCATTGTGATCACTTAATTTCTCTGTTCTGATAACTTAATTCACTTAACAGAAGCAGGTTTCTGGGCTCTGCAGCTAGTTTATCCTTTCTCAAACATAGGTTTGCATCTCATTAAGTGGTTCCTCATAATCCTTTTTGATATCCTTAATCTTTCAATCCTCTTTTCCTGCTTTGTACATGACTTCAGGACTTCTGAAGGCGTCTTCTGATGAAATCCTGTGACAAGGTGGTAGAAGCTCTTTTTCCCCTAAAATCTGATTAGTGATATACACTTCTGCTATACAAGCAGTGTGGTATCTTTAATAGTCTCTGAATAGTCTCTGAAACACCTTATTCTTTTGGTTGAGATTCTTAAATTAAGAAGCTTCCTCTTTTATGTGGTGAACTGCAGCAGTACTTAAGTCTACAAAAGGCTTTTCTAACCTTTGCTGCCTTGCAGATATACTGTCTTTGAATGTGCAGGCTTTGCTGCTAGTGGTGTTTTGGTGGGTGCATTTTGAATTAGATTGCTGCTCAAGATCATCAAGAGTTGCTCCTCTTAAATGTTTCAGTGGCTATCCTGGGGTAACACATACCTGATCTACATGGGCATAATTGAGTCTCTCATCTGCTGTTGAAACCTTTCTGACTTGTCTGGGATGTTAATCACTTGCTATCTTTGGGCATTTGGAAAAGAATAGTATTAAGACAGGAATTTCAGTGTTTAGTGGTTCTATTTATTGGCATAGTGAGCCTGCTGATTCAGTTCCAAGGTTTAACATATGGTTTGCTCCTCCACTGAGGCAACAGAGTAATTATGTGATGTCTTCTTGGTGTCACAGTGAAGTCCAGTAGCCTAAGTCAGGAGTAATGTTGTGGTTTAGCTGCAGCTGGCAGCTAAGCACCATGCATATGCTCCCTCACTCTTCCCTCCTGGTGGGATGGGGAGGAGAATTGGAAGAAGGTAAAACTCACAGGTTGGGTTAAGAACAGTTCACTGAGATAGCAAAGGATGAGGAAAATAAGAACAGTGCTTGTGAAAGAGTATACAAGGCTAGTGATACACATTGCAGTTCACTTACTGCATGAATCCTGTTGCCCAGCCCCTATTTGCTAGCCAGCTCCCCCCTTATAAACTGGGCATGTATGGGAGTACCCCTGTGGCTAGGTTGGGTCAGCTGTCCTGGCTGGCTAACCCTCCCAGCTTCTCCTGGAGATTAACTCTCTCCTAGCCAAACCCCATAATATTATTCACCCTTTATCCTGTACCCTCTATATCACGGCAGAGCCTACACTTTCCAATTAACCACCACCACTTTTCTTGTCTTCCATATATGTGCAGATATCATTCCATTAGTCTGTGGGCCATCGCTCTAAAATGTCTGTTGTGTTCATTTAATCCATGACTTTATGCTCCATCTGTCCTAAGGCTTTCAGGGCTGGAGAGATGATGTGTGCTGTTGGATTGTTGCATGCTGCATTCTGAGCTTGCAGCTGGTGTATCTGGCACAGCCTATGCTCATGGTCTGTGGGATGAAGATGTCAATTTTGAGGAAATTGCTGGGTGCTGGTTGCTAAAGCCAGTTCTAGTTCCATCCTTGCTGCGCTTTGCTCAGTTTGATGAAATTTCATCTTTCATTATTTTGGGTGATTCTTACAGCAATACTATTGATAGGGCATATAGCAACTGTAGTAGTAATGACATACAGTGGCAGAATTACTTAGCAATTAACATCACACAAATTACTGGTTATTCTCACCCAAAATCAGATCCCCTTGAAGTACACATCATACTGCCTCTTAATTCTGCAGCGCCCACCAAGTGCAGATGGGTCCTTGAGCAACAGCAGTCCCACGGATGGATTTGCCTTTGCCTGAAGCAAGAGTAACCCAGATTGTCTTCCCTAAAATATTCTTCATACACATTATGGGGACTCTATTCCCTTTTAGAGTATGTGGAAGTTCTGATTTGGCAGGGCCGGCTTGATTGGTAGACCCCCTAGTGTTAACTAACCAGGTGGTCTTTGCTAAATGTGTATCCCAGTGTTTGAAGGTCCCGTCACTCATTGCTCTCAGTGTAGTCTTTATCAGCCTGTTGTATTGATTGGTTTTTCATGGAGGCTGGTGCATGACAGGGAATGTGATCAGATGTGTGTTCTTTGGCCTGGCTGTGAAGTTTTGGAAGTGAGTCCCATTGTCTGATGGAGTGCTTTCTGGGGTGCTGTGTCACCACAGGACCTGCTTTTCAAGGATAGTGTTCAGAGTGGTGGCAAGGGCCATGGGATAGGTTTCCAGCCACTTAGTGCTTGCCTTGGTGGGCTTGTGGGAGTGTGGTGTAATCAGTCTGCCAGGCCTCCCCATATTTGTATTTCAGCCATTGTCCTCCACATTGCAGAGGCTTTAACTGCTTGGCTGGCTTGATTGCATTGCAGGTTTAATATTCATGGGTAACCTGTCCATGGTGAAGTCTGCACCTTCTTCATGAGCCCATCTATATGTTGCACCTCTTCCTTGATGGCCTGAGGTGTCAAGGGCCCATCAAACTGTAATCAATTCACCATGATAGTGTTACTCCCAAGTCTGAGCCACTTCAATCTCAGCAGCATGATCCACCTGCTGGTTGTTCACATGTTTTTCAGTGGCCTGCCTCTTGGGTACCTGGGCACCTATGTGATGCACCAGCTTCTCTAGGTGGGCAGCAGTATCTTGCCACAGTGGAGCAGCCCAGATAGTTTGCTTCTGTGCTGTCAATTGCTCTGCTTCCATTGCTGCAACCGCCCCCACAGGGCATTTGCCACCATCCATGAGTCAGTATAGAACACTGGCCACTTTCCTCTGTCAGCAGTGTCTAAAGCCAGCTGGATGGCTTTCACTTCTGCAAACTGGCTCCTTCAGCTGTTTCAGCAACTCATTGTGTAGGACTCCATACAGCAGCCTTCCACTTCTGATGCTTACCCACAGTGTGATAGGACCTATTGGCGAACAGGGCACATTGCTTCTCCTTTTCTGGCAGTTTATTATATGGTGAGGCCTCTTCAGCACATGTCACTTCTCCTCTGATGTCATTCTAAAATCTTTCCCTTCTGGCCAGTCCATGATTGCTTCCAGAATTCCCACGTGACTGGGGCTTCCTATTAGAGCACACTCTGTGATCAGTGCCACCTTCTTATCCCATGTATCATCAGTTCCATGGTGTGAGAAGAGACCCTGTCTTTGAATGTCCAGCACCAGCAGTCAGGGTACCAGGAAAAGCTGTGTTTTGGTACCAATCAGTACCAATCACTTCTGAAGCTTACTGAGCCCCTTCATATGGTGCCAGTATTGCTTTTTCTGTTCGAGTGTAACAGGCCTTGGACCCTCTATAGGCCCAACTCCAAAACCACAGAGGTCATTCTCAAGTTTCCCCTGGTGTTTCTACACCCTGGCTGTGGTTTAGGGCATATTTTTTTTACTTCTGGCTGTTGAGGCTGGCCCAAGGGCTACTGTGTGGACTGTTTACGGCTTGATTTGTGTGAAGGCTTGTTGCTGCTCAGGGCCCCATTTGAGACTGTTGTTCTTCCAGGTTGTGTGATAGGGCTTACAGTGAGACTGTCATTTGGAATATGTGTCCTACAAAAACCCCACACTTCATTCAGACCATGTTAGGCTACTGTCTCAACAATCCTTCCGCACTGGCCATATGGGACTGTTGAAGGGTGAGTGGATTCTGCTGATAACTCCCTCACTCTCCAGTTGACAAATCAGCTTTTGGATGGGACTCTTGGAGTTTCAGTTGGTGAGATACTGCCATCAGTAGGCTGTTGTGTTAACAGCTGTTAACAGCAGTAACCTGTTGGTTTTTGACCCTCAGCGGCCCCACAACAGAAGGGTCCTCTGAGAGACTGGGCAAAGTAGACAACCGTTCAGTTTTCTCCATCTCCAAGGCAGCTATTGCAAAAGCCCACCAGTACCCTTTTGAGTCCTTGAGATACCCTCTCCTTAGGTAGTCTGTGTCAAGGATGCATGGAGCCTCTGGGCCAGTAACAATAGGGTGCTTTTCCCAGTTAGGCTTACTCTGGCTTCCAGTATAGCTAATTGCTGGGATTCCCCTGTCATGCCAGAAATACAGATGGTTTCTGCTCCTTCATGGCTTGTTGGCCATGTGAGTACACCTACAAATTGTCTGTATCATAATAAGCAGTCTCCTGTATGGTTGATTCCCTTAGGTACTGGATGCCTCTCTTCTTGGTGGTCCACTTGCCTGGATGACATATGTTATCTTCACTGGAGGGATATTTCCCTCATGTCTGACAACAGTTGCCTCTAGAGGGTGAGAGCTTGTGGCCCTTTTCCAGTTGCCTTTGTCAATGTCCCTTTCCCTAGACCTGGATCCTAGCTGCTGGGCTTCCCTATCCTCTAATTCCAGGCTACTGGACTTGCTGTCCCAGCTTTGGAGCAGCCACATGATAATGTGCTTGCCTAGATGGCAGCTAAAATCTTTTTGCGTATCTCGCAGCTCACTCAGGGACGGGGTTTGGGTGATGACCTTGGGTTCTGTCTTTTCCTCTGTCCTCATGATGGTCCTGGTTCATTGTCATCCTTTACTAAGGGAACTGATCTTTTTTGTGTGTTTCTTCTTGTGTTTAAGGGTTGGTGGTACCAGTATGTGTTGGTGTTTTGGTTCAGCTACAGTTGTCTGTCACTGGGTTGTGAGTAATCACAGTACCTGTCAGTCTGTTTTCCCTCTCTTTTTCCCGCATGGTGCTGCCCACTGTTGAGCAGCGTTTGGTGGGTACTGGTCAGCACAGTGCAGTAAGTTGTGCCTCTTTGGAATAACCATGGCGTTTTCCTTTCAAATGTTTTATCAGGGCAGATCTCCAGGTAGTATTCGTAAAATAATATTTTGTAAACCTAAACAGGTCTTGAAACGCATTCAGGAGACCTAGCAGTAAGAGCATGCTGGCTTGAACATCCCACAGGCATTCAAAATTCTCAAAAGCTGCTGTTGTAACTAGTCTGAAGGGAAAAGGAGAGGTAAAA
Source organism: Gallinula chloropus (assembly GCF_964237585.1). Taxonomy (NCBI): domain Eukaryota; kingdom Metazoa; phylum Chordata; class Aves; order Gruiformes; family Rallidae; genus Gallinula; species Gallinula chloropus. The sequence continues at coordinate 75,824,261 of NC_140086.1, forward strand.
AAGCAGCAGAAGGTATCCTCCCCTGTCTCTTGTTGGACTGGGGGCAGTTGTTCAATTCTGAGAGATGTTGTTCCAAGACAGAGGCATGACAGCTGCGCTGTGTACAAATATCAGCTTAGGCTCATGTTCTCTTATGTCAGTATGGGATAGCACAGCAGAATGAGAATCCTGATCCCTCTCCCAGAGGTGGTACGGTGCTGTGGGGAATACCTACGGCAAGTAAGGATTTACATAATGCAGCCCTCTGAGCAAACTAAACACCGTTGTGGCCAGTGACTATTTAATGTAATAAGTGCCTATAGCGGCTTTGTTTTAACATGCTTTGGGCAGATCTGTTATGTCAACCCACTGTGCCTCATGTGGGTGCCAAACAGGACTCCCTGTAGCTTAGCCCCAGCCAGCAGCAGAGCACCGTATGGACACTCACTCTCTCCTCTGTGATGGGATGGGGAGGAGGATAGGAAGAAAAAAGGTGAAGCTTGTGGGTTGGGATAAGGACAGTTTACTGGGACAGCAAAAGAGGAGGAAAGTAAGAACAATGCTTATAAATGAGTATGCAAAGCAGGCAATACATGGTGAAGATTGCTCACTGCCCTATACTCAGCCCCTCCTTGCTAGCCAGCTCCCCCCTTACAAACTGAGCATGAAGTCAAGGTATAGAGTACCCCTTTGGCTAGGCTGGGTGTCAGCTGTCCTGGCTGTTACCCTTCCAGCTTCTTGTGAAAATTAACACTCTCCTAGCAAAAAGCCAGGACAAATACACAGCTGTTCAGAAGCTTATGTAGAGGATCTGTTTTGCCAAATATTAACTTGGAGAGATATATCAGTTTCTTTTGTAGATTTTTGTAATGCAATTTTTTCAATGTACATCCAGCTATTAAGGTAATTGGCTGAGTTTTATTGGATTGACATACTTTGCAAAAATAAGTGAGGTTTTTTTCTTTCCAAAATGCAAACAAATTCTGTTACTTAAGTCTGAAAATTTGCAGTGTAAATCAGTCCGACAAGCTTAGTTTCTTGAGTGCATGAACTGTCAAAAGTGCTCCTAAGAGGTAAAATTTAATTGGCAAGAAACTCAATCTAAAATTAGGCCTGCCTCTGACTTGCAGAAGTGCTGGGGACAGAGAAAGCTTAGAGGAAATAAAACCAATACTGTCTCTGATGGAGAAGGAACAATATGTTTTCTAAACTGCTCTCTTAGTTTTGGGGATGAGAACAAAGTACTTTTCTTTTTGACCATTCTCAGTAGCTAACTTGCAAACTAAGCTTGGTTCTTAGTTTACTGTTTAGGCACTGTGAAACACTTCACAACTCTGATTCATAAGTTCTGTGTAGTTGAGAGCGATGTCTTTATTCTGTCAGTCTTTGATTTTGCTGTTTGCCATATAATTACAGTGACAAAGATAATTGTTACCTGATTTCTGTGGTCGTACGAGACTGATGTGGTGTGGCCGTTCAGCCTGAATGTAGCACTGTTTTCAGAGTTTCTCTCATCTGTAAGCCTAGAACACTGCACAGGGCATGAAGTACAGTTACCTGTTACTGATAGTGAGGATGATAGGTATAAAAAAGTAAAGGCACCTGGTGGGAATTGAGTGGGGTGGGAAGAGAGAATTGTAAGTTTATCTCCTCCGTCTTAGTTAGGGTTTTTTTTCTGTTTTTACAGATCTCTTAGATCATATTGGAAGAAGTCTGCATCTCAGAATAGACTGTTGCTTTCCATCACATATTTCTCTCATTTCACTAAACTGTTCTGAGTTTTAGACTGTAACAATGATTTCAGCCATTGAAAGCTTTAGATGGTTGTAGATTTCACCTGTATTTCCATGATAAAGCCATTGTGCTTTGCAGGAGTTGTAGGTAAAGGTACAGTTCAACAGATTTCTAAAGTATACACAGTGACTGCTGGGCCTTTCACCATTTAATCATGAGACAGTGAAGTCCTCAGGCATATTTCCGAGTTCACGCTTCATTGAAAGAACATATCCTTTTATTTGTAACCTTTATTTCAACAGAGCTTCTCCTGACAGGCTGCCTGTGCCTCCTCATTTCTTTACCTCCCGTTTCGTACTCACCTCTTGTGTTACACCCACATGCTTTCACTGTGGTATCTGTTCTTTTCATTTCTAAGGATTCTTGGCTGATGTGTTTAGGCTTTTCAGAAAAACATTCTTTACTTACTTGAGTGAGTATGTTTTTAAAGAGTCAGGTGTTCTGTGTAAACGATAGTCGCCTTTCTATCTCTTACTTTAGAGTAAGGTAATGTACTTATTAGTGTAGAGGGGATGTTGAAAAGAAACAGGATGCTTACTTGAGGGAGCAAAGACTGTAGTATTTCATCTAGTTGCTGTTTGAGAATTTAATTTCACTGCATTGAAGTTAGGCCTTGAAGTAACAAGTCAATGTTTCATTTGATAATAGTTGTAGATACAGTTAATGAGTAAAGGAGCTACTGAAGGAAAAATATTAAATCTGAAAATGTCTCCTGAAGCCTCAAAATGTATCTGCCTTTGCTACAACAGTAAAAGGGTTTAATTTGGGGTAAACAAAAAGGTGTCAATTATGTTGCACAGTTCAGCCTGTAAGCCACAGATGTTTACTGTGCTTAGCAGCAACAGCTTTGGTGAGCTGTAGGTTATTCCACGCTGTTAAAATTAGCAAGCCTGAATAGTGCAGCAAGTACAACTAACCTCTCTTCTGGGTCCCTGTGTTTATAATCTTTTTTACCTTTTATTAAGAGCACAGTTATATCTCACCAAGAAGTTCTGTTCCCAGTCTTTCTATAACTTTAGTGAAAAGGTCTACTGGAATTCCTGCCTTTGCTAGAAAGGAGTACAATAGGCATTTTAAAGTGTCTCACAAGATAGCTAAGTGTTGGTATGCTGTTGGAGCCCAGCTTCTTTAAGAAGCTGGAAGGTTGAGAAAATTGATTTGTTCTGTGTTGGAAAAAAAAAGCAAGAGAGTTAAGATGTTACTTATATCTGCATATCCATTGTGCTGCATGGTGAAATTCTGATTCCTGATGGTTAAGATATTGTCACAGTCCTGACTTGAGTAACAAGTAGTTACAAAGATCGTAGGGACTATGTGGGCAAAATACTTAACCCAAAACTATCCCTGTATTGTCTGGGTGAATATCCTGTTGTGAACTGTGGTTTTTTTTCCAGACACCAAAAAGATTCCTTCAGCTACTAGAGAGGTTACTCTGAGATAAGTCTGGAGCAGTGTTATAGCTTCTTGCTTTGTGTATAGTACAGCTGGTTTTTTGTGGCTGTGTTCCAAAAAACTGAGCAAGGATGCTTAGAAAAATGTAAACTGCAGTAACATTAAATTTTAAAAGCATCTCAGTTTTGAGAAGCTTCTTCAGGAGGAAAAGACAAGAGGCTGAAATTCTTGAAAATGATGTATTAAGATGGTCATAATATGTGACTGTGAAGATAGCATTGTTTGTTATCCAGAAGGGGGGTAGACCAGGAAGATCGTGTTCTCTGAGAAGCGGAAGCTGTTGAGTTAAGAACAAATAAAAGTTAAGCTTGTGAAGACAGATGGTTTGAGAACCTGTTTGCTAAGTGCCTTAAAACATGAAAAACCTTGCTCATGGAAAGCAAGAAACTTTTGAGAGTCACTGGGGCTCAGAGGGATGTGAGAGGACACCCAGGAGAAGTCAGACCATAGTAAAAACTAAGTGGGCTAGTTGTGTTGCTTTTTGTCAGAGGCCTTTTACCAGAGACTTCTCAGCAGAGCTTTCTTTGACTCCAGGCAACTGTCATCTTCAATTTCAGAGTGATAACTTGCACAGCCGTGTGTGGTGGTATATGCTGAAGGATTTCAGAGGACCCTCACCATGAAACCACAGTGTATGGTTTAAACTTTGAGTTTTGAGTATTTAGCTCTCGCGCTGCTGCCCCATGCAAACTGAAGCATTAAATGAAGTGCTGCTTTGGCAGTGTGAGGTAGAAAATACGAAGCTGACTTCTTGGAAGGTAGGTCAGGAGTGGAAAGCTAGACTAGTGATGGGTGGTATTCTTTTGAGTCTTTCATGATACGATTAAAAATTGTGACAGTAACCATCTGAGCAGAAGCTCATTGGGGCATAGAAGTGAGAGGGTGCTGCTTTTGAAAGACTGCTGTGTATGGTAGAGGCCACAGTTCCACCTCTTCTCCTCCTTCCCTAACCCTAATATGGGGTGTCTACTGCAAACACATGTTTTCAGGAATGTTTGGATATTCTGGAGTGGTTGGATGGGGTTGTTAACACAACAAACCAGAACTTACTTGTGTGAGTAAATATAAGGAAAGGGGGTAGTGCATGCGATGTTAAAGGGAGGTAGTTGTCTCATTTCCATGGTCAGTCTGGTAACACAGAACTGCTGGATTTTTTCAGAAGAATGTTTCTGAGTTTCTTTTTTGAAGACTTCGTAAGAACTGAACAGTCACAGAAGCAACCAAAGGAAAGAATAAATTATTTACTTTATAATAAAGGGAAGGTTACTGGAGGAATTACTCAAGACTCTGTTGCTTGATGTATTCATGAATACCTGGGAATAAATGAATGGGAGAAGGATAGAAAGGATAATAGAAAACTACAGCTGGCTGCGGATAGGCACAGTGGGAATTTATTCTCCATTAGGTTATAAAATTGCTGACAAAATTAAATTCTAGTAAATACAGAATCATGAATCTGAAGAAGAATAATTCAGGCTGAATATACCCAGTGGGTGGGCTTTATGTTGGTGGCTATTGTTCAGAAAACACCTTAAAGGTCCTTTGTAATGGTTTCTTTTAAAGAGCAGCTGAATGCTCAGATATCCTGGAAGAGCAGCTAGCAGCAATCTTTGCAAATATGGACAATAAAATGAAAACAAGTGTGTGTGTATCATGGACTGAATGGTATAATTATGTATTGACTCTGTGTTTCTGACCACCTGTCGGAAAACATGGTGCAACTGAAAACAAGCTGAACGAGGTTAGCAGCGATCAAACTTTGGACTTCCTCCTGTGAATGGGGAGGAAAGCAGATGAGGATTGCTCACTTGAAAAAGAGCTCTTGGTTAGAGACAAGTGGGTATGAGTTGGGAGCCTGAGAGCTGTTTCTTTTGGAGATGAACTGCCAGTAATAACTTTTTTCCCCCCAAGAACGAGAGCATCAAATAAATCTTTAACAGGCAGCAGTTTACAGCACTTGTTCTGATGCTTACTTAAATTCTCATAGAATGCTATGAATTACAAAAGCATAAATGGACTAAAAAGACCTGGAAAAAAATCAGTGGAACAAAAGTTCTTTGAGGTACATTATAGTTGGGATCGACCTGAAAGTAAGCCAGGTGAAACTACTGGACGCTTGGAAGGATTGCTGCAAGGGAGTTGGATAAATGTTCTGTTGGATTTTTCTTTCACCTTATTTATGGCTACTGCTGAGTTTTATAAACAAAACAATATAGATTCTTCAGTTTGGCCCCACTGGTCTTAGGGGAATTAAAGTATTTTCTTCATTGGTATCATCAACTTGGAAAGGGAAAGTAAAAGCGTATTTTCTATAAATAAAATAGGAGCATGCTAGCCTGTATTTTCTGTCTTGCTCTAGAGTTTTGAAATCAAGTAGATCATCAACAATTGGAGCGTTTAGTTGAGAAGTCTGCTGTGTAGTTAAATATTCAATTGTGGATCCAGGGCCAGTTTAACATAAGAGAAAGGGCAGACAGTAACTCTATACATATTGCTTTTTAAAAGTGTTTTTGTTCTTTCCTGCCAAAATTCAATCGTGTATGAAAAGGAATCCTGATTAAAATTAACACTTAAAAATTTGGCATATGGTCTGTTGGAGGCTATCTGTTAGAGTGGGAATTCTATACTAAAATGAGTTTCAAATATCTCAGGGTTAGAGTTATGCTAGAGATGTATAAGATTTTCCTTTTGGAAGCCTAAATACGTTTAATCAGGATTGACCCTGATTATTATTTTTTTTACAATAATTGGATTTTACTACATTTTACTACAATGTTGAATTGATGTTTCTTGAATTAGAAATCTTAAAAATACGTCAATGTGATTTTTTTCTGGTGAAATATCACAGCAGTAGTTATTTGTGTGTGTTTGGCATGGCTTGATGGCTTTCCCTTGAAAGCAAATGCAACATTCACCTGAAAACTCTAATTGATTTTCTTTCAAATTTGGCAGCAAGCGTTCTGTAGTAGTGGGAGATGGGCAGCAGAAGGACTTAAGTGTATAAAGATCCAGTGTCAGAACTCCTCATCTAACACGGGTGTTAATGTACTTCAGATGTTTAATGCTTCTCCCTTTGCGTAGTTCTGTTGGAAGGCTGCTTCCTGAATGAACAAATGGCCAGTAAAGGGCTTGAGTGGTCAAAGGAATCCCTCTTTGTCCAAGTGGACATTTTCATGTAAAGAAATACTCAGAAGTCTCTGATTACTCAAATGTCCCTGCTTACTGCAGGGGGGTTGGACTAGATGACCTCTAAAGGTCCCTTCCAACCTTACACACTATGATTCTGTGATTTTTGTTGCCTTCTACAAAGCCTGTTAACGACAGTGCCTGTTTCCAAGTCTGTGCAAACTCCCACATACCCAGAAGTAAGAACCTTTGGAAGAATAAACCTACTTGAAGATTTTAATTGTTCTTGTCCTGCTTAACACTTGGATCACTGCTTTGTTTTTAAGACTATGCTTTGTTTCTGAAAGAAAATAATCTTTGGGAATCAGAAATTGAATTTGTTCTTCACTGTTGAGCCAGTAAGAAGGTCAGTAAATGTCTACTAGTTTTTGGGTCCTGTGTCTTTTGACATTTTCAGTATTTAGATAATGTGGTGAGGGCTGATGTGTAGGTATTGTTGAGATTATTGTGAGGTGGTGCCATGAAATTAAAGTATGAATGTGTCTATACCAAGTCCCAGATCCCAAACCCCAAACCATCCAGGTCCCATCTGAAAGTCTAATAAACTTACTTGCTTGGTTAAGTGATATATATATTTCAACAACAACAGGCCATAGGCCTTATTTAATATCATCACTATAACTGGTGCTATTTCCTCCTTTAGACTACATGAAGAAATAATTGACTTCTATGACTTCATGTCCCCTCGTCCCGAAGAAGCAGCTATGAGAAGAGAAGTGGTGAAAAGAATAGAAACAGTCATCAAAGATCTCTGGCCTACAGCTGATGTGAGTGTTACTTAAGCGTTGATTTGCTTCTGTAGTAAATTTTAGAGCCTGGTTTACTTAACCATGCTATTACCTTTTATGTTTTGGAAATGGACAGATAAGACCTCAAACTTAAGGCAGTTGACTTCGCATCACAGCTCTTGTAGCACTTGGCAACTTATTTAAAAAGTCGAGGAAGTTTAAAACCTACGTTTCAGGTTAATGAAGGCTACTGGTATTTTTTTCATTTTGAGGACTGGGGATGTGAAGAACTGTCCACTTGTACTTTAAGAAACGCACTTAAAGCTTACTGAATTGTCTCAGCATAACTTCAGTTTGAATATTGAATGATACTGACCCTGTCTGGAGGCCAGATGCCCACCAAAGCTGCTCTATCACTCTCCTTTTCAGCTGGACAGGGAAGAGAATACATAGAGAGGCTCAGGAGTTGAGATAAGGACAGGGAGAGATCATTCCACAATCAGCGTCACGGACACAACAGACTCAACACAGAATAAAAAAAAAGAAAACAATCTAATTGATTACTGCACTGCACTCACAGTGAAACCAGAATACAGTAATGAGAAGTACAACCAGATCTTAAAACACCTTCCTCCACCCCTTCCTTCTTTGTGGGCTCAGCTTTATTCATGATTTCTCTCCCTTCCTCTCCCTGAGGTGTCAGAGGGGGAGACAGGAATGGGGTGCCAGGTCCTCACAAGTTGGTTTCCTTATTAGCAAGGGGGACGGGGCTATTCCTCAAACTCTTCCCCTGCTCCAGCGTGAGATCCCACCCATGGGAGACAGTCTTCCATCAACTTCTCCAGTGTGAGTCCTTTCCCACAGGGCTTCAGCTTTTCACCAACTGCCCCAGTGTGGGTCACTTCTGCAGGGTGCAGTCACAGAACATCTCTGTGTCTCAGGCCCAGACTGCTCCAGCCTGGTCCCCCTTGGAGTCACAAGTACCCCCAGCAAACTTGCTCCAGTGTGGGCCCCTCTCTCAGTGGGCTGCAGGTTTTGCTGCCAAGAGCTTGTTCCAGCATGGATCACAGCATTTTCCATATGTCATCACCTGCTCCAGTGTGAGGTCCCTCCCATGGGCTGCAGGTGGAATATTTTGTCCCCAACATCTTTCATGGGCTGCAGGGGGGCAGCCTCCTCTATCATGGTCTTCTCCACGGTCTGCAGGGGAATCTCTCTCCAGCATCTCGAGCGCTTTCCCCTGCCTTCTTTAATGACCTTGGTGCCTGCATGGTTCCTTACATCATCTCACTCCTTTCTCTGGTGGCAAAAAGTGTCTGCTTCTGGGTTTTTTCCTTCTAAATATGATTCCCAGAGGTGCTGTGACCATTGCTGATGGGCTCAGCCTTGGTCAGTGGCAGATCCAGCCTTTAACCCAGCTGGTGTTTACTCTGTCAGGCCTAGGGGAGGCTTCTAGCTGCTTCTTGCAGGAGCCCCCTCTCAACCAGAACCCCACCACGCAAAACTGCAACACCAGTGTACACGTTTCTGTAAGGAGTCTGAACTCTCTGGATATTTGTAAAAACAGTTAATAACCCCTGATTTTTTTTTTGTCATCTTCACAAATTTGACACTTGGGACATTACTTTAATGCTGCTTCAGTGGGAAGATGTACTTCCTGAGAGATCTTGCACTGAAGTTGTGTTTTCAAACCCTGTATTACCCAAAGACTAAGCTGCTTCCAACCAAAAACATCCAAAAGGAATGTAATACTAAACTGTATTTAGCATCACCTTTCTGATAACCAGATAGTAGTGTTGTCATTAACAAGCAGAAAAACATTGCAGACCACTGTGGCTTCGTTGTAGTCTTCCATGATGAAAAGCGAAGGCTGTGGCCACAGTGCTGAGCAGAAGATACAGTAAAGCTCATCTACTTCATCCTCACCTCTGAATTTCCTTAGCAGTGTTTTTCCAGCTTGTGGGAACATATAGACACAAAATGGCCTGGTGCTGCACAGCCTTTTAATAGGTCACTTCAGAAACATGAACTTGTAAATTGTGGTGTGCTGTAGCAGAGTGGGAAGAGCGGCTCAGTTCTCTCGAGTGGAAGCATACTAAAATTATTTGATGTGTAGCGTGAGTGTCTCCTCATTATGCCTTCTTTTCCACACACAAACACCCACCTCAATTTCTTAATCATCCTTGCAGTAAAATCTAGAGTATTCACATTTATCTGAACTGTATGTTTAAGTCCACTTGTTGGTTTTTAAAGCTAAAACTTTGGAACAAAATTTCCCCTTAAACTCCCCCAATTTCAGTAAAGCTGTCCTATGAGGAAAGAAGGGAACGGGAAGGAAGGGAATATATAGCAGTTTATACTTTTGTTGAACTGGAAATAAACAGTCAAAAGGATTCTTGCTAGCAGGATTGGTAGTTATTTAATATTTAAAGTAATACCTGCAGTTTTCTCTAAAGTTGCATCTATAAGAGAAAATGTATTTGTGCAGGCTTAATAGGTGTAGAGTATGTAGTAAATTCAGTAACTTTGTTACCAGGCTATATCCTTACCAGGTTCAGAAAAATTTTAAGTGTTGTGAAAGTAAAATGAAGAGAGCATTCATAACTTCCTTACAAGATGTTTCACTGTTGTGGGTTTTTTCCAGGTCCAGATATTTGGCAGCTTTAGTACAGGGCTTTATCTTCCAACCAGGTAAGTAATGATTTACTTTTCTATCTGAAAAAAGTTGCCTCTTAAGTATAGTGGTAAATTTCAAATGGGAATTTAAATGGGAGTGTGTAAACTTAGCAAACTTTCATTACAATTTTTGCCTCGTCTCATGTAAAGAAGGGACTTTTGAACTTAGAGAATTAAGTATTTGATGTATTGTTATACTGCTCTAGGTATTTACTGACATGTAGGTGAATTACCTTTTCATCCTTGTGTCTGGCTTGAGTCTTTGGCTCTTTATTTTCAATATACAGTGAAACTGAATGTTTAGTATTTCCTGTGTAAATCACACTTTTTACATAAGGTGAGTTACTGTGATTGTGTCACTTAATTGCAGAGTTACTGTGCAGAGTCAGAGGAGTCATTACAACTGTTTCCAAATTATTTTGAGAACAAAATGTGTTCCATTCAATGTTTTCTATTGCTTAATGGTCCAATAGATGCAGAAAACCTGTGTAGCTGTGCCTTAAAGACTGCATTGTCATTACATCAACTGGATTTTAAGTAGGAAAGCACTGGGGATTTCATTTCCATGAGTAACAATCGCTGATAAAAATTGTTTGGACACAAGCATGTCAGTGTGGGTAGCTAAGGGATTGGGTTGGGCTGTGGAAGTCAGGAGAAGGGAACAAGAAAGGTGAAAGGGAGAGGAGCTGAAACAAGAAACTAGAAACTGCTTTGAGTGCTGAAGTCTACTTTCTTACTTAACATCGCTAAAGGAAGCCTGTTGGAAACATGGATGAAAAGTTGATGCCAATTTTACCTTTCTTTTGGTGGAGTGTTATGCTTTGGACTCAACTAATCTCATGCTGTGCTCTTTTTTTTTGTCTAGTGATATTGATCTAGTTGTTTTTGGGAAATGGGAACGGCCCCCTTTGCAGCTGCTGGAGCAAGCACTAAGAAAACACAATGTGGCTGAGCCATATTCCATTAAAGTACTTGATAAAGCTACGGTGAGTGACAGTCTTTGGAATGCTGAGATGAAATGTTTTCAGACCCACTAAGGTGTTGGTGATAGGGTTCTTAGTTCATGAAGCAAATGATACCACTTGAAGTGCAGTGGTTTGTGCTGTGCAAAGATTTTGGTGCGGTCTGGATCTGCTTAGCAATAGCACAGAGGGTTTTTTACATTGACAACAGTAATGCTGTGTACTGTTTTTGCCAGAAGGCCATACTTCATGCTTATAAAGGTCTGAAAGTCAGTATTTGTAAATTATTTGGTAAAATAATTTAACTAATTGTATAATGTGTTTCTGCTGACCTTTGAGACTGACTTCTACTGATCTCTTTTAGCCAGGGGCCAGTAACTAGAGCTGTCTAGCTTGAAACTCCCACTTTTTCAGGTTGTCTTTGTTCTGATGTGAAGAATTCCAAACTGAGTATTTGTGTTTTCATTCCAAAATATTCTACTTAGGGGCTTTATTTCCATTGTGAAACTGTGTGGTCTTGTAAGCCTGACTGATGTAACACTGAGTATGGTAAAAACTTAAAAGTATGGGAATTTTGTGTTACTGAGCAGGCTATTCCAAACTTCTGTTAGCAAGCTGTTATGTTATGTGGTCTCTGAAATAGGGTGACTTTTAAGTCTAGAAGATTCCTATAGCTTCTGTTGAGGTAGCAGTACAGAACAGTAGCTTTGGTAATCTTTGGTTTACCTAAGAATGAGTGGGATTATCAAAATCGGTGATGCCAGTTAGCAATAGAAATGCTAAGCTTACTGGTTTTACTAATCTTTTATTCCCTCTGCTGTTGGGATAAAATGATGCTGTGCTTCTGGTTGCTTTTGTTTTTCATTTCAGATTAAGAATGCAAGAAGTTAAATTTAAAATAATCTTGCCAGCTGTAATTAAGGTGTTGATTGTAAGACAGTTTTGTAGGATACTGCCTTCAAGGTGGTGCTGTGAGCCTGAACTGCATATTCAGTATTCTATAAGAATTTATTTCTGCCAGAAAAGGAAGTATTGCTGCTCCAATTTTGTTTGTATCCACTCAGGCTTTCATTTGGCTCTGCAGTGAATCAGTTCAGCTTGATAAACCAACACAGTGCTTTATTTTCTGCTAAGCTAGTTTTCTGTCAGTTTAGCAAGTGAATGGTGCAGTGCTGGGTCAGATGAATGCAGTTCCCACAGGTTATGAGTAGAATGTCTCCTATTAACAGTAGTCAGTCATTAAGAAAATCTACTTCTTTTATAAAACACTGATATTGCAGCTATGAAGGCAGGTGTCTGATAGCCATGGGAGAGTACATGAGTGATCATAAGTTAATCTGATTGTACATGCCTGTGTCTTCAGTCACCTTACTGAAAAGCCTTTGCTTGTCAGTCAACTCAGGATTGCTATCTTGTCTAGGCAGCTGCATTCATTTGCACTGATAGTGTCTGCTAGAGAATAGCACCAGTGTTGCATTTCTGGGGGTTCTTTAAACCTTGTTTTTATCTTTTCAGGTACCAATAATAAAACTTACTGACCAGGAGACAGAAGTGAAAGTTGACATCAGTTTTAATGTGGAAACTGGTGTGAAGGCAGCTCGGTTTATCAAGGAGTACATGAAGGTATCAGCCATAATAATGAATGTTATACTACTTACCAAGAATGAGTGCATCCTTGGTATAGAAAAAGCTAAGATGCTTAGCTAACTCTTTTTTTTGTGTGTGGCTTAAAACTTTGAAAAGTCATTGCTTGAGACTATTTTCATAAATACTAATTAGACAGGTTTTTCTACTGGTATCTGATGCTCACTGTTGCCTTTCAGTAGTAGTTGTTTGTGTGGATAAACCTGTAGACTGAAAGGTTTAGATCTGCAGATAGGTACCAAAATTTGCTTCTAAAGCAAGTCTGTTCAACTTTGCTTACCTTGAATTTAAATGATACTTGATTATGAGCACTATCTTGCTAACCAGTGTCTAAAAACATTTCTTCTGTGGCTGCATACTTAAAATCAAGTTTACCTTTATGCTCTACAGCATTGTTTAGATGGAAGGCTAAGCGACAATACTGAGTGACACTGGCATTGAAATAAAAATATACAGAAATTCCAGTTTAGGGTGGAAATAAATTTTAAATATAAGCTGTTAGATCAAATAAGAGTTGAAATCTATTGCTCTGCTTCTAGAATAAAAAAGAAAGTATATTTCAGTTCTTCTTGTGGAAACACTTCACAGCACGTTGTTGAATAATGCTTTTGATTAGAAGATGAACCTTCTTGTGTTGAGGTTGTTTAGGTCTTACTTTGTTTTGGAATGTTGCCATTGATAAGACTTATTTTGCTTTGCAGAAATACTCTTTGCTGCCTTACTTGATTTTAGTATTAAAACAGTTCCTCCTTCAGAGGGACTTGAATGAAGTTTTTACTGGTGGAATTAGCTCTTACAGCCTGATTTTAATGGCAATTAGTTTCCTGCAGGTAAGTCTGTGTTCTTTTTAATGTTTTGGTTTCTGTGTTTATGCCCTACTATTGTGTTGTTCTTTTACATCCCCTTTAGCAATGCACAGCTGTACTCTTACGGCTCTAGGTGTTTGATCATGGGCAGCTCCTACGGACTGCCTCAGACCTGTAAGAACCTCTGTGCACCGTGTGAAGTGAAACAGCAGCAGGAGCCTTGGGAACAGCATAGCAGCTGTGCATTGTTTTCTATTCCAGGGCCTGTGATAGGGATTATGCTACCTTCCTGTGCAGCTTGATCCAGTACCTGAATCCTCTTACTGGTGTCTTGTAATCTGCCAGGATGCCGTTTAGTCTGTTGCTTCCTAGACTGCTGATAGTGAATGTGCAGTGTAGTTTATTTCAGTGTTTATTACATTTATGAAATCAAACAGTCAAGGTGTTTTTTTAATTCAATGTTGGTTAATTTTTGGTTTACTTAAAGGCAGCTATTTTAGGTAACTGATGAAATAGTTACTGAGGTACATCCTCATCCAATACATTTTTGTGACAATAAGCTTTGTATAAGTATGAGGAGGTACAATGTTAGTGTACCTACATACTCTGCTATTGTTAATAATTCATTGAAATATTGCTACAGATTTTACAAACCATACATAATTTGGGGAGATTGAGATCTGTGTTTCAGTTGGGATAAATCCCCCCCGTTCTTCCCCCTGAGCTTCCGAAAACATTAAGACTGATGGTGGTATTCTGTTAGTAAAGCCATGATGTAGTGTGCAGTACTTTTGGTTTAGGGAAAAGAATTTACTTACCTCAAAAATCTGGAAGAGGAGGGAAGAAATCATTTTGGGGGGTTCCAGATACTGTTGAAGTGCTGCCCCCTCTTGGTGATGTGAAAGTGGCTTGAGTACACAAAGAATTAATTTCTCCATTCAGACTTCTGTAAAGGGATTGTACTCAGATGTTGAAATGAGAGCTTTCTTCTTGTATTGTCTTATGGCCTGAAGAGCACTAATTTTTAATAATTAACTGTTCCATGTCACAGCTGCATCCAAGAATTGATGCCAGAAGAGCTGATGAAAACCTTGGAATGCTTCTGATAGAATTTTTTGAACTCTATGGAAGGAATTTTAACTACTTGAAAACTGGTATTAGAATAAAAAACGGAGGTGCCTATATTGCCAAAGAAGAAATCATGAAAGTCATGACCAATGGATACAGACCATCCATGCTATGTATTGAAGATCCTCTCCTGCCTGGTAAGATTGTAAACCCTTCTTGCAATGTGCTAGAGCTCTGTCTCAACCTGTGCTCTGAGGGCTTTCCTTACAATTCCTAAAGTCTGCCAAATGCCTTAAGAAGCTGCACTGAGAAGAGACTGTTGCTGGTGTTGAGGTACAGGTACGGAGAGGGGCTGAGTACAGACCTGAAGGCCTTGCAAGGTTCATGGCCCAAGTAAACTGTATTGTATGTGAGCAGTGCAGGTACAGTTCTGAATTTCCAGTGCATTATATGTTGAGTGTATTAAGATTCTTTAACAGTGCTAAGAGATAGTGAAAGAAAGAGGTCCAGGAAATCCTGAAAGGGAGTTTGTTATGAGAAAGTGAGACTGGAAGGTGTAGCTTTTCCTGCCACAGTCTGTGGTGCTGTACTTCAGATAAATTGCACCGTGGGGGAAAGATGCCCCAGGTGAGGTACCTATTCTGCAAGGTGATGCAGTACAGACTGAACAGACACATGGGTGTTACATCCATGAATGTCTAGCAAGGGAACAGCTGTATTACCGTGTTGATGTGAAGGGTGGTTTGCATAACTGGTGTCTGTGCTGCACAGGGACCCTTAGCAAATGCCAGTTATAGTTGCATGTACTTCTGAAAGTGACTTAAAATACTGGGATTTTCCTTTAAGATTTGCTTTCAATTCAGTAACCTTCAAAGTAATCAAGATTAATTTTGGCTGAGCTCCTGCAAAAATTTTCCTGTTTCATAGTACTAATTTTGGATTCTATTTAGACTTGTCACAAGTAGCTGAAATCCCCAAACAGCTTTTTAACAAAGTCAATTTTCAGTTAATTTGGACTTCAGCATTAGTATTTCTAGAATGTAATTGGCACTCAAACTCCATACTGTCACATCTTGTGGGTAGACTGCTTATATACAGCACTTCTAAAGCAAATACCATGGATCAGGAGCTGAAGTCTGGCACCTTTCTAAATACACAATATGCTGAATGTTCATAGTTCTCCAGAGCAGGTTGCAAGCTAAGATGCTCATTTGTCTAACCACATCCCTGGCATGTTTGTAGCTCTGAGTTTGTGTCCACTGTGACTGCTGCACTTGGCCAGGCATAGGTGTGGTTTTGCAGACTCTTTGCGTCATTGAGATTTCTTTCAGTAGCTGTGCCTGAAGACCCATTTGAATAGCAGCATGAGCCACATTTCTTTAGATTCAGACATTTACTGTCCTCCAGTTCTGTTCCTTTCAGTCTGCTGAGGACTGAAAGAGAAGAAATTACATACGCTGCACAGTGTTTTAGTCACTGCTAATAGTGCTTTGGAATTTTTTCTTCTCTTCAATGACTCTTCAGAGAAGAAAAAAAATAACTTGCAGGACTAGAAGGGGCTCTGAACTTTTCCTCCTAGCATGAATCTTGCAGAAGCAAAGAACTAGAGTTTAGAATAAATATACCTAATTATATGCTATCAAAAAATTAGTAACAAATGTTAGACGGGTTTATATGGACTGAGAACATAATTCTTACAGGAGGGAGAATGAAATAAGGACTGATGATAACTTGCAGTTATCTGAGCACTGTGTCCCATGGGGAAGTTTTATGGCAGCTACCACAGAGCTTCACAACTTGCTTGATGGAACTAAGGGGAGAACTCTGTAGAGCATATATAGAATGGCTCTTTGAATTGGATCACATGAATGCAACCTCCTTAAATCTAGGCTTAATCACCTGTTCCTACAATATCTAAAAGTACCTGTCAGGTCTAGAACTGTTAATCATTTTAGTTCTGTTACTGCTTGTGTCCCGGTACAAAAAACTTTTCCAAGGGTTCAAGTCCTTGCCCAGTTGTCAAGTTGTCATCTCTGCTTGACTTGTTTGTGCTCAGATTCACTCAGTGTCTAAATCCATGAGCATCAGTGCGAATGCTGTGGAGGAGATGGGAACCAGTATTTTGGTAAAGAGTAGATGCAGATTTTTCTTCACTTAAGTTAGCATAAGCTGCTGTAGAGCTTTTACCTCAAAGCTGGTTTTGCACTGCACCCACAATTTTTTACTCTCTTTTTTGCAATCCTTGTTATAGCCCGATTGCAGCTTTCTCTCAAGTTCTGGTTAACCCATGGAAGATGACTTCAGAAGGTGACCTAACCCACAAATCAGACAAATACAGGGATGAAAAAAAAAAAAAGCCTTTCAATTGCTCAAGATTATTCAAGTAGTATGAAAGGCTCTCCTATGTTGGTAGATCAGTAATAGGATACTGGGAGGTATAACTCTTAAGAACAGTTTTAGACAGTCTTGTAGGCAACAGGATTAAGATCAGTGGGATTAATTTAAACTTGGAGGAACTGATTTTTCTTCAATGTGAAGTGATGATGTTTGGCTAACAGATAAATGATGTCATCAGAAGAGTATGATACTTCAGTTCTACCTGCTGTTAGTTCATAGATTTGGAAGGAACAGGCATTGATCTGGTGTATTCATGTTTTGATTGTAGTGGGTTTTGCTCAGATTCTCCTGGGTGCTACAGGGTTTCCTCTGAGATTCTCAAAGACTGATTATTGGGTGCTAGAGGATTATAATTTCTATGATTCAAGAACCAAGATTCTAGTAGAGATGTCAGGAACCAACACTTGAAGTGTGTTGAAATCTGTTTATGATGCCTGGCCAATCTTGATGGAGAGGTGTTTTAAAGTGGTAGTTTATACTTGATACTCACACATAACCTAAGATTCTTCATCTTGAGTTAGGATCCTAGGACAGGGTAATGAGATGAAAATCTTTCCTTTAGCATCATCTAAGAAGGGAGTTTCTATAAACAACATGTCCAGGAGGCTTGTGTTGAGTTGGTCTAGCAGTATTCTGTCTTGGATGACAGAATTCTGGTTGCAGGTGACAAGCCTCTAATCTGTGTTTGTAAAACAAATTCAGTATTTATTGTTAGGATAACTTAGTGTTTTATGCCTTTGCAAGTCAAGTTTATCAAGGTCTTTCAGTCATTTCTGATGCTGAGAACGGGAATGATTTTTGATCTTGGTTCAGATTGGCAGTGGTAAGGGTAGCTAAATCACAGTTTAGGGCTTGGAGTTCCACCTGCACTGCTCCCTTCACGAGAGATTGTTCTTCTTTCTGAATTGCTAAGGACATTAACAAAAGTTGTAAACTTTAACCTCAGTGCATTTTCTTTGAAAGAGATTCTTTAACTTGCAGGACTAATTATGCTTCATGTTGCTTGCTTCTGCATCGTGATGAGTTACAAATCCAGGAAGCAATTAGATTTTGAGATTGGCAGCAACAATTGAGATTATCTGGTCTAGCTTTAAGTGGCTGCCCGAAGTCAGGCACTGCAGCTTTTCAATGTCTGCTGCTTGGCATTAGAACCTGCAAATACATGTGTATGTTTATATATAATGTATCCACTTATGAAAATACACAAATACATTGAAGTTAGCATCTGAAAGAACCCCTTTAACACTTTAATCTTGCAAAAAGGTACTTGCTCAATAATGGCTCAACGTGGATTTGCTCTTCAGTCCTAGCTCATAGTCTTACCTTTGCCTTTGCAGGACGTGTTCTTAAAACTGTTTCAGGTAATGGAAGGCTATCTGGTGGAGTGGTAGTGCTGATAGCAGGTGATGGAAATCTTAGGCATGCTCCTTTAGGCATGAAGGCTTTGTAAGAAATAAAATGAGGATTGAATTATACATGAAATCACACCCCATTGTTACCTGAGGATTGAAGTCTGTATGATTTTCCTTAAACAGCGCGAGCATTTGAGTTACGTGCTTTAACTGGTCAGTCTGTAAGCTGAGAAAAGGAGGATGCTCAGGTATGTAAGACATGATCTGCTAACGAGAAGGATCTCTTAGGAAGAAAATCTATTCAAGACAGCAAATGCAAATATGTCATCTTCTGGCTTTAAGCTGCTTTTGGGAGTGGGTAGGGCTGCCTCTGTACAGGCTTCACTGGTACAGTTCACAGTAGCTTGCATAGCTTTGGCTTCTGTATCTGCTTCTCCAGCTGCAGTGCAAGTCAGAACCTCTGCAGACTGTTTAATTGAATAAGACATGTTTATTCAGACATTTTTATGAACTAATTACAGGTGGAGAATGAGGCAATCCAGGAACCTAGACATGCTATGGCATGAGCTATGCTGCCTCTGTTCTCAAATCTGCTTCAATCAAGACTCATACACAACTTCGTTGGTGGTTTAAACTAAACTGCCCGAGTTCGCCGTAAGTGGATTAGGGAAGGATTGTGCTTTGTTTTGCTGGCCCAACAGCGGAGGTGGCAACAACTGACCACAGGAGTAACCAACAGCTCCTAGTAGCAGTGTCTTCGTTCCCGTGTAATGCCACGCAGGGTGCACATTCAGTGCAGCTGCCTTCACGTCAGATTAAACTAATGCAATTCGTTGGAGTGTGTATTTCTGTTATGTGAATATATAGAATCATTTAGGTTGGAAAAGACCCTTAAGATCATTAAGTCCAACCACAGATAGACTTAAATAGTGGTAGATACAATTGTGTGTTCAGCCACTTGTTACATATTCCATCTCTGCTTCTCAATTAAATTTTTTGTTATATGTATTTAGAATGTCATTATCTGAAGGCGGCATTGTTGCAGGACACACCAATGTGTCCTGCCCCAGGACAACCTGCACTGAATTGATAATTGTTCTTCTAGTGGAATTAACACTACTTATGTTCTGATTTCTTGACCATTAAAATACCTTGGTCTCGATTTATGCTGCCTTTGGACTAAGCCCTTTGTGAAGTCCTCTGCTACTTGGTACTGCAGCTCTGAACTTAACTACAATGCGTTTGTTCCTAGATCCACTGTCCTAGGCTCACATTGGTCTCTGCTTTAGAATGGAGTCCAATTGCAAATATGCCTTTTAGAGAGGCTGCTCTAATTTTGAGACTAATAGCTGCTGGATACTGCAGTGGTGCATTCAGAGCAAGAAACTAAGTTACTTCAATAAACAGGAAGCATTCTTCATAAGTTTTTATTTGACTTTATTTGATATTACTGAAGAAATTCCATGTTCCCACAAATAGTCTTATGTTCTCAGTCTGTTTTCATTGATTACTCATTTCTGTTGAAGTGGCATTATGGTTGGAGAATCTTGGACTAAAATGTGTTGTCAAGTAACAAAGCTAAAGCTGTTGTTTTGAGTTATTTTTGTTTCTCCCCTGCCCCAATGGCAGACCTCAACAAATACTTGAGTGAAGGGTACCTCTAGAGTCAAATTCAGTCCTCCAAAGGATAGATCCTGTTCTTTACCCATCAATTTTCAAAGCAGATTTTTCATTAAAACCTGATCTGATTTTTTTCAGGCTTAAAATAAGCATGTTCCATGGTTCATCCCTTTCCAGTATTCTCATGGCATTTCAAGCATCACTGTGAGGGAGGGAACCTTTTACTGTAAGCAGCTTTCTACCCACTCAAGATCCAGTCTATATTTTAGACATGTAATTTGAAGGAATTTTTCTTTGTTTCTTAAATTGAGTGGTGACAGTGAACTTTTGGTGTCTGGTGCCAAATATATCTACCAAAATCCCCCCAAATGTTTCTTTTTGCTAGTAATAGCAACATCTCTCTAGGTGTCAAGTGGGAGACCAGTGCTTGTGTGTTGTTGCTGATACAACATCATTAGCATGTTCTTAACTTCTGCGGTTCCTCAGACATGACACTGGATTTGGAAGGAGTTCTGCTATAAATGGTGCTCATGCTTAAAGAGAGGCAGTCAAGAAGTGCCACTAACTTGATCAGAAAACAATGCTGCACAAACTTCCGGAGTCCTCTATGACAGCCTTTGACAAACTGGTTTATCCCGTGGAGAGAAATTATCTGTTTGATCTGTAGTTTTGATAACATTAAGTAGGGATTGATGTAAGTATGCCTGGCCCTGTGAAGATAATTTGGTTGCACAAGTGGAATTTTAAGCTGAATTTGGCCTTCAGAAACTCTTACTGGTAAGTGAGACATGCTTCAAGCTTGGTAGGTTCCCTCTTAAGACAGCTATAAGAGCTTTAAGCTGATCTCTGATCTCTGTTTCTTTCAGGCGCTGGTACATCAGTATTATAAAAGTGGTAAATTGAATGCATAATGTGAAGTGTGGTTCCTAAGGGTAGCTTCCTTACCGAGATAGGTACACTTAGTTGTTCCTGGTACGAATTTGATGGCCTAACCAGTTTATACAGAGTTGAGCTGTATTGTTAAGGTTTCTGAGCTTTAAGTGTGAATAATTTTCTGCTTACTGATACTAAACAAAGATGATCTGATGACTGTCACATTATTTCAGGAAACGACGTTGGCAGAAGTTCTTACGGTGCCATGCAAGTGAAACAAGTTTTTGATTATGCCTACATTGTTCTTAGCCATGCAGTATCACCACTTGCAAGATCATATCCAAATAGAGATTCTGAGAGGTAATTAGTCCACTTTTTGAATATCCATTTGTCTGTGTAATCAACTAGGAATGTTTGGGTCTAAATCAATAAGGAATATGATTATTGTTTAACTGCAGCTGTATTGAAATCTAGCCAGAAATTTAGACTACCGAGTGTATGAGTGCAACACATTAATGTGCAGCATTGAAGTGAAGATGACATGACAAAACCCAGGATGAGTCCGATGTGAGGTTTGCTTAGTGCATGTAAGGGAGCCAGAAGATAATTAGGTTTTCCTTAAACACTCTGCATAAAGTATTTTGAAGGAAGGTCTGTTGGTTTAATATTTGGTATGATGTATGTCTGTGTCGTGGCAGAAAGGACTGTGCATCATCAGATTGCTTGTTTCAAATCAAAACTAGACAGACTAGGAATTTCCCTAGTTCTTCAATACATACTCCCATAAGCTATTATAAAAGGCTTAATATGTCCTTAAGCTATTAAAAGAATCAGTTCAGTTTGGCTGTAGCACTGTCGTTACAAGTAGCATACTTGTAGATGTATGTGGTTTCTAATGTAGCTCTTAATGTCTTTCATAGAAAGCCCCTTCCAACTGGTACTTTCTCAGCTCTCACCTTTTCAAGTTTCCTGGCTTTTTAAAGTAGGAGAGGAAAGAAAATAAAGGCACGCCAGCAGAGTTGTATTTTCATTCATGCATCTGCTCTAACATCTGTTACTCTTACTCTGTACAAATTGGGGCTGTATCACAGGATGCCTCTTCCCTGAGACTTCCCTAGAATCCCAGAGGCTTTGAGCTCCCCAGCTAATCTCAGGGAGTGATGGCTGTAACAAGCCACATAAAGCATCTAGATAGAATTCCAAACTCTAGTCAAGCTGTTAACTTCTAGCATTAATGCCACTGGAAGGTGAAATAGTTCTTGGTTACCACAAAGCAGATGCAGTCTTTCACTTGGGGATGTAAGACTTTACAGTATTTTAGTAGTGCCCATCTCTGTTTTCTCTGGTATTAAATTCATGAAGGTTGAGATTGCATTCATGGAGATACAGGAATGAAATGTCAGTGTGTAACACTACGTATGAGACTGCTGTTCTAAGAAAGATTAGAGGTGTATCTGTTTAAATGGGTACCAGCTGAGAATTCTTGTTGCTGAATGAAACTTCATTCTTACGTAAGTACAGCTAGAGCAGCTTAGGCATTCCTGAAGTTTTGTTTGTGTCGGGTCCTGACATTCATTAACTTCTCTGTGGTTCTCCAAAGGATGCAGTCATTCACTAAAGCATATAAGGAGCGATATTTTCATAGAATAATGTAGACTGGGAAAGCCTTTTTAAGATTGAGTCCAACCATTAACCTAACAGTGCCAAGTCTACCACTAAACCACGTCGTTAAGCAATACATCTACACACCTTTTAAATACCTCCAGGGATGGTGACTCAAGTACTTCCCTGGGCAGCCCATTTAAATCTTGGACAATCCTTTCAATGAAAAACACATTTCGTAATACCCAGTCTAAATCTCCCCTGGCACAGCCTGGGGCTGTTTCCTCTTGTCCTATCGCTTATTATTTGGGAGAAGAGACCAACAGCCACCTGCTTACAACCTCCTTTCACATAGTTCTAGAGACCAATAGGGTCTCCTCAGCCTCCTTTTCTCTAGGTTAAGCAACCGCAGTTCCTTCTGCTGCTCCTCATAAGATTTGTACTCTAGACCCTTCACCAACTCTGTTGCTTTTTGGGCGTGAAGTTTCAAGCTAGTGACCATTTCCCCAGTTTTAGTCTGTTTCTTGATAAAGGACAGGAAACCATAACAGACACTTGGCAGCAAGCTCTTGCTTGATGATTCATGTTCTTTAAAATAGTGGACTGTTAACTACCCTGTCCATAGCCTCTATATTAAGGTGCAATTTCATATTATGATTTGTCTAGCCTATCTGTGGGCTATCTCATGCCAGCTGCCTTTTTCCTTCCTTCTCAGTCTGTCTGTTCCTGACCTGGATCAAATCTAGTGATCCTGCTGTCAGAATTCAAGTCAGATGAACTGAGAACAAATATGTTAACTCTTCTGTCAGGTTAAGGAGTTGGTCCAGCTTGTGGCTGAGTATGGGTGGATCAAAAGCAAGACAGCAGCAGGAACTCATGTTTGGAGGAAGATGGAGAGAGAGTGACGTTGTATTACTTGACAGCCTTCAGTTCTGCTGAGCTGGATGTGACAAAGATGCATCTTTAAGTTAATACATGTGTCTGAAGATCAGGAGGTTGGCTTATGTGTTAGCCTGACGCATGATTCAGATACAGATGTGTGCTGAGACTGCATCTTTAAACAGCAGTGTAGCCACATTTGGAAGGCAATGGAGGTCATGTGAAATCAGCAGTGGAAGACTGGTTCTGCTGTGACGTGCCCCTCTAGTATAACTGAGATACCTGAAACCCTCCCTCAGTTCCCAGAGTTGCAGGTCATCAACAGCTTCCTCGTTCATTCCAAATGGGTGGTGCAGGTGGATGAAGGGGGTGTTGTCATGCCAACAGGCCAGATTTCATAGTTGGAGGAAGTTTTGGCAGGGTGTTGCTACTGCATGACTGGAGTTGTCACTTACAGGTGATAATCTTCAGAACAGCAATAGTCTAGGCCTTATATCAAGTAATCTTTTCATCTCTGTGCTTGAGAGTTGGATGGTCTCCTCATAGCATACAGTTCAACTGATCTAACTGCTGATAGGTGACTCAGGTCTGGTTGGCCAAGATAGTCCTGGGAGCTGTCAAAGATAATGTTAAATTTGCCTGTTAAATCTGCTGACATAGAAAGCAGAAATGTGTTTTCTGAAGCAGACCACCTTCTGCTTCAAATTTTGAATGATGGGTAGCTGTCAATAGAGTACACTCTGTCTCAAGGGGTATCAGCAATATCGGCTTTTCCTGCACAAGAGTGTTTGAGTAAAAGTTTTAGATTTCTTTCTTTAAATCTTCATGCTTAAGCAGATTCTTCTTAGATGCTCCTTAGTCTGCTTTTGAGATTGTATTTTCCTTTTAATACCAGTGGGTGCTTTCACAGACTAGGTGTTTTTTCCTGCTCTGGTACTCATTTGTTCATGTGGAACTTCGCTGCAGCTTTAGATACTTGATTTTGCTGACTTATGTCAGCAATCTGAGCCTTTTAAGAGTGATCTTAAGATTTATTTGCACTGTAGTTGTGCTGTAATGACAGCTAAAAAGTCTGCCTGTGAACTGAGGGCTTGTAGCATGTAAAAAGAAGAGCTTCTGAGCTCTCAGAATAAAATAAACTAAGTATGTAAATAGCATACTCCTGGTTTTACTCTTAAGATAATATTAAGGGGAAAAAAAACCCCTTAGAGGCATCTTTCATAGGAGAGCTGACTAACTTTATTAACCAGTTAACTGTTTTGTCCATGATTTCCAAACAAGCATCTTTGAAGACGTGTGGGAGTGTCCCATATCTGTAGGAATTTGGGCCTCAGCCAAATGAAAACACAGAAGTGTGGAAATTTTTCATACTAAAGATGGGGAAGGTTAATAGTTTTTTTGTTCCTAAGTGTTTTCAGTGTTGAAAACAGATGCAAGCACAACTTCTAAATGCTTATTTAAAAAAAATAAGTTCTTTAGCCCTGTGGATCTGGCTGAGTCCCCTACGTGTGAACGGGTGTTCTTTGAGAGTGGTATCTGGTTTGATCGCACTTGCTTCCTCTTATTTTTGCTGCTGTATTAAGTATGTGGCAGTGCAGCCTTAAACACCTTTCGCTTTCTGATGTTTCATAGTGAATGTTTTTAATTTTGTGTACTGGCAATGCTGCAGGGATCTGCCTTTGAACCCCTGACCTCATAACTTAGTGAATTTCTACTTTTTTCCTGCCTTTCTACTGAAAATTAGTTTAGGGCTTTGATCTCTATGAAAGGAGAATTTCCAGGTGAGATCCCAGGTTCTGTGTGTGCAGCCTTTTTGTAATTGCTGGCAAAGCAGTAGTTTTACCCATCACACCTATTTGATAGCTGGTGATTTTGGTATATCAGTCACCTGGGCTGTTGAACAATACAGGATGGTATCTTTATTCTCCTCCTTGTATATGAAGGCGTGACTATTGATTTGCTTCACACTTGACAAACTCCTTCATAAGAGCCTGTGTTCAGTCCATGTTCACCTTTTGGTTCTTAAGACCACAGCTGGTAGTAGCTATGACATTTATAGCTTATTGTCCTTGAATAAAAGCTCAAACCTTTCTGAAGGTATTCTCAGATGGAAGTCTTTAGCTGCAAGATTTCCTTCTCTGTCCCAGTGCTGAAGGCACCAGGATGTGTATGTTTGAGCCCCGTAATGTCATTTCCTGCCTTGAGAACTGCAGCTTCAGGGTTGCAGCTGATTGTCTGCAGTATTGGTCATCCCTGTCTTCATTCTGTCTTCCCTGGCTTGGTTTCCTTTTTGAGACTGAGAAACCAGAAATGCATCACATAATTAAAATGCTGCTGTGTCATGAGTGTGTACACTGACAAAATGCTATCCTTTGTTCTATTTGTTCCTTAATATACTCAACTTTGTTGTTTCTGAAGAATTACCTATTGCAACTCAGCTCTTCAGTTGCTGAATAGTGACAATCATGCCTTTAATTCTACATGTAAAATTGAAGGTTTTATTTTCCTATATGCATCCTTTTATTTACACTACCTAAATAAAATGGTGGACGCAGTTCATTCTTTCTGTGAGGCCCTTCTGCAGCTATTTGCTGTGTAACTTGGATGGTACTATTTAATTCAACATTTGATTAAAATGCTGGACTGCCTTTTTCAATACTAATACACTGACATGTCTTTAAAGTTGTAAGGCTAGACATGGAACATCTGGCATTTGGTCTCGCATGAAGTAGTACCACCTAAGCCAGTAGGGACTATTATGCTCCTTTTAAAAGTATTACTATGAAGTGATCTCATAAACGTGCTATGAGTAGACCTAGACTATGTATGTTCTCCCTTCCCATTGTATACCTAAACCAAAAGAGAATTCCAGTGCAGGTACAGCATACCTTTATGGTACAAAATACAAAATAAGCTGTATTGTAATCATTGAAGATTTTCAAAACTTCTCCAAGATGGAAACTTTTGACAGCCTGTTTTTGTACAATAGACAGTCCTTTGTGTATCTTGAGTGTGGAGCTTATTAGCATTTCAGCCGCTAGTCCCTGATGGAAGGAAGCTTGAAAGTTTTGCTGTCAAACCAGGGCACAACTCCTGCTCAAAAAGTAGTGCAGTATGAAATAGCTGAATGTTGGGAAGGCATTTTGGAAAAACATTGCTTTGTCCTTGTTGATAACTGATCACTGTTCAGCAGGACTAGGTAGGCTTCTTCTCTGAACCACTTAACTGTAGGGAAGTTTCTTGAAATTTAACTTACTCTGGTTTTGGAGCCAGTCTGTTTCTTGTTTCCACTACCTCACGATCCATGGTACTTCCTTTATAATTGTGGGCATCTTGCACCTTTTAAGTTGTTTTGTAAATCTCTAAGCAAGGACTAGTGAGGGTCTCTGTCTTCAGCATGAAGGTCAGCTGGGGGGCTGGGATATTAATGTCTCCAGTACTTCCCAAAACTGTTGTCATCCAGATTCTATGGGAAAAATACTTTCTGCATGGAGAAATGCAAGAACCTGTGAATTACCTTTAAGTACACTAATGTCTGCATGTACGTTCTTGATAATTAAGATGCATGCCATGTATTCTAAGTCTTGCCTACATGTCAATGCCTCTGTGTTAGTATGATAGAAGTAATATACTAATTTAAAAATTGTGACACTTCAGTGGATTAAATAGTGCAATAACAAAATGGAAATTCAAAAGGATTCTTTGGTTAGGGATGTCTTAAACTGTTAGCATAATTTCACTGCTTGTTGAAATGCTTGCAAGTATGTAACCAACAGTATTTAATACTTAATTGAAAAATTTTTTTAGCACATTAGGTAGAATCATCAAAGTGACCCAAGAAGTGATTGACTACAGGGCCTGGATTAAAAAGAAGTGGGGGAGCAAAATTAATTTGTCACCTGAACTTGGTAGGTATATCAGGCATCTTTGAAAACAGCTTATTTTTTTCCCTTGAAGTTGATGTAATTTAAAATACTTATGCCTTGAAATTAATCATTCAGATATGTAGGAAAAAAATGAAAGGAATTTGTAATTTTCTAACCCAAGACTAGTTTTCTCTGATCCTGTTTTTCAATTAGCTTGTTAAACTCCAGCTCTTCTTAGACTTCAGGGCCTGTGTGTTTATATTCTGTTAAAATTCTCTTAAATGACACTTATGTTTTCTGTTCACAGATAATAGGTTGAAAATAAGAGACCAGATAGCTCCGTGCAATGGAGAACAGCAGCAGAACAGAGACTCTGAACCATCTTACAACCCACGCTTGGCTTTGTCTTTGGCTAGCACACAACAGCTATCCTCTGGTTCATCTGCCTCTTCTGTATCATCGCTCTCTGGCAGTGACATTGTAAGCTTTTTCTTTTAATGAGTTAAACTAGTAAGAAACACAGTTTATCCATACTCTTCAGTGCCTGAACTGATACAACAGCAGTTAATGTGATACCACCCCTAAGCAAAGGAGTAGCTTCCCTGCTCAGGATAATTACTGAAATCAAGTGTTTTTTCATTCAGTTAAATGGGTCTTAATTCCATCCTAAATCTCTGGTACTCTTTGTGGTAGCAGTCAGATGTAATAAAATATAAAAGCCCCAGTTAACAGTAGCTAATTAAGTAGGAGAGTGGAAATCTATCTTCATAAATCTTCCCATCAAGCAAGATCTCCCACTGTTAAATTCCGGTCCTTTTTTGCCGCACCCCATATTGAACATGAGTATCATACCCTGTTGTGAAGGTGAATAATATTCCTTACTATTTTCATCCAAGCAGTCAGCTCATGTTTTAATGGTAATGGGGCTCTCCTATATGGAGTTTTACTTTCAGTTTCCTTGTTTGAAAGTGCAGCTTGAAAGTAATCTTTTGGGCTTTACTGTAACTTTGTGGATGAGGAAGTAGTTTCCTTAGGTGTGTTCCCAGACTCTAAGATTCTGTGAGGTGGTTTTGTTTGAGTATGGAGTTAAATCAACATGGAATTGGGCAGTGCAGATTTTGTAAAGCACAAAATTGCATTACATGGCATCAGGTGCTCATGATAAATCCATGGAAGCCTTCTGTGCTAGGTAGAGGCATTGACTGGAACAAGATGCAATATTCAGTTAGCTACCATAGTGACTAACTGGAATACCTCTTTTTTAACTGCTTTCAAAATCTAGTCAAATATGGAATTAAAAGTTCGGAATTATATTCAATAAAAGTTTAGTAACTTTTGAGGGACAATTGCCTTCTTTATATGTTCTGTTTACTTTCTGTAATTCCTTTACACTACTGAATATTCTGTGTGGAATTGTCTTTTCACTCCACCTCTAGTAAATATGGTGAAAGTTTTAGTTGCACCATCTGGCTAATGGAAAAAGAACAGCATGATGCTTGCCAGTGATACTACTAGCCATGCTCCTGATCTGAGTATGTAAAAGATTCTGTCTATTAAGCTTTATGAGAAAACGCAGGTATTTGCCTAGAGTGTCCACTCCGAACGTAGTGGTTGGCGAGTGGTTATGACCATCTTGTAGTCCCTTTTTGCCTGACGTTGAAGATAAAACTTGATGCCAGAGAAATTAATGAAAAGTAAACAAGAAGTTCTCAACAAGACAGACCTGCAATCAGTTTGGGGATGCACTACCCTTTTTAACAAAATAAGCTTTATGTGCTTGTGCCAGACCCTAGTTTGTCCTGATTGGTACTATATCTTCAGACTGCTATCATACGGTGTTAATTTGGAATGGAATGGCAGGTGTTTGGTAATTGATGGACTCATCCTACTCACACTTGGATATGTGAGGACGAGCAGGTTCTGGTTGAGCAGTCCTGAGCTGCACCTGATCCAGGAAGAGAAGCTTGTTCTGCTGGAGTTGAAGAGGAGGGTGTCTGTGGTATGATACAGCATTATATCTTGCCCAGGTTTCAGCAAAGGAATGTCTAGTATGTAAGACAATGGGGTTTTGTGCCAAAACGTCTGGTACCCTGCAGATAGGTATGATGCAGTGCTACATTATGTAGCGTTAGCGCTGGTCTTGTGGAAGGAGTGTTCTTCAGGAATGTCTCTGCATTCATTGAACCAAACTTTTTGAACTCTGATACTGAAGACTGAAAGCAAGGTACAAATTATAAAGAAAATGCAGGGGACAAGGAGATCTAGATTGAGTTAGCCACTCTCTTCCTAATAATTAAGACTTTATTTTAATAGCAAAATATGAATCCCTATGACATCACTATTAATCTTAAGGACAGAGTGTGTGTCAGAACGTGGTTTTTGGAGATGTGTTTTGCATGACTGCAGAGTATCTTTTGCTGTGTGTTGCAGTTTTGCATAGCTGGGTGCTGGCAGAGAAGGGGGTGCTGCAGAGATGGCTGCTGTAAGAAGCAGCCAGAAGCTCTCTGCAGGCTCCAGAGAGTACACATCAGCCGATTCAAGGCCTGAGTTGCTGCTGACCAAGGCTGAGCCCATCAGCGATGGTCACAGCACCTCTGGGAATCACATATAGGAGGAAAAAAAACCCCACAAGCAGCGGCATTTTGCCACTAGAGAAGAGAGTGAAAAGATGTAATGAGCTGTTCAGCCACCAAGGCCAGGGAAGAAGGAGGGGGGGAAGAATGAGGTGCTTCAGGTGCCAGAGAGAGAAAATTCCCCTGCAGCCTGTGGAGAAGACCATGGTTGAAGCGGGCTGTCCCCCCGCAGCCCATGAGTAATGATGGGGAGCAGAGACCATCTACAGCCTGTGGAGACACCGACCCACGCTGCAGCAGGTTTGCTGGGCGACTTGTGACTCTCTGGAGGACCAGGCTGGAGCAGTCTGGGCCTAAATATCAGCACCCCATGGAAGGGAGCAGAGTTGAGACAATTGGTGAGGAGATGATGCCCTGATAGAAAGGGCTCACATTGGAGAAATTGTGGAATGATCTCTCCCTGTCCTTATCTTGATTCCCAAACCTCTCAATAGACATTTTCTCCCCTTTCCAGCTGAAAAGGGGAGTGATAGAGCATCTTGGGCATTTGGCCTCTAGCCAGGGCCAAACCACCTCACTGTGTATCAACTACAAGATCCCAGCTGTCAAATTAGAGGCCCATGATAGTATATTTGCTTTTCAATTTACTGCTGCAGTTTCACTGGTCATAGTGATTAGTTCTGCCTTGACCTTTCTGAGGTTTGCCTACTGATATAATGGAAAACTATCTATTGTATATTGAGGAAGAGGAGATAGGCTTGGCAACTTGTGACTGGGTTATACTGCCCCTACCTCGCCCCCACAACTTCAGCTTCTACTGAGGTTCAAGCATTCTACCCATTCCCTTTAGCACGGATGTAGTTATATTCTGAAGTAATGCAAGTCTGTAGGCCTTGCTTATATTCCCCACTATGTCCTGCAAGCAATATTGACAGTGTATATTAAGTATGCAAGCATTTTCAAAACAGGGCAGTATTGCTGATAGGGATCCTAGAATTTTTATTAAACCCCATAGTTTAATAGTTCATTGTAATGTTAGTTCTGTTGGTTATAGCACAGTGTGCTGGATGGCTTTTAAAGGTTTTCTTCCTTGACGTTCTGGCAGCATTACAGATTTTGCTTTGTATTCTGTAAATACGGCTCAGGACCTGAAAAGATAAGGCTCCTGGTATCTTGGACTTCTGAGCACTTTCAGAGATAGCAGTGGTTATAGGTTTGTTCCAGCAGCAGGAGAGCAAGTGTCAAATAGAATAATGAAAAGGAGTGGGTTTTTCTGGAGACTGGATTGGCATAAACCAAAGGTAACATTTAGAAGTCCACCTCTCAACTTTTGTATGTACTCAGATAAATGAAAGTGTAGGGTTATAAGAACTTAAAGTTGCTACATAGAATTCTTTCCATTCCTGCCACTGCTTACCTTCCTTCAGGGACCATCCTGATGGCATCCTTTGGAAGATGAGAACCTGTGTACCACTGAAGAACAAAGAGAACTGCCTCCTTCAAGGACAGCCTTCTCTTTCACCATACAGGTTTTTTTTAAGAGGTGTATACTTTTCCTTAGTACAGCACCTCAAATTCAGGAGGATGTTTGCTTTCATCTCTAGCACCTCCAGGACTGTCTTGCAGGGGAACACACTTCTGGGCCACTGTCTACACAGCCCAAAATTAAGAACTGGATTTAATGAGACTAAATCATAATTTGTACAAAAAGCATCCTCTTACGGATTTTCTGAGACATCAAAGCTATTTACAGAATGCCTTATGCTAACACTAGCTGCTGAAATTCTAGTTGTGCTGTCTTTTATTAAGTGTCTTAGCAAACTTCAGAATCTTAGTCACTAAAGAAAGCTTTTGCAAGGGTCACTAAGCTTTGGATCAAAGACTGTGGAAGAGAAATCTGTCTTCTGGTATCACGATTACTGTTAGTGAGAGAGCTCTTCCGTTTATGGGATTGTCTTACTGTACATGTCAATACAGACAGAGCTCTGGCTCTCTCACTGGCACTTCAAATGTAGATCCTTGCAAAATACTGAGTACTGAAGTTCCTGCCCTGTTACCTCAGCTCTAAGAAGAATATAAATATTGGTGGTGAGCAAACTGAGGAACACATGGAAATAGAGCTACGAGGAATTTGATCACCAGAATCTATTTCCACATACGTCTTTCTGGATTAACTATCAAACTGATCTCTGTAGTAAGGCTTTTCTCAATGAAGTATTCTGCTGGGCAGCTATTTAAAATACCATATACTGCCCTGACAAAAAGGTGGTATGTACTCATGCAGACAGGTAAGTTGCAAAATACTGTGTGTTCCCTCATGATCCAACAAATGCTGACATGAGTAGTGGAAGGTGCTTTATAAATATCTTTGCTACCAAGGACAATGAAAAGTGTCAGTTTTTCCTCTATGGGTACAAGAGTCAAATTGTTCCACAATAGAAAATAAGCATGTGGGATTAGGAAAACTCATTTTAACCTTCATCTCGAGTTAAGTGAGTTTTTATGAGAATTTGAAACCAGATGAAATGAGCTGTGTTTACCACTGGCTCTCTCTGCTTGTTCTGGCTAGTTGCAGGTGTCAGGCTAAGAACCCAAGCAGCGAATAAATTCCTCTTGAATATGCCTTTTTGGTTTTTCTTTTTTCCTTTTTTTTTGTGGAAAGCTGGTTTTGTTATCTTAGGAAGTCCTGGAGTAGTGCTGGAGAGTATCTGCTGCTTGATCAACAGTCTCTGCCAAGTAAAATTAATCCTGGCAATGTGTTTTGTGGCCTTATTTTGGTCTGGTGTAGCTTTTGGTGCTAAGTATGCTCCACAGTTTTGAGGCTGGTATGCCAGATAAAGCACAGCATTTTATGTGACAGCAATACCTGCATGTCAGTATCAGATGGAATGGTTCATAAGAAAGTTGCAGAGCTTTTTTCTGTTACCTAATAGATATATAATCTCGTATCCAGTCCAGCACAGAATCCCAAAGCTGTCCATTAAAAGTTTGTATGCAAGAAATTTCATACACCTTAGTGTTTCTCATGTTATTGTTCTTTAGGCCAAGATTTTGTGAAGAGTTCTGACTTTGTCAAGACCATGCAGTCATGCCAAAGCAGCTGAAGTTTCAGTGAGCAGCATATCTGTGTGGTCTAGTTTGGGGGAGAATGCAATCCTTGCCTCTAACTCTTCATCTTTTACAGTGTGTATTGTCGGACTGATCTTGAAATTTTAGCTGCAGCCATTGCTGGTTGGGCTTTATAATGACCTGTCATCAGAATATTGGTGGTTGATGGGGCCACCTTTCTGCCCCCATCAGTTAGAGGGTGTGCCACATTGGTACCTTAAGTGTTCCATGGAAGGGGTCTGTTCACTGTCTTCAAGCACTGTGAATTCAGTACTTTAGTTAGATGCTTACAGTGTGAGAGCAGCGTATGAATGACCAGTAAGACCAATAATACTCATTGCTCCTCTCATGCTGTTGAACTGCATACAAGATCCATGCTGACTTTGGAACTGTTGCTTGCTTGCTCTGCACTAATTGTGGCTTGGTGCTTGAAATCAACGTGCTTAATGAAGTTATCATTATCTCCTCTTTCTTCCTGTTAGTCAAAGGCTGAATTTCAACCTTATTAGCAAGAGCTGTTGTGCTTCCCTAGTCACGGATGGAGGTGATAGAGTATATGACGTATGTTCTGATAAATGCTGCTTCTTAAAAATGATTATATTGGCAGGTGTAAGGCAAGTGATTATCTGTAGTAGAGGGACAGACACTTCAGTTACTGTAACAGCTCTTCCTTCTTTCTTGTTAAATCTGTCTTAATGACAGTGATTAGTCTGTAGAGAATTTCAGATTGACATTGTCTCTGTATGGAAGGGGTGCAGAAGGGGGTGACCTAACAAAATTCTCAGTCTGGGAGCAAGAGTTACACAGATCTTCTCCCTTCTTACATGTCGGAATATTCTCATGTCCTAATGAAAGTAACAATTCAAATATGTGTGTGGATAGTTGATAATCTTCTAGAAGAATGCAGATTTTTTTCTTCTTTTCCTCTTCCTAAATAGAGGCAAGTGGCCTAAAAAATAGGCCTAAAAAATAGGCCTCAATCTTCAGTCTCTGAAAAAAGGTATAAGGGCTGACCTGCATCCAGCTTGTCTCCAAATGAATCAGTGGGCAACAATGAGCCTGCAGACACAGGCAACTTGATGTTACCAAACAAAAGCATTTGATTGACATGTTGGAGCATTTAAGAGTTTAAGCCCCAAATCCTTTAAAACTCCACTCTTCCATTCTTACTGTGCAGGTTACTGGGACAATTTCTGTGGACCAGAGGAGTGCAGATTTTTCCAGTGCTGCTTTTGCCAGTTTTTCATCGTATAGTCCCACATTTGGCTTTGGCATTTTAGCCCATACCTCTGGCAGTGTGTGTGTTGTCCTTCGGTTACTCTGTCTCAGTTGCTTGAGCATGCTTTTATCTGTATCCACTTGAAGCAAATTCTGCAAAGCTGCAGGATGCCCAATTTTTGAACAAAAAAATTATGAAGTAATCTTACTGAATAACAAGTTATTCTAAGCAGCAAAGAGTGCAGAGGGGAATGTGTAAATCAGCAAGTAAAATTAGATTTTACTGCTATAATGTTGGTGAAGTAAGGAGAGAAACACAGTTTTGTAGAAGTCAAGCTCAGACTACTTTCTGATGTCAAAGGCTAGTTGCGGTGTTGCCCTATCTTAACATTCCCTCCCCTGAAAAAAAAAAGAGGTACCTAAGCTATTTTAGGATGGAAGGAAGCCTTAAGTTCAGTATTTATAATATAGTATAAGTTCAGCTTGGAATGAATCCTATCATTTAGTGCTTAACTTGAAAAACACTAACTTGAAATATTAACATACCCTTGGAAGTACAGGCCAATTGCAAGTGTTGAGAATAAGAAAGGAAATTTGAAATTGCATGCTTCTAGGACATTTTATTTAAGGTGGAGTGTCTGGAATACAGTAGGTATTGATAAAACACGGACCAGGTCTGGCAGGTTATAATGAAGGGAGGTTAAAGGGGTGCTGTGGTTGTACTAACTAGATTACATTTTTAGTTGTCTTTCTGTAAAATGAACACTAATGCTTCTGGAGGATGCATATTTTTCAGTTTGCTTATTTATCCTGTGTCTCTTTTTTGCTCTCCTGTAAGCACAAGGACCTAGATATTTTCCTTTTGTAATGCAGTTGACCTAGAGTCGTAAAAATCGGGCAACTGTCTTACTCAAGACTGTTTTGTATTGTTTAAAGGCTGGCAAATGGAATTGGTGCAACTGTATTGATGTAAATTCTCTCTTTCATGTCACCTCCCACAGAAGTAGAAATTCTGTTCATCTTTCTTTACACCATAGTTAAAGTTATGGCTCCACCTACCAAAAAGGGCAATGGCACAAGCTGATCTGGAAGAAGTGAGAAGGGGTGGGTGGGTGTAACCCATTAAATCACCTTGGATGCTTGTTGATTTGGCAAGCGGAGTTAAGTATGCTGGGGTGAAAGCAGTTCAAGCAAGAGTTTACACTGAAGTTCTGCCTCTGCATGTAGCCCCAAACTATGAAACATCTGAAGTTTTCTGGTGTTGCTTTATGTTCCAAGGAGTGGGTTTACACTTTTACTAAGCCAGTCCAGTAGCTAGATGTTGTTGCTAGGGATTGTTCTGTTCACTAGCTGCTCCTGCTTTTCTGCACTGGTGTTCAACTAATCCTGTGGTGAGCTGATTCAGAAGGTGAAGTTAGTAAAATGAGGGTTATTGTTTCCATGGTTCACATCTGAACTGGCTCATAATAATGTCAAGTGCTAATGCAGGTGTAATAGAGAAGGGCAGAATATAAAAAGATGCAAAAGGGGTAAGGCTGGCATCAGTTATCTCTTAAATCACTTTAAGTGTAAGAAAGGAGAGAAGCATGTGAAAAAAATCTGTATGAAGGTCAGACTAAACCCGCCAATTTTCTCACTATTTTCAGCTCTTTGCTTTCAAAGATGGAACACAATATTTACTGAAGTGGTCATTGTTCACACAGCTTCTAGCTCCTGAATGTTGGGGGAAAGAGAGAGAATTTGTTTAATTAGTGGAAGAAGTTTGGAGAATAGAAACAATGCAAACAGTACAAAGTAGGTCATTCTTGGGGGGTGTGGAGTGGGGTGTAAGAACCCAGATCTGTCACATTATCAAGAAACTTGCATTCTAGTTCTTAAATTTTGATTTCTAAATCCTGACTTCTAGGATAGTTACTCTTTTACCACTGGACCAATACTTGAACAGTCTGGGATTGTGAATGAATCTTACTTAAGCCACTTCAGCTTTTAAAAAAATACTGTCTTGAAAATGGAAAGCTACTGCCAGGTGAAACTTCTCCGCCAACATCATCATGAAACACAGCAGAAGGCACCACTTATTCATGCCTTTAGAATCATGGGAAGGAAGCGTCTGAGGATAATTGAGTGCACATGAAATTCATGGAAACTGAACTGTTGTCTCAATGGTTGAATGCACCAGTAGAGTTTATTTTGTATTCTTAAGCCTTGAGTTATTAGAGGAATTGGAATAAACTCTTTCATCCAGACATAGTTCGCAAGGAACTTCTGGCAAGTAAATACTCTCTTGCTCATGAGGTCCTAGGTCTTTTTGTGGTGGGAGATGCATTTTGCAAAACAGTGAAGGATTTTTTGTTCCCTTCTTAATTCGTGAAGAGAAGTTTGGAGTGTAAGGTTGCTTCAGCTCTTAATCTTTCATGCAATTGCAGTATTTCGCCATTTCTGTCTAGACAGAAGTTAAGGGGATCCCATTTCTCAGGTGAAATTTGCAGTCAGGTGAGAGGAACACTTGAGTTTCTAGGTCTCTTCTATACTTTATCTTTCCACCATTAAGGTAAAATAGAGTCCTCAGTAATCAAGGCTATAAATAGTAGGAATCTTCCAGGTACTAAGTTTTTACTCAGGAAATTGAAGCTGCTCTGAAGAGTATGTTTTAAAATGGAAACTTCCCAGTAGGATGAAATTTTATCTGGCAGTCTGTCTTTGTTTCCAAACTTATCTCTTTAGAAGATATTTTCCTTGCAGGATGAGGGACTCCTGTGTTTGTAGTGGTAGTATTTGAGAGATCAGGAACTTACCCTTGGCTCTTAGTGAAGTCATTGCAGTTTTATCCCTAGTTTATTTGCTAAAATCAATTGAGGGATCCTAACCCTTTATTTTACATCTTTTTTCAATATGTCTTCTGTATCTCTTACCCTAGTAAGGGTCAGAGCTTTTTGTCTCTGAGACATGGATCTAAAGTGTGGGAGTAGTACCTGTATGCCTTTACTCACTTGTAAGACTTCTGAGCTTCTGCAGTGCTTTGAGTTTGCACAGTATGCTTAAGAACCTTGTCCAGAAGACCAAGTAATAATTAATCCTTCAGTGTAGGCAGTGCTTGTGGAACATCAGGGCTTTTTCACATTAGGGTCCATTCTCTGATCACTGAGGTTAGTTAACCTTTTAGTTTGAGTAAGAAAGGTAATGCTCTTCACAACAGGATTTTGATGCTGGTAAGTCAGTATATCAGCTCCATAGAGTAATCCTGTTAGCAGTTCAGGACTGTGTCAGAAGAGAGGTGCAGTCTGCTTGTATGAGATGTGTATCAGTAAATAACATTGAGACTGAAGAACATGCCTATTTCAAAACTAAAATAAAACAACACAAGCTTCCCTGTGCTGAAATTTATCTAGTCTCAGTTAAGCTCTATGACTCCCTTTTACCTTCCATCTGCTGCTTCTTCCACACTCTAGTTAATTTTTTGTTGCACAAAACCCCTTAGAGATCCTATAAATGGGAAGTGTCCCATCTGGCTTAGGTATGTGAGTCTTCAGGTGATTCAGTTGTATCTAAGCAGAAGAGAAAGGGAAGATTCTTTGAGTGGAGACTTAAAATCATTCTTTCATCAGGTCTGTGAGGGTTGCATTGCAGAAGATAACACGTTGGTTTGGATAGACAGGAAGATCCCTTTTCCCCTTTTCATTTTCCTGCTCATGTTTACCTGGGAGCATTCTTAAAAGTTGTCTGCTCAAACATGATTACTCTCTATATTTATAAACTTAGTAATAATTCCATGACCAGTAGTGTCTAAAGAAACTTCAGCTTAGAAATCAAAGTGCTTGTCCCTGTAGGGACCCTACCACCTACTCAGTTAATACATCAGCTTCGTATCGGTAGAGACCGTCGCCTGTTCCTGTGCCTTGTATTGGAGGATTGGGCAAAGGAGAAAACCACCATCTCATCCAGGCAGCTGGCTCTGTGTGTGAATACAGCTAAACTTAACTTTTTGGTCAGTGCTGCAGCACGTAATTGCCCACTGAATGTTATTTATTAAACAGTAAAAACTGATCTCATAAATAAGACTTGAGACATAAAGACA
The DNA here is from genome assembly GCF_964237585.1 of Gallinula chloropus. Taxonomy (NCBI): domain Eukaryota; kingdom Metazoa; phylum Chordata; class Aves; order Gruiformes; family Rallidae; genus Gallinula; species Gallinula chloropus. The sequence goes on from NC_140086.1 coordinate 75,862,119, forward strand.
GATTCTTGTTGGCAGCATGATTTCCCTAGTGAATTTGTGATGCAAATATGTGAAACTGCTTCACAAAGGCACACTAACTCTAACTACTGCTTGACCCAGTAGAAGAGCAGCTCCTTTCTTTCTAGAACTTGGTTTTTATAAGCACAGCTTTATATGGACCAATAAAGGAGTGATTGCTGACAGCTTTGAGGACTGTTTCTGCTGTGGATACTCATTTTAGCTGGGATGCAAATTGGGCTTTATACTAGCTAATTGCTTAGGCTGCTCAGTATTCACAACTGTTAGTCTTAAATGACCTTCTCTTTTCCTCAAGAAAAGTTTAAAGATATTTCCTTGTCTGTTCTTGAACAGAAGAATCTAATTTGGAAAGCAAGGCCATGTGGGGGCAAGGAGTACTACTGAAGATCTATCTAAAGTTTACTTGGTTTAAGTGTAGTGTCTTTGCTTCCAGGCAATTAGTCTTCAGAGAAAGAGTGATAGAGTATTTCAGTAATTACTCTTAACAGTAAAGGCCCTTGATGATCTGAGCAGTAGTGTTTTTAATATGTTAACTCCTGAACTACTAATTGACCAAGCCCCATCTCTTGCTATGCTTTGAGCCAGATGGCTGGGAATGGGAAAAACCACTAGTGGTTTGGGATAAAGAATAGTTTTTTGCATTATTTTCAATTTCAGAGTAATTTGGAGCTAAGTGTGGGGTAAAAAAGCAGCATTAAAATGTAAGGAAAGGTGCTTATCTGTCGTGATTGTGTTATGGTTGAAAAATAAGTCTTACAAGATCTGTGCTCAAATTTTTTTTTTCAAAAGGCTGCAGCTTGCTTTTTTAGCTTTTCTCAACTTAGAAAATAATAGGTTGTTTAAGAATTGAGGTAGTCAGTTGTGTGTTTTCAGACTTAAATAATTACTATAACCCCCTGCATCTCTGGTTGCCTCTTTGCTTGTTGTCTGTTAAGTGCTCCAGGCACGCATTGTTTTAACATCACCCCTATGACTGCTTCTGATGCGTCTGTAATTGCTGGTGGCCTGTTTGGGAGGAGGAGGAATAGTAATTGGTAGTATTGGATTCATTTCTGCATCTTTTTCTGTGATCCTACATCCATCTTGCTTCCCCTGAAGAATTATCACTCAGTTTTCTGGTAGAAAGTGAGGGAACAGAACTCCTAAGTAGCAGTGAAGTGGGTGGCTGGTGTGCATGTACTGGTCTTGACTGGCAGACCGTCTCCTTGTTTCTTGGTAGGTGGAGCCCTAACTTTGCTGTTGCTGGGTAGGATGGGAGAAGACTGTAACAATTACAGTGAGTAACTTTGCTGTACAGATAAGTACTACCCAGAACACTGTTCAGAGAACTGATGCAGTCATGACACCGAAAATTCTAGCACCTGTATCACTAAGTTTTGCTGTTCTTGTTCCGTTGTTTTCCCCAGCCATAGTTCCCATCTTTGGATTTGAATGTGGTAGAGATCTAACCTTGACTTTAGATTGTGCTGACCAGGACTGACCTGTGATTGCCATAGACCTGTTGACGTTGTGTCCTTCATGCAGGTTCAATCAAAGTTTTGCTAGATGTGTAAAATAAGCATGGTGCTGGCTTGTGTTTTATTTTTTTCTATTAAAAAAAAATAATCATGAAATCTTGCAGTATTCACATGAGTTGATATTTGGGTGCATTTTCACATGCATAGCCTGTCTATACTGTACTTTCTGTAAAGTTGCTTTTCTTCTCCCCTTTTTCTCTGCCAAAAGGATTCTGATACACCACCTTGCACAGCTCCTAATGTTTACCAGTTCAGTCTGCAAGCACCGACTCAGCTTATGGCCAGTTTACCCCCCGCATTGCCCATGCCAAGTGGTAAACCCCAATCTGCGCCTCCGAGAGCCTTGATAATGGCCGCCAGTAACCAGGTATGAGCCAGCTCAGTGGAGCGAGTGTGTCACGAGGGAGCGGTCAGGTCGGAAGGGTAGATCACTATGCGCTCTGCTGTCAGTCTCTAAAAGACCTCTCAAGACAACCTTGGTGTGTAGCATGTGCTGAACTTCGTGTTGTCGTAAAGCTACTTCTGTCTGCCGTGTCCAGAATGTGGGGGAGAGGAATGGGCGGGAAAGGGTTCCGTGTTTGAGATGCACCTCTGAGTATGAGCCCCTTCCACTGCACACACGCACCCAGGAGTAAGTTGAAAGGAGAATGCCAGATGTCTGACTGCTGAAGTTGTATTTGAGGCTCCTGGTGCCTAACCAGTGGGGTATTTGCAGATCTTTAGGCTATGTAACTTCCTGTTCTGAAAGCAGAAACTGTAGGTGGTGTGCCTGTAAGCTGGTTTCTGAATCAGGTGTAGTCCTGACCTGGCTAGGCCTGTTCAGTTGTCTTGATTTTTGGATTATTGGAACAGATGTGATGGCACTTCTAACTTTCTGTAGTAGATTTTAAAGATAGAGAAGAGAAAATTAATTTATGGGCATGTCTACAAGGACTATGACAAAAAACTGAAATGTGTGCTTACGTGTTCTGGGAGATGAACTTAAAGGGAAGCTGTATGTTACTCAATTTAGCCTGAAGTATTTTAGTTACAGTATCCAGTATAGGACAGAGGGGAGAAAAATCACCAGTATTTCCTACTGCCTCAGTGCCTCTATCTGTAGAAAAATATTCCCTTGATCTTGATTATTAAAACTATTAGTTAAAACTGCTGCATCATGTGAGCTTTAATGCAAGTTGTAGGAAGCATATGATAAAATGATGAGCTTTTTTTTTTGAAACCTAGTTTTAGTCAGGTTCTTGTGTTTTACTCCTCTCAACCCTTCTTTGGGAATCTAGGGCCAGGATATTTTCAATTTAATGATCTTGTCTTTTTTTAAATTAATTTTATTCATTGCTTCCTTGACACTTCAGGCATGGCACAAAAAAAAAATCATAGAATCACTTAGGTTGGAAGAGACCTTTAAGTTTGAGTCCAACCCCAGCCTAATCCAGCTCTAGACCATGTCCTCAAGCACAACATCCACGCAACTTTTACATACCTCCAGGGATGGTGACTCCACCACCTCTCTGGGCAGCCTGTTCCAATGCCTGACAGCCCTTTAAAGTAAAGAAATTCTTCCTGGTGTCTGACCTAAATCTCCTCTGGTGCAAGTTGAAACGATTTCCTCTTGTGCTATCGGTTGTTACTTGAGAGAAGATACAGACCCCCATCTTTCTACTCCCTCCTTGCAGTATCTCCAAGGATTGAGACTCTCCAGCCACTCTGGGCAACTTGTTCCAATAAAAGAGGTTTTTATCTTAAATGGTGTTTTCTATATTTCAACTTATTCACATTGATTCTTGGTCATTTATTTGGCATCAGTGAGAAGAGACTGGCTCCCTCTTCTTCACATTGTCTTATTAGACTCATCAGTAAGATCCTTCCTGAGCTCTCTCTTTTTGAGATTAAACATTCCTAGCTCTGTCATAATTTAATTATGGTATATGTTCCAGTCCCTTTTTTATCTTCATGGACCTTTACTGGACTTGCTCCTGTATGTCCATGTCTGTTACTGGCTATTTCAGACCTGGGGTCTGCATTTCATGTGTGGCCTCACCAGTGCTGAATAGAGGGGAAGTGACTATTGACCTGCTGGAGATACTCTTCCTAATGCAGCCCAGGATGCTGTTGGCCTTCCTTGATGCGAGGGCATGTTTCTGGCTCGTGTTCAACTTGGCCACTAGGAATCCGTGGTCATTTTATGCCAAGCTTTTTTCCAGCTGGCTGGGCCCAGTGTGTACTGCTGTGTGGATTATTTCTTCCTGAGGGCAGAGTTAGCATTTCACTTTTTCAGACTTCATGAAATTACCGTCAGCCCCTTTGTCCAGCCTGACAAGGTCCATGTTTATTTATCCCCATCTTGCATATCATCTGTTCCCTTCAATTTTGCATCATCTGCAACTGTTCTTAGGGTCACTTTCCCATCATCCAGGTTGTTAAAGATACTCAGTAGTTGGGTCCTAGTATCAGCTCTTGGAACAGACCACTACCTGCTGACCTCCAGCTGGACTTTGTGCTGCTGGTCAGAATACTTAGAGCCCTGCATGTAAGGAAATACTTTTCATTCCACTTGTGATTTCCATGTCTAGGTATGTCAACTGCCATTTACCACAGAATAAAATGAAAATCAGATAGTGCTTTCAACACTGAAACTTTTAGATGAATAATGAAGAAACTTCATCTGGACTGCATTTTCAATGTTCAGTAATACCTGATAGCAGTTAGGGCATGCTATAGCTCAGTACCCGAATTCTTCATAGTTACTACATGAGTGGTGGTTCTCAGCACTTCACTGAAATGCTTCCCACCCCATCTTTCATGGAGACCAGGCTACTGCCCTTTGCATACCACAGCTGTTCCACTACTTCCTTGCAGGCAAGTTAACAGAGAAAGGGCACCATCTTTTGAAAGCTGTTATCACTTGTTCTTCCCAGCTACCTTCACAGTCCTCAGTGATGTACCAAGCCCCACTGGTGTATCTTGATACCCACCTTCTGGCTTAACATTCTAAGTGATCACATGGATTCTTCCCCACCCTTTACTTGTCCTCCCCAACAGCAGAAGCTTACCCAGGCAAAACCAGCTTATCTGCACAGGAAGTGTTTCTATTAGTGAGAAGCTGATAGAACAATAGATTGCTATTTTAGTGTCTGCAGTTGAGTAGGTGTGTGCTAACAGACGGTCTGAAACTGCTGAAGTTTGTTTTAATTAAAACTAGAAAGCTGGTTTAAGTTCAGCTTCATCTAATGGGCAACCTTGGTGTAGTTAGTTCTTCTTAACTCTGCTTTTCTGGTGCCCTGGAGCTGAACTTCATCTGAACTACACAAAAAAGGAATCCAGCTTTGAGGCACACAGTTGTTGGTAGAAAACAAGTTGGCATCCAGAGCCTTGTGCCTCAGTTGTAAAGAGGCAATATGTTGCATGAGTTTTGCATCTCTGTTGGAATTTTGAATCTTGGAAAACAGCTGCTTGGTAGCACTTTTTCTGGCTTTCTGTTACTTGGCTGTCCTTTCCAGTACTTGTTAACAGTTCTTTTAGTTTTCTATAATTCTTCTGTTTAAAACTGGGATTCTTTTTTTTTACCTCTGGCTTTTGCTTACAAAACATGTGCCTTAGAGATTCAGATTAATTTCTCACTATCTATAGCTTAGAAATAGATGATGATGGTTCTGCATTGAATTTACCAGAAACCTGTGGATTGTGAAGTAGAAATGTTCTTTTTTTTTTTTTTTTAAGGATTAGGACCAACTCACAAGTGGGAAATGAAATCTTTCTAACCATGATACTGTGAATATCTTGCAACTTTCTGGAGGGTTGCTAAGCTAAATGAAGTTGGTGGTTTTCCTTCTGCAGTGGGTGTAACTTCAGACCCTGCTAGTTCATGACTTGCAATGGGCACACTTCACTAGCTCAGAGGGTGCCTATCCTGACAGACTTGAGCATGTGCAAACCTTTAACAGCAAGTGTCCTTTCATGTTCAGAGTCTTTGAAACAGTTCGGTTTTCTGCATGGTATCTGCTGCACGTTGTCTTCAGCCTTTTCCCTGGCAGGTTTCTCTGCCTCAGTTCATCTTGGAAGCTCAATGTGGGTGTCCAGCACTACCCTCAAAGGCAGGAGGTACCAGTGTCAGCAGCAGAGCTGCATTTTGAGCAGCTGGCAGCCTTCTAGGCAAATTCTCTGTCATTCCTGATCCTTTCTTTTTCTTCAAATTGCTTTGGTGTGATTACCAACTCTATTTACATACTGCATAATTAACTGGAGAATTTCCAGGTAATTCGGGGGCTAATTAAGCTCCTGATACAGGTCACGTGCTTTTCAGGATCATCATGGCTTTTCCAAGGTAATCATTGCTCTACTTTGCTGACAAGGAGTTTGAAGTTTCACTTGGGAGAACAGAACAGTTTGTGAGGCAGTGCTGCCCACTGGGTAAGCAGATGAATGCATGTCCAGATGAATGGAGGGGGCTGAAATTGCTTGGTGGCTTCCTAGGGAGAAGAGAGGATTACTTTCCTTATTATTTTGGGATGGAATAAGTTCAGCTGGTTCTTGGATTACTGGTCTAGTCACCAGTGAAGACAGAAAAAACTTAATGTTGCTTAGGTCAGAAGAATTCTTTCTCTTTCACTTTTCACGTTGTGGATTGTAGGGTTTGTTTTTTTTTCTTTTTCCCCAGGGAGCGATCTTTTGATTAGAAAAAGTATCTAAAGCCAGTGAACACCACTCCTGCTGCTCAGGCTTCCAGCATGTCTAAGAAATTCCACTGTAGACCCTTTAGATTGTAAATACATTCATTGAAGATTTCATAGCAGCATTCACTAGCTCAGCTGTAAAACATGGGAGAAAACTAGGAACCAAAATCTTAGTGCCAGTGCTGAAAATGCCACGGTCTAAATAACTGTTAAGAAGAACTTGGCAGTAGTAGGGGTTTTTTTCAGATTCTTTTGTGATTGGCCATATAAAACCAGACACTTAAACTCACACACTGCTTCCTTATATTGCTTTACAGGCACTTCACTGGCTAAAATATTTTGTTTCAGTGTTTGCTCTTACCTAGACCAGTTGTGAATGGTGGTGCTTTGTCTCAGTAGTAAAGCTGATACTACTGGTATCTGGGGAATGCTTCCTCAGGAGTCAGCAGCCTTGGAAACAAAAATAACATCAGTCAGGGGCTTGAGTCAAAAATTATTTTTTAGATGAATGCAAGAAGTTAAGTGTATTTTACTTGGATGAAGGATACTTTTATAAAGACACATTTTAATTCATGTCAGGGCTGAACTAGTCTGCTTTACCAAATATTTCTGAGAATGCAGGTGTCATCAGCTGATCTCTTAGTATAGTGTGATGCTTGAGCTTTTTTAATATGTCAGCATCAATTTGGAAGAGACCTGATTTGTTTCTTCAATGGCATTGCTAAGCTGTTGAGGTACTGAATGTTTCTTTAGTCAACCAAATAGCATTTTTCTTATATTTTATTAAGAGCACTCTCATTTATAGTGGAATACCTTTTTTGGTGTCCCCTCATTGTCTTAGGCAAAGGAAGGAGAATTCTCCTGTCTACTTCGGAAGTAGCTTCAGTTCTAAATGTCAGACTCTCATCTTCTGTGTATGACAGAACATTGTTTTTTGATTCAATACATAAAAAATTAGGAAAAGATAATTTTTTTTCTTTCTTAAAGAATGGAGAGAAGAAAAAAATCTTTCAGCTGAAAACTCAAGATATTTTTCATCTTAGATTGCCATATATTGATATGAGCAGCCTTTATTTGGTGATATCCTTGTGTGTGTGGAAACTGACTCCGTTTGACTAGACCCTGGATAACCCGATCTGAATCTGTTCCAAGAGGTTGGATTAAATGGTCTCCAGAGGTCTCCATATACTCATCCAGCATCCATAGAGATACTCAGGTCAGCCTAGATGGTTATATGAATGCATTAGAGCCTCTGCCCACCTCGGTGTTTGCTTCCTGAGTGCTTATTGAGTTTCAGGAAAGCCAGGAGGTGTAAATAGAAGTGTCTGGGAACATAAACCCACAGTAACTAAGAAATGTACAAGTAATATCTGATTCTTGTTTGTGTAGAACACCTTTATCTTCCAATGTCACTGTAATCAGATTGTTGCTCCTAAACTGAGGTTGATTTGAATATTCACATCTGCATTTCCTCTCCTGACCTTTTCACAAGTCCTGTGTTACTGTTCAGCTCATGGTTGGGAAGGTGTTTTGCACCTGCTCACTGCAGTAATGCGTTTGCTCCAGGTAAAACGATGAGCCATCTCAGTGAGATAAGGTTTGTCTCTAAGCGCTGAAATTGTCACCTTTATGCTAGAGAAGCTGGTAACTCTTGTTGTTCTTAATGACAAATATGCAGATAGCACTTCATGGCCCCTGTCACAAGTTCCAGGATGAGCTCTGACTTCTGGTAGCGTAACTTCCCCCTCACTTCTGAAATTTTACTGGTGACAAGATCAAAAAGGGTATTTATTTTCTGTCAGATTCTACTTTCTTGACCATAAGGTAGTTGAAAATACACTTCAATTAGGATGGTAGTCCCTACTGCCAGTCACTCATTCTGTGGACTAAGCCCCTCTGATTGCTGAAATACTGGTTTATCTTTGAACTGGTCATACTAATAGTTGCCTGACCTGTTGTTAAAGGTGAAGAGAGCCAAAAGCTTCCCTTTGTTACAAGCTGCTAGCACAGCTACTGCACAAAGAAAAATAAGATATAAAGGGCCTGCTCCCTTACAGCTTTGAGTCTTTCTGTTGGGTAGTGTTAAAATATAAGAAACGTCTGAGACTTGACTTAACCTTTGAGCTCTTTCTGGTCTTCATGGTGGTTTCTTTTTAGGTTTTTTTGATGGTGTGGTTTTTTCTATGCTCACAGCTGGCTGCATAAGTGTTGTTTTCCCCTTGGAAATGGGTTTTGGCTGAACTTTAAATAATCAGTTCAGGACTCAAGATCTTGTCAGGTACAGCTGAAAGTAGCCAGTAGGCCCAAACAAGGAGCCCAAAAGGAGGGGAAATGTCTTGGGTATTTGCCCTACTTTGGGCCTTATTTCTTCAGATTGCCAGCTCCAGACAATTTGAGTAAGAGCTTATTTTGTCTTTTTCTATACTTCAGTTCAGAAGTCCAAATCACTTGCTCATGCTTAAAATACTGGTTAGGTCGTATGTTATTTCTCTGCAAGACAGTGAATTTATTTCATAAAGAACAAGTTGTTAAACTTTACTTATGCTGAAAAAATGCATCTTGCATGTATCTCCAGATGTTGTGGTCCGAAAGTGGGAAAGCGAACAGAAATCCCTTAATAGGAGGGTTCTTTCTGGGTTGATGGCTTGGTTTAGGTTTTGGGGGTGTTTTTTCTGCAAGCCTAAAACAGGATTTGAAAATGTGGTGAAAAATTGAAAAGAACTTTATGAAGTATTTTGAGGATGAATATTAAGTTATTTAAGAAGGTACTTAAGATGTTAATGATGTGCTAAAGTTCTTCTGAATACTACTCTGATATTTCACATGGGATGTTTTTTGAAGTGTACAAGTTTGATGACAGTTCTGATCAACTGCAGATTAGATTCATGGCCATTAAATCTGTAGTCTTAAAAAAAAAGTAAATATATATGTTCTTTCTAAACTCTTACGCCTTTTCCAAACTTCAGCTTTTTAGATCCTTACCAGTTAATTTTGAGCGTTCTATGTGTAATCTCATCTCTTCAAGTTAAGAGTACTGATACTTCATCTTCATAGCTAACACTGTTCTGTTGTTCTTCTTACTTTAGAGATGCTAACAGGCAAAAAAACCCCACCAAAACATTTCAGAAAACCTGTTTATGTTTCGACTTCAGCATTGTTAATGTTACTTGTGTTATTTCAAATTCTGGGAGGTTTCTTTTTGGCTATAAATTTTCTTTTTGAATAGTTGCAGGATTTGAATGGCAGCAGTTTTGTTCAGTAAGCTTGCCAGTATTTAAGAACAGAAGTTTTGTTTCCTTAGCAAATAGCTACTTGGTATTTTGGTTTCTGACAGGTTTATGTTGTTTGGGGTTAAGGCCGGTCAATCCTGTTAAAATATCTAGAAATGCTTTTAATCTGGCATGTGATATATAATTCCACCCCAACTGTCCCGTCCTACACCCTGGCTTGTCTTAAATATATTTTTATAGTTTTCCCCTCCAGAATTAGCAGCTTTTATTTGCACTGGATCAAATTCAACTGACTTACCAAACAGAAAAATCAAACCAAACCAAACCAAAAACCCAAACAGGTCTGTCATTCAGTTCTTGAATTGATAGCCCTGTGATGGGAGAGGAGATTATTCTAGCAAGAGAAATAGATCTAAAGAACTCAAAACATCTAAACCAAAGATATGTGTCGTACCACAGATGAAGGGCTCTGTTTTTTAGTTGTCTGGTCTTTTCTCCAGTCATCACCTGGTTACAGACATTCCATTTCTCAGTGGTTGAGAGTCCTGAGTGTGTGAATATCCACAAGCATGCGGCAGGGAGAAAGCTGTTGATGGAGCCTCCTGGGATTTCTGAAAGGCATGAAGTAAATGTCTTTTACCCAAGAATCCAAATGGAACTAAGTCAAAGATGTGTGTCCTCTTGTAATCTATTAACTATTTAGAAGATGAAAAACAAAGATTCAACTTCTGCAGTAAATGGAGCTCACCAGGGCAGCACTGCAGAGGTGGCGTGGGGCTTTGTGCTGCCTGACATCTGAAAAGCAGCAGATTGCTCATGTCCTTAAGCTCCTTAAGGGCCAGCTGAGGAGTGCAGAAGGACTTTTCAAGGTGATGCATCAGTGTTGTGGTTTTACCCCAGCTGAGAGCCGAGATCCACGCAGCTGCCTGCTCCTTAAAGGAAAAGAGCAGGGGAAAGGGGGGGGTAAATAACAACCCCAAACCCAAGAAACCAAAAGCCCGTGGGTTGGGATAAGGATAGTTTACTAAGATAACAAAAATATACAATATAACAATGCTAACAGGACTTTAGAGCAAAAAATATATGAAGCTGTTGATACACAATGCAGTTTCTCACCAAACCCACAACTCAGGCCGTGCCACCCAGAGCCGTCCCGGAACCCGACCGTCCCCCAAGAACCGCGCGTCCCGGAGCCGCCCCTGCTCCTCCTCCCATCAGCCCCTCTTTATACTGAGCATGATGTAACTGGCATGGAATACCCTCTTTGGCCAGTTTGGGTCACCTGTCCTGGCTTTGTCCCCTCCTTTCTCATGAATAGAGAAATATGAAGAGCTGAGAAAGTCCTTGACTGTCTGACAGCAACTAAAAACATCAGGGTGTTATCAGCACTGCTCCCATTTTACTCTCAAACACAGCATTCCATCCGCTGCCACAAAAGAAGTTAACTCCATCCTGACCGAAACCAGGACAATCAGGAAGGAGAGAAATCGTTTAGATGTTGTAGATTATGATGGCTCCTGGGCTGACAGTTTTTTGCAAAGTTGAGGTCTTGATGTTTTCACAGAAAATTGCTTTGATACTACTTCCTTGATTTGACTGCTGGGAATTAAGTATTAGACCAAAGTTATTAGGAATAAAAAGCAGAAATGAAAACTTCATATAAAAAATAATCCACGTGTATCCCTCCAACTTGAACAGTGAATACAATTTTATCTCCTTCATCAGAAGAAAGTTGTAATACAAATGGAAGAGTAGAGAAGCATGACAGGAGTGGTCAAACACATGGAATTGTTTCTGTGTGGAGAATGAATGATTCATGAACCTGGAGAAGGAGAGGGGAACATGATCTAGGTCTGCATAGTCATTAGTGGCGTATGGAAAAGTCAGAACAGAATGACAAAAAATTGCTTACTGAGAACTGAAGAGGCATCAGGTAGTAGGTTCAAATTAAACATGGTGCTCCTTTAAGCTGTGAAATGCCCTGGCACGGGATGCAGGATGCTAAAAAGCTTACAGTTTTAAAAATCTGTACAAATTAGTGAGCAGTATAGTACAGAGTTGAGAACTAGTAAATACAGAGGCATCAGCTCTGACTTGAGTCAACTTCCTTAAGGGATCATAGAATGCGTTAGGTTGGAAAGGACTTTTGAAGGTCATCTGGATCCAGATTGTGCTGTGATAGTTTTGAGTGTCTTTATCTTGATGGCCTAAAAGCCAATACCAAATGCTTCATGGCAAGCTAGAGATCAGTTTCAGGCTAGCTTAGTAATTATTCTTTGGAAGCTTGATTACCTTCTCAACAAGCCAGGGATATGCCTTCTTTGTGGATGTCGGCAGATGGGCTTAACTGTGGTGCTTGTCTCATCCCATGGTGACCTGCCTTGTGCCTTTGATTTTTGCTTTCTTTTTTGAATCCTCAAGCTGAGGATGAAGCTGCCAAATGTTTCATATTTCCAGCTGAAGAGGGAAGGCTTGCCATGGCTTTATATGCTCCTTGGCCAGTTGAGTTCTGGTTGTACAGTAGCAAAGCTAAAGTTTTCCTCTGTCTCTTTTTCAGCATATAATTGAGGGTAATTGTAATGACTGGCTGCTTTTAGCATGGTGGCTGCTGAAGGATTACTTTTAGTATTTTGACCTCATTGAATGTAGATGCTTAATTGTCTGCTTGTGTGACTGAGAGTTAGATGTGCACTTAACAAACTGAAAGCTTTGCTGCCTAAGAATGTGACAAGGTGGTGTGTTTGCTTGAAGGACCACTTGCCAGAAATGTAAAACATTGTTTTTTCCTTTTTTCTTTCATGTTGTTGACTTATAAATAGCTTCTAGTAGATGTTTTAGCAATTTAGGTCAATAAATAAGGTTTGGGCAATTGTGTGTCTTAAGAATGAGGGATTCTCAGCTTGCACTCCCTGTTTAATGTTTGTCCTTGAGTATTTTACCATTGGGCGTCTGAGGCTGGCACTTGGCATGTCTGTTTGGGAAGTCTAGAAATTTCCTGTTGGATTATGTTGATCTAGGAAACACTTTATAGATTAAGATCATTTAAGGGCACTTTTTTTTTACCATTGTGCAGTTAACTTTTATTACTCATCAATGCTAATCTGCACCAGTTTGTTTTCCTATATGCTCAGTGTCTAATAATAAATTGACACTAAAGTGCTGGAATTATGCCTTCAATAACTTCTGTTTTGTGTGCACAATGGTAATGATGACTTAGTTTCTACTTCACAGTTGTTTGGAAATACAGGTTACTGAAGTAGCTGTGGGTATTTCATATTCTAAGCAGTTGCCTCCAATGTTAGCTTTCTGGTGTTGGTATTTAAACACTTAAGGTAGGGAAAATGACGTGTTAGCTTTTGTTAAAGGCAGTCGGTTGTAACGAAGTTATTGCTGCCTCAACATCAGAAAAGGTTAGCAACCTTGCATTGAAGTGACTGGTATTTGGGATTTAACTGCTTTAATTTCATCTTTTGAAACTCTTGTACCTATTTCAGTATGTAACACATTAAACCAACTTACCCCATATGCCATTAAATGCTGGGGATGTCTGTAGTAGCTTACCATGGGGTAGATTTACTTGGGCTGCTGCTAAACCTTTTTGGTATTTTTTGTACCAAGCTATTGGAGCTTCCCCTGGAAGAAAGTGTCATGCTGTGTTGCAGATCACTTAATTGTTTTGCCTGGGCCTGGGTGTGAGGCCTGCTCTGGGAGCTGTCTAACCCTCTGATCAGACCAGTAAGACTTACAAGTTCCTTGCAAGCTGTAGCTAGTTTACCTGTAGCTGAGCGAGATCGTGGGCGGAGCAGACTTGTGCTTTGGACGTATTGGCTCACATGATGATGTATTTCTCCATGATGTTCCTGGAAGTCCTGCTGAGGATCTCACCTGGTCGTGCACTTGCTGAGATCCTCTAAAAACAGACAAGGCTGTCACAATTAGTATTTAAATGTGGAAGGTCTCAGTTTTTGTAAGGGTGACGCACAGTGAGTGTTTCCTACTGAGACCCGAGGGTTTATAGGGTGTTCTGAAATCTACACCCTTTCGCCTGCAGAACATTTCCTTCAGAAAACACCTCTTAAGCTGTTAGTGCCATTGGGCTTGCACAGCCTACAGTAGGCAAGCGTGACAGAGACCGGTCACTGCAGGCGGTGCTCCCTGAGCACGGCGCGTGTGTTGAGGAAACACCTCATGCGAGTACGGGCTTTGTTTCAGTCCCTCACCTGCCTAAACTGACCTCCTTGTTCTGTGTTTTACAGCAGCACAGTGGAATGAAGTTCTCCATGAAAGGAACTCATAACCAGGGCAACAGCTACAGCCCCGTCAGCGGTGGAGGCATGAGACAACCAGTCGGTAACCGAGGACACCATCAGTACAATCGGAATATATGGAGGAGAAAAAAACACAGAGACAGTTTGCCCATTAGTCTGAGCAGATAATGGCAGATGCCAAAATGACCTTCCCTGTTCAGACAAACTGAGTGAGTGCCACTCGACTTGAGGGATGGAGACCAGCATCCAGCACATCGTTTTATTGGTGTTGCCAAATATCTGCAGCTGACTTCTTTGCATGTTTCTTTGTGTGGTGGTTCAGTCCATCTTCAAGAAGTAGTTGTGCTTATCTGTGAAGCCTTATTAAATGTGGAAGTTTGTTTTCTGCCTTCCCACAACGGTTCATACAGTGCCGAAGCAGCTCTGACAATAGAACTGCAAGGACATTTACAAATGCTGTGGCTTTTTTGCTGTGGCTACATCTATTCCTTTGTGGGTTCTGTTTTCTTTTGTTTCAGAAGTGAAGAAAACTTCAGCCCCTTGGAATTCCTTTTTTTTTTTTCTTTCTTTGCAGCAAATCAAGTTGGGAATTCATACAAGTAATCTTGCTGCTCTCCTGTTTTTGTTTCAAAGTTCAGGATTTTTTGCTCTGTAAATATTGGAAGTATAATTTGTGCAATAACTTGGAATTTTTAATTTAATTTCATATTGTCACATAAGTTATATTTAAGGGGAAGAGGTTTTTTAATTTACAGATCCTTTCCCAGGTTGCATTATCTAAGTTGGGTTCATAGTTTTGGCAGGTTGTCTGAGCAGTGTTACAAACATGACCTTTGGTAATATTTGAGGCTTCTTGATTCACAATGAAAGTGCGATTTGGCTACAGTTTTAAGAAGGTATTAAGCTCCAAAGCATTTTGACCCTGTGTTTTTTAGCTCATTGTCTGGCCTCTATCAGTCGTCTTGCTCCGACCAATGAGTTTTTAATTTTATTCCTTTAACTAGACAACAAATCCAGCATTTGTAGTACCAGAAGTAAAACTTTTGAGAGAGAGGGAGGGAGGGAGGAAGGGGGGAAAAAGGTTGGTTGGATTCCTGGTGTGAAATGAAAAAGCTGTGAACTACAGGCTTTGATGCATTTTAGTAACGTAACCTGTTAATGTTTGGGTTCAAACAACATTATTAAACAGAGGTACCCGGCTTAAGGAATGTGGAGAAAGGAAATATGTTGATTCCATTAAGGAATCTGTATAGCAGTATGCATTAGTTCTGTTAAGAGCAAATATATAAAAAGTACTTCAGCTGCTCTAAGCATTACGAGAAGTATCTTTTAATGTATTGCAGGAGAGCACAGCCCAGTGTTGCACACGGTGTGAGTGGCTGGCACTTAATTTACAGATGCATACAGGTATACTATGCAAGTGTGTATTGCCATGACAAACACTGTCTTTAACTTTTTGAAAAACAATGTACATCCTGCCTAACCCTGAGTTTTTAAAGCGCCACAGTTGTCCTGGGAGTAGGTCACATCTCACGCCCTCTGACTTCCCCTTCTTTTTAACGAGAGTTCTTAAGCTACACAGAACACTACAGGCCAGTCACCGGAGTCCACTGGCAGAGAAGGCTGAAGAATCCTGTTAACAGGACGTCTGTACTGTGCACAGATACAGAAGGTTTTAAAACTGATATCTGGATGTTAAGAGAAAGAGGTGTCGAGCATGAAGCTTTTTAATATGCTGTATGCCTTTTGAAGCAGAGGTAGTTCATGTTATTGCTGAATCTGTCAAACACGAACAGGTCCTTGAGGGGAGAGAGGGCAACATTCCAAAGTAGAGTAGTACATATCTGTTTGCAAAAAGTTTGTCTTAATGCTCCAAACTCATCACAATTTAAAAAAAAAAAGTTTTAAAAATTGTGAGCTGATTCATAAATAATATCTAAGGGCTGTTACATGAGCCTGTAATGCTTAGTCTTCACACACTAGCAATATTGAGCATAACTACATTAAAGAGCCTCCAGAGGCTTTAGTTTTGGTGTCTTATGCTAGCGTCCATTTTAAAGCAGAACTCATTTGAAAAGTGGTATCATGTAACACTTCAGTCATGGTGAACCAAATAAATTGGCCTGGCTGTCACTGTGGTTATGTGCTACAGGTTTAAAAAACAGAAAATCATGTTTAAATTTTTTGTGTGGACAACTATGTGGAAGCTAAAATTGACATATTTTTATGTAAAGTTTTCTATTCTTTGATTTTTAATAAACTTTGGAGACCAGTCACTCTTCTGTACATTTTTATGGGAAATGTAGTGAAGTAATCCATGGCCTGACTGGGTTTTGACATGTGCTTTGAACATCTGCTCTAAGTTGTTGGTGCCTGAACACCCTCAGAATGAGCTTGGAAGGTGGATGGGCGCTCTCAGCAAGTGCTTGTGAGGTGGGGAGCAGTGAGCACAGTTGTTGGTTTCGCAGTTGTGGATTTGATCCCTTGATAATCGGAAAGCTGAGGAGCTGGAGGTAGTTCCCAAGGATATTCTTAAAAGAGGGAACTGGCTGACTGATCCCTTGGGATACCTTAACTTTCCATACAATTTTTTTAGCCCCTTCCTGCAGTTTTGAAATCCCTTTCAAAATCTTTGGTTTTCAGCCCTCCTGAAAGATCAGTTGTCTCATGTCTGTTTTGCTGATTTCTGTGAACCCTCTGAGAGGATTCTGAAATGTCAGTAACTGACTAGCATTCAAATTTACAGAAACTGAGCCTTTGGGAGCAACTTGTGTAAATCCCTGAACTCCCAGGAAAGGGACCTGGAGTATTTTTAACAGACAGTAAGGCAGGGCTAGGGATGTGGAATGGGAGAGGGCTGTGGTACTTGGTCAGTCTTAATGAGTGTCTGTTAGAGAAAGATAGAGAAGTGATGGGAAGGAAATAAAATAAGCCCTTGGTAATAACTGGGATAACTTTTTTTTCTGTCAAGGTCAGTCAGTGGGACATGACTGACACACACACATATATATATATATATATACACACACACAAACACACACACACACACACAAAAAAAAAAAACCCTCTTAGAAGGATTTAATGCATCAGCAATGGTCTAGGAACTTGAGTTTTCCTGTGCTCCACCTTTTCCTGTCCACATGGTGACTTTGTTTTAATCTGTCCACAGCTTCTGCCCAACTCTTTATCCTTGTTGGTAGCCTTCTTTAATGCATTAGGAGCCTCACTTTGTTTCTTTGAACCCTTGTACTCTGATGGTAACCTCAGACACCCACCTGATTTGTTTCCCAGCACTCCTGACTCTCCTGTGCACTCTGCATAGGCAGAATTATCCATGGACTTTAGATGTGGAAGAGACTGCAAACAGAACCCAGATGAACAGAACCCACAGAGTACATGGTAGAAAGAGCTTGGTTGCTGCCATTGCCAAAAGGTGTTGCACTGGCCTGTCCCTATAGCTCCATCCCGAAGCACTGGGGTAGGGTAAGGAGACAAGTGTGACAGCTGGTACCGTGTTGTGGGTTCAGCAGCGTTTCTTTCCATGAGAACAGATGTGGAACAGCATCTTCACGATGGGCACAGTGGGGGTCTGAAGGAGTAGTACTGGAATGCACTGTAACTTCAGGCAGTGTGACCTCTTCAGCAAAAAGCCCAAGTTGTGAATGCTGACAGACAGCTGGGGAATGTGTGTAGGGTGAACCTGTCAGCATCTGAGCTCTCAAGGACCATAAGCCGCCTATTTGCTGGCTGCTGCCAGTGTAGCCTGGTTATAACCTCTGGACTAAACCAAAGTTGTGTCCTGCATTCTCTAATTAAGAGCTGTGACAGAGACATGGGAGAGGTGGGTGATCACATCTTGTGTGTCTGTGCACAGGCTGTTTTGACAGGGTCTCAGAGTATTCTGGGGAGTAGAAGTGGTGCCAAAAAGGAGGTCATCAGAAGTTGCCTTAGAAAGGAGGGAAGCCTGAAAAGGAAGATCCTGAAGGTCAGGAAGATGTGTGGGAAGAAGTACCAGGGGATGCCCCAGGGCCTTGGGATGGTAACTGTGGGTAGCTGTATGGCTTGGAGGGGTATGGTTTCCTGCCTGACCTACCCACGCTGCTATCAAAGCTCCCTGCTAGGGAGTTGAGGCCCTAGCAGATGCAGTGCCTTGGGGGAGTGGAGGGGTGAGTGTGTGAAATAATCAGCTGGGCTGAAAGCTATGGTCTTGGTAAATAAACCCCAGTTTTCAGACCCAGTGTGGGTTGTTGTTTACTTGTAACAGAAACAGTGCCAGAGTGACAAAACTTTCACATGTACTGAACCTCAGGTTCACAGCCAGAAGACTGTTGTGGCTGACCTTTCTTAAAATCCCCTTCAGGTGGCTTTAGCCTTTCTGTTCCACTACCATGTTAACTTATCCTATCAAATTAGGCTTGGTTATTTTGGGGGTGGTTGGTTGTTTTACTTCCAGCACACCACAGGTTTCAGTCCTGGAGGTGCCTCACCTGTTTTTGGATGACAGGAATCCTTCATTTGTTCTTGGCAGTAGGAGATCAGTTGTGGACAGCCCGTGGACAGCCTGTGTCTGCGAGAGATCAGATGGGCAACATGTTACGAGCTTTTTAACCAAGGACTCCAGCTATCAGCCCGGCCATACAATTGGCTGAAGAAATGGTCACAGGCTACAGGTTGTGTTTCAGTGAAAGGAAGACAGAGATGCCTCTTGTAGGACATCTTTGTTCCTGCAGTATGCAGAGCTGCTGCCTAAAGCTCTGGTCCCGTTTCTTCTCGATGTTATGCTACTCTAAAAGTTTTGGGTGCAAAATGTTGCCCACGACACAACAGCCTTCAGCTTCAACTCAGCTAAACATTCTCCAACCATTCGCTTTTTTAATAACCCCTTTCTATTGAGGGGTTGTTACAGAATCACAGAATCATAGGGGTTGGAAGGTACCTCCAGAGACCTTCGGGTCCAACCCCCCTGCCAAAGCAGGTTCCCTAGGACATGTTGCACAAGTGAACGTAGAATTATGGAGGGATCCTTTTTCTTCAGGGAGTAGCCCATATGAAGGCTCACACTGCTGATATAGATGTCTACACATGGGACCAGGAAAATACTCTGCTAATTTATCAGTCATGGTGTTAGTGCCACTGTGGCTCATGCTTGGGCTTTGGGTGGAAACAACATCTCAGCCGGCCCCAGCTACCTTCCTGTTACCCACCAATGTGATGTGTGTTTGCTGCTGGGAATTCTCAGCTGTGCAACAAGCTGTTCCCTGCTTCAGTGACTTAGAGGAGCCGAACACCAACTTGATTTACTGTCTTACTAAAAAATGGGTTCTAAATAAATGCTTCACTGACTGATTTTTTTTAAACCTGAGCCGAGCAGGATTTAGGAGCTCCTATTACAGGGTTTTGTGTTGGAGAGGTTGAAAGCAGTGTTTAAACTGGGAGTACATAACCTCTCTGCTAAAGTAATTTCACTTTCTGTCAGTGAAAACTTTGGCACAGATTCCCGTGGGGATGTTCTGTTGACAAAAATCTTTGCAAGAAGGTTCCTTGCTTCTCGATCCTTCTTTCCAGAGAGGAAAAGCTGAATCCTCTGACGGGCTACATCCACCCCTTCAGGGTTACTGATTACTGTGGGATGAGTCTGGCTAATTCGAGGAGCCAAGATTGAGTAGGTGAAGTCTCGCCCTTGTCAAGAGTTTCCTGCCCCGGTGATAACATCCAGCTTGAGTACCACTTAATGGTACATGGGTGAGATCATCAAATCAGCTCTGCTCTCTCAGGGAGACTTTTACATTTACTGAGCATCCCTCTCTTGGGAGACTGAGGAGCAAGATAAGTCTATTAGTTATTCATACGTGCGTCTTCCGCGGATGAACAGAGCGAGCGGAGTCGCAGTTCTCAGCTGCAAGTGTACGATTAGTTCTGCTGTCCTTACAAGGACCTTGGGGAAGCAGAGTCAGCCTGGTGGGTATCTCTGCCCCTCCAATTAAGAGGAAACGCTGCCTCTTCTACTCAAGAGCAGAGTCTGTGCAAAGGCTTCCGGAGTAGTTCCTAAAGACTGGACAACGAAACGACTCGCTGTTCCCTCCCGCTCCTGTTGGGAAGGAGCGGTCGCAGCATGTGAGGTTATGCGAGTTACGTGTGCTGTGTGGATGTGCCAGAAGCCCTGAGTGGCCAAGCACTGAATGCAAATGCTCAAGAGCAGCTGCAGAATTTCCATCCTTTGAAATTTTAAAGGCCTGCCTGGCCAAAGCCCTGAGCACTGCATCGAACTTCAACGTCAGTCCTGCTGGGCCAGAAGGTTGGGCCATGTGAACTCCGTAGGGCTCTTCCTAATCTAAATTTATGATGTTGCAAAAGAGGTTTTTGTTTTTTTTTTTCTTAATTTATTTGACTTTATCTCTGGGTTTATGGAATCTTTTTAATGGGGACAGAAGTAAGACGGGATTTGTTCATTAGTTTTTGCTTTGCCCTGCACTTGATAATGCATATCTGTCAATTCTAGGACCAACAGGTTGAAACAGGCAAGAACATCCTGACTTCTGGAGTTAATAATCCCTAGAAATGCCTGATTCCCAAACATAGGCTACTGATTATGAAGCAAATTGATAAATTTCCCTGACTAAGATGCATTTTTGTTTGCATCTTCTCTGTATTACTATTGCTGTTGGTAAACATGCACCCTGTCTCTTCTGATTGCAGCGAGCTTGCAATTGCCATGATAATGCAATGTCGATGTGTGGGAGTAGGTGTTTGTGTGGGACACCAGCAGCACACACCAAAACACTGAGTGTCCCTCACCTTCCCCTCCCCATGCCAGCTGCAAAAATTCAATGCTGAACCTTCTGATAACTAAAATCTGCTTGTTTGCCTTTGTTCTGCAGCACAGGAGTAGGGAGGCTGCTCGCCCAATGACTACCTGGAAAGCAGCAAAACAGCACCAGTGGAGCTGAAAGCATTGTGGAAAGGCTTTTTTAGAGGGAAGGTTTGAAAGCAGCTGGAAACCTGTGTTTTACCTAAGTAATTCAGATCATACGTGTCCAGATCAGAACTCTGTCCCTTAACTTTGCATCACAGAAGTCAGAGAAGAGGAGAGTGTTCATCAGGTGTGAGTATATAGAAAAGGAAATTTCTACAGAGGAAAAGGAAGCAAAATCTAAGAGCTGGAAATATAAAATAACCGTCCCAGCAGAATGGGAGTTGTGACACGCCAAGCTGCAGATCCACTAATAAGGACTTCAAACCACCAGCAAAAAGCCTCCTAGTGCCAGTATAACGTACAAAGAAGAACTCCATGACCGCTAAGATGCCAGTGTTGCCAAGAAACGTTGAGAGTCATTATCTGGACAGCTCTCATTGGTATTTCATCTTTAATTCTGTGTGAAAGAAAAATGGGCCTAATTAGAAACCCAGGCAAAATTTAACACTGGTTTATGAAATGTTTCACAGTGCCTAAGTCAGGGGTGCCACGATTAAAGATGATTCGTTATAAATATCGTTCAGTGGAGCCCTGGACCGTGCTGCAGTGCCAGGCGGTGAGCGAACCAGAAGGGTGTGATGCCTTCCACGCCTCCGGGATGGGATCAATAGATGGCGCTGAGAGCAAATGTTTGGGCCAAAGTGGTGCGGGCAAAGTGAAGATTCACTTTGGAAACCGACCCTTTTGGCTGAGTTTGCTAGAGATCGAGACAGGAGAACGGCTGGATTTGCTGATGTGACAAGCGTGGGGAGCGCGGCCGGTACGCAGCGTTAGAGGTTTTGCAGCACTGAGTGCCAGGGATGGGGTGAAATACAACGTGTAGAGCTGGAAATCAAGAGTTCATAGCTGCTTCTAACCAGCAGTAGCTTGTGAGTTAGAGATGATGGAGAGGAGAGAGACCTGGGTGTGTTTGTTGGCAGTATGACTGTCTCATAAAGATGATGTGCGAACCTGAGACATATCAGATGAAACATTTCCAGTAGTATTAGTAATTTTCTTTTGTTTCAAGTCCAGGGTTTTTACTGGATAAATTACCTGTGATTTTCCTCATTTCAGGAGAAAAGGAAAAAGAACAAAAAGAAAAATGTAATTTTTTTTTTTCTTTATTCGGTTATGGCAGGAGCTACAGATACAGATTTAAAGAATCTGTTGGCACCCAAGGATCTCCTTCATCTGGAGATTCATCAAAGCTCAATTTAGCTTTTACAATGTCTTACCAAAATGATGTGAAGTACTGGAGATCACGGATACCATCACCCAGCTTTTCGTGCCAGTTTGCAGTGTTCTTGTACTGATAAAATTTGATCTTTGACTTTGATGTCGGAATGACTTTCTTCCTGGGGATGGTGAGCATACTAGATGACTGTCATTTTAGATCCATGGATGACAAGTCTGGATGTAATTGGTCTCACAGATCTGTCTGAATGTAATTGGTCTCGGGAATGCAGTATGGCTGAGGTAGCCAGCTCCCCTTTCTCAGTTTGCTTCACTCAGGGTTTCCTGTCAGGTGGGGAGTTTTTTGCATCTGGAAGAAAAAGACATAAACAATTTCAGACCCCTCTAATAACCCTGAGAGCTTTGGTGGATAAAGTGGGATGGGAATTTCTTGACAGCCTTTGGCCCAGTCTGGCATCCAAGTTATCCCCAATAGCTTGTTTCCCATTCCTGTTCATTGACCTAGTGATTCAAATAGGTCCAAACTCAACTGTGAAGGAGAGGAGGGGTGGAGAGGCAGCTGAGACTGTGAGGAATATAATCCTTAGGTATGAAAGCTATTTAAATTCTCATTGCATGGCCCCTGGCTGGCTGCAGTGGCGTGAAAAACATCTAGTTCATTGTCAATGAGAGAGGTCCTCTCATGGGGAAGGAGTTATCTACCATGGGATTGCTGTGCCTAAATGGAATAAATGTCTTTATTTATGCAGTTAGTGATGGTTTTGGCTAGGACAGAGTTTTGTTAATTCTCACAAGGAGCCAGCACAGGTGAGTTGAGCTGGCCAAGGAAGTTTTCCACACCATGTGATGTCACGCCCCCCCCATAAAAGGAGGCTAGTCAGGGAGGGGCATGTCTGTGGCTCCTGGATGGTCTGAGTGTGGGCTGAGCATCTGGTTGGTTGCAGGGTTGCCAAGTGCTTTGTGTTATCACCATTTGTGTATTCTGTCACAAGTCCTGTTGCTGTTGGTTCCTGTTGGTTCCTTCTCCCTGTGTTGTGTCAGCAAACTCTCCTTACCCCAACCCCATGGTTGCTTTTGTCCATTTCTCTTGCCTGTCCTGACAGGGGATGGAGGGGGGAGCGAGCAGTGCCTGGTGCTCAGCTGCCCCATGGGGTCAAACGGTGAAAAATTATAGTTGGGTTTTCCTTGTGTACAGTCCCTGCAGCTCTAGATTTGATGCTTGAAAAAATACATCTGTCATGAATGTCCCCTTAGGTTGTAACTTCATACAACAGAATTTTTGGGGGTTGTTACCTATCTCCTGGAAAGAATCATGATCCAGGATTTAATAACAGATCTGTCCTTACTGAATCTTTGTCTTTGCTAGTTTCCTGTATTCAGTCCTTCCAAGTGTCTGATGTAGATCTTTCTAAAGAACATTTTGGATTAGAAAATTCATGTATTGGTTTATTTTTTCAGAGCAGATACATTCAGGCCAGAAGTTTTAAGTCCTCTTGACATCCAGGAGATGCCCATGGCACTCAGCCTTAGTCCCAATACTGTACCTACAGCAGAGAGGATGCTGGGAGCAACCCTGACTATGTGGTTGTCATTCCAGCTGATGGGGCACACAGGAACATGTCAGAAGTCTGCTACGTGATCACACCATGACCACAAGATGCACTGTCATGACCAGAGCACGTTCCACCATGAGATAAGCTTTGCTCAGATATGTCTCCATCTCCCATGTGTTTGGAACAGCTGGATGGGGACCTCATGGGTACTGTCATCAAATGTTATGGAATTGTGGAGACATCCAAGTGTATAATGGCACTTTGCAGAACAGTGCTAAGGTCGTTATGTGCTTGGAAGACTCAGAAACTCCTGCAGACATGCTGACATGTAGGATGCTGCCTGGCATATCCCAGGGAGTAAACAGTGATGTCAACCAAGCCTTGAAGAACGAAAAGGCTAGTGAACACTTGTCCAAGTGATCCACCATCTCACAGCTATCTTCTTGTTTCCCCTATAGCCCTTCATCTTCTGTAGGAACTGAATCCCCAGGCTTTCTGGCTCTCTGAGAGGACCGTGGGGGAGGACGGGTGCAGCAGTGTATGAGATTGCAAGGCTTGCAATCCCCTAGGCATGTGTGCTACTTAACCAAGGCAAAAATGCTTTATTCATGATGCATTTAAATTTTGGGGACCCTTCTGATTTATACAAGGTCGAAAGAGCTCAGCAGGATCTTTCAAAAGATGTTTTATACAAAGGTTTGGGGTGAACGTGAATTCATTTTTCTCAGCATTGTTTAAGCAGATTGATGTCAGCAAGTACCTTGCAATTAGCTTGTCCTTTTTCCTTTCTAGGTAAAAAATTGAATCTGAGGGGAAAAAAAAGAGCTTTTTTTACCTGTGCACTTTTCAGAGGTGATTTCATTTTGAGTGAAACGCAAGTCCCCGTGGAGCCCTGGCACCACATGGTGCTCATCTGGCAATAAGAGTTTAAACTGACTCAAAAAGGAAAAAAAAATTAAAAAAGAAACCCCAAGAAACTTACTCCCTTGCAGGGCTTTTCTGCTGTTGGTAAGGTGAACGACTGTTGCCAAATTCAATGTGCCCTGGCCGCAGAGAGGGTGCGCTCTTGCACCGCTCTTACTCCCTCATCGCGAACCCAACAGCTGCGGGTTTGGAGGGAGGTGGTGATGCTACTTTGGCTGAGAAACCTTTCCTGAGGCACAGGGCTGCTTTAAAGGTAACTTCATGCTGCGTTTCGTGGGGGTAATACTCAGGACAGGTTATCTGCACTAAGTAAGGGACCACTGACCAGGGTAGATGTTCTTCTGACACGCTCGTACCTGGGACTCCCTGTGTTTGGGTTTGGGCTGTGCTGCCATTCTGCCAACATGATGTTTCATGCCTCCAGATGTTAAATTGCTGCTTCCTTCTTAGGGATCTCTCAGTCCCTTAACTACGCAAATCCACATCAGGTGCACGAGCTCCTAATTGTTTTAGCAGGCAGAAGAGGTTTAGGGTTTTTTTTTAATTCCTAAATTCTCTAGGGAATGGAACTGGGACACAGGTTTTCCCTAGCTTTTCTCCCTCTGAATTTTAAGGTGTCAGGATGAAATAGAGTGTACTCAGCATGGATGTAAAAAAAACCCCCATAACAAACCCCCTTGGAAACACCTCCGAGCATCATCCAGATCGGGGGTTCTTTGCTTTGTGCAAACAAGTACCAATGCTCCTTGTGCTGTCCAGCTTTGGTTCAGGGGTCAGTTTACCACTAACGCTGTTTTCTGAAGGCTACAGAGTTGAGAGAGTGAAATCTTTGGTTGGGAACGTATCGGCCATCATCACAGCAAACAAGTTGGTGCTCACTAAATGTGCATGGGGGGGCAGGACAAGAAGGAACAGAACTTCTAACACAGAGTGAAGGTGTCTGCAAGCTAGAACGTCATCCAGTTCGTCTGTGCAGTCCAGGCTGCATGCAGGGAGTGCAGGGAGCCTGCGTTACCCTGAGCCCAACAGTGAACTCTGTTCCTTCAAAGAGGAATTGGAACTACAAGTGAAACAGGCTGAGTCAGTAGAAATTGTATTTAAGAGGGCTCTTAACATTTAATTTTAAAACCTCCAAATGCATCTATGTTTGTTCACCAGCTCATCTTTTCTTGCCCCAGAATTGGGTCAAGAAGGTATTTCACTCAGGGTTTGGGTGTTATTTTTATGTTTGGGTTGTTGCTCCCCTGCCTCCATCCCCAGCTTTTCTTCTTTTCTTCCTCCCCACTTCTTCCTGGAAGTTACTGGAGATAAGGGGTGCTGACATCTGTCTCTATCTTGCACCTTGTCGCTGGGGTACTGCTTCCATTTTAGACTAACACTGAGTTAGGGCACCTGAGGCTTTGATTGTCTTGTGTTTGTATTGGCATCGTGAGAAATCTCTGGGTCTACAGAGATTCTTGCCTTTTGCTGCCAGAAGTAGGCATTTGCTCCACGGTAGCAGAAGAGCCTTCAGTTTTCTTCCAGCAGGAGATCTTTGCTAGAGCCTGTTTCGCTCTCCAGCTCCTTCCTAGGCAGTGTAACTAGCTGTCCTTCAGAAAAGATCGTGGCTCATCATCACTGTGTGTCAAACCTTTTGCCAAAGCTTTGTCTGGTGGAGGTTCATCAAATGTTGTGGATTTCCGGTTTCTTATTGTATTTCTTATTCTAAATTCAACATATGTTTAAAAAAACCCACCTTTTAGCAATGCAGCCTGTCCCACATGTCTTCCCCCTCCCACCCCCCACACCCACATAGCTCTCAGTCATTACTGGCATGCTTCAATTCAGATTTATTTACCAGTCTGAGACACCTGGTCAGAGCATGGCTGGATTTGGAGAGGCTGAGACTAACGTCCTGTTTAGTTTCTGTGCAAACTGAATAGTTTCCATATAAGACTACGTAGGATTAGGACATTTCACCTTTGACAAAAGGTAAGTGAAGTTGGATATGGCAAAGGTCTAAACTACTAGGCAAGGGAATAGTTGCAAGTCTTTTAATAACAGTTTAACAGCATCAGACGAATCATGTGGGCGTGCGGGTTGAAAGGGAACGATTTTTCTAACTCCTGGTGTAGCTGCAGAATTTCTCCCTGAAAGGTTCTGTATGGGAAATCTTACTTGAAAAGCAGCAGGACAAATCCCAAGAAACAAAACTTGTTGGGGCTATTAAATGCAAGATAATACCTCTGGACACAACAGCTGGGGGGGGGGGGGTTGATGCTGCAAAGGGGTTGGTTTGAAAAGGGGAGCTGTGTGGTCCAGACAGAGGCATCTCTCTCCCACTACACCTCTCTTCAACCCCCTCAGATCCAGGATGCAGTTTCCAGAGCTTTGGCTGGTTTTGGGGTGAAGTAAGGCATCTCCAGACAAGCTGAGAGGGGTTTGTGTGGCAGAGGAAAGGGCCAGAAGAGAAAAAGAGGTTTCTGCAATGAAAAGAATCTGGAAAAAGAGGTGAGATTAAAGAAAACTGCATTAAAGGGGCTTGTGATACTGGCTTCTTAACTACACAGGAGAGCAGAGAGCAGCAAAGGGCTTCAGAGCTAGGAGAAAATGAAGAGTTAAGCTAATTGCACTCAGGTACTGGTGAAGGGGAGTGGAGGGAGAGATCTGTGGGACCTGTGTCGGTTGAGGAAAAAGAGGAAAAATAAAGCAAGGGAGCATTTATGGGGCCTTAATGCTTTCACTGTCCATCGTGCCCCACTGCACCACTCCCCTACCATGTAATACTGTGTAGTGTTAGAGCCTCCAGCTATTGCTGAGCTTTCTGCCATTCATCCCTTCCCTGATTGATACCAGCCTGTTGCTGCCACCAGTGCTCCGCTGCGTGGCCGATGCGGTTTCTAGGTCGGCTCTGCTCCAACCCATGCACAGGAGTCTGGGGTAAATATTAGTAAGGCTAATGTACTCAGGTCTCTGTGAAATCAACCTTTTCTAACATGAAAACACGTTTCTTTATGAAAATCCAATGATTTCTCATCCAGGGAATGAATCCACTTTTACTCCATAATTAATTTTTGTGCATGGACTTGGGAAGATGAAATCTAGATGCTCCTTGTTGCCCCATTGTCAAAAGATTTAGCATGCCCCCATATGGAAAAAGGGTAAATAGACCAGGCAGACTGTATAATGCATCATCACAGTAATTCTTTTCCCCTTAGATGCAACCCAGTATCTATTTTCTGTGGGGCCGGTACCTCTGTCGGCGCATGTCAGAGTACCAGGATTACCTCTGGAATGAGCTGATTTACAGCAGCAAAGAAAGTGCACCAAGGGTTTCAGTACAACACAGAGTCTGAAGTTCACGAAACATCTCCAGGAGAGTGAAACACTGAAATAGTTCACAAGTGCTTATAAAAATCCGAGGACGTGGTATCGATACTCAACTTGCCAGCATCGCAGTGGCTGGTAAATGGGGTGTGGAGAAGCTGAATTCTGCCTGTTTTGCTTCCTCAAGTGTGTTGCTGTGACTCAGTGTCCCCTAACAAGCCGCTAATGTTCACATGACTTAGAGAAACATGGTCACCTTCCCAATGCTTGCCCCTTTCAAGCTGAGTTGGAACTGGCCAACAGAATTGAGTCTTTTAATAGAAGGCACATAGATGGGACAGCTAGAAAATGGATTTGCATAAGCTTAATTTTCTTAGGAAAACTACCTAAAAATATGGTCTCCTAAACCTATTCATCAGCCTTGCATCCCACTGAACTACTCTTTTTTCGTGTGTGACAGGTACCAAGGTTTGGAAGCAGGGAACATTCTGATTAAATTTGTCTCCTTTGTTGTCTCAGGTACACTCTGTGTATTCTTAGAATGCAAATCCTGCTGCTAATTAAGCTGTTCACTAGTTGGGATGATAGTCTTAAAAAAAGCAAAAGAAAAAAGAGCAGCTCACCTCAGGGAGTCCCAGAAAGGACCATGTCCAGGATCAGGTCTGTGGTTTACCAGGGATAAATACTGTAGACCCATTTGGCAGAAACAATTGAAGTTATTTATTTTTTTTTTTCTGAGTTCTTTTTTGTTTGCAGAAGTTAGTTCTGTTCCCCAAAGCTGAAAAACCCTTATTCTGAAAAAGCCACCTATCGATGAGTTGGGCTGAGCTGAACAATGAAGGGAATAATTGCTTAGGCTGAACTCTGATCCCTCCATGCTCCGTTTTTTTTATAAAAGGAGGAGAACAAGGCACTGGTATATTCCTGATATCTAAGCAGAAGCAACGTGCTCAGAGGCCTATGGCAAATACAAATACCACATAACGAGTTTGATTGGATTTTGCATCTGCAGGAAACAAAACCCAGTGGAAGCAGGCTGGTTCATGAGCAGCAGAATGAATGAACTTCAGTCTGTCCTCCCTGCCCTCGACTCCAGCACCTCAGGTGTCTCCTGTGGTATCCACACCGGGTTGAAGCCTCTGACTAACCCAGACCTGTAACTTTCCTGCTGACTGTTGATGTATGGATGGCATACCCTCTGCGTTACACCTGCGGTGTGATGCCAGAGCAGTCATGTTCTCATGCTCCCCCTTCACCTAGTTGTGGATATTTGGGGAAGCTGTAGAAAGTCTTTTGTTACCTCGGGGACTGTGCACCATGTGGTCTACAAGGAGCAGCTGACAGACTGGGGGCTGGCTCTGCATGGAGGAGAGAAGGGTTTGGGGGGACCTGGTGGTTTGAACTGGTTGTAAGGAGATACTTCTCAGCCGTAACAATAGACCTGCACTGGATCATCAAAGCTGGTGAAGGGTTTGGACCACAAGTCTTATAAGGAGCAGCTGAAGGAACTGGAGTTGTTAAGCCTGGAGAAGAGGAGGCTGAGGGGAGACCTTATTACTCTCTACAACTACCTGAAAGGAGTTTTTAGTGAGGTGAGTGTTGGTCTCTAACTAGCAATAGGACAAGAGAAAATGGTCTCAAGTTGTGCCAAGGGAGGTTTAGATTGGATATTAGGAAAAATTTATTCACTGAAAGAGTGGTCAGGCATTGCAACGGGCTGCCCAGAGAGGTGGTGGAGTCACCACCCCTGCAAGTGTTCAAAGATGTGTAGTCATGGCACTCCAAGAGATGGTTTAGTTGACATGGCGGTGTTGGAATGATGGATGGACTTGATGATCTTAGTGGTCTTTTCCAACCTTAAAGATTCCATGATTCTATGACCAGAGTGCCCAAAGAGGTTGTGTAGTCTCTGTCATTAGAACTTCTCAAGCCCAGATTAGATAATACCTTGAGAATTGTTTTGCTGATCCTGCTTTATGCAGGAGGTTTTATTAAATGACCATCTGGGACTGAAGTCCCTTCCAGTCTGAGTTATTCTACGGTCCTGTTTTTCTGTCCAATTTGGTTGACCTCCAAAGATAGCTGCATGAAATATACAGGGAATTGCATAAACAGAAGATTGCTTTTACAGTTTTGCCCTTCCTGCTCTCTAAAAAAAATAATGCTTTGTTTTGTGATAAGAATTGGTACAAATTTTCTTTCTCTCCATCAGAGCAAGCTGATAATACTTGGGAGGGAAGGCTTTTCTACACCCCTAGCAGATTAAGGAAAGTAAGGAAAACACTCCTGTTAAAGCAGGACCACTGGGCAAGCTGAACTGAAGGAAGCTGTTTGTGCTTTGGTGTTTTGGTTCCTCTTGCAAGGGGCTCTAAAGGACTTCAGCATCTCTATTTAGCAGTTCTAATATTGATTATTATGATTTATCTTTAGTTTCTCAATCCTACCATTTATAAAACAGCTATTGGTTTAAAGTTCAATTCTCCTATCATAATACTTCATTCCCTTTGTAGGAATGCTTACTGTCTTGTAGACTGACAGCTTA
This sequence comes from Gallinula chloropus, assembly GCF_964237585.1. NCBI lineage: Eukaryota > Metazoa > Chordata > Aves > Gruiformes > Rallidae > Gallinula > Gallinula chloropus. Next base: position 75,892,296 of record NC_140086.1, read on the forward strand.
CAGGGCCTTTTTTCCTCCTCTACAGGCTTTCTTAAGAACATTTCACAAATCATGAAAGGAAGGAATATGCTGAGATAACCAGGAATACCCCCATATTTCTTGCCCATTTGCTTCACTTAAATGTGGAAAAAGCCTGGGAGGCTGACTTTGGCTTTCTCCCTGAGATTACCCTTTTTGTATGTGAATCTGTGTCTTAAGCGTTCTGAGAGGCAGTGACGGCTGCATCCCCTTTCCATGCACCCCTGTGACTTTTTTTGCATCCCAATATGGTTACTCTGGGAGCAAAACAGCTGGTGGATCTTTATTCTTAAAAATCAGGACTGTTTCCAAAGACACCTTGTTACACCTGTGATATGATTGAAATATTTCTTTTGCGTCATTAACCCGTGAAATTCTTTTCCCTTGAGCCACAATATGAAGCCAAGAGCTTAAACTGGTTCAGAAAGTCACTGGCTCTACTATAGATAAAAACCTGTACAGTGATGTTAGATAACACTGAGAGAAAAACAGCCAAACAAGGAAGATTATTAACTTGGACGCTGTGTGGGCATCAAAAGAGTTTCTAGAAAAAGAGGTGGGGAAGGGAACCATCCCATTATATTTTTGAGGTTTAGCCTAGACAAAAGGTTTTCTTGTCACAAGTGGAAAATCCACGTTTTTAAGGTTGACTTAGCTGAGAGAATATACTGGAAGATCAGCCTTAGCTGCTCATAATATAACTAAATAGCCAGGGTATTTACAGAGGGTATTGAACGGCTGAAAAACACGCTTTCTTTCTGAAAGCAACAGTAATTGATAAACAAGAAGCTAATTAAATATTAGTACCATTCAGAGTTGGCTTTTCAGAGGCTAATATAAAAGGATAGAAAAAAAGGCTAAGATAATTATTTCAGTTAGTATCAGCGAGGAAGGTTATTTTTTTTCCCCCAATTATTACTTTACTGCATGTGATAAATTGTCACTACTCATACCTCTGCCCCAGGATTTAAATCATGGTGGAGATATATTTTCCTTGCAAGGACATGGTTTTTGCTAATCCCAGTATGAGACTGAGTATGTGACAGCAACTTTATACCATGAGGCAGTGTGCCTCCCAGCATGGACAGGAGCAACTGGGACAACAGGGACAGAAGAGGTCTCTGCTCAGCTGCAGCTCCACAGGGTGCTCCCACTCTCCAGGTGTGGAGGTGCAGGCAGTAGCTGGTGCTGCTGCTTAAGGCTGGGGTGTGTGGGATGAGATTCTTACCTTCAGGAGATGTGCCATCAAGTTAAGGAGCTGTGGGAGGAGCATGGGATTAAGGGTGATGAGAAACTGGATCCAGACACAACCCAGTTCGCTGCAGAAACAAGAGCCTGAGCCCCTGACTGCACGCAGGAACAGCCAGACCCCGTGCTCGTCAGGGTAGCAAATGGAGGGTCCCATGATGGTGAAGGTTGGAGGTTTGTGACTTCAGGCAGCAGGAGGGAGGATCCTCTTCCAGCTGCAGGTCTGCTCCAGCCTAGAAGGAGGTGGGAGTCAGTCTCTTCTCACTGGTAGCTAGTGACAGGACAAGAGGAAATGGTCTGAAGTTGCATCAGAGGAAGTTTAGGTTTGAAGTTAGAAAAAGTTTCTTTTCTGAAATGGTTGTCAGATACTGGAACAGGCTGCCCAGGGAGGTGGTTGAGTCACCATCCCTGAGGTGTTTCAAAGAAGAGTAGGTGTTGTACTTGGTGACATGGTCTAGTGTCGGACCTAGTAGGGCCGGATAGATGGTTGGACCTGATGACTTTGAAGGTCTTTTCCACCCAAAACCATTCTATGATTTTATGATCATGTATCAGACGCTAAGTTAGTTCTGTCACAATGAACTAGTTTGTTCAGTTTAATGATGTCAGGCTCCAGAAAATGCCATATATCTTTAATAAGGAAATATAGTTCTTGGGTTGTGGTGGTATTTTTCTGGCACCCCAGACACCCTGAATTGCTTTTAGTCCAGCCTATTCTTCAGTATAGACTGAAGAATATCTCACCTATATATACTGGGAGAAGCTTCCTGACTTACTGCTTTTGAGGCCATGGTTTCATAGTGCTCTTATTGTCATAGTGTTCTCTCTGTCTTGTGTCTTTTTGCCCTTGTTATATACCAGGTTAAGATGAGTGCAGCTGAGCTATCAAGTACTTCCATTTTCATTGCCTTTCAGGTTATCTTTACTTTTTAGCCACTGCATATTCACTCCTCATTCTGCCTACAGGAAGAGCTATTCCCATGGGTATTCTTCGATTGGCTTTGAATGCTTCAATATCGTGTCAGTCAATTAATTTTCATTAAAGACCTAACCTTCAGGAAACTCTGCTGGGAAGGTCTGTGACTACCAGCTGCACCCAGTTGTGGACCTGAATAAAAATCTCTCTGTTAAGAGCAAGGATGAGGCTGGCTAGGAATAGAAATTTGTCACTAGCAGTTGTTTAAGATGCAGTTTTAATATGAATTTAGATGCAGGTGCCTATAAATAGAATAAAACTTTGAATATAAAAGTAGTTAATTTTTTTTTTAATACAAATAGGGGAGTCCATTTTCAGAGAGCTTTCTTTAGTATGCCTCTTTCATTTCCTGCTTCACAAAGGCCATTCTCATGGGTTTAAATGATTTCATTTTCAACTTCACAGTAATTTACAGATAGGGAAGCGGTCGTGTAATAAGCTTATGTGATTGCCACTGTTCAATGGAATTTGCGAACAGCTCCTGGGTTCAGCCAAATCAGTCCAGATGTATTGCAAGCATGAGCTTACTAAGACCCATTTTTAAACCGTTTGAGGTTTTTGATCCTACTCCTCTTCTCAAAATCCCATTTCAGAACATGATTGCATCAATGGTCTCGATACCCTTTCCTCATTTCAAATGGGTATTTATTCACGGTTCATTAAGAGGCATTTATTCTCATGCGTAATAGTTCACTTTCTTCCTCGATGTTAACTCAAGTATCTGCTGTTATGTGTATAGGTATGCATGCTAGAATAATTTCTGCCTCTCAGAGGAGGATTGCTTGGAACTGCACAGCAAATGCTTTCTCACAGTTTCTCTTAAAACAGGCTCCCTGCTCCTTTTATCTCTCAGGTAGGCCTTCTCCACATGCCTTTTAAGACTCATCTTTCTTGAGTATAGGTCATCAAACTTGGATCCACCGCTGAGATGATGGCTCACAAGAGCAACTTTCCACCTACTGGGCATACCTCAGCTGACAGATTTTATGTTTTTATTCTCCTTTTCTTTAGTACTGCATCACACTAGCAATTTATGTAGTCATACCTGCACAAAGTGCCCCACCACTGTCTGTCCAAAGAAAAGCTAACGTGACACTGACTCTCTGGTTATAAAACAGGGGCAGCTCTGCCTGACTTCGTGTACTGTGATGTGCACTGATCATGCTGAAAACAAAGCTTTACCTACTGCTTCTTCACAGCTTTGGTAATGGCAACAAATTTCTTCCAAAATCTCCTCTGCCTTTCATAAAAGAGAGAGAAAGAGAAATGAAGTCTTACATGAAGCATTTTCCTAGTAAAAGATATTCCGTTGCAATAGTATGTTGACAACAAAGGAAAAATTTCTGAAATTTTTATTATTATTTTACATTTCTGCATCCAAAGAGATTATTGGCTCAGTGTTTATCATGATGATATTTCCCTTTTCACATCATTTCTGGGATCTATTTTAAATCTTTCTTGGTATGTTTGTATACAGTGTCTGGCAGTCTTACAGCATTACATACAGCGTCTTGCTGCACTCTAGGAAAGTAGACCTGAAATGTAGTTTGTAAAATGCCAGTCAGAGGAAAATTTGCTTCCAAACTCTTATTTAGAAAAAAAAAAAGTGACTTAAGCACAGTCAAAACCAGTTTCTTTCAATTCAATGTTTTATTTCAACAAATCTGGTTCTATGTGAGGAGCTAGGTAATTCCTACAGCAAAGTTTCTCTTTTCTGGTTCTTTCATCAGATCCATCACAGTGGTATCTCTGGCTGCCTGTATTACAAAAGCTGGGACCTCTGAGGCACTTGGATTTAGAAAAGTAGCAACAGAAGTGAACCTCTTTGATTTTCTAAATGTAAACATACCGAAAAGCAGCTGTCTGTCTGGTTGTAAATTTTCTTCCTGAATTGGTACCTGTAACGTTCATATGATACTGGGATTCTTGACAGTTCCTGGAATGGGTGAAAGTTGCATGTGAATTGGTATGGAGGTTCCTAGCAGAGAGATTGTAATTTTTTTTTAAGTAATAGCTTAAAAAGAAATATGTAAATATTTAATAATATAATAGCCATTGCTTACCAAATAAATTAATAAAGGATTATAAATTAATAAATAATTACTTGAATAGTCAACACTTGAATATTTAAAGAAACATTTAAAGTACATACAGGGTTTAACTACATAGTATTATCATTTTATATCTATGTATGCATGCATACATACATATACACACATACACACATAGTTATAGACACTGTATCATGGCACAGAGTGATCCCTGGCCCTTTGCCAGAGGCTGGCTTATGTCAGAACGATTTGGATCTATCCTCAATACTTCCCACTATGAATGGCTGTCCTTGTTCATACAGCACAGTGCTTAGAGAGACCCTTGCCTCAATGTGGCCTCTACCGATTTTGTACATGCTTATTCACATGCCACATCAGTATGCAACAGGTTAACCTCAGCTTTTTTTTGCCTCACTTTAAAACAGCCTGCAGTTCAGTACTGTGGCTGTTGCATCAGCTCTCACTGCTGGGGATGCTTCTTAAATGCTGGGTTTGTTGCTTGTGTCTGAGTGGGCTTTTCACTACGTGAGGCCTATCAGCGGGTCAGCCTCATTAGCGGGCTGATTTATGGCCTGGAGGACCCAAACCATCAGAACATCCATAGAACAGGCAAATAAATAGAACACTTGGACAAAGTCCCTCGCCAAACCTTTCAAGGAAACTACCTATGGCATGGGACAGAAAGCCCATGCATCAGTATGTAATTGGTTTTAAAAAGTAAGAAATAGAGGATAAATGTTTAGGTCCTGCTACAGAGAGAGAGAGATCACTGAGATCTACAATGATTTGTGCTGTTCACAAGAAAAACAGAAGAGTAATGGGTTAAGAAAATTGCTTGTAGTGCAAAGAAATTCATAGTACTAAGGTTTAGAGCAGGCTATGAAGACCTGAAGGACATTTCCAAGTCAGTCAGTCTTGTAATAAACTTACACAGATGAAATTCAACAGAGGTAAGTGTAAAGTGATCCACTTCAGGGCAGATGTGTGTAGCTTCAATTCTAAAATGATAGGCTAAAAACTGATTTGTACAACTCAGGGCCAAGATGGTGGGGTTATGATTAATGATTCCATTAAGACATTGGCTCAGTGCCCAGTAATGGTCCAAATAGCAGATTAAATGTGACCTTTTAGGAAAAAAACTCTCACCATTGTTCTGCTGTATAATTCCATTCACCTATCAAGTAACCTTATGGCCTTGAAAAGACAGAGGGGATATAATAGGGGTCTACAAATCTGTTCACTGCTCTACAGTACAAAACCTAGAGGCCTAAACTACTAAAGCTAGTAGGAAACCAGTTCAAAAGAAACAAAAGGAAAGTTGTTTGTGCGACAATTATATTTACAGATTTATGAACTACTGTAGAGCTTGTGGTGCTAGCAGCTTTTCCTCTCTACATTTTTGCTGCTGTTTTCCTTCATTGCATGCTATTCAAGACAGACCTTGCTTTCTGCTCTGCTCACTCCTTTATCTGATGCTGCAGTTTTTCTAACAGTTTCTTGTTATTTCAGCTCCTAATTGGAAGGTATGCAGTACTGCAAAGAAGGAAATGCTTAAACATATATTATTTTGTCTCTAAATCACAAGAGACATCTGTCTCAGTCTTAACTACTGCACTTGTACAACAATGTGTGACTAGAGTTTACAGCAGAATTCTAAACCAATCTGTTGCCCTTTTGTCAGGCTGTTAGCATCTGTAATTTCAAGTCAGGAACCATTGCCCTAGGATGACCACTACTCCTGGCACACTTAGATGTAAGTATTGATTTCCAGTTTTGTATTGCTTTGTGTCCAAAGAGAACTACTTAGAGGAGAACTTTGGGCAAGATGGTCTACAAAACGCTGGTGCAAGTAGTCTCTGACCTGAGGGGGAAGACCGGTGCTACAGTGAATACCTATAGCAAGCAGACTGCAGGAGAGAGTCAGGGTGCGTGGTGACTCTCTGCTGTGTTTTTCCATCCTGTTTTTATGTACATATACATATGTGCATGTTGTGGTTTTGTGTGGTGGGGTTCTGGTGGAGGAGGGGGAGCTGCGGGGGTTGGGGGGGGGGGGGTGGGGCTTCTGCAAGAAGCAACTAGATGCTTCCCCTAAGCCTGACAGAGTAAACACCAGCTGGGCTCAAGGCTGGACCCTCTGGTGACTAAGGCTGAGCCCATCAGTGATGTTCATAGCGCCTCTGGGAATCACATTTCAGAGAAAAAGCTGCAAGCAGATGCTTTTTGCCACCACAGAAGGGAGTGAGAAAATGTAAAAAACTGTACAGGCACCAAGGCCAATGAAGAAACAGGGGGTAAGGGCGGGTGCAGGCTCTGCAGGTGCCAGAGAGAAAGATGCCCCTGCAGCCCATGGAGAAGTCCATGGTGGAGCAGTTTGTCCCTTGTCAGCCCACGAAAGATGATGGGGAGCAGAGATCCCACCTGCAGCGCATGGAGAGGCCCCATGCTGGAGCAAATGGAGACATGGAAGACACTGTGACCCATGTTGGAGCAAGTTCCCGGCTGGACCTGCAGCCCGTGAGAGACAGATTCATGCTGGAGCAGGTTTGCTGTAGAGGGGCTTGTGACCCTGTGGGGGACCAGGCTGGAGCAATCTGAGCTTGAGAGACTGAAATACATTGCGCAGAAGTGACCCACACTGGGGCAGCTGGTGAAGAGCTGAAGCCCAGTGGGAAAGGACTCACGTTGGAGAAGTTGGTGAAGGACTGTGTCCCATGGGTGGGACCCCACAGTGCAGCAGGGGAAGAGTGAGAAGATTCCCTCCCTGTCTAAGAAGGAAAACAGCTTGTGAGGAACTGATGGAAACCGTCATGCCTGTCCCCTACCCTGTGCCACCCTAGCGGGGAGTAAGGGAGAGAAATCATGAATAAAGTTGAGTCTGCAAAGGAGGGGTGGGGGGAGGAGTTTTAAGATCTGTTTTTACGTCTCATTATCCAACTCATGTTGGTGTGGAATATCCCTTTGACCAGATTGGGTCAGCTGTCCTGCCTGTGTCCCCTCCCAGCTTCTTGTGCACCCACAGCCTCCTCGCTGGCAGGGCAGTATGACAAACTGAAAAATCTTTGTCTGAGTACAAATATTGCCTGGCAACAACCAAAACATCTGGGTGTTAACAACACCATTCTCACCTTAAATCCAAAACAGCACTATACCCACTATAGTGGGAAGAAAATGAACTCTATCACAGCTGAAATCAGGACACTTTAAGATTGCTGTCCTTAGGAGGCTGGAATAGCAGGTAGCTTTAGCAACTATCAAGACTGAAGACATATTAAAATGGTAACAAATCATATTTGCCATCATGAACATTACCCATTAGGAAGCAAAATAGCAATCACCTTTTTTTTTTTTTTCTAAAATTCAGTACATATGGAGAATGTGCAGTTATATTTTGGGAAATAAGAAAGGAAATGACAGCATTATTACTATTTCTCTATGGACTGGCTGTCAAAAGACTGCAAAGCTGGTAAAAATACCTGTAGTGAATTGGAACCAGACTTCAGGCTGAACTTGAAGTTTTATGTCAATGTGAAATAGAAATGATTTTGTTGCTCATTTGTCACAATTTAGGAGAAATCAAAGTGGAGGAGTTCAAATTTAGAATACGTTTCCATTACTGCTCCATTTGCTGTTTTCTGTATTTCTCAAATCACGTATTACAGCTGGTATGACTTTATTAAACTACGACTTTATTAGGTTGAAGTGGTCCAACTGTTCTGCTCACAAACAGAAAATGCTCAGCAATTGACTAATTTATCCGCAAAGGACAAATTATTCCTTACATCTGATGAAAAGGTATGGTTCATTTTGAGGACAATGTTTAAGAGTGCCTACTCTGACAGTTTTTCCCCACATTTACTGAAGGATCCCAAACGTGTGCTATTAGTTATGAAGATGACAGAGATGGAAGAGATTACATATAATAAGCTGGCAGCAAAGTAAGACTTTAATGGTCAGCTGAGGGTTTGTACTTTTTAATTCAGATGGAGATGGAAAACTGTGCAGTAATAAACATTTAAAATTGGAGGGAAATGAGAAACTGTACAATTCCATTTTAAAACAAAATGTTCCACTTCTTATTAAGCAACCTTTTGTTCTCACTCTTCAGTGAGGAGAGATGACTAGGGACAACATAAAAAGGAACCAGTGGCTTACTTCAGCCATGCATCCGTGTACCCACAACTAATTTTCATGACTACAGGTGGCCTGAAAATTTAATTTGTCATGAGAAGCTGGAGACAAATATTAACCAGAGCTAAGCTTAACATTTATGTAACTACTTATTACCAAGTTAATATGAGATTTGTCTAATTTTCTGCTGTATTTTTTTTGTTCCTGTATACATTCTGAGCTAAAGCTTTGTACAAGCTGAAAAATCTACAGAACTGGCAACACACATAAAACTTTGAGATTCAGCAGTTTATCCAGGGATCTCTAATTATGCATCCTGAAGAAATTCTCTTCTGAAAACCAGAACTCAGTAGTGTGAGGCATTTTTGCATGTTTGCATAAGTGTCCTGCTGCTGAATTCAAGATTTGTTGCACACGGGAAAGTCAAGTGTTGCCAGAATCAAACATGACACATTCTTAACATTACAGTGGCCTCCTATGAAAGACTATGCCCCCAAGAATCAACTGCAGCAATCACATCCTCCTTCTTACTGGGGGAAAAAGAAATATAATGAGCTAACAGGTGGTAAAATTCTAGTGATCCTTCCAGCTGGCACAAGTAACAAGAAAGGTTGCGTTCAATTACTGAGGCAGTATACTTCTTAAAAATAAATAGCAAGAAAGGCTGCAAACCAGGAGGACTGAATTACATCATCTAGGCTCTCATCATGACTAACACCCTTGGCAAAACAAAGGGAAATTCATTGAGAGGGCAACACATCTTCACGGGAAGAAGATAATGCATCTGGGACAATATCAAGGCTTCCTTGCTTTGCCTCATTACACATTCAGAACCTCCTCTCTGCTCACTGCAGATCCAAAATACAGTGCATGTGTGTGTGTCTCTCCATTGCCTGACTGGCACTTAATAAAGGAGCCCTACCAGAGTCCCTCAGCTAGTCCAGAGGTCTGTACAACAGCAGCCTGAACTGTGCTATCATCAGGTAACTCTCTGAATGTGACTCCTACCAGTTCCACCTTGGTGTGCTACCACAGCACTGCTGCTAAGCCACCTGGGTTTTCTAGATTTTCTTTTGTCACTCCACTGTTTCTGCCTTCAAAGGGGAATCTGAGATATGTAGGATACCCTATTTCTTATCCCAAATCAGGGAACCTTGGGTATTTTTGTCAATGTCACCTCTTTCTGAACATCTCATTAAGATATGAGGGGTTGAAAGTGACAACAGCCACACATCGGTGCAACTAAAATGCTCTGCAGTGCAATGAATGATAATTTATAGCAATACGAAAATTAAATTAATTGAGGACAAGATGTTAACAAATGCACACATGCTCCCATTGCTCCTATCTGCAAACTGAAAGGAACTGTGAAATTGTCTTGAGCCCTGCTCCTGCCTTCATGAACATGGGACATAGGCAGGCTCACATTTAGCCCCTGTTGTGAGAGGATTTAAACTCTTGCTAGTCTCTGGAAGGTGCAGACTCCCATGGTGAGTAATACAGTCACGTAGGTGCTGCACAGCACCTGTATTTGGATCAGGATTGTGTCTGCTTTGGTTTATAATATATAGTCGTTTGCAGTGGATTCACTAGCATCCTAACCAGTGACTGGGGAGGAGGTGAGTGGGAGTAGTATTTATCCCACCCAGAAAGCAGCGAGAACTCTCTTCTCCTTTAAGTACGGGGACACTAAAGGAATCCCGATCACTCACAAAATCCAGCCAACCATTTGGGAATTTGGAGAATTAGGACTTTGAGTCTCAAGCCTCTGGTCTCCCTAATAGCATGGAGGAATTCACATGGCAAAAAATCACCACTTCAGGTACAGGATGGTTTACAATAGATGAAAAATTCATTATGTATCTTGTAATTTGGTGTCTGGATTTTGCATGAGCATCTTGTTTTGCAAGCTTTATTCTGCAATTCCTTGCTCCTGAGTGGGATGCCTGAGTTATATTGCACAGAAACCTTCTCTCTTGCCATTTGTAACCAGATTGCAGCCAGTCTTAAGCATCATGGAGAGTCTCTGAGAGTTTGGGAGGGTGGAGTCTGGTATTAGAGGACAGAGGTAATAGAGGTGGAAGAGGAAATAAAAGGGATCAAAGGCAACAAATCAGTGCTATGCCCAAGCCCAGATGGCTCTTTGCAGCAGCATTGCAAAACACATCCAGTTTCTGTTGTCAGAGTCTACAGGTAGCCTTACCTCTTGTAGCCTCTGGTGCCATCGAAAGGATCTGTGCAAGTCTGGGTTGACTGAAAGCAGCCTTTGGGGCAAGAATTAAGTTCATAGCTCCAGATTCTTGGGTGTCTTTGCTTCTCTGTCAACACCTTCTCATGGAAAAGATCAGGGTGAGACTTAATTTGATTAACATGTCAGCTAGAGTGTGCTAGAAATGGGAAAACAGATGTTTAAAAGGATAAAAGTCACAAATTTACTTGTCAGAGTTAGAGTGTATTCTGAAGGCAATTGTATGTTATGATGATTTTGGATGTAGACACGTAGGAAAGATGAAGAAACAAACAAGCCATAAAAATATTATTAAAATTAAATTAATAATACAAACTCATAGACATCTCAATTGAAAGCACCATCCAGGGCTTGTGTATTTTTCAAAGCATATGTCTACAGAGGAAAGAGAATAGAACAATAGAAACAAAAACTGTGGGCAGACATGAAATACCAGAAGTATTCACAGTGAATTGGCAGGAGAGAAATTGTTCAATGCCATCTTGCTGGCAAACTGTTTTGAAAAAGTAACCCTGTTTTGGCTAAGAGTGGGATTGCTCGAACAACAGAATCCAATAAAAACCGTAAATGATAATAATCAAGACAAAGGGCAATTTCTTTGATGATTTTTGTGTATTTTGCTCTGCAAAATTATCTGTAAAATAAGGAAAGAAAATATTTGGGTTTTTTAAACTGTACAGAGTAAGAAATTGCCTTTACATCATGTAGTCTATCTTGATAGATCATTTTTATTATTCACACATTCGTGCATTGCTCCCGCACTTGTTAGTACCTCATGAATGGATATTCCCTATCTATTTCATTTACTTTGTCAGTAGTGATAAATCACAATGGGTTTGTTTATATGCCTCTGAAGTAAAACAAATAACTTAGCCTTACTGCACTTAGCCCCAAGCTTCCTTGTGGGTGACATGTATGCCTGGAAAATTAACTCAGAAGCAATAGTTGCTGTCTGTGCTGCGCTGGAGAATGGAAAATTAATACTTCGATTTTCAAGACGTTGGGACTGACCTGCAAAAAAATTACTTCTAAGCTCCAATCTGCAGCTTCATTGAAAAGATTTCACAAACAAGTACTTATAACCTCTTCTAAAAAAGACAGGCTTTAAGTACAAAGGAAGTAGAACGACTCACAAACAGCTTCTGAGGAGCTGTAGCCAAAATTCATTAAATTAAAGCAAAGTAATTTTGTGGTGACTCTGGCATCTTACAAAGGTTCTGTCTATTTAGGACAAAGTTGAGTAGTTTTGAAGATGATTTTAAATAGCTCACTTGCTAAAACATGCATGTTTGAGAGACCTAAACATAAAAGGAATTTGTGTAGAATAGTTCTGTCCGAGAACTAAAGAGATGGAGCTTTACTTGCTACAGGAAGATCTGACCTCTTGGATATTCAAGACCGTGAGAGCTTTAATGGCCCTCACTGCATCATATGGGGAACCCACTCACCCTCTCTGCCAATGGGCCCAGGGCCTCATTTAAGCTTAAGTTAAGGCTATGTTGTGGGCACAATGGTCTTCAGTTCCCCCTTGAGAGAGACCTTGGTCATATGGAGCAGGTAACATTATTTCCACTCCTGTCCCTGGCCCTGTCTCCTGTCAGGCCTAAGTGGAGCCCCAAATCCAACTGATTGCTGTGCTTTTCCTGGTGCTGTTGGCTGAGACCGTTACCAGCACCCTGCCCTGCCCACTGTGTGCAGATCCTGTGGGCCTGTGTCCTGACCCTGTGGGAATGTGTCCTGCCAGTGAGGACACTGCCTTGGCTTCAGCTCCTGGGTTGTCCCCTCTCCCTGAGCTGCCCCACTTTCGCTGCTCCCTGGCACTGCTTTGTGCTGGTTGAAATTCAAATCATTTTTTGTTTCAGAGGTGGACCCTCACAAAGACCTCCCACTTTCCAGGGCGGGTTCCTGTCTCGCAGGTTCACTGCACGATGGCAAGAGGACGACTGTGCTTGATGCTGCTGCTGAATATAAATACAAAACTGGTCTGATTATCAATGATTTTATCATACCATAAACCAATAGTAGACTGAACAGTGACAACTTTAATCCAATGCCCAGAGGTGACAAACCACACATAAGCTCTGATAACCAGTACTACAGCAAGTAAGGTGTGACATGGCACAACTCTGAGAACAAATAAAACAACATTGTGACCAGCAGACCACTGATGATTAAACTAATATAATAAATGCTTATAACAAATTTGTTTTAATATGCTCTGGTCAGATCTGTCACTATCTTAAATCTTTGAGCCCCACGTTGGGCACCAAAAAGGACTGTCATGGTTTATCCCCAGCCAGCAGTTAAGCACCATGCAGCTCCTCGCTCAGCCCTCTGACCCCAATGAGATGGGGAGGAGAATGAAAAAAAACAACCCTCATGGGCTGAGATAAAAGCAGTTTAATATGATAACAAAGGAAGAGAATGAGTGATAATAACAAGAACAAGAGCAACAACAATGTATATAAAAAGGTGATGCACAAATGCTCTTCTCACCACATGGGGAAGGAAAAACCAAAGAAAGAAACAACCTGATGTCCAGTCTGTTTCTGAGCAACCATCCCACCTCCCAGCTAGCTTCCCCAGTTCTACCTGCAGCATGAGGTTCTATGGCAGGAATATCCCTTTGGCCAGCCTGGGCTGGCTGTCCTGGCTGTGCTCTCCTGGTGTGTTGTGCACCTGCTGTTCCTCCTGTTTGCATTACTCAAGTCTAAGACTGCAGCGCTGATGGGCTAAAGTACACAGGGAGATTTCGGTATAGAATTTGAGGAGAAAAGTGTCTACATTGCTACCAAAGACCCTGTACAAAACCCAAAGTTAGTCACATGCAAGCACTGAGCACCATGTTAGTCCTTTTTGCACCCAATACAGCCTATCTCCTGTCAGTTAGCAGGCTCCCATATTCCCACAGTCTTTTCCTAAACTGCCATCCCAAGCTCATTCAATGCAAATCATGACAGTTTCTGCACTTGCTTCTCAGCTTTCCACAGGCCACCTTTGTGCACTTGTGTTACACAACACAAGAAAGGGTACACCCCCTAAAGAGCTAAGGTCAGCTCTGTGTGGGTGCACAGATGGGCTGCTGTGACAGAGCCAGGTGGGAACTTGGGCAGTTCTTAGCCAGGAGCAAATGCTGCTGCACTTCTGGGCAGAGGGATGAATGTCTTTTGTCTGTATGAAGGAACCATCCCTGGTGAGAAGATACATTACTATGATTTTATTACTCATCATCACTTCATCAACAGCAAAACTGTCTTGGACATACCAAAGTTATTTCTGACAGCTATGACACCCTCACAGCATACTTTGGGCTGGTAAAAGCAAACACTGCTGCTACCAGTGAGGAGCAAATGAGCTGTATGCTGACCTCTTCTCTCTGACTTACACTGTGTCCTCCAGTGGTTTGGTCAATAAGGGTACAGACCCCATTTCATGGAAGCATGCCGAAAGGGGTGTCATCCTGAAACACAGCACTAACACTTCAATAGCTTGGTTTGTCCCTGCATGCATATGCCTAGAAATTAATGACCTCTTAGGTGCTTTCCAGCCCCACTGGCTTTATTGCAACATGGGCTCTGAGGTAGTTGTGAATTGTTCAGAGGACCAGAACAACTCCATCCTGGTGTCTGTTTAGATGACCTAAGTGGGCTGCTGCTAGGTGAGCACATTATTAAGCTTGCACCATCAGGACTCAAATCCTGTGGCTAACTGCAGTGTGTATGAAAGTTAAAGACATCACTCTAAATAAAACACACAGAAAGCATGCATTTTTAATTGCGACCCTATCTTGGCCTATGTCATAAATTGACAGTGATGCACCCCGGTTAGATCATGATAGCACAGTGCTCTGTTGTCAGGAACAAAAAGAGTGTGATAGAAACAAAGCCCCTTCAGAAAATGCAAAGACAGTCTATGACAAGAAGGTACCCACTAAAAATTTTAACAACGGCCTTCCCAGTAGTTTTGAATTACTGAGCACTTGGTCACTGTCAGGAGCATCATTTTTCTGCTCTTCTGACAAGGCACATCAACTATGGGAAAAAATTACTTTGCAAGAAGTCTTGGAGCATGCCAGCTTCTTGCTTTTTGCTAAGCCTAAGGCCATTATGTTCAGTTACAGTTGTTGGCAACTGCTGCATCAGAACTGCAAATCTGGGGAAGAAAAAAAAAAAAAGAACTGCCTGGCAAATATTTTTAAAGTAAGATTTGTGGAGGGCTTAGATCTTTCTGCCTGTCTGTATGAGAAGCTGAGAGAGCTGGGATTGCTCAGCCAGGAAAGGAGTAGGCTCAGGAGTACCTTATCAGCACGTATACAAACCTGAGGGGGGGCTGTAAAGAAAATGAGGCCAGACTCTTCTTGGTATTGTTGCATGGATGAACAATGGACAGTGGGGACATCCTGAAATATAAGAGTGGCATGCTCACCCTCAACTCAAAATATGTGGTCATATTTAAGAAACCCTGAAATAAGCTTCAAGTTGTGTCTTTAGCTGGGAAGTTGTATGCTAGTGAGGCCCATTTCTTTTAGAAACATTTGAAGTTGCTACTTAGGTACCATATGTGTACCTTGTGTACCTGGCTGTCAGTTTAAATGCTTTCAGAGGCTTTTAAGATGAGAACTGATTTTTTTTTCTCCTGCAAGTGCAGATGGCCATTTACATGTTGAAAAAATCTACTGGAGTTCAGCACTAAACAGGGAGAACCTAGACCAACATCGTGCCTTGCTATCAAAGCAGGCTTAGGAGCTTGATGTCCCAGTGTCTGATGACTGACCAGTACCTTCCGGAGCTGTTGATCTAAGCGCTATGCTATCTGTCATTTGGGTACACACCTAGAAATGTTTCTTTGTCAGGGGGGGTTGCAGGAAAGAGAAAAAAAAAAAAGGAGAGCTGCTTGGTGTCCCTCTTCACATTTAGTCCAAGGCATGTAGGTCCTCTGGTTTATTTCTATCACATTGCCTTGTCCATGATTATATTAATGGTGGTGGTCAAATCCTTTGCAAAGTGTATTTCTGCCCTTGCATTTTCTGTTTTAATCAAGGAATAGTGATCAGCATGTTGCTGCTCTGGAGACAGGTTGAAGGCAAACAGGTTATAGCCAGGGGTGAACTCTTCCCTCTTGATTGACAGCATATGTGGCCTTTAATATAGCTGCCAAGGTATTCTCTCAGATGGCAGCCATTCCTAAAATCAAGCTGCAGTGGTTTTGCCAGGGTCTGTTTGCTGTCCACATCCAGACCCACAAAATTTATATCTCAGTGTTTAAAGTTGAAAGGGCTCTAAACATAATTGCTGCTAAAAACATCGTTATCTATCAACACGATGACAACAAGCTCAGGCAGTGGTCCCAGAAACAAATGTTCCTGGTTGCTGACATGACTGCCTGACTGTTATGTTGAATGCTTTCAGGTCCACCTGGTCAACCAGGTATTTAGTATTGGCCATGTATAAAGACTCTGTGTGTCCCAAATGCACCTTGTGTGCCACCCACACTCTCTACACAAACAGCAAGCCGTGGCTAATAACTGGCTTGCAGGCCCCTGTTGCCAGGGAGCTCATCCAACAAATGCTGTCTTTGCTGCGCATCAGCCTAATTTTTAACATCCACTCAGTTCTACAAAAGCTGGTCTTGAAAGAGCAGAGCAGAGTGGTCCCAAGTGTTCAATCCTCCCGCTCTGGGCCATCAGAGTTGAGCATGGCCTTGACTGCTTTCCATTTTCTGTTTTCTGCTGCCCAGACATGTCTTTGCAGAACAGCCCCGTGGAGAAATGTGTGGACAGTGTCACTGCTGCAACTGGGGAGTGATAAAATTAACGTGCAGGAGGGGTAACAGTGTTCGCTCCGGTGTGTGAAGTCAGTCTCCCAAAGTGACCGATGGAAAACAGAGCCTGGCAAGGCTCACAGCTTCACTGACACTGAGGTTGGAGTCCCCAGCTTTCACAGTTTTGCAGCAAGGGTACGGCAGATTGTTGTTTATCTCCCTCTGATCTTTCCCATTGCTGGCTATGAAAAAGTCCAGGGGTGCACACTGCCATGGTGGAAAGTGAAGGTGCCTCCACAAACAGGCTTTTCTGAATTGAATGCTACTCTGTGCTGGGGACACTTCAGACAAATCCAGATTTGATTTGCAACAATATTCTGAGCAGCATTAAATTTAAGCCATCTCTTTTAAAATGTATCTCCTTCCCTAGTAATAGAATAGGCCTTCTTTTTTTTTTTTTCCCTGGGCTTTCAATTTCTTTTATCCCATTTGGCCTGGGTTGTTTTTTTCTTCTTAGCAGCCAGACAGCTGTCTGGTGCCTCCTGTCCCTGTTTTTTTTACAGGGCAGGCACAGGCCATCCCTGTGCCAGGAGGCAAGACAAGTCTTTCTTGTAAAGCTCTGAATGTAAATAAGTCACAAGTCCTCATTGATTTGCTGGTGCTTCCAACTTGCCCAGCACGGCCTTGGAAATGTGTCCAAACTTCTTTTGTAACGTTTTGAGGGATACTTCCAACATGTGACTTAATTTTTAAACAGTTGTCCCGACTTTCTACAGCTGAAGTATATGAAATGTACCTCCCATATACATGGAATATATGGCAGACTGCAGGGTGTACACCACCTGCACTGGTGGTATATCTAACAGGAATGCCTGGAAAACCAGGGAGACCATTGCTAGCTTGGACTGTGTAATTCATTTGCAAGGCTGGGTACCTGTAACAATTTATTTCTACTGTGTTGGTGGGGTACTAAAATATGAGGCTTCCAGGGCTGCAGATTCTACTTTACAATCAACTTTCTAAAGAAAAATAACACGGTTTACACATTCCAACAAACCAGATCACCTTTCTGCAAAGTGTTCTGCCATGCCTACTGCCCAGCAGTGATATTTCAAAGGTGACATTTTCACTGACATTATTGTACTTCTGCTAGCTCCACCTCCTACTCACATGAGCTCCAGGGACCTGGAGCTGTGTGATGAAGTCTGGGACTGTGGTCTGTGGGAAAATTCTGGTGCTGGCATTGCTGGGTATTGGGAGGTATAAACCACCCTTAAGTCCACTTTTCTTCTTGCTCCAACACAGTGCCTGGTTTTGGAGGCTTCTATGCAGCTGGAGGCTTCTATGCACCTGGGGTGAGCCGTGTCACATCACCAGTAGCTGTTTTTTTTCTCCTTCCTTTCCCTTACGCAGTGATGACCTTCTCAATTTTGTAGAGTCTGCCCTCATTTAGATTCACTTTCTTGAGGTTCTTCCACGTAAAAGGTCCCTTTGATTGCTTTGTGACTGTGATCTACTGAGTGGTTCACAATTTTAGCTGCTTTGAAAATGTCATCCATGAATGCTCATAACCCTTCTAAAATCTCTCTTTTCTTCCAGTCACCCTTACATGGCCTCCCTTTTTTGATGAAAGGTGAAGATTCTTTAATTTAAATTTAATTTAGGTTTCTAAATTTAACTCCCCCCCCCTCCCCCAAAGATTTCACTTCTGCAGGCTCTGTGGCTGTGATAGTTCTGAGGCAGCTATGGTTACAGCTCCTTATAAAACCTGATGATATGTCAGTGTAGCAAAAAGTGGTGTGTGCTATAGAATACCTCCACATCCTGGTTTTGAGTACCCTGTGAAAGTGGTCTATGATGGCGGCTTTTACCTCACTAATAGCAACAAAGCTGTGACTTTTATACAGCTTTAAAAGCTTTTTTGAGGGCTGGCTCAAAACTTCTGAGGTGGTGTACACTTGGTAAAAATGGTGCTAAAATAGCCCTGGCTATTATGCAGTGGGCTGCCTAATTTCCCTGCTGACACACACATGCACTTAATACCATCCTTGTGTTTGGAAAGCTGTTGCACATCCAGCAAGGCTGCCATTGTGCCTCCATCTCTGCCAAAATCACCTTGTTTACTTTAAAGTGCTTTCTTGCTGCTTTACATAAGCTTTAGCCACATTGGTTTGAAAGCCACGGTACAATTTGGCTTTCCTTTGGAGCAGGAATTTGCCCTTCAGCTACATCAAACTAATGATTTATACCCACAAATCTTCACATTTTCCCAGGAGCATAGTGACTTCCCATGGAAGCTGTGACATAGACATGTCCACTGACACACCACTGCTACACTCATCAATAAATCCAACACTGGACCATCTGCTTAAATGATACACAAAGAAGATTTATTAACTGGGTATAAGGAGTAAAGGTTATTGTTCAGATTTCACCAGCTCCAGCACTGATGAAGTCTCTCCTATACATCCCTCATAATCTTTTCTTATTAGGGTTCCTGCATTAGAGTTTCTATCATGTATGACTGGAAGACATTAGGGCTTTTCCTATTTCTTGGAGTTGATTTAGAAGGAAACAGCTGTGGTAAGATGGACTTCTCTCTTTTCCTTGTTCGGGATGAGTTTCGTTCATTCTGTGTCTGACAAGGTACCTTCACAGGATTAGAGGAGTCTCTACACAGCATTGTCATAGCTGTATTAGCTGTTGATTTTAGGGGAAGGAAAAAGCAAAGAGTTCCCCAATTACCAACCACAGCAGAGAGCGTGGCCCCTAAGTGGGCTCAGGAAAGAAGTTAAACATATGACTGAAAGTCCAGTACAGATTCCACTGTGGTCAGATTTAATTTGAAGGCTTCATTATTGATATTTCTGTTGAATGCATGCTATGCAGCACTGAAATGTTCTGGTTTTGCTCTTTTAATGCTGTGTTATATGATAATTCATAATCAAACTTATGTTATCCCATTTGTTCTCCCAAGCTTGCATGCTAACGACTTGGATAGTGAAATATTTAAATCCTATCTTTGGCTCAGAAAATGTGCACGACAGCACAAAGAAATGGAAGAAAAAGAAGTTTGAATTATTTCTTTTAGTTTCTTAATTTTAATATAAAATTGATTTTATTTTTTAATATGGGTTGTTCTTTCTTTGAAATGTGATAATTTAACAGACTGGTTAATTCGTGAAAACCTGTGATTTTAAGTTATATCTCTAACATATATCCAGATCATGTTTATTTTGTCAGAACATTTGTGATTAGAATTAAAACCTTTGCTATCAGCAAGGTGAAAACATTTCTAACCTAGCTGTGTTTTAGAGTGTGACATTCAAAAGGGCCTTTTTTTAGCCAAGCCAAGTGTTTAATGCCTTTTTCTTACGTTCTCCCACTGACACAATCTCAGTCGCTGCAGAAGGATGAAAACAACCTTTGACTGAAAAATCTGATTGTTTAAATGGAAAATGAGATACTGATTTTTTTCACCTCCCAGCTGCCGTACTAAACTCAGTTAAGATCAAAGAATGACAGAACGTTGCTACATTTCTGTGTCTGCTTTTTAGTGATCTCTCGTCACAGTTTAGTACATGGCCAAAAGGCTCAATATATATGTAAATGTGATGTTACTTAACTTCACTTTCCTGCCTCACATGGCTTGCCTAGGTATGCAGTGGAGCAGTGAAAGCGTGCATCCATTCCTGGAAACATACTTTATCCGTTCTGGGAAGAAATACAAAGGTCCAGTTCGAGAGTTTATCATTTCTTGCATGAGCATTCAATTAACATGTATTACATAATGTGATCACATGAGCAGAAGAAATACAGTGGCAATGTTAGGATTTTTGTTCAAATTAAATTTATTTTCAAAATACTGGTTACTGAAATGAAGTACCAGTTAGTGATAAGTATACGGCCTTTCGGTATATAAAGGGGGTTCATAAGAAAGGTGGAGATAGAGAGACTTTTTATGAAGTCCTGTAGTGACAGGACAAGGGGCACTGTTTTTAAATAGAAAGAATTAGGTTGGACATAAGGAAGAAATTTTTTATGATGAGTGGTGAGGCACTGGAACCAGCTGCCCAGGGAAGCTGTGGATGCCCCATCACTGGAAATGTTCAAGGTCTTCATGTGATGAAGATGTTGGTCTGCTTGAAGATCATATCCACCTGATAATAAGTAGAACATATGTGTGAATAGACTTACTAATGTAATGAGGTGTTTTTGAACTATGCTCAAGGACAGGAACATCATTGCAGAGACAAGTGAGGAAGTGGTGCATATGGAGGAGATAGCACATAGGACAAGGTTACAAGGAGTACTTTCCACATTCCTGTTGAAAAGGAAGGGCATTCAAAAGTATATCTCAAATGTCTGGACAAACACACCGAATTTGAGCTACAAACAAGAAGCATTGGATGTGAATGCTCCATCACAGAACTCCTTCAGCATCAGAGCAGTGCAGGAACATGTAACTAGTAACCAGACTTGTTAATTCTATAAGAAGTGAATTTCTTCAAGAGGAAAGCCAGGAGATAGAAAGACATGCTGCCTGCTTTATATTTGTTACTACTGTTATCATTTTCTCCATAATTATTCTGTTGGGTGGGCCTAACTACGACATAGGGGAGACCTCTCACTTTTTTCAGAGTGATACATTGCCATACAATGGCTCTAGAGATGATACCTTTCAGCTCTTGAAGATTTACACAAGTTGCTTGTGTGGAAAAACAAATGGAGGTTAATTTCCCCCTCCTCAGGTTTCTCTCCCATTTTCCAGTTAATTTCCTTTTTCCACACGTCTCTCCTAATGTTGGATTTGCTTCAGAAAATCTGTGCAAAGTATTCCTACCCTTTTGTCAGCTGCATCACCTTTACCACTGGATGGCGGGAGGGGTGCAAGAGGGAGGGACCTGTGTCCTGGTTTTGGTCAGGATGGAGTTAATTTCATTTGTAAGAGCGGATGGAATGATGTGTTTGGGAGTAGTGCTGATGTTTCTAGTTGCTGTCAGACAGTCAAGGACTTTCTCAGCTCTTCATGAGAAAGGAGGGGCGAAGCCAGGACAGGTGACCCAACTGACCAAAGAGAGTATTCCACGCCAGTTACGTCCTGCCCAGGATATCGGGGGCTGACGGGAGGAAGGCCTGGGGCGGCTCCGGGACGCGCGGTGCTTGGGGGACGGTCGGGTTCTGGGACGGCTCTGGGTGGCACGGCCTGAGTTGTGTGGTTTGGTGAGAAACTGCATTGTGTATCAACAGCTTCATATATTTTTGCTTTGAAGTCTTGTTAGTATTGTTACATTGTATCTTTCTGATATCTTAGTAAACTACCCTTATCCCAACCCACGGGCCTCCTAATTTCTTGATCTTG
This sequence comes from Gallinula chloropus, assembly GCF_964237585.1. Lineage (NCBI taxonomy): Eukaryota > Metazoa > Chordata > Aves > Gruiformes > Rallidae > Gallinula > Gallinula chloropus. The sequence continues at coordinate 75,914,087 of NC_140086.1, forward strand.
GGGTTATTTGCCCCTTTCTCTTCCTTTTCCCTTCCCTTACTTCTCCCCCCCCCCCCCCCCCCCCCCCCCCTTCCCTTTAACCTGCTCTTTTCCTTTAAGGAGCAGGCAGCTGCGTGGATCTTGGCCCCCAGCCGGGTGAAACCACGACAACCTGTTACTAGCATTTAGTAGACTTCACTGAGTTG